>NW_026562184.1:1230232-1845348 GCF_027943255.1 Anastrepha obliqua
CATATGTCCGGCATGTGGAGATACCCCGCGCGACACTCACCACCTTTTTGCAAGCCCTCTAAAACCTACTCATCTAACACCCCTCTCTCTCTGGACCCAACCTGTCGAAACAGCATGTTTCCTGGACCTACCTTTAGATGAGCGAGACGAAGACGATCGGTGATATACCCCACACTGACGGGGCGTCTATTACTGTTAAAACAACAACAACAACAACAACAACAAGGTTGAATTCTGATCTGTCTTTATTGATTTCTTTGTAGAACTGAGGCGAATTACGGGTATCGTACGCACTTGTAACGATTCAAAAAAGTTTTTGATATAGTTTCTCTTTTTGGCTCTCTGGACTCGCTTTTCGTCTTTCCGCATTTGCATGTATTCCGCAGCTGAGGCCCGTGTTACGCGCGATAACTTTTTCCGATATGTCTCGTTCTTTTTATTGGTTGCGCTTCGACATTGCGCGTCGAACCAAGATTGGGCAACTGCGTATGGGTTGTTCCACGAATATCAAGGGAGACGGAGTTTATTGTGTTAAGTTGAGACTGCCACATCTCCGTTTGGTTCTTGATTATGTTCATACTTTTTAATTCCTCAATTAAGTTATCTTAGAATGTCTGTTTTTAAGGTTATCCAATACGTTTACACATATTGTTCCCCCTTTTGTACTACGCGCTTTTCTCGACAAGGAGACACGTGCTCGCAGGCTTGTTTTCCCTAAACAATTAGCAGAATCCACGTTGGCTCCGCGATATATACGAACATTTGCAAGGGACGATTTATGTCGACGATCGATCAAAACGTGGTCGATTTGGTTTTTAATTTTTCCACTGGGCGAAACCCAAGTCATCTCATAGACGTTTGACCGATTGAACTTTGCATTGAATGTTAATTATTCTGATATTGCAAAATTTAGCACAAATTCTAGTATTTACGGATGCAAAATTTGTTGCTTAGCCGAAAATTTTTTTGCTTAGCCGAAAATTATGAAACCTACACCAAATGTGTAATGTTTCGCACTGCAACTATATAAGAGATAATTTTGTTGTGAGCGACGCCATTTCCAGTCCACCTTACTTCTCGCATTGCTAGAATATCAGCTGGATATCAGAAGAAGTAAATTATTAATTGGAAATATGTAGGTGGATTTTTTAGTCAAATCGGTATGTGCCAGTATGTGCAACCACGGTAATTTGTCACTTAGTTATATACTCTAATAAAATCTGTTTGATCTTCCTTTTTGCGAACGAACTTATGGTATACCGAACAGAAGCAAGCTATTAGAAACAATTCAATTATACATTTTTTGTGTAAAAATCTCTACCTAATAATACGCTCCAAAAATTTACAGCTGATTTAAGGGTATCCCATCACACAATCCTTCTTTTAAGTAATATCATGTAAATAATTTAATTAGTATTACATACAGTGATATAATATTGTAATTGTTTTTGCGCAGGTAAGTGTAAAACAATTATTGAATTGACATATACACAAATGATCGTTTTTAGATAACGGCCATTTGAACTCAGTTATTATCTAATGTATTTCTAAAGTTTACAAGTTTCCAAGCTTATATGCTTACATGTTTACCTACAAATACCTATATAAGTACAGTATACATAATAGTATATATAGCATATATACATTGTGTTTTCTTTATGCTAAAAACAATAAAATAATCTTGCTCACTTCTTTTTATCGTTGTTTAGCATGGAAGGATATAGAAAACTTGTTACAGAAAATGTAACATTCGTCATTGGCAATTTAACTTTTGACTCATTTGATCTTTGTCCCTTCATGCATAAATACATATTTGTAGATATTTTAGTTGCGGTAACCTATTACCTTATGTATTCTAAACACAGCGATTATTGATTATAAATAAAAGGCGAAAGTTCCAAAATATACAAAAGCCGCTTTACATCTATTTCCGATATACCTCCTGCCTTCATTACTTTTTTCAATTTCACATCACGCAATACCTATTTAGATCGATTTATTTAAATACGTGACAAAAATTATCACCGTATATGCATGGTATGCATCTACGAGAGGCATGGTAAAATTACAATATACGTGTTAATATGCCCACAAAATTGAATACAAACAGTACATAAATGTTTTGATTGAATGGTTCATGTTAAATTCAGAGTTTTTTTTTTAAGATTTTCGTTGATTATCTAAATAAATGAATGCTTGTGAAATAAAAATAAATACGAAATAAAAACAACAAAAAATAAAAATAAATACAAAACATAAAAATGGAAAGAAACAAATAAATGCAAAAAACAAAAACTAAAACTAAAACAAAAACTAAATAAAATAAATATATATAAAAAAATAAACACAAAAAATATATAAATACAAAAACATAAATAGGTAAGTACAAAAAAAAAATGCAACAAAGTGACCGCTAATAAAAACTTAACTTTAAATACATATGCTTTGTGTGTGTGTGTATATATTACATTGCAATATACACGAAGTTAAATTATTAATTTTAAACAGGTATATGAGTTCCACTTCCTATAGTTGTTAAGTCTTTTGTAATTGCTTTAGCTAAGTGCTTGTTAAGTGTTTTTACTAGCTAAATTGGCTATATTTCTTTTGATACCATATGTAATGTAGTATAGTTACGATGGAGTTTCAATACATGATATGAAAGGTTTTGTTTAAGAAATAGTGCTTATGAAAATGTGTAAAAGAATATTTTAATAAAAACCAATAGTGTATATCATGGAAAATGTAGATTAAAATATAAACCATCGGTTTTCTCTCTTATAACGCAGACCTTACTCCAGACTAAGCTTCAACACATGGACAAGTATTTTGTAGCCTGTAATGGCAATCAATCAAAGTCCACTAAAGGTCCTACCTTCTTATGATAGAAAAGGTATACTACTTCTTTCCAAACTTCTTGTGCCTGGGTAACCTTACGTAACCTCAAATATCTACGCTTAATTAAGAAAGAAACAAGTAAATGAATGTTTGCGATTTGCATATTGAAAACTTCTACCCAGTTCTTAAAATTTCAAAAGTCTTCCCGATGTCAAATACAAAAAGTGTCGAAAAATCTGGATGGATGCACATTAAATTGTTAAGCACGGACTGATAAACGAAACCAGAACAAAACGCTAAACAAATTAAATTCGAGATTTAATATATAATTTCTTTTAGATAAAAGACTTTCTGTTTTTATTTTTGATTAAAAAATGTTCTATCAAAAAGTAAATTGAAATGTTTACAAATATACACAAACAAACATTAATTATCAAGAATAAAATGATACCAAGCTGATACAAAAAACTGTTAAGTGGTTGAATTAAAATATAGGAAATTAAAAATTATCATAATTAGAACTTTGAATAATTATAAATAATATTTAATATACAATACAAACCCAATAAACTATGTAATGAAATTATTCCTAAACTGTATTTTCATACTTTCATATGAAGAAATGTCATACAATAGACGAAATTAGCGTTTTGTTATAAAACAAGAACAAAACCGTCCATAATGTGAAGTATTATAACCAAAACATCATATCTCATGTCTATTCTCTTCATTATTTGAACATACATATGTTATTCCTTGACTAACAGATGAAGAATACAATATAAATAATTCGAATAACTTTCGAAGGACATATTTACAGATATTTTTCCAAAACTTATCTGACTATGAGTATGCGCTGTATTCATATTATATTTGTACTTATATAATGTACACACATAACTTTTATTTTACGCCTGTCTAATGTATACATTTAACCTTTTGTTACATAAGAATCGAAACAAAATGTAACTTTCTATGGAATTTGGAGTAAATTGATGCAGCTCTTATTTTCCTAATTACGGATTATATTACGTTCACATTCACAAATTTCATTATAACCGATTACAGATACAGTTATTACTATAATTATAAAATAACACATTCCTTAAATTTTTCGAAGAATAACAAAATCAAAACAAACAAACTCCTACTTGTATTTAATCCGTAACTGTTTTTGGATGTTTTATTTTTATTTTACCTAAATATTGTTAAGCTAAATGATTTGTATAATATAAAAATTTATTTTACTTTATATTTTATATAAAAATCAGTCATTTTGTATTTTTTACGTTTATGTTCGTTTTTATGACCTTATATCTGCTATGTTAATTTTTCGTGTACGTGGTTATGCAATTAAATCTGTGGGGAATGGTCAAAGGGATGGAAAAACCTAAAGGGACTATAGAAATACTTAGCAGCAGCGCTAGTGAGTATCATCATTAATATAGAGACATTTACCCGAAGTAGCATGTTCGCAATAACTGTGTACGTTAACATCCGCATCGATATTCAAAATTTTCTTATATTTATTAAATATAACTATTCATGACTTTTTGAGAACTTATAAAATGCTTTATTCGCAACCACGATTGAAAAATAGACAACGATGATTTTATTTTAGATTGTTACGTGTTTGAACACATGGATTTGTAAAAAGCATTAATAAATATAAATTTTGTAAGTTAAAAATCAAAACCACGCCACACTGACCGTTTTTTGCTTTAATTATTTAGTGTACTTTCGTAATCAAAAGTATTGGTAGCCGACACCAATAAATTAGTAAAGGGTTGCCATTGGGTTGGTATTGATAATAGAAAATACGTGTTTTGTTTCTATTCTACAAAAAAGAAATCAATATACTTGAAGACGACATGAACTTTAGACACTTTATGTACAATACACCTAGATAAAAGAAAAATATTTTCAGGCATTTGTTGACATTATGATGCCAAATATATCATAATTGTTTTTCCTTCCCATCGGCAGTATCGAAGTATTAATATTGTTTGGTTTATAAAAATATTTTAATTGTTGTGCAATTGAATGAAGCATTCAATCAAAGAATTTTGACAGTTTATTAAGATGTTGTCTTCACTGATTTTGTTTAATCTGAGTAATGATATTGCGAATTTTTGCTAATGTTTAGAATGAATTGAGGGCACTTAAAAAAGATCATATTGCATACTGCATTCGATTAATGGAAAACTTTGCAATCTCTATTCTCCTGACATCATGTTATGAACTTGCTCTAACTTAAAGGCAAGGCGTTGTTTTTGTGAAAACTCATCTTCTTCCAATGTTACTGTTAATTGTTCATTATATTTTACCGCGTAGGTATATAGTTCATGGAGGGCACAATTCGTATTGAACTCCGTAGTATGCAGCTAAAATAAACAGACGGGAAAAAGTTACAACTTAAGAAATTCGGCATCTTATTTCAGTTCATACTCTCGATTCTTCGGCTAACATAGCATTCATGTCCTGATCGGAGATTGAAGACATTTCTCTTATATCACGATAATACCTTTCAACCCATTTGCGATATTCAGGTATGTCTTTTGCGTACAGCAATTTCGAGCTCGGCGAATCTTTTCCTATTAAAAATATATATTTTTTATCACTATTTTCCACAATGAACGTTTTATGTCAATTTTACCTAAGCGATGGTCTGACGTAGAGCACGAGTCCATAAATGTTTGAGCGACAACCGATAAACAGGAATCAACTATATTTGACTTGTGTATGTCAAACACAAAGTTTGGATTCTTTATTAAATTAACCCAAAATCTAAAAATTTAATTTTTTTTTTGCAGAACAAATAGGCAATAAGTCATTGAAATCTTCACAAGGGAATTAAAAGAGCATATGTATATTACCTTAAAGGCAAACTATTGCTTTTCCATGTGTGCACAACTTCGTGATCAGTTATTCCATGTAACAGCGCTTGATCGTCCAAAAAATCAAACATATATTTGATCGCCAATGGTAAAGCTGAGCCTCGGTGAGCTGTGCTAAAAATTGTCTCAAAGAGATCATCAACAAATTTTTGTAAAGTTCCTTTGGTTGCAAGCAGACGGGTCAAATATATCTCCGACACTAGCTTATTTACACGCTCGCCTTCTTTTTGAATATCGCTATCATGGTGCTTTACCAAATGCCAAAATTTTATACCATTCTCGTGTAAATCATTATTTAGTGGACTTCCGGCTCGGCTAAACGTTGGTGAGGAAGATGTATATTTCGATAAATTCAATGTTTCATATCTGTTGGCGAAACGATCCGGCGAAAAAGCAATAATATTTAAGAGAGATATGTGTTAGTAGTTTATAAATTTTCATTTTCAAGTTTATAAGGTTAACATAATATGAGATTATATTAATGAAAAATGTAGTACGATTAGTATTAAGTTTATTTGCCAGAAAAAAAAATTATATTCAAATATTAAAAAAAATTTAAGTTTAGAGGTTTAATTCGTTCACTCACTTGTGACATTTCTCATTTTTGTCAGAAAGTATTGAAAAGTTATAATTCGAACTTTGCTTTGGAACTAAACTCAGGCCGGCTCCATCAGGAACATTATAGTGCTGTAATGTATTCAGTTTCTTCCATTCGCTTTCTGTTTTCGATGTGGTATCTTCATCATATAAAATGACACGACCACTAGCTCCAGTTCGCCATTCTGTAAAGAGGGAAAATAAATTTTAAAGCTTAAGATGTGGGCTACTGACAAGGATTACCTAAATCAAGATCATCCTTACGCGGTCGCTGACTCCAAGGAATGTTGCGATATATTGTATCCAAGCATTTTTCTTTAACTTGGCCAATTGTATCGCAATCGAGAACTTTTACCGGTACATTTTCGGTGTGAGTTGGCATCATGTCTATACTATTACAGAATATCGGCTGTTGAATAATACTTGCATATACAGTCATTGGCCGAAAATCGATGAGTTGTCGTATAAGCTTTTCTTCACTAAGTGAGTAACGAGCTTCATGTGTGCACGCATCAACAGGACCTTTATCTACTTGACCCTTTACTGCCCTGAACAGCATATATAGAGGCTCTCCGGCACATTCTTTTAAGAACTTATATAGTAAGAAAGTAAACCATGCACTGAGCATTTTTTCTGCAACACTTTCGGTACGACGTAGTAGTAGTTTTGGATGACTTTTACCCTCTATACATTTTTCAATTAAATCACCAAGCAATGTCTTAAGAATATCAGTACAATATTCTAGTTTTGATTGAAGTGTTACCATAATAAGTGAAGCCACATTGACGCGCTCACGCATGGAAAAGTAGCGATTCGATTCTAGTGTTCGAATGAAGAGTAGTAAAAATGTTTTATTCATTATAAGTTGCCCAAAGAGACGTAAGCCTTTTTCTTTGCGTAATAATTCAGGCCGCTCCCACTGTAACACAATGTGATCTTCGTGATTTGGAAAAAGAATTTTCATGGCATATGTACGATAATCTAAAAATGGTATACCACCGGATGTAAGATCGCCTGTTAAATCGGTCATTTCAGTTTGCAGCTCAGCAAAAGCTTCTTTGCATTCAGCAGCAACTCTAAGTTCCAATATATCCATTTGTTCCTGCATGTTTCGCAAAACACGATTCGATTCAGAAGTTTTTTTTTTATATGCAACAAGAAGAGCGACAAAAATTATAAGTATAAGGACGGTGCAGACTCCAATCACCAGCAGTACGTTTTTGCTTAAATCATGGATTAAATTAGGCGATGCATAGCTCAAAACTCCAATACGATATTCCAGAGATTGTCCAACACGAACAATAACTTCCGGGCCTGGGCCCGATTCTGTCGCTGATTCCGGTGGTGGACGGCACGTTAATTGTTGACGTGACAATGAAGTTATGTTGCAAATACCTTTGCCAATGCGTACAACTACATCAGTTTCCTTGCATGCACGGTCCAAATTGCGGCCATTTATTGTTAAATACTCGCTTTTATAATATTTGATATGCTCTTCGAAGTTATAATACAAAGGATTTGGATAAAGCTCAAAATTATTTTTGTGAGTACTAGAGAGATTTTGGACACGTAAAACGCTGTCCATGAGGAACCCATATTCAAGTAGCTCTGGATTCTCTGCATCAAGTATATCGTTATCAGTTTCAATGACAGGGGAATAACATATCATCTCTGTCGCTGATTCAACCTTGCATTGGCTATAAAATATTTTACTTTTATAATAAACATACATTCTTGGACTCTGAATATAATTAAACTGGGTTCCGGTCACTGTGATTTCAATGCCACCAGCCGGTATGCCCCGTGGCACTTTGAGCTGACCACTTGGCCCTGACGATACCTGTTCAATTGAAGGATCAAGGACGTACTTAAAGTTGTATTCATTGAATTCGCGTTGTCCGTTGTCAAATAAAATTTTAAGGCGCCCTTCAATAATACCTGGTGAAGGTGCAGTGCGGCATATAGCCTGTGTGACATCTACGCTCAATATTTCGCACGGCAAATGCTCATTTATAAATGCTTGGATTCGTGATCCCGCATTCAAATATTTCCCAATTATTCGTACATGCGTGCCCCCAGAAACAGGGCCATATTGAGGTGAAAAATTTGTGATTTTTGGATCCACAAACTCATAATCTTCCTTGGATTCGCCGCGGTAATCTCCAATTTGGACAACAATACGACCATTTCGATATAATTGAACTCCGGGACTATCCACATTACACCTAATTTCCTTAGTAGCAATATAGTACTGTTGGAATGGCATACAATTGATACCAGCTATACGTACACCCGAATAAATATCAGTGAAGTTTTTGCCTAAATTAATTCCACGTATTGTAATATTAGTACCCCCTTCCCATGGGCCAGTTTTTGGATAAAATGAATGAATTTCGGGATTCGGGCAAGTTTCCATACGATTCAGCCAATCAGTTTTCCCTTCGTTATTTTTATTACATTGTTCTTCTACTTCGCACGTATTTGTAGATGAACACCAACCACAATTGTATTTTTCAGCCAAAGCTAAACACATGCCACAGCTATCAGCCATATCCCGACACCTATATATCACAACTATTAAAAAATAAAAAAAAAATCAATATTCAGGAAAATAAAAGAAAAAGAACATTGACAACAAAATGAGAACTTTTAATTAATTTAAATCGATACATGCGCCATAAACTATAGAAATATTACGATCAATCCACTGAAGGCAAAATATACCTATAATGCAGCATGGTTGCTTTTCCCAAACACTCTGCATCAGAGAACGTTAATGTATAGAGAAGTCTCACGAGCTACGAATATTGTGAATTGTCAAAAATGAAGTGAAACCGCGAAGACTTTTTCACGTCGTTCAACTCGACAGCGGGTAACTTCTTAACAGAGCTGATTACAGTAAGTTATGTACAAGTACATTGGCTCTGCCCAGCTTTTGGTTTCTGTATGAAATTGACGAATGCCGACGGCATTTTGCAAGGAATTCGCTTGTACATTTTTATGTTCCCTTGATAAACGTAATTTTATTAAACTTATATTTTCAAACAAATTAAATGATTGTAAAAGTTTGAATTATGCGCCAACATTTAAAATGAAAGTAACTTTAATGTTCGTTGATGTAATTTAAAACGAAGAATTTAAACAAAATACATTATAAAACGTTTTAGTAAATTTAGAACTTCATAGAAATTTGATGAAAATGTTTACTATTTTTTCGAGTCGAAATTAGTTTTAGACAAGAATTCATAGAGCATACAGGTGTTTTGGTATATTGATGTACATATGTATTATATATGTATATCAATATATTATATATATATGAGACTGGGGCAAAAAAATCGACTTTTTTTTCTTCACTATATCGAAAATCTTGTTCAAGGTGATAAAAAAAAAATATTGTGAAGATTTGAGCCGTTAATATTAATTTTAAGAGGTCTATCACCTTCAATTTTGATTTTTTATTTGATCTTTCAATTTTGCGTCAAAGCTCCCAAACTACTGAGGTGAAAAAATTTTTGTATACATAGATTTTTAGTAAATTAAATTCCCTACAAAAAAGGTCTCTTTCGTTCTTTCTTTCTTGCCAGATGAGTCGTTTCCGAGTAATCAAGCTTTGAACATTGATATATTTTTTTTTTATTTAAGTTTTTTATTTTGCAATTCTGCAACTTATCAATAAATAAATATAAAAAAATGAACAATAAAGATTTTGTAAGGAAATTCAATTCTCTACCAAAAAGGTTTCCTAACATTTTTTTATAAAATCGCTCTTTCAAAAGTTATTCGCAATTGTAGATGAAAAAAAATTAAATTATTGTTTTTTTCGTTGTTTAACCAATTTTTTATACTCAGTGGAACAAATTGTTATTTTATTTAATAATAAAAATCATCATATAAATTATATAAGATATCCAAACCTTTTTTCTGTTAATAGCTATTTATTATTATTTATATTGTAGTAAAATTACGTTTTCGTGAAGGTGATAGACCTCTTAATATTAATATTAAGGGCTCAAATCTTCACAATATTTTTTTTATTATATTTTATCACCTTGAACAAGATTTTCGATATAGTGAAGAAAAAAAAAAAGTCGATTTCTTTGGCCCAGTCTAATATATATATACATATATTATGTAAGTTATGTTTGTGCAAAAGTTCAATTGCATCTCTAATTCTTGTAGTGTCACATATCTGCACACGCACTGGAGCAACAATGGCCCATCTCACGACGCAGCGCCTTACCATATTCACATTTGAATATGCATTCATTTGTTCCTTTGGCAAACGAAATTTTTTTCAATTTATATTTATTACAAGGGAATAATACATATATGTATGCATTTTATAGATAGTATAAAACTTTGAAATTTAAAATAAATAAAAGAAAACTTTATAGAAATGTATTTGTATGGGACAACTAAGTTCTATTGCATCTTTAATAAATATAGTATTGCACGCATATATGCACTAAAGCAACATGACCTACCTCACGAGCATCGCCTTATCATATTTCATGCAATAATTATTGAGTAAATATCCGAATGATCGAATTCCTGCATACCAAATGCTAATACAATCCTCTTTTGCATATGCATCTACATACAACCGCACACACAAGGCACTCACTTTATTTCTCTAAATGCGTAGGTTGTCCACAGCTAAAATTCTATGCCTAGCGACTACAAGAACAAAATGCATTAATAGGCGCAGCCGTAGCGGCCATCATTATAGTTACCATGGCGCTGAACAATCTAAATTAGTCGGAGCGGCGCTGAACAGGGTCAACTATTGTACAGTACAAGAAAAACTCATCATCAAAAAGTTCAATGATAAATTTCAGCTCATAGTTCTAAGAGCAAAGTATTTTCATTCATAAAACGAGCCGCCCATATGCCAATTTTCTCGACCGTTCGAAAATAGACAATATTGGAATATTTCGCGTAGAATTATTTGCCAACATTTGGTAAATCTTGAATTTTTGTCAAGTCGAGTGCCCCCGGCTCCGTATAAATGTTTGCACCTATATATCTTCTGCTCAAATATGAACGAGACGGTATCAATAAAACGGTCCGCGGATGACATATGGCCAAAATACATTTTTTGTTTTTTGGTAGGACTACTATAAGCTTACATGACAAATTTCAGCGTGATATGTCACATAGTTTTTTTTCTGTGCTACTGTAAACAAGTCAAGCTCGAGTGTGTTCTTCGAATTTAACGATGGAAATTCAAAGAATTTGTTTGAAATTTTGTTATTCCAACAAAATTTCGGCTTCAGACGCCTTAAAAATGTTGCAGACAACCTATGGGGACTCTGTTCTATCGCGTGTACGTGTTTTCCAGTGGTACAAATCGTTCAAAGAGGGCCGTACATCGGTTGAAAACTTGCCTCATGAAAGTCATGAAAGTCATCGGAAAAGTAAAGGAAATTGTGCTTGAAAATCGCAAAAATCGCAAAATCGGTTAACGCTGAATATTATTTAGACGTTTTAAAGCGTTTGCGCGAGAACATTCGTCTTAAAAGGAAGGAATTGTGGGACAACAAGTCATGGTTCTTGCATCACGATAATGCACAAGCTCACACATCACGTCTTGTTCGCGATTATTTGAACAAAAATAATGTTAATACCGTTCCGCAAGCAGAAAACACACAAGTAGCTCATAAAAATATTTTCAGTCTGACATTTCAATACTAAGAGAAAATTTCCAAACAATTATTTTATGTTCTCTGGTAGTAGGTAAATAATTACTTTACGTATGTAGTTCTTCAATTGATAAAAAATGCACAAAAACATATGCATATATCTGCAAGTTTAGAAACTTACTCTGAAATCAGAGTATTTTAAGGTTCCTGTACACATTTGAAGGTTACTGTACATACAATGCTGTGCCTATGAATGTGCGCGCTGGATTTCTTGAGAAGTTTTACCGTAACATTTTTTGCTGTGGCAAGTGCACATATGTACATACACACATAGTATGTATATAAATTCACATATTTAAATTTGCATATGCCATCTTCCTGTGTGCCTGGTAATGAAATGTTTTCTATAGAGGATTTTGATTCAGTGAATTTAGGGAATTCAACAAAGTTTTTTACAGAGCACCAGACAGACAGACATAATATACATATGTAATATACATATGTATGTATTATATATAATTTTTGATGATTTGGAAAATATTCAAATATATAGGTCATATTAAAAAGCTACCTAACATTCTTTGCTTCTAATCACCAACAAATTCTTATCGACTGATGCTAAATTTACATAATTCAGTCCCCTACTGTTAACTTTTCGTGAAAAATGTGTCTGTGGTGATTAGTCTTCGCGAAATGAGCACCCCTCGAAATTCCACACGTTCCTGTCATTGAGACTTCTCTATACATTAACGTTCTCTGCTCCGCGCTTTACCAATAGCTTTGACAAAACAAACCAAAAATTAAATTCTCTTATATATCCTAAACTTACCATGAATATCGTGCGGATTATCGAGGGGTTTCGAGCCACCCCAGATTACAGCAAACGTTGCAGTCAAATTAGGTGAACGCGAAGTATACTGAAACTCCATAGTGTCGCAATATATGGTATCTCCCAAGAGTTGGGCGTTCAAACTAGTGACACGGCCTTCGATGTTAAACTGACATACAAAACGCGTTTGAACGATGAATTGACCTATTATGTGCACCTTCACTTTAATAGACTTACTAGTTCCAGCAGCAACCAACATTTCACTCCCTTCACCAGTAGCATTAATTGTTGGACAAAATCCAGGACCTGAGCGATAACTCGGTCCGATGCGACTTACACCAGTAACTAGAATATCATTCCGACAATTTTCTGCAGTGTCATGTGTGCAGCGATGAGCTTCTACACACCAATCACATGGAAATTCAGAAGAAACGCATCTCGTACATGACGAATGGGTGCTACAGTCAAAAAATGTAAAATCAGTAGAAACAAGATCGGGCCCATCCTTCGTTCGAACGGATAACTTGGCTGTGAAATGGTGTTTACCCTGTTCTATTTGTGGCAGCATATCGGTACGTGGAGTTGTACAATTCACACCATTGCGCTTTTTTGTCGCATTCGTAAATAGCGCTTTCTCTTCAGTAGTAAATGCACATACGAGATTTTCTTTCAGTTGCGGCAAATGGTCGATAATTAGCTCTAGAGTTCTTGCCGTGGTTCGCTGCAATTGGTGTGGTACAACACTTGTTATTGTTGTGCATTTTCCAGTCTTATAACTAACCCAGTATAAAGGATCGTTTGCATCATCTTCGCAACTAGAACGTGGACTGCATTTATTTTCAAGCGAACACCAGCCACAATATGGATCGCGTGCGCCCAAACATTCACCACATGTACTGTAATCGGAGCAATGAAACACCTTTACTTTCGCTACTTCATTACGCGACATAACGTAAATGTACAAATTCCGACTATCGAAATGCATATCCGAATTAATAGGTGAACCCATTTTTATTGGTATATTGTCATACTCATTCGCAGAATCTGCCGATTCAACGACTACTTTTTTTAAATATCCATTTGCTGTACCAATGAATACAACTGTATAACCACTGGTGCTTGTGGCAGCAACCGCTGTGAGTCGAGTATTAAACATTGCAACCGGTACGACAGTAATGGGTTGTTCACCTCCCAATGGCGAGTTTACGTCGAGGCCGCAAAAATCCTCTCCTATCGTTTGCAATTTCTGTAAAAAAATTATAATATATAAATATGCAATTAATATATTTACAAGTATTTTTAGAATTTAGTTAATACTAATACACGGGTTCGAAATCGAACAACACTTCGCCACACTTCTTCTTTAACATTAAATGCTAGAATGTGCATCAAGGTTGTCAAACGTGGGCTTCAACCCCAAAATTTCCCCCGCACCCCTTTTCACTCTATCCATGTACACAGATGTAATCGTTTGTATTGAAGACACAGCCATAAATTTAATATATTAATAAGCTCCAAATGCACGATTTTTCTTGGGCCTTGTGAAAATGAGCCTAAGAAGGGAAAGAAAGTTATAATCAGATATTTGATTGGGAGTTTTCCAGACATGGGGTTGTTCTTTCAGCAATCTATAATTCCAGCAATCCTTTTTAACGAGTCTGTCATATGACAGCATTACTACACATTCTTCATATATCGGCTAGCATCGAGAGCCGATGTTTACCTTTATGGCCAGAGAAAGGTTCATTCGAACTAAACTTTTGTTAGTAAAGAGGTAACCTTGTTTTAACAAATCTTTGCGGATCTAGAAAAGGCGGTTGTCCAGATAGTAATGTGTTTTAGCGCCCCCTGAATGGTTTGGAGTCAGCGGCGTCGGAAGGTATTCTAACAGGGTCTCGAAAATACCGATCCACCTCTGGGAGTATACTTACTGCGACATTGGGATCTACCGTAGTCTACCGTTCACCCTCGCCTCACTATACTTCTGGTCAACAAAAGGTCTCATTTGAGTAGGTGGCCAACGGACCAGACATGACAAACGAAAAAAAAAGCCTCGCGGGCACGGCAAAAAACCAAGACCTAGAGCGGCACATGCTCGGTGTCTGCTTACGTCGGCTCGACGTAGCTCTCTGCATCTGAGCATGATTCGGGTTCTACATATGCACTTGCATCACTCAAAGCCACCGTCCGCTGCTCTCCTTCTTCTTTTTTGCCTTCTCAATTGTCTTGTCACAAATATATATAAGGTCTGCCTCAACCATTGTCATATAGTGGTTTTTATCCTGAAAAGGGTCAGGGTCTCTCATGTGACTATAGGCAAAATAACCGACTTCCTTCCAAAAATTTTTGAAGAGACTGCTGTACGTTCAATATGACAGAAACTATTCCGGACTCGAAACCCGTTGAATGCTCGAAACACCAGATCACAGATAAAGGGTTTTAAATGGCAACCTCCTGCAAACCATCTGCTGTTCGGAGGGGCATAAAACTGTAGGTCCTCCTTTGCGAAAAAACACCAAAAAGCACACTACAAATCGGAGGAGTTTGGCCAAACACCAAAACAAAGGGTGTAAGCGCCAATCAATATATATAAGATATATATATTTTTAATTTATATATTTAACAAATAAAAACACTTTCTTATGTTCGATGAACTATTATACGCATAGGACGCACCTTTATTTTACAAAGATCATACGATGACTAACTCTAGGTTTGATGAACGAAAGAATTTATGCTAAAAAGTCAGGAAGCAGTTATTAACGGCATAGTTATGAACAGTAATGTATTCAGCAATTCATGTAAGGCAAATAAAGAATATATATATATTATACAGAAAGAGAATTCAGTAAATCCTACATTATGAGTGCATGTACATACCTTCTACTCAAATATGAACGAGACGGTATCAATACAACGGTCCGCGGATGACGTATGGCAAAAATAAATTTTTCGTTTTTTGGTAGGACTGTTATAAGCTTACATGACAAATTTCAGCGTGATATGTCACATAGTTTGTTTTCTGTGCTACTGTAAACAAGTCAAGCTCGAGTGTGTTCTTCGAATTTAACGATGGAAATTCAAAGAATTTGTTTGAAATTTTGTTATTCCAACAAAATTTCGGCTTCAGACGCCTTAAAAATGTTGCAGACAACCTATGGGGACTCTGCTCTATTCGCGTGCACGTGTTTTCCAGTGGTACAAATCGTTCAAAGAGGGCCGTACATCGCACAGTGCGGCCGATTCCCAAAAAGCTCATATTTGAGGAGAAGGTATATGTATGTATGTGTGTATCATATATTAGAAGGGCATAGAAAGCGCAATATCCACCACTTCCACTCGCTTTCGCATCAAAAATAAAAACGATCAATTGTCGGACATCGTACATTGACATCTCGTTGCATCTCACACGTGTAGAGATATTGAATGTCGATATGTTTTGTTCTTCGACGACTCCGGACTTTTAACTAATGCGATTGCTCTTTGGTTGTCGCATTTAATTACCGTAGGATTGCTCTGTTTATACCCCAAGTCTGTCAAAAGTTTGCGAAACCACACAGCGCTTCTTGTTGCTTCACAAAGAGCAACAAATTCAGCCTCAGTCGTAGAGGTTGCTATCACACTTTGTTTTTTAGAACTCCATGCTATTTGTCCACCATTTAGGAATGCTATCCAACCTGATGTACTGCGACGAGTGTCAACATCACCGCCCCAGTCAGAATCACAAAAGAAGCTTAATACCGCATCAGGAGTACCAGATTTAAAAATTATGCCACGTTTTAGTGAACCCTTCAAATACTTAAACATTCGTTTAATTCCGTTCCAGTAAATTTCAGTAGGATGTTCCATAAATCTGCTTAGCACACCAACTGAAAAAGCAATGTCAGGCCGCGTTATAATCATTAAGTACATGAGCGAACCAATTGCCTCTCGAAACGACAATTTCTTCATATGTTGTGGTTCGCTCTCTGCTTTTGAGAATTTAATACCTGGCTCCGCAGGTGTAGAAACTGGAATACCATCAAGGTGATGAAATTTTTCTAATACTCTCTTTGTATATGCGCTCTGAAAAATTTTACGTTTACGTTTTTCCCGATTTCTTAAGATTTGGAAACCCACAAAACATTCCGCTTCTTTAAACATAATATCAAACTCCGCATTTATATCTGCTCTCACTCATGCGTATCGTACAACAGGTGAAAATACATCAGTATAATCAACACCACATTTTTGTGCACAACCTCTTACAACGAGTCTGGCTTTGAAGCGATCTATATCTCCATTGGCTTTAAATTTCTTTTTGAACACCCACCGATTTGAAATTACGTGCATATCAGGCGTGCGTGAAACAAGAGTTCAAGTTTTTGTTTTGTGCAAAGCTTTTATCTCATTCATTTTCGGTTAGTTTTATTTCTTGTTCCATACTTCATTGTTTTGATCATGTACGCTGTCAAGGCACTCGTTGAATATTACCTCTCTTGTTATGAGAATATTTCTTCCGTATGGCTCGTAAATTCTGTTCGCCTTACTTGCGTCGTTATAACCAATCATCACACATTTCGTAGAATTTTTCTCCCACTTTGTTCTCTGCTCTTTTGGAATATGTACGTACACTTCGCTGCCAAAAACACGAAGATGCGATGCTGAGGGTTTCGCGCCGAACCATTTTTCATATGGCGTCATTCCTCCAATGACTTTGGATGCCGTTCTGTTTTTTAAATACACAGCAGTATTAGATGCTTCTGCCCATAAATGTAGAGGCAAATTTTTCATGTGCAAGATCGCTTTAGCACATTCTACTATCGTTCTATTTTGCCTTTCTATAAAGCCATTTTGCTCAGGTGCTCTTGGAGTCGTTATATCGTGCTTAATGCCTTTCTTCAGAAGAAATTTGTCTACGGACTCATTGCAAAACTCCAGTCCACCATCAGATCGTAAACGTTTGACTCGATGCCCATCTGCTTCAACATCAGGGCAAAATTTCACCAAATTGTCCAATACATCTGATTTATATTTCAAAAAATAAATAACGGGTGATCTTTTTTGCTATTATCATTTTAAACAGTTGGTTTAAACAGCTGATGAACGTTTCGTGTTTTGTTTCACTGTCAAACATCTTCAGTTTGGTCTATAATTTAACCATGAATCGTCTTACAAACGAACAACGATTGCAAATTATTGAATTTTATTATAAAAATGCGTGTTCTGTTGAGAAAGCTTATCGCGCGCTTCTTCCATTTTATGGTCAGTTTAATCGACCCACTGAAGCGGCTATTCGAGCTATTGTGACTAAATTTAGAACCAAATTTACATTATTGGACATCAAACCACCAACACGCTTACGTAGAGTGTGAACTGAAGAAAATATCGCAGCTGTATCGGCCAGTGTTAATGATGGCCATCAATTATCGATTCGTCGCCGTTCGCAGCAATTGGGCCTCTGTTACTCTACAGCGTGGAAAATTTTGCGAAAGGATTTAGGTGTAAAGCCTTTCAAAATACAGCTGGTGCATGAATTGAAGCCGAACGACCTACCGCAACGCAGAATTTTTGGTGAATGGACTCTTGGAAAGTTGGCCGAAGATCCACGTTTTTAGCGAAAAAATTGTGTTCAGCGACGAAGCTCATTTTTGGATCAATGGGTACGTAAATAAGCAGAATTGTCGATTTTGGAGTGAAGATCAGCCAGAAGAATTGCAAGAGCTACCAATGTATCCAGAAAAGGTCACAGTTTGGTGCGGTTTATGAGCTGGAGGTATCATTGGACCGTACTTCTTCAAAGATGCTGCGAATCGTAACGTAACTGTGAATGGTGCGCGCTACCGTGAAATGATATCCAACTTGACTTGCATAACATGTGGTTTCAGCAAGACGGTGCCACATACCACACAGCACGCATAACAATGGACTTGTTGAGAGGCGAGTTCAGTGAACATTTTATTTCACGTTCGGGACCTGTCAATTGGCCACCCAGATCGTGCGATATAACTCCTTTAGATTATTTTTTGTAGGGCTATGTTAAAGCTCATGTCTATTCAGACAAACCTGCTTCAATTAACGCATTGGAAGACAACATTAAAGCATTTATATGTGAGATACCGGCCGAAACATTCGAAAGAGTATGCCAAAATTGGACTAAGCGGATGGACCATTTGAAGCGCAGTCGCGGTCAACATTTGCATGAAATAATCTTCAAACATTAAATTATATGGACTGTACTATCGATTTAAATAAAAATTTCATGCATTTTTCTGAGTTTTACGTATGTTTTTTTGAAAAACTTTCCTATAGCTCTTAAAAAATCAGCCTTTAAAACTGTACCTCAAATAATCATCTTTTAAAAGCATGAAATAATTAGCTCCGCCAACTGGTGGCGTGCTTACCTTACCAAAAAGGTCAACATGAAATACTTCACCAGCCTTAGATGAATGTTTCGCTGCGGATTTAGGGAAACTGAAGCGATGCTGTTTTCCGTAAACACAACCTTCACACCATGCTTTATCTGTGTTGTCAATGTGAAGATCTTTTATAATTTCTTTAGCCGACATTTCTCTAAGAGTTTCGAAGTTCACATGGCCTCAACGCGCATGCCATACGCGCAATGATGTTATTGCTACTTGTAATTGACTTTCTTTAATCTGTCTTCGCGTTCTCCATTAGCTATGATAGCGCCATTTTTCTGAAAGTACACGCGTTTTCCACCTTCTGCAAAAATTACTTTAACACTTTCTCTGTCACTCTTGATACAGATATAAAATTTCGATCCAAATTGGGTACATGCAAAACATCTTTAATCAAACAAACCTCTTTTGACATTCCCGTTTGAACTTTTATGTCACATACACCCTTTACTTCCAATTTCCTGCCGTCACCAACTTTAACTTGGCATGCACCTTCGGAAAACGCTGTAAAATTATGGAACAATTCACCTTGAAACGACATATGGTCATTAGCTGCCGAGTCGGCGTACCACTCATATCTGATTTTCCCTTCTGCATTCTTCTAATGTAAATGCACTAGCTTTTGCTGTAGTCTCTTTCTGAACTGACATAGAATGACTATCAGACCACTCGTTAAAACCTCTTTGCTTGCTCGCCTGCTGTCGTTTATGGCATTCCCTGGCCCAATGTCCTTGTTTTCCACAAAAGTTGCACTTGCCTGGTCGTCTTTTTGCCTAATTGCCTTGAAGTACATACGCAGTTTATGCATCTTTGCTTTCATCGGTTGAACGCGCATTGATGAGAGACTCCTCATTTATCAGGTGATCTGTGGATCGATCCAGATTTTGTTCAGCTCGCGGAACTGCATACCATGCTCTGCGTACGTGATCAAATTTCAGTGGTAAACTGCTTAATATGTTTGTTATTATCATAGGCTCTTTTTGTTCAAGATCCATATCCTTCAACCTCTGTGCAAGAGACAATAAAGCTCGGCACCTTTTCATCGCCATCCATTTTGCAATTAATAAATTTTTCTAGTAACACCTGTGCGGACTGATCACTCTTTTCTGAGTGAACCACTTGAAGACGAAACAGTTCTTAACGACATAGTTATGAACAGTAATGTATTCAGCAATTCATGTAAGGCAAATAAAGAATATATATATATATTATACAGAAAGAGAATTCAGTAAATCCTACATTATGAGTGCATGTACATATATGTACGTATGTGTGCATTGTATAATATATTAGAAGAGTATAAAAAGCGCAATGCCCAACATATATATATATATCATACGTATACAAGAAGCTTTCAACAACCTCTACTGCTATCACAAACAAATACAGCGTTTTTCAATAGGTGCGCTTTAACTTTTTTCCGATAGGGAGGGCGAACGACGCAATATTTTTTATTTTTCGCTTGTCATTTGTAAACTTCATTAGTATACATTTCATCATGGAACGCTACACACTTGAGCAACGATTGCAAATCGTGCAAATTTTTTTTGAAAATTTATAAATTTTCCAAAAAATCATCTTCAGTGATGAAGCTCACTTTTGGCTCAATGGCTTTGTCAACAAGCTAAATATGCGTTACTGGGCAGAAAGCAATCCACACGTGATTCATGAGGCACCGGTGCATCCCGAAAAAATCACTGTTTGGTGCGGTTTACATGCCGGCGGCGTAATTGGCCCATATTTTTTCGTTGACGAGAACGATTGCCACGTTACTGTGAATGGAAATCGATACCGCAACATGATAAACGATTATTTTTGGCCGCAATCGAATGGTATGGACTTAGACGATATGTGGTTTCAACAGGACGGGGCCACAAGCCACACAGCACACGCTACAATTGATTTGTTGAAGAGTAAGTTCGATGAGCGCATTATTTCCAGAAATGGACCGGTCGAATGGCCGCCGCGCTCGTATGATTTGACGCCTCTAGACTATTTTCTTTGGGGTTATGTGAAGTCATTGGTCTACAGTAACAAGCCGGCGACGATTTGTGAGCTCAGAGCCAATATTGAACGCGAAATTGCTGGAATTTCGGCCGATTTATGCAAAAGAGTGGTCGAAAATTGGGTTCAACGATTGGACTTCGTAAAACGTGCACGCGGTGGTCATGCAAAAGAAATCGAATTTTATACTTAAATGTATATGTTCAAACTGGATAATAAAAAAAAATTAGTTAAAAAAGTCACACCGTTTGTGTTTTATTCAAAAAAAAGTTGAAGCGCTCTTACTGAAAAACGCTTTATGTTATACGCGCATTCAAGTTCCCTCGCCCCTGATAACAAAGATTAATACACCGATTGTACACTGCGGTTGTGAGGTTCATCCTCTTCTATGAGGTCACAATTTAGTGGACAATGTTGAAAAATATGGTATCCAAGAACAAAATGGAAAAAGTGTACTCCCAGAAGAGTTTTTAAAGTTCTGTTGGATATTTTTGAAAAATTCCACAGATATTTATGGAAAATTCTAAACTAATTTCAACGTAATCAGGCTGAATGGATGTCTGCCCTGGAAAGACTTCAGAATTAGGCACTCGAAAATAAATTCTTGGAACTCTTCCGGGAACACCTAAGGAGCTAGATTGCACTGCTCCACAATTCTGTTTTGATAATAATTTTTCCACACTAATCTCAGAAAAATGTGAATGGGATAAAGTGAAAGACCCAGGGTCAGTAGCTAACTTCACTGACGGATCAAGACTAAGTAAAGGATCAGCAAACTACTGCAATCGGATCATGTCCAAAGGAGGCTCTCAATGCACTGACACACGTTATTCCAATAGACCTACATATTAAGAAGACGGCAACCATGAGTGCATTTAAATTAAATGAAGCGGGTCGCTGGAAAGAAAAAAACGTCAGGTCATGCCAATCTATTATTGCGACAAACTCAGTTATCTCTGGAGAGAAATGATTACGTCGTCCCGACGGTAACTTTCAATAGGAATTTCGCCACTCTCCTTCCATCTAAGGAGGAATGGAGTAAGGGGTTCTTACTAAACGACTACAGTCTATGGCAGTAAACTGGATTGTGAAGTTGGAGCTAGTATATATTATCATAGACTTAAAATTGAAAGATCTGTGCGTCTCCCTAATACCAGCAGTATCTTCCAGGCAGAAGTACTTGCAATTGGGGAAGCTTGTAGGCTACTAATCGCAGATTTCTCTATTTAGGTCAATATCGCTATTCTTTCAGATAGCCAAGTCGCAATCTAGACACTGGATTCGGCTACACCTGTCAAGTGGTGGAACGAAGTAGGAACAGCCTTACCACCTTGAGTGAAAATCATAAAGTTACCTTAATCTGGGTCCCGGGACATCATTAAAGGTAACGACGAAGCAGATGATCTGGCAAGAGGGGACCGGCCATGAATAACACTCTTGCAGAATCGGTATTCGCACCATTAGGTGCAGTCAAGGCTTAGACGTGAACAACTTAATAAGATTCTTAAACCGCATAGACTAAAAAAGTTGGTAACGAAGATGTGGCAACAAAATGGTGCGGAAGCGCTAGTTGGATTCTAGATGAATCACTACTTTAACCAACCATAGCTCGAATATATCAAGCATACTTGTGCGAAAACGTCTTAATGATCTCCGATACACAACGAAGACCGTAAATTAAGCACGATGAGGGTAACTTGAAAGTTTACTTTTCTTGATTGTCTTAAAAATGGAGCCATATTCCTTTGAATCTATGCCACTAAACTGGTTATTCATGCATAATAACGAGCCTAAGCATACATCAAAAGAGACGGAAAATTGGCTTTCCAAAAAAAAAAATTCCAGTTATGCATTGGCCAGCACACAGCCCCGAACTAAACGGCTTACTAAAAGAATATATGGTATTTGTGCGAAAAAAAAATTTATTGTTATGTTATTGTGGGGAAGCCTCATCATGTTGGTCTCCTTGACGCGGGGATGAGGCTTAAGTGGTGGTCTGACCCCCATAGCATGGGGGTAAACCCAACACGAACTAAGAGGGAAGCTTCATATGGAGACTGGCTTGCCATCTATTCGCTTTACGGCGAACCTGGTGGCCAACCAATCACCATGCGAAGATCACCGTACCGACGAAGATCCCTTTGCCATCCCCAAACCCCTTACATCCCGTTATTTCCTCTCCTAGCCCACCCCCTAATCCAGGGTGTTATGCGACACCGTGCCCATTGGATGGTTTGCAGCCAGGGGGTTCACCAGACCGGCTGTATTTCAACGGCGCCTTCCTAACACCGGGCCGCCTTAGGAAGTAACTGTGGCCTTGCCACGGTATGGGGCGCTGCCGTGGTGGACCGTTTTGAATTCCCCATTATACAGATAGACCACTGCGCTCGCCTCGTCGAGCAGGTGGTCGTACGAAAAAGATGAATACAGATAATTCAAGCAACAAAACTTCCATTGTAGCGGGAGCAGGCTACAGTGGTCGCAATCCCACTGCCAAACATACACAGAACGCTCTTCAGCGCGGAGGTGCCGTTGTCAACGAAGACTCGGACCACGAAAGCGCCGGGAGCATCAATACAGCTGAGGAAGAGGCTCTTCTGCGTTCTCCGGCTAAGTCCAATGGTGCTGCTTCGGATAGCAAGAACAGACCAAGGACCAAGCCTGATAAAGAGAAGCTGAAGGCCAATGCCCGATACAAGGCTGCGGTCAAAGTTTGTGACCGATTTGGCAGCAAGTCCAACCTGACGAAGCAAGAGGAGGAACGGTTGGCTTGGGCCAAAGAGGAGATCAAAAATGGCCGGGCCTTCTACGCAGCAAAGCCAATGTTCGCAGCCTCGAACCCGAAATATGCGAACAAAATCGAAGAAGAGCTAGCCATCAAGAGGCAGCGTTCTGCGGATAGTGAGGCCTCAGGGCCATCAAAAAAGCAGAAGCACAGGCACGAGATGGCTAAACCTAAAAACGGAGACGAAGGACCTACGACGTCGAAAGCAGCGGTAGCGGCCAGTGAAATTGCCAAGAGACACCTCATAGTGGCACTCACTGACCGCAGCGACCAGCTGGGGCGAATGTCGCAGGAACGGTGGAAGGTAGTGGAGATGAAGCTACTGGAAACCTTGTTTACTAAAATGGACGCGGAGCCGAACGCACCCATGCCAGCATTCGACGGAGCAGGGTGGTTCAGCGGCGTCAAAATAATAAAGTGCAAGGATGACCCCACGCTCACATGGCTAAAGGAAGCGGTGAGAACGCTTCGCGGCCTGTGGGAGGGGGCATCACTGGAAATCGTTGATCGCAGCTGCATTCCCTCAATACCGAAGGCAAAGGTTTTCATTCCGCGAGTGGTAAAACCGGAATATGCGCTGCGACTACTACAACGTCAAAACACGGACGTGCCGACAGACGATTGGAAAGTGTTGAGCGTGGCAAAACCAACAACTGCTGATGGTGGCCAGGATTACATTATCCAAATCAACAAGCCGGCAGAGGACCTGCTTTACGCGCGATTCGGGAGGATGGCTTGGGGAGTTGGTAGCGTGCACCTTCGCCTCAAAAAGCGCAACTCGGCAGACGACAATCACAACACGCTCGCTGCGGGGGAGGTGGAAAAGGATCTCGGCATAGAAGAGATCCTGGAAGCCTCCCTCAATATACAGGAAGTGGAGAAGGGCGACTTGGAGGTAGTATCCAACCCCGAGGAGGTACTGAGGCTAGATGCTGAAAGTCCTTCAGATAAACCTCCACAAAAGTAAAAACGCCTCAGCCGAGCTCCTGCTCAACATAGAGGGAGTCGGCTACGATGTGGCTCTAGTCCAGGAACCATGGATAGCGTCGGGCAACATAGTCTCCGGTCTAAAGTCACAAAACTACAACACATACATCCCGAGGTAAGAACAGCGATATTGGTCAAAAAAAGTATATGTTCTTATATTGATCATAATCTCTCTTCAGACGATCTGACAGTGGTGGCGCTGGAGGGCTGCAAGGATGAGACGCTACTCTTTGGGTCCTGCTATATGCCACATGATGAGGAAGCACCACAAGCGGAACTTCGGAAGCTGGTAGAAACAGCTGCCAGAAAGAAGCATGCTCTGGTGGTAGGAACGGACGCAAACGCACATCACACGGTCTGGGGAAGTGCAGACATAAACGACCGAGGTGAGTCACTATTTACCTATATTCTTCAAAGTAGTCTAGAAATAGCTAATAGAGGTGAGGAACCAACATATGTGGGACCAACCTCGAAGAATGTACTCGATTTAACACTCTACACAAGCAGGCATGTTATGGTTCAGGAATGGGAAGTATTGAGTAGGCCCTCATTCTCTGATCACAGATACATAAGCTTTCAGGTGATATTTCGCTCAAAAAAAAAGCTTACATCCTTTAGAAATCCTAAGAACACGAACTGGGACTTGTATAGGGATATACTATCAAAAACACCAATAATACCCCGGAAATACAAGACAAACATCGCGCTTGAGAAAGGGGTTGAATTGTTTACAACTACGCTTGTTAAAGCCTTTAAAAGATCCTGCCCTCCAACACGTAATAGACGCAAGGTGAAGCCTCCTTGGTGGAACAGGGAATTAGGAGCACAAAGGCGTAGGGTACATGAATTCTATAGGTTAGCAAAAGTGGCTGACGATGAGTTCTGTTGGAAAGAGTATAAGGATCTGCTAAAAGTATACAAGAAAGAGATACGTAAAGCCAAGAGAGAATCTTGGAAAGACTTCTGTAGCAGTATGGAAGGCACTAACGATGTGGCTAGACTTAGGAAACTGTTATCCAAGAATCCGTCTATGCCAAGAACAATACGAAAAACTAACGGGGAGTGGGCTGACAGCTGTGAGGACTCTCTAGAAGACCTAGTCAGTACACACTTTCCAGGGTGTGCGGACACTGCAGATCTCGAACCTAGAGGAGATATTGTGCACGAAATCCCGACGAACGTAATTACAAACAACAAAATAGAATGGGCTATACAAAGTTTCGACCCATACAAATCGCCAGGACTGGATGGAATCTTCCCGGCCATGCTCCAAAAGGTAAGCCATCTTGTGGTACCATGGTTAAGAACGATATTCAGGGGATGCCTGAGGTTCAGCTACGTTCCTGTATTGTGGAGAGAGGCGAGGGTTGTGTTTATTCCAAAAGCGGGAAAAAGCAACCCTCTTTACTCAAAGGAGTACAGGCCCATTAGTCTGACCTCATTTCTCCTGAAAACGTTAGAGAAGATTTTAGACACATACATTAGAGACACAATTGCGCCGGACGAATTATCCAAGGCGCAGCATGCCTACACTAAAGGCAGATCCACTGAAACTGCACTTCACTCACTTATACTAAACATAGAAAAGGCGTTAGAATATAAGGAGTATGCTCTAGGAGTATTTCTAGATATATCAGGAGCCTTTAACAACGTGACAAAAGATGCTATTTTAAACAGCATTGAGTCTCTTAATGTGCAACCCGCGGTTTATCTATGGATAAGGCAGCTATTAGCTAGCAGAAAGATAAAAGCGGAGTGGAACGATGCGAGCGTCACCAAATATGCATGTAGAGGTACTCCGCAAGGTGGGGTACTATCACCGCTATTATGGTTACTTGTAGCAAATGAAATTCTTAAGAAACTTGACGGAGGGGCACCTAAACTAGTGGCTTATGCCGATGACATAGCTATAGTAGTTACGGGAAAGTACCTGGACACCATCAGCAATGTGATGAACAACACTCTCAAAACGATACACCAATGGACATCCCGCGCAGGGCTAGGGATAAACGCCGGAAAAACGGACATGGTACTTTTTACCAGGAAGTACAAAGTTCCGGCGTGGAACCTACCGAAGCTGGGCAATAACGAACTACTTCTCAAAGACTATGCGAGGTACCTCGGAGTAATACTGGACAGCAAATTGCTGTGGAAGCACAACGTTGAGGAGAGGGTGAAGAAGGCCAGTAATGCATTGTACGCATGTAAAAGAATGCTAGGCGTTACTTGGGGTCTATCACCCTCTCTGATGCATTGGTGCTACACAGCAGTAGTCAGACCGATATTGCTGTATGGAACCTTAGTATGGTGGACTGCGACAAAAAAACTGACATACTTAATGCCGCTAGAAAGGATTCAACGCCTCGCTGCTCTGTGCATAACAGGAGCGATGAAGACCACCCCAACGGCGGCACTGGAGAAGATACTCAGCATGCCACCTATTGACCTCATGGCGGAAAACCTGGCAGCGAAATCCGCGAGGAGGCTAATGGCTGCGGGGGTATTCACCTGCAGAACCTTCGGTCACAGCTCAATAGGAAAGTGGAGCTCAGGTGGCACGGACTACATGACTCCGTACTTTAATTGGGAGAGAAGGTTTCGCACTACAATTGAAGAGGAGGGATGGCACAAAGGCATGAAGCCTGGCCATAGAACTTTTCACATCTATACAGACGGCTCGAAAACTCCAGACGGAGTGGGAGCAGGTATTTACTGCTCAAAACTAGGAATAAGGCAGCCTATCAAGCTGCCAGACCACAGCAGTATTTTCCAAGCGGAAGTTTTTGCTGTGGGGAAGGCCGCGGAGCTAGCCTACTCTAGAACAAGAAAGAACTCAACAATTAATATGTACGTGGATAGTCAAGCAGCAATAAGAGCAATAAGCTCATATTGTATTAAGTCCGAAAATGTTCGACGGAGCAGGGAGGCCATAGAAAGGCTAGCCGGAAACAATAGGCTGCATATCTACTGGGTACCTGGTCACAAAGGCATTATGGGGAACGAAATAGTAGATGAGATAGCAAAAAGTGCTGTGAGGCTACCATTTGATCAAGAGAACGACATACCAAAACCGCTAAACACAATATACAACGAAATGGACGACCACATGAAAAGGCAAGTGGAAGCTAGGTGGACTAACTTGACCACATGTAAAACAGCAAAAGTCATGTGTAGAACTAACGACAAAAAACTGACTCCATTCGTACTTACGCTCTCGCGAAAGGAATGCAGAACTATCATAGGTATGCTAACAGGCCACAATCTACTGGCTGCATATGCGTACAAGATAGGGATTGCTAACACGGACAAATGCAGGAAATGCAGAGAGGATGTTGAGGAGACTTTAGAACACCTTCTGTGCGCTTGTCCGGCATTACTAAAAACGCGACTAAAATCCCTGGGAGCCCCACTATTTGAGGGTTTGGAAGACGTCTCTAAAGCGGAGCTCCCAGCCCTACTTAGATTCGCTAAAAGCGCTGACATCCTACATGATGTCTACTTCAGGTATTCATAGAGGTCGGTCTCCATATGGTATCGCTAGGGACCAAAAGGTCTATGCGCGGCTTATTGCCAACCAGGCTAACCTAACCTAACCTATTGTGGGGAAGTGCACTTTTTCCCTGTCCATAGCTGTATATATGGACGCCTGCATAAATTACCAACATAAATCTCGTGGCCCTTTAAACCTACTTATGTAGTAACGCGTTTATTTTGGGTCCGACCTCAGCAAAACAACGTTTTGTGTGCGTCTTGCTGGAAACGAAGCGAGGTTATATTCGGGCAACGACAATCAGTTGACAACATTTTATTTTAACGTGTACAAACATTAAGAAAACATTTTATTTAAATAAAAATATATTGAAATTAATATCAATCCCAATACTAATCCGAAAAAACTCCAAAGAAATAATAACTTCGTTGCAGAGCGACCCCAGAGCTTTTTCATGGAAGAAATACGCTCGGATGTATGCCTTACTTACAGCGGATTTCGAATGGTAGTCACGCATCAACCCATTCGGCGACGGGGATCGCCTTATATGCCTAATAATAATTGACATTATGTGATTGAATTTTGGAAGCCTCCAGCTGCAAAAGTAATATTAAAAGTATTAACGACCAGACCGCAAGCTATCAACTAGGAACTCGCTACAACATGTTTACCACCCAAATCAAATCAAACCCGGAGACGAATACAATTGAACATTGAAGAAATACATGTGATTATTATTGGACGATATTTATTTCCGGGGCGGCCGCCGTAGCCGAATGGGTTGGTGCGTAACTACCATTCGGAATTCAGAGAGAACGCAGGTTCGAATTTCGGTGAAAGACCAAAAATGAAGGAACAGTTTTTTTGATAGCGGTCGACCCGTGGCAGGCAATGGCAAAACCTCCGAGTGTATTTCTGCCGTTCGGAGTCGGCTTGAAACTGTAGGTCCCTCTATTTGTGAAACAACATCAAGACGCACGCAACAAATAGGAGGAGCTCGGCCAAACTCCCAAAAAATGTATACGTGCCAGTTATATACATATATATATATGTATAGATATTTCTGGAAAACGGACATCGTTAGGGTTAAGGGTTGGTCTATTATAATTACACAATGTAAAAAGTGAGCTATAGTTATGATATATTATATTTTTTATTTAACCCGAAAAACTATTTATAACATAATAAATCATGCAAAATATTAAAATAGGCTGGAGCCAATAACTGCAAGTGGAAGATCAAGTAAAATATTTTTTATTTTTACCACGCCGACAAGAAATCTTGCTGGTGAGCTTCGAGATGAGTGTGGGATCGAAGTTTCCAAGTTTTCCAAAGCACAATTATACTTCACGAGTTGCTCTCTAAAAACCAATGATCTTACTATCCGCATATTGAAAATCAATTATTTTTCGCTAAGATGTACCTAGCTCAACTACCTAGCTACTGGAATGATGCCATCATGCTGCTTACAATGATGGACCCAATATAATGGAAGCAGTCATTAAAAGGTCTGGAAAGGCTGAATATTGTACCGACAACGAAATTTGGCAAACTTTCAATTATGCGGTATACATATCCAGCTAGGAAACAGGTGATTTGGTGTTTATACAAGATAAAATGGACCCACAACAAGAATTAAATATTTTGCAATGCCATTTGACAAATAATGCAACAAAATTTGGCTTGATTGGTGACAACAAACCTAAGTTTAAATTCTACCAGGGTAACAACCCAAAACGTAATGCTCATTAGTCAGAGTGAAGCTTATTTTTAGTTGCAGTAAAGTATTGAATACGGCAGCTGCCGTAGCCCATCGGTTGATGTGTGACTACCATTCGGAATTGCGTAGGTTCGAGTCTCCGTGTACACCAAAACGATAGAAAAGTTTTTTTCTAATAACGGTCGTCCCTGGGCACGCTATGCGACTGTATTTCTACCATTTAAAATTTTTCTCGATTTATGGGACAAAATCTAGACGCGCACCACAATTAGCAGGAGGAGCTCGGCCAAACAATAAGGGTATAAGCGCCAATTATATATTAAGTATTGGATACCCCAGCCCAAAGCCCGGTTGACAAAGAAGTCTTGCGGTATTTTTATTGAATTTTCAATTGTTCATAAAATTGGTTATAATAATGCGATTTAAGTCAAATATGCGCCGTTTTGTTCGATGACGAGTTCCCAACGAGATGCTAACTTCATAATGCCCCTCTTATAGAAGCTCGCTTCCCTATTGTCAAAAAACTCGGAGAGCCAGTTTTCACAGGACTCTCTTGAGGACAACTTCCGACTACCAAGCTCGTTCGCCATGGACAGAAATAGGTGGTAATCACTTGGTGCGAGATCCGGACTATACGGTGGATGCAAAAGAACCTCCCATCCGAGCTCCCGGAGCTTCTGGCGCGTCACCAAAGATGTGTGTGGCCTGGCGTTGTCCTGATGGAAGACAATTCGGCCTCTGTTGATCAAAGATGGCCTCTTCTGCATGAGTGCTGCATTCAAGCGGTCCAGTTGTTGGCAGTACAGGTCCGAATTGAGCGTTTGGCCATAGGGGAGCAGCTCATAGTAGATGATTCCCTGTCAATCCCACCAAACACACAGAAGAACCTTCCTGGCCGTCAATCCAGGCTTGGCCACCGTCTGGGCAGCTTCACCGCTTTTCGACCACGACCGTTTGCGCTTCACGTTGTCGTAAGTGACCCACTTTTCATTGCCAGTCACCATCCGCTTCAAAAACGGGTCGATTTTGTTGCGATTCAGAAGCGATTCGCATGCATCCATACGGGCAAAAATGTTTTTTTGCGTCAAGTCGTGTGGCACCCATACATCGAGCTTCTTTTTGAATCCAAGCTTCGTCAAATGGTTTATAACGGTTTGATGACTCATGCCCAGCTCTTGGCCGATGGTACGGCTGCTACCATGCCGGTCTCTTTCGATCAATTCAGCGATTTTATCGCAATTTTCGATGACAGGCCTTCCGAACCGTGGAGCATCTTCGTTGTGCGGTGGAAATGGAAACTGTATCGGGTCAATAAACTGCACAAATTTTATTGGCAGCATGAGATGCATTTTTGCCTTTATCGTAGTAGTACTGTAAAATATGCCGTATTTTCTCTTTATTTTGCTCTATGTTTGCGACGCTATAACTCACGAACGACTAAAAGCAAACAACAATTAATCAAACACGTGTTAGCACGTGAAAAGAGCTTTCCAAAAAGCTCTAGCGTGAACCGATGCGACGAATACAACTAGAACTACGCGCTTGCAAAGACAAGCTTGCGGAAATACCGCAAGACTTTTTTGCCAACCTTATATTATTGCAATATAAAGTTTGTCGGCATATTTCAGAAAAAAAAAACACTCAGAAGGTCGAGAATAGCATAAAAACGGTATTTTAATAGAATGGCACAAGATACATCAGGACTATGAAGGCCAAAACATTATTGATTCTATAAAAAGCAGACTAGAAGGTGTTATAGATTCCCGGGGTAGTGCTTGATCTGCAAATTATTAGAAAATTTGTAAGTTTACCGTAAATTATTAACCCTCGACCATAAAAGAGTCAAAAAGTTCCAAAAGCGAATGTTGAATTTAGGAATCAAAAGTTCCCTCAAACTCTATTTTTATCTAAATTGCTTAGCTTCAATAAATAAGGATGTGAATATTTTAAAGAACCCAATCCTTACTCAATTAAGGAGAAACCTTCAGAGGTCCCGATTTTGCCCCCACAGTTCATCTACGCGCAGGCGCCAAGGACATCTTCTACGGAGATTATGTGGCATGGCCTACATTTAGAGACCTGTCCTTTGTATTCATTACCCAAGAATAAGGCATGTGGAAAGACTGTTATACTTAAACCAAAACACAAGAGGCGAAACACGAAATGACACATGCAACTCTATTAAAACCCACAAATACCCTACAGTTCTTTTAAAAATTTAATCAATCTCAGGATAGCCACATCAAGATGGGATCTTTTTCAGTTCAAAACTACCGAAGGAAACCCTGGAAGCTTCTGAATAGAACCTTGAAGATAACTCCACAATACCTCATGGGCAACTTTGGATGGTTTTAGACCTAAAAATATAAAGCTATGGTTTTAGTAATTAATTTTAAAGTTTCAACTTCAAAACTTTACCGCACTGCAATAAAAAAGCCGATGAAAAACTATGTAACACTTTTCATGTCAACTTATCCGAAAGCCCGATACCTGAACAGTCAAAGTCGCAAAAATTTCAGAAAATTCAAATTCCACAAGAAGTATAATATCCTGCAACATAGAGATTCAGTCACTCGAACCCAATCATCCCCGGAAGGATCAAGAGTCTCAGGTTCGACACCTGCTACCAGCACAGATACTTCCACGGCAACTCAAACCGAAACATAAATCAGCAAGCCTACACCAATACCATACAGTCCACTCTATAATACAATAACATGACCCAGGATAATCTATGTACTAACTCGTTTTTGGGAGTAGATGTACTTTACAAAGGAAACTATCAAAAAACTTCACGTCGAAACTCCATTGGCCGCTGTGCTTTTCAGAAAATCTAGCGAAGACCCAATAAAAGACTTTGAGCTCCAAAAGGTTACATCCGGTATAAATTGCGTATACTTCCCATATGAATCCTTTAAAGGCAGCCAATGATATCTGATGTCCAAAAGATGCGCATGTCAAATATTTCTCGCAAACAAATGTACGTAGACGATATCTTAACAGGAACCAACGAGATATCAATTGCCATACTAGCAAAAGATGAGCTAATTTCTGCTCTGGATTAAATTTGCCTTACGCAAGTGGACCTCGAATGAACCGGAAATATTGGCAGAACTACCTCTCAAGGACACACATTAAACAAGGAATCACTGAATTTACGCGAGTTCGACAATACCAAAGCCCTAGGTATTCCATGGAACTCCAAAAAAGATTAATTCTTCTTTCTCATCAACCCAATAGAGAATAAACCCGTCTACACCAAACGTGCGGTTATATCAGCTATAGCAAAATATTTGACCCCGCCGGTTGGCCCAGTGCAGTAATAATTACGACGAAAATTATTATGAAACAAGTATGGCGTTATACATCCGACTGAGCCGGGAATCTTAACTTACGCACAATAAATTGAAATACCTAGATGGACATACAACAGTACCAACAAACCGTGGAATTTCATGGATTTTCCTTATGCCGATACCTGTTTTAATCGAGTCACGAACTGTTAGTTTCGAAAACGAGCGTTAGGTAGGTAGGTGGATTGGAAGGGTTACCCAAGGAATGGGCACATTTGGACGAAGATAAACGGATTCGTCTTTTGTGATACCATTGTGAAGGAGGTAATGAGAAGGAGAAAACCAATGGGATGAAAGGAGAGGGCGAGAAGTGGTGGTGGTGTGATGGTTAGAAGATGGGTTTAGAGTATGCGGAGTATGAACGATGACTGTGCTGCGTTTGCGTCAACCGCTTTATGCTGCTGATGAAGTTCATCAGATTTTTAATGTCAACGCCAGATATATCAGAAGGCGTAGCAAAGAAGTAAGAGCCAAGATACCTAGATCTTAGCTCCGCCAGAGCAGGGCAGTTAAGGAGAAGGTGCTGAGATTATTCCACCTCTTCCTCCATACATCCGAAGCGAGACTTAAAATCATACCGTCTCAAAGGTTAGAAATCTGTGGAGCCATTCTACTAGCTAATCTTATTGAGACTATCTGCAATTAAACTCAGAGCAATATTAGAGCTAATTTTGGACGGATTTATTTATAGCTCTACAGTGGTTAATCAAACCGTCATGTTCTTGGACACATACATCAACTGCCACCATGTCGAAAGCCATGACAATCCCGCTGATTTGGTAAGTCGAGGATGTACGCCCACGGAGCTTCTGAATGGCGAACTCTGCTGTCATCATGTCGAAAGCCATAACAATCCCGCAGATTTGGTAAGTCGAGGATGTACGCCCACGGAGCTTCTACATGGCGAACTCTGCTGGCACATACCCAAACAGTTACAACTCGAACAAGAATAGTGGCCAACAACCCAAAAATCCTACAGCATACCGATTGAAATCAAAGGGAAGACCCAAGAAGATATCCCGGAAAGTCTCCTCACTACTACATTTGTGTAATTGCGTATTCATTCAGGTTCTACTCAAATGCTTCACTCAGGAGACGTGACCCGGAATATTCAGGCAACGAAATAACTTCAAGAAAATTTAAAGCGACACGAAAAAAGTCACTTATTTTGATCGAAAAAATCATTTCCCAAAAGAGTGTGCTGCTTTGACCCGAAAGAACCAGATCCCCAAGAAAAGTTCACTATTGACACTTCACTCGTAAATGAACCCGAACAGAATAATGCGAGTTGATGGACGATTAAGCAATTCAGCCGCACTATCATATAAGTAGCGATAGCCGATCTTATTACCGTATAGCAGCTAAATGCTAAAACTACTGACCCGATTTACCCACAATTTTGGATAAAAAAAATTAAGAACCCTCATAAAATCGTTATCCACAACAGCAAATTTTGTATATTATACAAGAATACCAAACGCAAACAGATAATGGCGGCACTACCAGCTGGGATGAGAGCCCTAACCCGTCCATTTACCAACACATGAATTGATTTCTCCAGACCCTATGGCATCTAAAAAAACACTGGAAGAGCATTCTTAATAACCAAGGGTTAAATCTGTACATTGGCGGCCGCCGTAGCCGAATGGGTTGGTGCGTGATTACCATTCGGAATTCACAGAGAGGTCGTTGGTTCGAATCTCGGTGAAAGCAAAATTAATAAAAACATTTTTCTAATAGCGGTCGCCCCTAGGCAGGCAATGGCAAACCTCCGAGTGTATTTCTGCCATGAAAAAGCTCCTCATAAAAATATCTGTCGGTCGGAGTCGGCTTGAAACTGTAGGTCCCTCCATTTGTGGAACAACATCAAGACGCACACCACAAATAGGAGGAGGAGCTCGGCCAAACACCTAACAGAAGTGTACGCGCCAATTATTTATTTATTTTTTTATTTTTTATTTAAATCTGTACAATCGTTTGCTTCACAAGGCTATACACCTCGAGACCGTCAGCAATATTACGACACAAGCATTCATGGCCGCATTTCCCCACTATTAGTCAAAAACCGCCGAGGAATTCTCAAAACCCTACAAACCCACACAATAACTAGTTATGGAAACCAACATAAAAGGCTGCCTGAGTTCTCGTCCACTAAGCCCCTCAAATGATGATCCAACAAATTTAGAGCCCTTAATAATATAAGCAGATGGAAAAAATTAAAGGCACTCCATGAATATTTCCCAGGAGCACTAAGAGCTGAAAGAGCTTCAGCAATTCTTTCCCGGAGTTTTTGTGCGTCTATTTTTCGTATCCACGAAGAGAGAGGTAACATCCATCGCACCGCAGGCCCCAAAATTTGCAAGGGTGATCATCGGCCGGTGACATGCTCCAAATGTACTTAGTCCTGCCATAAGTTCTGTTACAAGTTAAGTCCGTTATAGATATAAAAAAATTACAATACTCTTTTTGAAGTTCGTTTTATTTAATCATGTAAATATTAAAAAACAAAAATTTTAATTTTCATTCGAAATGGTAACCATTTGCTTTTACTCACGCCTTAAGGGGTAACACCACTGTAGAAATTTCAAAAAATTGATTTTTTTTTATAAGCTTAAAAACTTCTTTGAACCTTTTAAAATACAGAACAAAAAGTTGTATACGTTACCGAAGTCTATTTCATAAATATTTTAAGCTTTTAACCAAGCGTTAGTGACTGCTACCTAACGACTTCTCCAAATTTCCAAACTTTAAACGCGTTTTTCTCAAAACACGTTTTCTGAAATTGGCACGCAGCATAACTCAAACAATTTTAAATATTTTTAATCAGGTTTTTCACTACGTCTGTATAATAACCTTCTTAAGTGAAGGGCGTAGGGGATTTTCGATAGATTAATTTAAACGATTGTTATAATTGTTTAAGTGCCGTTTTTTTAGTCCAAAATAGAGTTTTTTCCTTCAAATGCTTGCTAATTCCACAAAAATAAATATTTTTTAAATCGCCTACGTGTTTCTCTAGCTATTCTTATCTAGATTAAGAAAAAAAATGTTTCTTTGTTCCAGATTAAAATTTGCACCCTCTGTGCTGCGTGCCGCGGAGCTCCTTCAAGAGAAACCACATTACAAAAATGTCTCCAATGCCGCCATTTTGTAAAATTTTTCGATTAAACTTTGTAGTTTTGTATTTTAGTATATAAGTAATAACTTCCCAAATCAGAGTGATTGTTTCCCCTTTCCTTCTCTACAAAAAAATTCTTTAAAAATCGTGTTTATTTTACGCGTGTACAGTGGTGTTACCCCTTAATACGATTAACTATCCTCTTTCCGATTTAGCACGGCTTCCATGGATATTGAAATCGCCAAATCGACCAAAATTTAGTCCAATGGATTCACATTTGGACTTCCAGACGGCCAATCTTCTGCGGCTATGAACCCAGGAATTTTTTTTTCTGGGTGGTTCTTGCCTATGGGCAGGAGCGGAATCTCGCTAGAAGATCCAACGCTCTCCATTGAAGAGAGTAGTGCTCAACCGCTTCACACACTTTTTAAGACATCCTTCTGGTACACTTTTGCCCCGGTCTTAACCCGGTTTTTGCAGAAATGAAGAGATTTAACGCCTTTACAAGACACTCCCCAAAAATCCATTAGGAAAGCTGGATGGTGGCCACTCTGAACTCTTGGATTTTTTGCGTCTTTGAAAGTTTTAGCATAGATTTTTTCGTTTCGCTTATTAAAAACTTCTTCAACAGTGAAAATTTTCTCATCTGTTAAAACAATATTTTCATGGCCGCTGACCGCATGCCACCAAAGAAGAAGCTGTCTGCATTGGTTGAGTCTAATTTTCTTCAAGTGCGTTGTCAAAAGATAACCAGTTGAGCGACGGAAGGCTTTCATGTGGAGATCATCTCTTAATTCTTTCTTGAACGGCTTTTATGCCTGCACTGATTCAAACCACACGAGGGCGACCACTTCTGTTTCTGTCTGTGATACAATGACTGCAATACGATTTTCATTAGCTCTCCAATTGTTAACAAGCGGAACTTCGAACGAAACTGAGTATAATTTATGAAGCAAAAAAAGCGGAACTTTTTCTGCGAATTTGAATATAAGGGGAAAGTAAGACGCGTTGATATCGGCATTATTGACCTTAACAAACGCTCTGTTTGTTCTGCCTTTTCCAAACTGGATAAAGAAGCAAAGCGAATGGGTCTGGTGGTGAAAGAGGACAAAACGGCACCCACATCACTGTTGACAGTTATGATTTCGAGTTTGTAAAAAATTTGTTTATTTACGAATCAGCATTGACACCGATAGCAATGTCAGCCTGGAAATCCAAAGAAGTAGGCAACTGACGACGAACAAAACTAATACTCTACAAGACTCTCATCATGCCCGTCCTAACGTATGGCGCAGAACCTTGGACGATAACAATATTCGAATATATGAAGGTGTACGTGTTTCTTTGAACACTTATTGAATATTTTAATTTTGTGGTCGCGAAAATAATTGTGTGTGAAAATTTTTCAAATTATTAGGTCAGTCCATAAGTTCGTGCGTATTTTACCCATAATTTAACTTTTGTACGATTTTTGTATACAAAAAATTATTCGTGGAATATAACGGAACTATTTATATTTTCTTTGATATATTGTTCATTCAACAAGTGATTTTAATCGCGGTAGAAGCACGTGTTGTTAAAAAATAAAATGGAATCTTCGAACGCGCATAAGAGGCATATTTTGTATTTTTTTTTATAAAAATGGTAAAAATGCAACAACTGCTGCTGCAGAAATAATCACTGTTCACGGAGAGGATACCGTGAGTGTAAGCAATGCGCAAAAGCGGTTTTCAAAATTCCGAAGTGGTAACTGCGACGTGGAGGATGCCCCGCGCGCTGGTCGTCTTAAAGTCTTTAACTCCGACACCTTGCTCGAACTCGTGGAAGCTGAGCCAAATTTGACAGTCGATATGATAGCTCATAGGTTAAATTCATCGCATGGAACAGTTCACAGGCACCTGGTTCAGATGGGAAAGGTTTCAAACCTGGGAAAATGGGTTTCCGCATAGACTTTCCGTCGCCAACCTTCAACAGAGAGTGAATGTGTGTTCTCTGCTGCTGCAACGGCTTGAAAATGAAAGTTTTTTGAACCGTATCGTTACTGGTGATGAAAAATGGGTCCTTTACAATAATCTTGTTCGCATAGGCCAATGGTTAGATAAAGATGAAACACCAGAACCGACCTCTAGAGGAGGCCTTCACGCCAAGCAGATTCTCCTGTCTATTTGGTGGGATATGGCCGGTATTGCCTAGTATGAACTTCTGTAACCAAACCAGACGATAACTGCTGATTATTATTCCCATCAGCTATCAAACCTCAATGAGGCACTTAACAAAAATCGACCGTCTTTAGTGAATAGACGCAAAGTTTTATTTCACCACGGCAACGCAAGACCTCATACCGCAAGGCAAACATTAGGCAAGCTGAACGAGCTCGGATGGGAGCTAATGCCGCATCCACCATACTCTCTGGATATTGCACCTTGTGATTATCACCTTTTCCGTGGACTTCAATCCCATACGAGTAACAAGAACTACTCCTCAAAAGAAGCTATAAAAAGGGGTATCGAAGCGTATTTTGGCTCCAAGGGCAAACAACAATTAAAAATTAGCCTGAACGTTGGGAAGACATTGTAAGCAATGAAGGAAAATATATTATTGATTAATAAATACTTTAAACATCTTTTTTATTAATTTTAAAACTACCTTTAAAAAACGCACGAACTTATGGACTGATATAACAAGCAAAAAATGACTTCAAGAGGAAAAGTAACACGCCAAACGGTATCTACTCCGCAAAGCAGCGCGAGCATTCTAACTAAATGGGAGCAAAAAGGGAGCTCAACCACCTCTTTTCTGGCTTGAGCGGATAGAGAAACAACTCGAGTTGCAGAGAAGGAGTATCATCGAAGAGATTTCCGAAAGACTGAAAACCTCGGAACAGCGAGTGATGCAGCGGTTTGGCGAAATTGCGGCTGAGATGGCGAGTCTGCGGAAAGCCATGACAATAACGGAAGAACGCGTGGGGAAAGCTGAAGCACAAATTCAACTCAATGGTCAACTAGAGGGTGAAATTGCGCTACTGAAGACTCAGCTGGATGAGTGCCAAAATCAAGCTCTCTCCACCGATCTCATCATCAACGGCTTGCCGCACATGGAAGGTGAGAATATTGACAATATTTTTGGTAGCCTGTGTCATACTCTTAACATGCCAGCGCCACAAGTTTTCTCCGCCCTTCGACTGCGTAAGTAGAGCAACTCTACTGCGTCTGCTGTTATAATTAAATTATCATCTTCTGCTGATCGCTCAAGATTATTCAAAACAGTGGCTTATTATTGCAAAGCCAAAGAGGGGTCACTATTACTCTGCGATGCTGGACTCAAATCAGAAGGCAAATACACATACACGAATGTATCACAAAAAGCAATCGCGAACTAATGCGTTTTGAAATGCAGCTCAGGAGAGAACAAAAAATCACAGCCGCCTTCACTATTCGTGGTTATGTGTATGTACACGTTCGCCCTAAATGCAAAGCAGTTAGGGTGACTAATATTGAGTGCATTGAAAATGCAGTTGCTGCAGCCACCTAATGCTCTTTTATAGATGCTCAGAATGTCTAATACGTATCTATGTTTATGCTCTAAATACTCTCTGTTATTTTATTCTTTTCTTTTCCTTTATTTTATTGCTTTTCTCTTACCTTCTCACATCTTGTGTTACTTCTTAATTTTCTCTGTTATTTTAACTATTTTTTTACATTTTTTTCTGTTTCTTGCTCTTCTATCTTTGTTTATGCCAATCATTTTTGCAAACACACATACATACATATACTCTTGCCTGCTTGTGCTTTGTTGTTTCTGTTTTTGCTCAGTTCTACTCAAATTTATAGGTCTGTACGGTAAACTGAGTTCGAGCGTTAATGAAGAAAATTCTCATTGATATTATGTGCAAACAAAATGATGGTTTTAATGTAGTACATTTTGATGCACGTAGCCTAAAGTCAGGGGTGTAGGCCAGATCGCCTCCCCGTGGTGCACCCTGAGTAGCGCTAAATGATCTGCGGCCCCAACGGTCTTCCTGAACGATGACGACCCCCCTCGCTTTCGGATTTAGACTTATTCTCCTTCAACAAATTCTTAACTTTTTGATCCCTGTGCTCGTAATCGCGGCAATCTGCCACCTGAGTATGCTGAGGTGAAACTCAGCAGAAATGGCTGGTGGGCTAATGACATGACTGCCCCCGTCCCGCTAAAACCTTGGCAGGCCTCGGAGTACGTTCCAAACCCGTAGCCATTGGGTAGGCAGTGTAGGTGCGGTTGAGACGACTCCCGTCTTTGTGTCCGGCCTGGCTCTGGATGGGAAAGCCAGCACCAGCAAGGCACTTTCTCCTAGTTTTCCGGGGACTTCGGGGGTATCTCTCCGGAGACCATCCACTAGGCCTAAATGGCAGCAAGGGCAGAGTAAACGGCCTTCTCTGATCTTCGTATGGCTACCAAGATCCTAAAGCGCTACGGTGGGCAGAATGCCTCTCAGTTATCTGAGAAGCATTCCCAGACGCTCGAGTGAGCCAGGAAGGTCATCAGGGGAGCAGAGGAGGGCAGCGGAAAGGGAGTGGAAGCGAATGCGCCACAATTGGACTCGGGAGTTAAAAGGCAGCGCTCCCAAGAAGAGGATATCCCACAATAAAAGAGGCCCAGGATTAGTGGTGGCCCGCCAAAATCATTTAGCGAAGTCGCTAAACAGGTGATCTCGATCATTCTTGGAGTAATGGACAGCGGTAAGGCAGACTGCGCTATCTCTAGGGAGGAATGGAAGAGGGTAGCGTCCGCCATCTCCGCGGTTTTTATGAGGGTAGTGAGGGGAAAATGGGAGCTGTATAAGGGAGGGCTAGGAATATATAAGTCCGAAATTAGGAAAGCGAAGAGAGACTCTTGGGGAAGCTTCTGCCAGAGCGTAGAGGGCTGCCATGAGTCCTCCAGATTTAGACGAATACTCACGAAGACTTCCGCTCCCTTGAGGTACTACTTAAGAGACGAATTGGGACGTTGGGCGATGAGCAGCGAGGAGTCACTAAAGTTCCTTCTCGACGCCCATTTTCCGACGAGCCCAGCACCTAGCAGCACCGGCCTGAAAAGCAGTTCAACTTGCATTCGGGACCGGGGCTGGTTGCTGGATAAGCGCCGCCTAGCTTGGGCCATTGACTCCTTTAGACCCTTCAAGTGGCCTGGTCCTAACGGCATCATTCCTGCACAACTGCAAAAATCTGTGGAGGTATCATGCCGTTGGTTGAGCCCTATCTATGCGGGCTGCGTAGCCAGGTTGTCTTTATACCCATGGCAGGCAAGAGCTCGCATGTCTCCCCTAAAGACTTCAGGCAAATCAGTCTCTCATCTTTCTTACTGAAAACCCTTCACAGACTGATTGACCTGCACATAAGAAGCGAAATTCCTCGCGGTCGGTTGTCGCATACCCAACATGCTTATTGCAAGGGCCGATCGGTTGAATCTGCCCTGCACACAATTGTGAAAGAGATTGAAGAGCCTCTTTCTCAGAAGGAGCTTGCGGTGGGCGCCTTCCTCGACATTGAGGGGGCTTTTAACAACGTCCTCTCGGAGGCAAGCCCCAGGTCTCTGGGTAAACTGGGGCTCGAAACCGACCTGACCAGATTTATCTATAAAATGCTTAGCGACAGAACTGTTGCGGCAGAATGGGGCGACATCTCCATCCACCAGCAAGTGAGCAGGGGCACTCCGCAAGGTGGTGCTCTCTCGCCTTTCCTCTGGGTTGTTGTCGTAAATGACTTGCTGGAGGAGCTGGTGAAAGGGGGCTGAAGGGTGGTTGCCTACGCGGATGACGTCGCATTAATCGTTAGAGGAAAATTTGTGGATACTCTGTACAACTTGATGCAGGGATATCTGAACATAGTTGTTAGATGGGCAACGGATTGCGGCCTGTCGGTGAATCCTCTTAAGACGGAGCTCGTCCTATTTACGAGGAAATATAAAATACCCAGAGCTCAACTTCCCTCACTAGGGGCGCTCCTCTGATGCTTTACGACAAGGTGAAATACTTGACAGCAAGCTTACATGGAAGATCAATATTGAGGAAAGAGCGAGGAAGGCAACAATCGCCTTGTATGGGTGCAAGGGCGCAATTGGCAAAAGATGGGGCCTTTCGCCAGAGTTGTTTTCTGGCTTTATATAATACTATTGTTAAGCCTATCTTGTTATATGGAGTCATAGTCTGGTGGAACTCACTAGAGAATACGACATGGGTGAAGAAACTGGAGAGAGCTCAGAGGTCGGCACTCATTGGAATCAGTGAGACGCATCGAACGACTCCTACTCTGGCGCTCAACGCAATGTTAAATGTGGTACCCGTAGACATCGCTGGCAGATTTGCCGTTACACCTACCGCAATCAGACTGAGGGGCTGGAGCTATAAGCTCAACGTCACTTATGGGCACTCAAGCACATTTAGAAACTTCGAGTTCAGCCCTTTTTCAACGGATCAGTTTATACCCTCGTTTAGTCCAACCGGAACCTTTTCCACTTATATTCCGTCAAGGGAAGAGTGGACGGAGGGCCACATTTGGAGGCAGGACCTGGTGAACTTGTTCACGGATGGATCGAAGTTGGAAGGAAAGGTTGGCGGAGGAGTATTTTGCGAGGAGCTGCCCATCAGACTCAAATTCAGGTTAACGGACCCCTGCAGTGTGTTCCAGGCAGAGGTAGCCGCAATCAAGGAGGCAGCTGATTGGCTGCTCAAATGCGTACTAACAGTCACGAAAGTAAATATTTACTTCGGTGCATTCGGAATTGGTCAATGAATGTTTAACCTCACTTTCGACTGCGTCCAAATTCTTTGACATCAGCCTCATCTGGATTCCCGGTCACAGCGACATTGCGGGAAACTGTGAGGCGGATGAGCTGGCCAGACAAGGGACATGTGAGGTGATTTCCCCGCGGAGGGAGAAAATTGGAATCCCCCTGACTACCTGCGGTCTGCTCCTGGAAAGATGGGCATCGCACCAACTCAGCGAACGATGGGACAAGTACACAAACGTGTAAGGTCGCGAAATCCTTCTGGCCTCGTGTGGACCGGAGGCGCTCGGGCGAGCTTCGGAGGCTGACAAAATATCAGATCTCTAATCTCGTGGGTTCTCTTATAGGACACAATGCGCGAGGAATGCATGCTCTGAGACTTGGAATCCCCTCGAGTCCTTTTTGGGCTGGATGTATGGAGGATGAGGTGGAATCATCTCAGCACCTTCTCCTTAGCTGCTCTGCTTTGGCGGGGCTAAGATCCAGGCATCTTAGCTCCTATTTCTTTGCCACGCCTGCTGATATAGCTGGCGCTAACATTAAAAATCTGATGAATTTCATCAGCAGCATAAAGCGGTTGACGCAAATATAGTCATCGTTCGTAATTCGCACGTTCCTAACCATCTCATCACCACCTCTCCCCGCTTTCTCCCTGCATCCCATCGGTCTTTCTCTCTCGCCTCACCCCCTTCATAATGGTATCAGAAAGGACGAATCTTTCTTCGTCCAAGTGTGCCCATTCCCTGGGCAACCATACCAACCTAACCTAACTCGATGTAATTTGCGGTTCTGAGACCTGGTTTCATAATAACCTCCCTGATTTCAACCTCTCTTTAAATGGGTACAATTTATTGAGAAACGATCGTAATCTTAATAGAAAAGGGGGGGAGTTGCAGTGCACTGCAAAAAAAGTTTGAAATTTAAACTGACAGCAAAGTCAAAGAACTGTGAAAATGAATAATTATTTACTGAAGTATCTGATGGCATGAATAAAATTTTAACTGCATGTGTTTACAATCCTAACAAAAGTATTGCTCTTGATACACTATTTGTTGACCTGTCTCAATATGTCTTAAATTACGAACGTATCCTGTTGTGTGGTGATTTCAATGTTAACCTTATAGAAAATGAGCCTAGTAGTAGCAAACTATTCGACCAGTTGGCAACAGCAGTACTTTGGGTTGTTAACGGAATTTCGACGAATTGTTAACGAGATATTCAAATAACTCCCAACCTAGTCTTCTTGATTATTTTATAAAATGTGACTTATCACATATTCTTAAATTCGACCAAGCTGACTTTATCTCTGACCATGACTTAATATTTTGTACTTTAGATGTTGTAATGAATCGTCCAGATTTAGGTGCCATCTACGAGTATCGTGATTTTAAATCGTTGAATGTTAATTCTCTGTATTCAGACATGGGTTTTATAAATTAGAATGAATGTTGGTTTCTTAGTACAATTGATAATAAACTTGACTTCCTCAACCGTAACCTATCCTCGTTATTTAACATGCATGTTCAGCTTCGTTCTGTAAATGTTTTAAATAGTTCATGTCCTTGGTACAACGCGAAAGTTCGAGCTGCCATTAGAAAGCGCAACAAATCTTATGCTAAGTGGAGAAAAAATAGGACAGTTACTCCAAACTTGATCCGTCACTTTCAACAAGAGAACTTTGGCGCAACCTAAAAAAATTTTAAATTCATGGCAAGGAAAGTCCCGAATGTGAGATTGACCTTGATGAACTTAATGACTACTTTATTAGTGTTGGTAAGAAAACAAATTGTGCTCCTATTTTAAAAGAGTCCTCATCTTGTGCTACTCTAAAAGAACAGTTTCAATTTATGACAGTTAGTGAGGTAGATGTCTTGAAAACTTTATCCAAAATAAAGCCTAAGGCTATGATGGCATCTAGCTAAAATTCGTCCGTATACAAGTCGAAGTCATCCAATATATAATAGGACCCCTTACCCATATAATAGGGTAGTTCATGTTCCCCAGTATTATGGAAAAAGGCTACAGAACAATCGTCTACTCCACTACAATCTGGCTCCAGACAAAGTTGCTCGACTGGAATGATTAAAATACTGGACGATATTAGAATTAGTTTTGACAACGGAGACTTGACTCTACTTTGTTTACTTGACTTTTCTAAAGCATTTGACTCAGTGAATCATAAATTGTTATGTTTGAAGCTTAAACACTATCTCGGCTTCAAAGACAGTGCTGTAAAGCCCATAGCCAGCTACCTTGGTGACAGAACGCAGAAGGTAAAGACCAATTAACATCTCAGTCTAGATATGTACTTATTGGTGTTCCGCAAGAGTCTATCCTTGGTCCACTTTTATTCAGTCTTTTTGTCAATGATGTTTTTACCGTTTGTCAGTATGTGAATGTCCATGCGTACCTGTCCAGTCGTATTGGTCTCGTTGAAGATTTATGTTTCAAAATAAACAGTGATTTGTCTGCTATTTCTGTATGGGCTAAAGAAAACTCTTTATGTCTGAACGCGTCAAAGTCATATATCTTACCTATATGTAATAGTGTTGTGCATGTTGACAATATCCCTAAATTGTGGATAGGTACAAGTTCCCTTACCTTTATGGATAAGGTAAAAAATTTGGGGTTTATTCTTAACACAAAACTTACCTGTGCTTACCTTATAAATAGGGTTGTGGGGAATATTTATGCTACATTGCGTAAGCTGAGAGTCTCTGCAACATTCACGCCAGAGAAAACGAGGTGCAAATTAGTTCTCCAGCTAATTATGCCACTCATTACCTACTCTGAAGTGGTATACAGCAAACTTGACTCCACATCTTGCCATAAACTTAATGTGGCATTTAATAACGCCTCGTGGTATGTATAAGGGATTGGCAGATATGACCGTATCTATGCCTGGCGATCAAGGTTACTGGGCTGTTGCCTTAATAGTTATTTGTCTGCTAGAAATTGCATATTTTTGTGCAAACTTACATTATTCAAGTCTCCTCCCTATCTGACAGAGAAGTTGATACCAGTAAGGTCTCGCAGACACAACAAATTCATCGTTCCAAAATTTAATTACTTAGCATAATCTAGATTATTTTTCATTAATGCTGTTAAAGTGTGGAACTCATGACCCGACACTGTGAAGGCTGGACTTAACAGATTTAACTTCAGGGCACACGTCTATAATTACTTTAAAAGTGTGTGATTGCATTAAATTAGGGCATTAAATTTCTCTCTACATTCTCTAAATACTACTTGTGTGTTTTCTTTTCTAAATCCTCCTTTTCTTTCCTACTGCTTCTTTTCTTCTTATTATTATAATTAAGTTAAATATATTGGATTGATTTGTAAATGAACTGGTGTAAAATTTAGATTAAGAAACTTGTATGTCAAAAATATTCCAGTTGTATATAATATTATTGAGGTACTCTTAAAAGACCTTAGTCTTACATAACTATTTATATAAACAAATAAATAAAAAAATAAATAAAAAGTTTCATTATCTCCGAAGCTGTTTGAAGAGTGATGCGTTGAAAATTATCAATGGATTTAAAATATGTGACGTAAATTACGTTGAAGCATGGACTTATTAATATCGCGGTATAAGGTTATTCGTGTTATTGTGGAAGCTCATCTTCGCGATATTAACATTGTCTCACTGTCACCTTCGCCGGTGTTTAAAGGGCTACGATTGATAATGCTGACACAATCAAAGACGTAACTGATCCGTCCCAACAGCATATTCGCGAGCTTAAAGCGTTGGGTCGGCCGATTGAGTTTTGGAAAGATTGGTTGGTGCATGAGATGGTAGTAAATAGGCATTCGAAACGCGTAAGCAGTGGGAGTTATCGCTCGTTAGTGATGAGCCTCCCTCCTTTGAAGAACTAATCACATTTTTAGCGATAATAGCGATCGACATTATCGATGCTTTCGTCCTCAACAACATCGGCACCAATTAAGGTTAAAACTGCATTAGCAAGCAAGTCAACAAATGGGTTTAACGACCATTACCACCGCGAATAATAACATCAGTAACGCGTCCCGTCCGTTATGCGCTGATGATGCCACATCAAAAGTAACCGCAAAAGCTTTTTGACCTCCAGCGAACACCGCCGCTTGAACTCCACCTCCAATTCGCCCATCCCAGTAAAAAGAGTTGTGCTGTTATCCACCGCATTAGTGAAGGTACGCGACTGTTCTGGTAATTGGCAGCCCGCACCTTTACTTTTCTACTCTGGATCGCATGCTTCCTTTCTGACTCAAGCGTGTGTGCACCGCTTGGGCCTGCCGCACGCATCGAAGTATACCTAGATAGACTGTTGCCGATCCATTGTGGTACCACAGTAGCAGTTTATCTGCTACTCCTCGCGAAACCTTTTTGTTTTAAGTGCAAACCCATTGATCTGGCTGACACTTATATCCTTAAGGTCATCAGTAGCATTTAGAAACGATGCGCTAAAATATCTGAACCAAGTGGCATGCCACCGGGACCGTAACACAGAAGGTGTCTAACGGACTCTTCCTCCTCCTCATTCTCGCAACTTCTGCAATAGTTGAAATGAGGTACGTGGAATTTTTGAGCATGTTGACCTTTAAGACAGTGGCCTGTGATTAATGCAACTAAAATAGAAACGTTTTTCCATGATTAAGTAGCACCTTTGAGCGACTAGCGTGACAAATGCTACCAGCACCACGCAGTTTATGGGTTGAGAGGGGTACACCTACAATCTCCATATGAAGACGGAGGCGACTGGTACTGCTCTCTCTCGCTAATTTCTCTGCCTCATAATTCCTGGTATGTCACTATGCCCTGGCAGCCATATTAAATGGATCGGGAAATATTCCGCTATCTCGTAAAGAGAGGCCCGGGATTTGCGAGCAATGATAGAATTAGAGACAACCCCAACCAAGAGATTTAATCGCCGCTTGGCTACCGGAGTAAATATAGATTTCTTTGAAGGTAGTCACATTTTTTCCTAACCAGACAGCTACTTCATTATTGGCTAGAATTCCAGCCTGAAATACGCTACACTGATTAGGAAGACGAGCCGAAACGCTTACTTTTTGCTTCTTACAGTAGACACAAAAGCCTACTTTATCGTCAAGCTTTGCGGCATCAGTAAAGAACCGTAGGTAGTTTTTCCGACCAGGTATATTGCCAACTTTCATCAAGCTGGAATTCTAGTACTAAATAATCTGTTAAAGTATTGTCGTTCAAACAATACTCAATAGGGTTGCTTGAACCCAGACCGAGTATTATGGCCGAATGTCGAACAACGGAATTGCGCCATTGATTAGTTTCTACAAGCCGAGCAACAGTGTTACCTGCGTTCTGTTTATTAACTATATCTAGGAGAGGTAAGAAGAAAATAGTATTCAGAGCATCAGATCATCAGAGGGTGTAGTTCTAAGAGTGCCGCTGATACATATATGTGCCATACGTTAAACCCTCTGAAGCATGTTTTTAACCGTTGTCTTGTCGAGAGTCGCCCAACAAACTATAATCCCGGAGGGGAGGATGTGTCTGATAACGGTCATATACAGCCAGTAAGTGTTCTTCGGAGAAAGACCCCACCTGCAACTTGTCACACTGCCAAAGTTACACTCGAACTTTTGGCTACCGTTTTTGAAAACCGAATAATCACCTGAAATTCCTATATCAATTGGCTGACTCGGAGATGTGACTTAAGCCCGTTGGACTATTTTTTGTTCGGAGCCGTTAAGGACAAATGCTATGCGAACCATCCAGAGGCGATTGATACTTTAAAACACGAAATCGAAGTTGCCATTCATGAAATTGGAACCCAAACAATCGAAAATGTGCTAAAAATTGGGTTGATCGAATGGCCTACTGTAAGGCCAGTCGTGGCAGTCATTTGAACGATATTATTTTTCATTCATAAATGACAATGTTCAATCTTCAAAATAAAAAAAATACCAGTCTAACGGTTAGACGCGATAGAAGTGAAACCTTCCGTAAAACAAACTGAGAGAGAATAAGACGAAAGCAGCATTAGGAGCGGGATAATTATAGGTTCATTATAATATTGCTATAAAGTTCATATTCTATTTTCTTCATTTTATTATTATTCATCCTCAATGTTTTCAATTTCAACAAATGATACGAGTGGCTTATGATAGATAAAATATGATACAAATGCTTTGGTTTCGATGTTGTCAACATATCTTTGAAATACCGCGTCAATGGTTGTTTTTGATCGTGTTGTCGATTCAGTGCGATTGTTACACATTTTTAAATTGAATGTTGTATTGAGAACGTCAATTAAAGGAACCGCTGTGTCCAATGCAAAATTTGCATTAAAATCGCCACTTAAAATCATTCGAACTTTATTGTAATCTTTTCTAAGTATCCGCGATACTTCTGGTGTATACTTTATTAAATTTTCGTGAATGAATTCCGTGATGCTATTTATTGATTTTTTTTTTCTGTCGATACTCACGACACTTTTCTGTATTATTTTTCGGCATAATTGCGGTAAATATTTAGAAATGAAAATATTTACGAATATAAAAATACACACGCGGTTGCTATTATGAGCGTCCCCAGCAAAACCTGCGTGACCGAAACTCTAACACAATTACATTTTTTTGAATGTTACAAACACATATGCACGCAGGTTTTGCTGGGGCGTGACCGAAACTCTAACACAATTACACATATGCACTCGTATTTGTTTGAAAATCGACTTTTTTTTTCTGGTTCTCCGTCACCTTTGGAAAATGTGTAAACAGTAAGCAAACTTTATTCATATATTTTTCCTCATCTTTGCATTAGTAAAATTAAACAAACGCCGTAGCCGAATGGGTTGGTGCGTGACTACTATTCAGAATTCACAGAGCGTCAGTTCGAATCTCGGTGAAAACACCAAAATTAAGGAAAACTATTTTTCTAATAGCGCTCACCCCTCAGCAGGCAATGTCAAAACACCGAGTGTATTTCTGCCATGAAAAAAAGCTCCTCATAAACATATCATAAAATAAAATAAAATAAAATAACTGTATAAAAAAATTTTTTTTCTTGTGATTCGAACCAAGAATTTTGGATCGGAAGCTCACATTGCTAGCCGCTCGGCTATCGCGCCATGCTATCGGCGCTGGCCTAAAAGTTATTTAGTTCGTCGCTACGTTTATATGTTATATTCGTAGCCAAGAGTGTCGCTGTTTTCGTTTCACTTTTTCTCAAATCACTCCCAACGAATCTAAAGAAGTTTTCACTTCAAAAAGTTTGAAAAAATATTGATTAGTTTTTTTTTATAGCCGATTCAAAAAGCAAATTTTACATGGCCCACCCTATAAATAGTAGTAGGGAATTCTTTATTTAATTTATAAAAAATTATGGTTAACAATTGATTTCATTCATACATTAATTCATTTAATATATTAATATGTTAAAGTAAATAAAGAAATAAAAAAAAATATGTTTGTGACAAAAACGAAGTTGTCTGTCACAGCTCTTAAATTAATTAATAATTGAACTCTGCTTTAAGAAAATCTCTATAGTGCCAGGCTGAGTATATGAAACCAGTTAGTGTTCTCCAGTTTTGGCCACTTAGTATATTTATTACTTCAGCGTCGTTTAGCTTCTCTGCATTTAAGTATCTTTCTCTGATTTCCTTCAGTACAGGGCACCTTCCTAAGAAGTTATACATGTCTTCTTCTTCGTTTGACTTACATAGTGTGCAATTTTTTACCGCGTTTCCATAAGCTATCGCATTCTGTTTTTACAAAACACATCTTGCTTTAAATATTGTTGTTATGTCAGCTAACCGCACATCTTCTCTAAAGTATGATTCTCCTTTTGAGTGATCTAAGTGTTTATATATTCGTTTGGTACTTGATAGTGCTTTTTGTTTTGCCATGTTTAAATTTTTTAGTTTAATGTTTGATAAAAGCTGGGAACAGCGATCTTGCCAGTCCGTAGCAGTTATGTTTTCTTCAAGCTTTAAGCCAAATTCCATACCTGAGTCATTGAGTTGTTTGAGCCAAAACAAGTTTTTTCGTAATATACACTGTGTAAGATTGTGCGGGAGTCTTCTTCTTAATTGGCGCGATAACCGCTTACGCGATTTTGGCCGAGTTTAACAAAGCGCGCCAGTCGTTTCTTTCTCGTGCTAACCGGCGCCAGTTGGACACACCAAGTGAAGCCAAGTCCTTCTCCACCTGATCTTTCCAACGCAGAGGGGGCCGCCCTCTTCCTCTGCTACCACCAGCTGGTACCACATCGAATACTTTCAAAGCCGGAGCCTTTGTATCCATTCGGACGACATGACCCAGCCAACGTAGCCGCTGGATCTTTATTCGCTGCGCTATGTCTATGTCGTCGTAAAGCTCATACAGCTCATCGTTCCATCGTCTGCGATATTCGCCGTTGCCAACGTGCAAAGGTCCAAAAATCTTACGCAGAATCTTTCTCTCGAACACTCCAAGCGTCGCTTCATCGGATGTTGTCATCGTCCAAGCTTCTGCGCCATACGTTAGGACGGGCATGATGAGAGTCTTGTAGAGTGTTAGTTTTGTTCGTCGAGAGAGGACTTTACTGCTCAGTTGCCTACTTAGTCCAAAGTAGCACTTGTTGGCAAGATAGATTCTACGTTGGATTTCAAGGCTGACATTGTTTTCGGTGTTAATGCTGGTTCCTAAATAAACGAAGTCTTTTACAACCTCGAAATTATAACTGTCAACGTGGGTGCCGATACGCGAGTGCGCCGACTGTTTGTTTGAAGACAGGAGGTACTTCGTTTTGTCCTCGTTCACCACCAGACCCACTCGCTTTGCCTCTTTATCCAGTTTGGAGAAGGCAGAACTAACAGCGCGGTTGTTAAGGCCGAGTTAAGGGAGTCTACTCCTGTTGTATTTATAGATAGTTTTCCAAATGTATTTCATATGTCGTTCTAACGAATATAAGTAGCAATCTTCTACGTAAGTTTCTAGTGTTATTGCATAATTCGGGGTGAAGTCAGGTGGTTTGGAAATTCTTTTGATAAAACAACGCTGAAGTTTATTTACTTCTTCGAACAGCGTACGAGTATAACCCTAGATTTGAGCAGCGTATGTTTGTATGGCTCTGCACACAGCCTGAAACAGCTTCTATTTGTCTTTGTATGAGATGTATGACTTAGCTACGAAATTGTTCCATGTAGTATTAATGCTAGCTTTTGTTGTATTATTTCTGGCTTGCACATGTTTGGCAAACGCCTTTTTGGATGTGAGAATGACACCAAGATATTTATATTCTGCTACCACTTTTATTTCCTCACCTTTGTACCACCATTTTTCTGCCTTGGCTAGTTGACCACCTTTTCTAAACAACATCGTCTCAGATTTCATTAAATTTACTTCCATGTTCCACTCAGCGCAATATATTTCTAGTTTTATATATTATATATATATATATATGACGGGTGATTTTTTAGCTGTTATTGTATCTTTTTAAACAATGGGTTTAAACAGCTGACGCACGTTTCGTGTTTTGTTTCACAGTCAAACAACTTCAGTTTGGTCTACAATTTAACCATGAATCGTCTTACAAACGAACAACGCTTGCAAATCATTGAATTTTATTATAAAAATGCGTGTTCTGTTAAGAAAGTTTAAGATCCACTTTTTTATCGAAAAATTGTGTTCAGGGACGAAGGGATCAATGGGTAAATAAGCAAAATTGTCGATTTGGGAGTGAAGATCAGCCAGAAGAATTGCAAGAGCTACCAATATATCCAGAAAAGGTCACAGTTTGGTGCGGTTTACGAGCTGGAGGTATCATTGGACCGTACTTCTTCAAAGATGCTGCGAATCGTAACGTAACTGTGAATGGTGCGCGCTACCGTGAAATGATATCCAACTTGACTTGCATAACATGTGGTTTCAGCAAGACGGTGCCACATACCACACAGCACGCATAACAATGGACTTGTTGAGAGGCGAGTTCAGTGAACATTTTATTTCACGTTCGGGACCTGTCAATTGGCCACCCAGATCGTGCGATATAACGCATTTAGGTTAATTTTTGTAGGGCTATGCTAAAGCTCATGTCTATTCAGACGAGCCTGCTTCAATTAACGCATTGGAAGACAACATTAAAGCTTTTATATGTGAGATACCGGCTGAAACATTGGAAAGAGTATGCCAAAATTGAACTAAGCGGATGGACCAATTGAAGCGCAGTCGCGGTCAACATTTGCATGAAATAATAATGTCATGCATTTTTCTGAATTTTACGTGTGTTTTTTGAAAAACTTTCCTATAGCTCTTAAAAAATCACCCTTTATATATAATTGGGGCTTACAGCCTTTATGGGTGTTTGGTAGCCGAGCCGAGCCGAAACGCTTACTTTTTGCTTCTTACAGTAGACACAAAAGCCTACTTTATCGTCAAGCTTTGCGGCATCAGTAAAGAACCGTAGGTAGTTTTTCCGACCAGGTATATTGCCAACTTTCATCAAGCTGGAATTCTAGTACTAAATAATCTGTTAAAGTATTGTCGTTCAAACAATACTCAATAGGGTTGCTTGAACCCAGACCGAGTATTATGGCCGAATGTCGAACAACGGAATTGCGCCATTGATTAGTTTCTACAAGCCGAGCAACAGTGTTACCTGCGTTCTGTTTATTAACTATATCAGGGAGAGGTAAGAAGAAAATAGTATTCAGAGCATCAGATCATCAGAGGGTGTAGTTCTAAGAGTGCCGCTGATACATACATATATGTGCCATACGTTAAACCCTCTGAAGCATGTTTTTAACCGTTGTCTTGTCGAGAGTCGCCCAATAAACTATAATCCCGGAGGGGAGGATGTGTCTGATAACGGTCATATACAGCCAGTAAGTGTTCTTCGGAGAAAGACCCCACCTGCAACTTGTCACACTGCCAAAGTTACACTCGAACTTTTGGCTACCGTTTTTGAAAACCGAATAATCACCTGAAATTCCTATATCAATTGGCTGACTCGGAGATGTGATTTAAGCCCGTTGGACTATTTTTTGTTCGGAGCCGTTAAGGACAAATGCTATGCGAACCATCCAGAGGCGATTGATGCTTTAAAACACGAAATCGAAGTTGCCATTCATGAAATGTGCTAAAAATTGGGTTGATCGAATGGCCTACTGTAAGGCCAGTCGTGGCAGTCATTTGAACGATATTATTTTTCATTCATAAATGACAATGTTCAATCTTCAAAATAAAAAAAATACCAGTCTAACGGTTAGACGCGATAGAAGTGAAACCTTCCGTAAAACAAACAGAGAGAATAAGACGAAAGCAGCATTAGGAGCGGGATAATTATAGGTTCATTATAATATTGCTATAAAGTTCATATTCTATTTTCTTCATTTTATTATTATTCATCCTCAATGTTTTCAATTTCAACAAATGATACGAGTGGCTTATGATAGATAAAATATGATACAAATGCTTTGGTTTCGATGTTGTCAACATATCTTTGAAATACCGCGTCAATGGTTGTTTTTGATCCTGTTGTCGATTCAGTGCGATTGTTACACATTTTTAAATTGAATGTTGTATTGAGAACGTCAATTAAAGGAACCGCTGTGTCCAATGCAAAATTTACATTAAAATCGACACTTAAAATCATTGGAACTTTATTGTAATCTTTTCTAAGTATCCGCGATACTTCTGGTGTATACTTTATTAAATTTTCGTGAATGAATTCCGTGATGCTATTTATTGATTTTTTTTTCTGTCGATACTCACGACACTTTTCTGTATTATTTTTCGGCATAATTGCGGTAAATATTTAGAAATGAAAATATTTACGAATATAAAAATACACACGCGGTTGCTATTATGAGCGTCCCCAGCAAAACAAACGCCGTAGCCGAATGGGTTGGTGCGTGACTACTATTCAGAATTCACAGAGCGTCAGTTCGAATCTCGGTGAAAACACCAAAATTAAGGAAAACTATTTTTCTAATAGCGCTCACCCCTCAGCAGGCAATGGCAAAACACCGAGTGTATTTCTGCCATGAAAAAAAGCTCCTCATAAACATATCATAAAATAAAATAAAATAAAATAACTGTATAAAAAAAATTTTTTTCTTGTGATTCGAACCAAGAATTTTGGATCGGAAGCTCACATTGCTAGCCGCTCGGCTATCGCGCCATGCTATCGGCGCTGGCCTAAAAGTTATTTAGTTCGTCGCTACGTTTATATGTTATATTCGTAGCCAAGAGTGTCGCTTTTTTCGTTTCACTTTTTCTCAAATCACTCCCAACGAATCTAAAGAAGTTTTCACTTCAAAAAGTTTGAAAAAATATTGATTAGTTTTTTTTTATAGCCGATTCAAAAAGCAAATTTTACATGGCCCACCCTATAAATAGTAGTAGGGAATTCTTTATTTAATTTATAAAAAATTATGGTTAACAATTGATTTCATTCATACATTAATTCATTTAATATATTAATATGTTAAAGTAAATAAAGAAATAAAAAAAAATATGTTTGTGACAAAAACGAAGTTGTCTGTCACAGCTCTTAAATTAATTAATAATTGAACTCTGCTATAAGAAAATCTCTATAGTGCCAGGCTGAGTATATGAAACCAGTTAGTGTTCTCCAGTTTTGGCCACTTAGTATATTTATTACTTCAGCGTCGTTTAGCTTCTCTGCATTTAAGTATCTTTCTCTGATTTCCTTCAGTACAGGGCACCTTCCTAAGAAGTTATACATGTCTTCTTCTTCGTTTGACTTGCATAGTGTGCAATTTTTTACCGCGTTTCCATAAGCTATCGCATTCTGTTTTTACAAAACACATCTTGCTTTAAATATTGTTGTTATGTCAGCTAACCGCACATCTTCTCTAAAGTATGATTCTCCTTTTGAGTGATCTAAGTGTTTATATATTCGTTTGGTACTTGATAGTGCTTTTTGTTTTGCCATGTTTAAATTTTTTAGTTTAATGTTTGATAAAAGCTGGGAACAGCGATCTTGCCAGTCCGTAGCAGTTATGTTTTCTTCAAGCTTTAAGCCAAATTCCATACCTGAGTCATTGAGTTGTTTGAGCCAAAACAAGTTTTTTCGTAATATACACTGTGTAAGATTGTGCGGGAGTCTTCTTCTTAATTGGCGCGATAACCGCTTACGCGATTTTGGCCGAGTTTAACAAAGCGCGCCAGTCGTTTCTTTCTCGTGCTAACCGGCGCCAGTTGGACACACCAAGTGAAGCCAAGTCCTTCTCCACCTGATCTTTCCAACGCAGAGGGGGCCGCCCTCTTCCTCTGCTACCACCAGCTGGTACCACATCGAATACTTTCAAAGCCGGAGCCTTTGTATCCATTCGGACGACATGACCCAGCCAACGTAGCCGCTGGATCTTTATTCGCTGCGCTATGTCTATGTCGTCGTAAAGCTCATACAGCTCATCGTTCCATCGTCTGCGATATTCGCCGTTGCCAACGTGCAAAGGTCCAAAAATCTTACGCAGAATCTTTCTCTCGAACACTCCAAGCGTCGCTTCATCGGATGTTGTCATCGTCCAAGCTTCTGCGCCATACGTTAGGACGGGCATGATGAGAGTCTTGTAGAGTGTTAGTTTTGTTCGTCGAGAGAGGACTTTACTGCTCAGTTGCCTACTTAGTCCAAAGTAGCACTTTCGGTGTTAATGCTGGTTCCTAAATAAACGAAGTCTTTTACAACCTCGAAATTATAACTGTCAACGTGGGTGCCGATACGCGAGTGCGCCGACTGTTTGTTTGAAGACAGGAGGTACTTCGTTTTGTCCTCGTTCACCACCAGACCCACTCGCTTTGCCTCTTTATCCAGTTTGGAGAAGGCAGAACTAACAGCGCGGTTGTTAAGGCCGAGTTAAGGGAGTCTACTCCTGTTGTATTTATAGATAGTTTTCCAAATGTATTTCATATGTCGTTCTAACGAATATAAGTAGCAATCTTCTACGTAAGTTTCTAGTGTTATTGCATAATTCGGGGTGAAGTCAGGTGGTTTGGAAATTCTTTTGATAAAACAACGCTGAAGTTTATTTACTTCTTCGAACAGCGTACGAGTATAACCCTAGATTTGAGCAGCGTATGTTTGTATGGCTCTGCACACAGCCTGAAACAGCTTCTATTTGTCTTTGTATGAGATGTATGACTTAGCTACGAAATTGTTCCATGTAGTATTAATGCTAGCTTTTGTTGTATTATTTCTGGCTTGCACATGTTTGGCAAACGCCTTTTTGGATGTGAGAATGACAACAAGATATTTATATTCTGCTACCACTTTTATTTCCTCACCTTTGTACCACCATTTTTCTGCCTTGGCTAGTTGACCACCTTTTCTAAACAACATCGTCTCAGATTTCATTAAATTTACTTCCATGTTCCACTCAGCGCAATATATTTCTAGTTTTATATATTATATATATATATATATGACGGGTGATTTTTTAGCTGTTATTGTATCTTTTTAAACAATGGGTTTAAACAGCTGACGCACGTTTCGTGTTTTGTTTCACAGTCAAACAACTTCAGTTTGGTCTACAATTTAACCATGAATCGTCTTACAAACGAACAACGCTTGCAAATCATTGAATTTTATTATAAAAATGCGTGTTCTGTTAAGAAAGTTTAAGATCCACTTTTTTATCGAAAAATTGTGTTCAGGGACGAAGGGATCAATGGGTAAATAAGCAAAATTGTCGATTTTGGAGTGAAGATCAGCCAGAAGAATTGCAAGAGCTACCAATATATCCAGAAAAGGTCACAGTTTGGTGCGGTTTACGAGCTGGAGGTATCATTGGACCGTACTTCTTCAAAGATGCTGCGAATCGTAACGTAACTGTGAATGGTGCGCGCTACCGTGAAATGATATCCAACTTGACTTGCATAACATGTGGTTTCAGCAAGACGGTGCCACATACCACACAGCACGCATAACAATGGACTTGTTGAGAGGCGAGTTCAGTGAACATTTTATTTCACGTTCGGGACCTGTCAATTGGCCACCCAGATCGTGCGATATAACGCATTTAGGTTAATTTTTGTAGGGCTATGCTAAAGCTCATGTCTATTCAGACGAGCCTGCTTCAATTAACGCATTGGAAGACAACATTAAAGCTTTTATATGTGAGATACCGGCTGAAACATTGGAAAGAGTATGCCAAAATTGAACTAAGCGGATGGACCAATTGAAGCGCAGTCGCGGTCAACATTTGCATGAAATAATAATGTCATGCATTTTTCTGAATTTTACGTGTGTTTTTTGAAAAACTTTCCTATAGCTCTTAAAAAATCACCCTTTATATATAATTGGGGCTTACAACCTTTATGGGTGTTTGGTAGAGCTCCTCCTCATATTTGTAGTTTGCGTCTACATGTTGTTTCACAAATGGAGGGATTTACAGTTTTAAGCCGATTCCGAACGCCAGGTATTTTTTATGAGGAATTTTTTCATGGCAGAAATGCACTCGGAGGTTTGCCATTGCCTGTCGAGGGGCGACCGCTATTAGAAATAACTTTTTTCTTAATTTTGGTGTTTCACGGAGATTCGAGCCACCTACGTTCTCCGAATTCCGAATGGTCGTCACGCGCCAACCGAATCGGCTACGACGGCCGTCGGCTTTCTTTACCATGTGATCTACATTCATTTTCCAATTCACTATCCTGTCGAGAATTGCACGTAAATATCATATCTTCTATTTTTAGCCACCATTTAATGTTGGCTTCATAAATTGTGGAATTTGGTATTTCCCCGAAAACAGAACTAATTCTGTTTTTGACAGTGCACACCTAAGCTGCTATTTAGAGCCCATCTAGACAGCCTATCTAGTCAGCATCAGATCGCTTAGAGTTGAAAGATATTACCCACATGTAGCAACAACTGTGTAATCTGCATAAGCAATTACCTTACGGCCCGACCATCGAGCATCAAAGGAGATCGATCACGGCTAGATTCCACAGAAGAGGAGGAAGAACATATGTATATAACAAAGCACCTCATCTCAAAATTATTTTCCGATTAACTAGTACGTAACGTACTGTAGTCTAATTGACACATCCACTCCAATCTTACGAAGGGCCGAGAGTATTTTCTCTGAAGAGATATTATTAAATGCACCTTCAAAATAGGAAGCCTGCTAGAGTATATTCTTTAACCGAGAAAGATTTCTCAATAGTACCACAAGGGAGTGCAAGGCCTATCTACCTACGACCGACCTACCATTAGTGCAAGATACCATTGTTCAAGCAACCTTTTATGTGAAGATTGATCAAACGTTCCAAAGTTTTTAGATGGAACGATGACAAGCTGATTGGTCTGAAATCCTTCGGAAGGACATGCGAAATCTTGCCTTGGTAATAAAAACCACGTTGGTTTCTCCCCACTTATCCGGAACATATGACAACATTTAAAATCGACGAGGAGCCACAGTATCGCCGGATCAAGCTTTCGTTGAAACTCTACTGGAACGTACCGCCACTACCAGGAGATTTATAAGGTCTGAAACTATTAACGGCCCATCGAATCTTAGTTTCAGAGACGATTTCGTCAGTGTTCGTTGTTGTACTCTTCGTTGTGATATAACGCCGAGATGGTAGTAGATCTATTATGGATGCCTGTGAACTGCCAGAAAAGTGAGTATCTAATAGAAGATCCAGAGATTCCCCACTAGTCATGGTCCACGAACCGTCCGATTTTTTTACAAAACTTACTGACGTGGATATCGAGGACAATACTTTCCTGAGCCTAGAACTCATCCTTCAACTCGTAGTCGATTTATTAAAACTACAGTCGGACATAGTCAGGCCTAACACTCTTGACTACTGAGAAGTGCCAAGGCCAGGTCCTACCAAAGCTTCAGTAGAGCCACAGATCAAATATTGAGCATTGGAGGAGTTGCCTCTTTCTGTTTTTTTAAGAGAACCGGACTCAGTTTTGTGTTTTCTTTCCATTCCATAGTTAGGTCCCACGAGTGTGGGGCAACGGAAGATCCTCTCGCACAGAGAATAATACATTAGATCGCCAGGTACTCTGTATACTCTTTTTGCGACTGGGCCCCAAGGGGAGAAAGAGAGGGGGAAAGGAGAAACTACGATAGGAAGAAAAGTGGGGTCACCCCATCAGAAAGTGGGAATTACTGGAATTGGGTCAGCGCGGGGAGGACGAGCTAGAGGTGAAGTATCACTTTGCCATTCTTCTTTCCCTACAGATCAATGCTTCATTGTCAAAACGAGCGACTTACCAAATCAGATCATTACTGTTTTGACGTGGCCGCATATTCGAGGTTTATGGAGCCTGGACGTGTAGATACATTGATTAGCATGGACTTAAGGGCCAATTTATCTGCTGCAAAAAGCATATCTTCCGCATAAGGAGCGTCACTGCGAAGACCACTCCGAAACAACGCATCGAAGGGAACCTAACACACACGGTTCGTCTTCGAATTGCCGCTGAAGCCCGATGTACCTCTAAGACATTTCTAAAATTTTGCCATCTAGAATTTGAGATTCGTCAAATGGTTGTGCTACGGCTGTTAACGTCATCCTGAAGGACTTTTACATGGATGATCTACTTACTGGTGATATAGTAAAGGACTTCAATTGCTGCAGCAAAACGTCTCCGAAATATGAAGGGAAGGGGGGTTTGAGCATCGAAAATGGGCTTCGAACTGTGTTGAGCTAAACGCAAGCAGTTACACTGTATCTACTAACATATCACAATTGACGATAAGGAACGGGAACGCTTCAGGTCTTATCTGGAATACAGAGGGAGACTACTTCATGTTTACCATTACTTTGAGGGAACCGATTGTGCATGTACCGAATGTATGTTTCTAACGGGCGCAAGTACGCTCTTCGATCCTCTGGGGAAGTAGCTGGTTCATTTACGAAATCTCACGAATTCGCTGGCGCGTCCGAGCGCGATTACGCCGCCGTTCTGTACGCACGTACAACCCAAAACTACGGTAGCATTGCTGTGTAAATAATTTAATCGAAAACCAAGGTGCTGCCGCTTAAATCATCAACGTTGCCACGTCTTGAACTATTCGCCGCTATACAGCTGGCCTAATCTCCTGTACCCGCTGTTCGCTTCGGTAGAGTCAGTACCAAAACATTGGCATGATTATAAACTCACCCCAGCAGATGGATGATGTTTATTGCCGACCGTGTCGCTGACATTCAATAATCTATGGAGAATGCTTATGCTGCTACAACAACAACATAACTGATCGGCGATGACGAAATACGAGGGGGGCTCAATAAGTACCCACGTGAAAAATGAAGACACCAATTTGTTTTTTAACATGTTCCCCTTTTAGAAAAATACACTTCTCCTAACGCTCCGGCCATTTTTTTAACCCCTCCGAAAAATTGGATTTGTCCAACTCTCCAAAATACGCCTCTGCCTCGGCGATTACTTCCTGGTCTGAACTAAATTTCTTTCCGCGAGTCATTTCTTCATGTTAGGGAAAAATAAAACGACGCAGGGAGCCAGATCGAGTGAATACGGGGGGTGCGACAGCAATTCATACCGCAATTGATGCAGTTTGGCGGCGAAAACTCCGGATGAATGTGCTGGTGCGTTATCGTGGTGAAAAAGAACCTTCTTTTCGCTAATTGCGGCCGAGTCTCCTTCAATTTTTTGTGAAAGCTGTCGAATAACTTACTGTAGTGTTCTCCCGTTATTCCTTCTTAAAAAATCGATGACGCCGTTCGCATCCCAAAAAATCGTCGCCATGACCTTTCCGGCCGATGGGACTGTCTTCGGCTTCTTTAGAGCAGATTCACCGGGAGAAATCCATTGTTTTGATTATTGCTTAGTTCCTGGTGTGTAATGATGAACCCAGGTTTCATTAAAGGTGACAACTCGACGCAAAAATTCCTTCTGATCTCGCTTAAATTGCTCCAAACACTGTTTCGAAGTTAACAGCCGCATCCTATTGTTGTTGCTTGTGAGCAATCGCGGTACCCATCGGGCCGACAATTTTTTCATCACCAACTTATCTTGCAAACTATTAATTGCCGTTCCGGTCGACACGTCTATGGCCTCTGTTACTTCGCGCACTTTCGTTCGTCGATCAGCGAGAATCATATCGTGGACTTTTTGAATGGTTTCCTCGGTAATCACATCAGTTGGGCGTCCTGGTCGTTCCTCATCAAAAACGAAAGTTCGTCCTGGTTTAAATTCGTTGAACCAATATCTAACTGTAGTCATAGATGGCAAAACCGTCTCCATAGACAGCATCCAACCTTGCTTTTATCTCTTCGCATTCCATAACCAAATCCAAATCCATCCACTTGTTTGTACATCAGTCTTACCACACAACCCATGGGTGACCTGCCTGTCACTCGCACAACCGACGCCCATTGTTTTACTTGCACTGTTGTCGATTTCGCTGGACCTTACCTCTAAAAGTTCACCCAAGGAAGAGGAGCTAACGCTGCTAAGGGTTACATCTGCTCGTTCATCTGTATGTGCACTGGTGCGATGCATCTCGAATTTGTTGGTGACCTGTCAACTTCAGCGTTCCTTAATGCGTTTAAAAGCTTCACAAATCGCAGAGGACCTTATCAGGTGATGACGTGTGGAGTTGCCTGATCTCATATCGGGCGCGTCCCAGGTGGTTGATATGGAAGCACTGGCATCATAATAGTGGCCTTCCAAGCTGGGTTAGGTACCAACACTCGTGTGATGACTCAAAGTTGGCAGAGAATCATTGTGTCATCCGCGAACCAAACTGGCTAGGGAGGAGTCCCGAACAAAAACCGAAAAGGTAATGGACAACAATGGATCCTTGGACCCACACAAGTTACAATCCACCGGCTTCGGCGGCAGGAGCATGGATTCTGGAGGCCCCAACCATTACCCAAGTCTCTCAGCTCTATGAGCGAGAGGGCATCCTGCAGAAGACGGGGGTTGCTATCGCAATCTCCTCTTCTTCAGAGACGAAAAAACATTTCTCAGTTTCGGAGGGCCCGAGTTGTGAGGCTGCTTCGGTGGCGGCACGACCTCCCATCGAAGAGCGTGGCAAGAAGGGAAAGGAGAAAGCGGCGAACAAGGCTCATGCGGCTCTGTCGGCCCTTCTGCGTCTGTGTCCTCCAAAAGGCCTCGATCGGCGCAAGTGAAACCAACAGAAGCCAACGGGTCTTCGGTGGGTACAGGTGCTCCCAAATTGTCTTGCTCTCGGCGTAAGCGGAGGAAGACGGTGGCTAAAAGCAGCACACCTCCCTGCCCTGAGACTGATCCTGATATCCGCGCCATGACCCCCCAAGGTACGAGCGTGATATCGGCGCCAGTCAATGTGGAGAGCGATGGTTCTACTGAGCCGGGGTCTAATTGCAGCCTCGACAACAAGTCCAACCCACCTGCCTACCCGGCGAAAATTTCGCCAGTGGAGGATGGCGAGCTGGATCTTCGCCTGAGAACATCCAAGGGTGTAGCCAGGCTATCCTATAGCGAGAAGGCTGCTGGCCCACGACCTGTGGCTGTGATCGGAAAACTGGGGTGGGACCATCAGCTGACTGATGCAGAAATTAAATTCTGCAAAAACCGGCTGATGCGTTGGGCTGTTGCGTCCGGTCCTGAAGCCAACGCGAAGGGCTATGAGGCAAAGGACGGCACCATAAGGGTAATGTGCGCGTCTCTGGACAACTTTGAGTGGATCAGGACCGCTGTCAATAACGTGCCGCTTATGGGGAACACTCGCTTCGCGGTATACAACGAGGATAGTGTGTCCTCCAGGAAGGCCATCTGCTGGATTCCGGATCCCGATCTGTCCACTGCGGATGTCCTGTCTTGCCTGCGTGCCCAGAATCCGGGCATCAACACGAGGCACTGGCGAACCCTTTCGCACACAGAGAGTAACAACCGGGAAGGAAAGGAAGAAGCCCCTTCCTTCTTCTTGTGGTGCGAGTGGATGAGGCCAGTGTTGATGTCATGGGCTCTCGGTACAGGAACTGTCTGAGTCTCTTTTTTGGGACTGTCACTTTCTAAGTCTATTCCAAATGAGTGGCTCAGACTGCGGTTCCTGTAATTACCGTCCCCTGACGGTTACACAGATTAGCTTCCAGCATTCCAAAGCCGCTGCTGCACTTTTAAGTTTAGCCAGCTGCACACATTATCTCATATAAAAACAGTGCAAGAGTCCTGGGTCTTTAGGGGCCGCATCTGTGGCTTTAGCGCGTTGAAAGCGGCCACGGTATTATATGACAGCAGTTCGAGTAGACCTAGAACCGATCTTTTAGTACCATCCCATCTCACAGTGACGAGTCTGGAGCAATTCTGTTGTCAGGACCTGGTAGCTGCAGAGGTGTGTTATAAGAGTAGCAGCGGATTGCTGAGATTTGTAATATTTTATTTTCCTTACGATGCCCTGGATGGGCCACCACCTGGGAAGGCCACCAGTCCTGTAAGGTTCTGTGACCGGCGCAGTCTGGGCCTCGTTTTCTGCAGCGATGCTAATGCCCAGCATACAATCTGGGGGCGCAGCAAATGCAATGAGCGGGCTCTCGGCTATTCGAGATTATCGCTTCCTCTTGCCTAAACATACACAACAATGGCAGACAGCCCCCGTTTGTTACTGCTAGAAGGCAGGAGGTGATTGATCGCACCGTATCAAATTCAAAATTTGGGTGGTCAATCAGGAACTGGAGAGTCCTTGCCGAAGATTCGTGCTCGGACCGAAGGTATATTGAGTTTCAGTGTGGCGAGGAGGCACCAATGCCATTGCCCTCCAGAAAAAAAGGAAAACAGACTGGCAGAAGTTTAGGGGGCGTTGCGGGGCTTTGACGTGACACCACCCAGACTACGGAAAGAACCGGGGATTGAAGTGGCAGTGGAGAAACTCAGCCCTGCCTTTGATGAATGTTTTGAGTCAGCCTGTCCAATTTGACCAATTAGGGCAGGCCATTGACAGAAGGGACTACGCTATGGGCATATTTTTGGATATAGAGGGGGCTTTTGATAATGCCACTTTCGGCAGTATGTGCAGCTCTGCCAGCAGACATGGTGCAGACCGTTTGCTGGTGAACTGGATTCGTTTAATGCTAGCCCAAAGAATCGTCACGGTGCGCGCGGAGGAGGATCTGCTGTTACCGTCCGCGGTTAATAGAGGTTGGCCCAAGGTGGTGTGCTGTCTCCATTGTTCTGGTGCATGGTGATCGATCCTCTACTCACCACCTTAAATGGTGCTGGAGTCTACACACAAGCATATGTGGACGACGTTGCCTGTTTGATAACGGGCCCTTCGCTTATGAACATCTGTAGAGAAGTGCAGAAAATACTGGATATAATTGTCACTTGGTGCTGTGCGAATGGGCTATCGGCAAACGCCACCAAAACTGATATTGTCCTCTTTACCAGAAGGTAAATCGTTCTGCGTAGGCTAAAAGGAGTCACAATCCAGCTAACCAAAGAAATCAAATATCGTGGAGTAATCCTCGATAGAAAACTTTTTTGGAAGTCACACGTTATAACAAAAACTTCCACAGCCTTCTGGCAGTGCGAAGGTGTCGTTGGGAAAACGTGAGGTCTTTTTCCTAGTAAGGTCCTATGGATCTACACGGCTATAAGAACTATTATCACCTATGCATCAGTGGTCTGGATTAGTAGACTCTCTCTCGTGGGAGTCAGGAGGACCCTATCAAGACTACAACGCACTGTGGCCATCTGTTGCACCGGAGCTTTTTCGACTACTTCGGGCCCGGCATTAGATGATCTGATTGGTTTGCCACCACTTGATGCTTTCATCCAAGGAGAGAACATGAAGGTCATCTGCAGACTGAAAAACAATGGGAACTGGTACGGCCCCTGTCCGGCATTGGAAAACAGAGAAGGCATGGACTTCGATCCAACGATTCTCTCTATGCCCCTTGACTCCATACCATCAAGAGCTGTGTGCTGCCAGAGGCTCAAATGTGGTCCAAACTCTGAAAATGAGCCGACACAAACACTCTTTTCGCATTTTCACGGATGGCTCCAGGACCGAGCATGGCTCCGGGTCTGGGGTCTACGTGGAATCCAGCAGGGCAAAACTGCACTTTGCTCTTTGAATGTATGCATCTGTGTTTCAAGCGGAGGTGTATGCAGTTCAAGAAGCGATGATTTAGAGTTGTCCAAAATGGAGAAAGCTCTTTATCGTTGGTTTATCCGAATGCGAAGTTAGTTAGTTATCCGTCCATCAAAGTTAGCCCATAACAACTTTTGCGGAACGCACAGCAGGACCAACGCAGACAACACCACACATCCCTCATCGCCCGAGTTACAATTACACTCCCGAGGAGTTTTAATTTCTTACAACTGAACTGCAACGGACTTACGAGTATGATTGACGAGATAGTCGACTTCATGAGCCGACAAGGTATCAAGATAACTGCACGCTAGCTCCACCCTGATCACCAGGGATGGCTACAACGTGCACAGAAAGGATCGCGATCGAGACCACGGTGGAGGCTTAGCGTTTATAGTCCACCATACAGTACCCCAGCGGGTTAAGGGGTTAGAATTTTCCCGCGGTAGTGGATGCCTGTCGTAAGAGGCGACTAAAATCCACACCCCAGTCGGTTAGTTATGAGCATTAACTCAACTATAATAGACTGAGGGGAACAGGTATGGTAAACGGCGGGGGGGACCCCATTAAGAACGAGACCAGTAAGATCTTAATTATGGCAAACTGGAATGGAAAGGAATTTAGTTCGACATGGGCTGGTTACTGTGTTATTCTAGGACTTTAGTAAGCAAGGGTGATACCTTGCCGAAATGGCTCCTGGGTTAATGTCACGGTAGCCCCCGTCCCGTTAAAACCTCGGCAGGCTTCAGGTAACGCTCTCTAAGCGTCACCACTCACTTGGTCGTGTAGGTCCAGTTGAATTTTTTCCTGGTTAGTGCTAACCCGGCTCTGAACACATGTACCCATAAAGACATGTGTCAACCCTCGCATCGCCTCCCTACATAGAATAGACAACCATGGGGTTATAAGGCAACTACACTACGATTAGAGATAACGGACTTGAGTGGGGACCCTTTTAAAATGGAGACACAACTACATACTAAAACAACAACAAAAACAACAACATTACTAAGTGGCAACGAACCAGACAAAAAAAGCGGCAGCAATAACGGCAGTAAAGATAATGAGGTCGGATCCATCCATTCCGGAGGACATCAAAAACTCTCAGATCTCCCGTTCTTGCTGCTGCATCGCGCGAAAATGAGACTGAGGCGATGAAAGATAATATCGTGAACAGCGCGGATAGTAAGCGAACGGCATTCTGCGGGCTAGGCGAGAAAATACGTAGCCTGGTTGAAATGCTGGAGGAGGGCAAAAGGCGTTCTATACACAAGCCTATGAGAGATGCCATAGAGAGTATCAAGGCACTATACGAGCTGGCAGCCATTGAGCAGGGAGACCAAAAAGCCAAGGAGGTAATTAGAAAAAGCAGCGGTTCACAAACATCCCCATGGCTAAGGCACAACCCAGACCCCAACAGGAAACTGGATGGTGCGCTTTTGACTCCAAAACCTAAGCGGACCAACTTGGAGAAGAACAGAACAGGCGTACAGAAAGTTACTGGAACACCACCTACCTCCACCACACGGAGGGAAACTAAAAAAGCGGATGCAACTCAGTGGAGAACGGTGGTTAAGAAAACCAAGCCAAAGGATACAAGACCAAGGAGAGTTAGATCTGACGCGATAGTGATAGAAGCGAAGGCCGAAACTTCCTACGCGGATATACTGAAGTCGTTAAAATCCGACCCCAAACTCGGAGAAGTTGGCAAAATGGTCTCAAAAATAAGGCAAACGCAAAAGGGTGAAATACTCATCCAGCTATCAAATGCGGGTGAACAAACCAAGGAGTTCACCTCAATAATAGGCAATACACTAGGAGAACGAGGGGCGGTACGGAGCCTAACACAAAAAACGGTTCTCGAGTGTAAAGACATCGACGAGATCACTACCAAAGAAGACATAATAAGCGCAATATGCGATCAATTCGACATTGGGGCACCTACGATAGAGGTAGTAAATATACGAAAGGCGTTCAATGGCACACAGACTGCAGTCCTAAGCCTGACAGAAACAGAGGCGAATAAAATTCTCACTGCTGGACGAGTCAAAGTGGGCTGGGTAAACTGTCGGATCCGTGAACGCCTAATATTAACAAGATTCTTTAAATGCTTAGAGTTTGGACACATTCGGCGAGACTGCAAAAACAAAGCAGATCGTTCAAAACAGTGTAGAAAGTGCGGCGAGGAAGGCCACATCGCGAAGGAATGCAGCAAGGACCCAGAATGCATGCTCTGCAAAGCCAGAGGGGAATCCAATTTTAAACATATAGCTTAGCAAAGCTAAGCATATAGCCGGCAGCGGTAGATGCCCAGTTTTCAAGAGAGCTCTGAGTGACCAAAGGAGACGAGAGTTATCCAGATTAACTTAAACCACTGCGAAGCAGCACAGGACCTGCTTACTCAGATGTCAATAGAGCGTAGAGCAGAGGTAGTCTTAATATGCGACCCCTTTAGGGTTAAAAAGGACGCTAGATTGTGTTGCAGCAAGGAATGGAAACTGTCATTTGGATGCGCAAACACCCTCTCCAAGAGATTTATGATCAAGTGGAGGGCTTCGTAAGAGCTAAATTGGACAACATTTATATGTATAGCTGCTATGACCCGCCTAGATGGACGCGAGAGCGCTTCGAAACGTTTCTAGATGACCTCACGCGGGACGTCGAAGTTAGGTCGCCAGTGGTAATTGCTGGTGATTTCAACGCATGGGCTACCGAGTGGGGTAGTAGACTTACCAACGCCAGAGGACGTAGCCTGCTAGAAGCCATTGCTAGAGTAGACATTAGCATTGCAAATAATGGTCGCGCGTTTACATATCGCAAGGTCGGTACGGGATCTATTATTGATCTAACACTTGTCACCAGTTCACTTTTGCAGAAAATCAAGTGGCGAGTAAGTGAGGAATGACCATCAGGCAATTCTATTCGAACTGTCAAAGAATAAAAGAGTACACGCAATTAAGCCAGTAGGACCAAGGTGGAATGACAGAAAGATGAACACCGAGGCCCTTGGGTACGCACTAAACGACCAACGTTTAGAGCGAGGTACAGCAAGTGAGCAAGCTCGACAACTAAAGAGCATTTTGTCTAAAGCTTGTGATGCGGCAATGCCAATAAGAAGGCCAAATCGACAAGGAGCGCCCTGCTATTGGTGGACTGAGGGGATAGCGCAACTGAGACGGATCTGCTTGTAAGCGCGGCGAAAATGCAAAAGTCCAGGGGCTGAGCTTGCTATGAAACGGTGCTAGCGCATGTTCGAAAGGCAAGGAAAGCACTACAAGAAGCGATTGAAAAAAGTAAAGTTGAGAGCTTTAAGCAACTGTGCAACGATGCGGACATAAACCCATGGGGTATTGCATACAAAATGGTATTAAAGAAACTTGTGGGACAACGAGCTCCATCAGTCGTATGTCCAGTTATTCTTGATCGAATTGTAGTGACGCTATTTCCCCAGGGACCGAGTATAGATAGATTAGAGTCTGCAGATACCGTAAACACCCAGCAGATTTCAGTCGTATCTGCAATAGAGATAATGGAAGCGTGCAAGAAAATCGGCGACCAAAGCGCACCGGAGCCGGATGGCATACCAAATGTAGCTCTTAAGGCGGCTATCCGCTTGCGTCCCGAAATATTTGTTGCGGTACTACAAAAATGCTTAGACGAAGGTGTTTTTCCTACACAGTGGAAATTGCAACGACTTGATGATCCGTCCTCGTACCGGCCGATTTGCCTACTGGACACCACAGGCAAAATACTGGAGCGTATTATTTGCAATATTGCCTATACTAGAGGGGAAGGGAGCATTGAGTACAATGCAGTTTGGCTTCCGGAAAAACCGTTCGACGATTGATGCAGTTACTACGGTTGTCAAAACGGCTATTAAGGCAATAGAAGGAAAGCGGTGGCGTTGGGGCACCAAGGAATACTGTGCTGTACCCACATTGGATGTCAAAAACGCCTTTAATTCGGCAAGCTGGTCGCACATCTTGAATAGCCTGTATGAAATTGGCATTCCGCCGTATCAGGATATTAAGGAGTTACTTCTCTGATAGAGAACTGATGTATGAGAGCAGTGCTGGAACAAAAAGGTACAAAGTTACTGCTGACGTGCCACAGGGATCGGTCCTAGGTTCTGTACTCTGGAATATCATGTACGACAAAGTCCTTCGCTTACCGGTATCCAGAGAGGTAAGAATAATAGGCTTTGCGGATGATATAGCGATAGTGACGGTGGCTAAGCACATACAGGAAGTGGAGCAGATTACAAATAGAGCGATAAAACAAGTGAAAGATTGGCTCGAACAGGTGGGACTTAAATTGGCAGAGCAAAAAACGGAGACGGTTCTGATAACAAGTCGGAAAAAGGTCGAGCAGATGAGAATCAGAGTGGGAGAGCAAATTTTTCACTCACAACCGGCTCTGAAATACCTAGGATTTATGATAGATTGTAGGTTAAATTTTAAGGCCCATATTGACTACGCGGTAGAGAAAACCGCTAACATACAAGCGGCACTCTCAAGGATCCTACCTAACATAGGTGGTCCTAAGTCAACTAGAAGGAATTTGCTTGCAAATGTGGCCACTTCAGTCCTCCTGTATGCAGCCAAAGTTTGGGAAAATGCGGCGGAACTGAAGGATAACAAAAGGAAGCTATTGTCTGTATATAGGCTAAGTGCCCTAAGGGCATGTTGCGGTTACAGAACAATATCGGATGACGCGGCGTTTGTCATAGCTGGTATGATACCAGCGGATATTCTCGCGAGTGAAATGAAGCGAGTCTATGACAGATGTGCAGCGGATGCCGAAATAAATAAAAAAGTGGTGAGAGAAGAAGAGCGGCTTGTGTCACTAACAAGGTGGCAAGACCGATGGAATACCTCCAATAGAGTGCGATGGACCTATAAACTGATTCCCGATTTGCGACCATGGCTAAATCGGAGTTTTGGAGATACAACCTACCATGTGACAAAGTTCCTTTCTGGACATGGAGGTTTTAGGAAATATCTGCATAGGTTCGGGCATGATGATAGCCCCTACTGCCCTGTGTGCATCAATGTAGAAGAAGACGTGGAACATGCCAGTTTTCACTGCCCACGCTTTAGAACAGGAAGAATAATTCCAAATGCAACTGACGTAGTCGAGTTCATGTTGCAATCGGAAGAAAAGTGGGAGGAGATAGCTGCATACGCTACCAGAATTCAAAAAGAACTCAGATACATTGAGCAAATGAGACGCAGTAGCCGATAGACATTGACGAAGCTATATAGCTAACCAGCCCTCCGAAGTAATGCGTTGAAGCCGTTCCGCAGGGAGAGTGGTGGAGGAGACGGAGTTCAAGAGTTCAGTACGTAGGTGTACTGTTTTGAAAGTCCAGACAGTATGAAAATTACTGACTGTGCGTGGTCCAGAATGAGGTGTATCCTTAGCAAGCAGTATGAATCGTGCATGCCGTTGTTGTTGTTGTTAACAGCATAGGTAGCCCTGTCAGTGTAGGCATATCATCGTTCGTCTTCGTCTAGCTCATCTAGGGGTAGGCCCAGGAAACATGCTGTTTCGACAGGTTGGGTCCAGAGGGAGAGGGTTGTTAGAAGAGTCGGTTTAAGGGGGCATGTGAAGAGGTGGTTAGTGTCGTGCGGGGTACCTTCAAATGCCGGACATGTGTTTGGTATGTCGGGGTCGATTCTGGATAAGTAGGAGTTTAACCTGCTACAGTATCCAGATCATAGTTGTGCCAGTGTTACACGGGTCTCACGGGGAAGCTGGAGCTCTTCATCTGCTGCAAGTGGTGGTTGGACTGCGATTACGGTATTCACAGGACGGGAGTTCATGAAGGTGGTAACGGTCTCCCGGTGAATGTCGTTTATAGACTGTCTAAATACTGTCCGGTCCAGTAGGTTACGGTCAGTCTTGTCCTGGATTTCGCCAGCGTAGTCAAGGACGTGTCTCCTGACGTGCCTGGGAGGCGGCTCGGGCTCAAGCAGGTGTCTGCAGGGATGAGACCTACGGTAGCATCCGAGCAGGAACTGCTTGCTGAGCAATTTGTTGTGCTCCACAACTGGAAGCATCTGTGCCTCGTTATGAAGGTGTTGGATGGGTGACATCAGGAGGCACCCGGTCGCTGTCCGAATAGCGGTATTTTGACAGGTCTGTAGCTTTGTCCACTTCGAATCACTAGTTCCAGGCGACCAGACAGGCGCAGCATAGTTAAGAACCGGCCGGCCAATTGCCTTAAATGTCGAAACCAACAGTTCTTTGTCTTTGCCCCAAGAGCTGCCGGCCAGCGATTTGAGGACCTTGTTGCGATTTTGGACTTTTGTGGCAATTGCGGTTGTGTGCGCAGAGAAGGAGAGCAAGCTGTCAAAGGTTACACCCAAAATTTTGGGGTTATTTACCGTCGGAATTGGTGTATCATCGACTTTTACCTTGAGGGACAGTTTGATCTCCTTTGTCCAGGTGGTAAAGAGGGTCGCCGTGGACTTGGTGGGGAAAGTTGGAGATTCCTCGCAGTGAAAAAGCGAGAAAGGTCGGTGAGGTAGTTGATCACTTTGGAACACAGGCCATCGATGTCATTGCCCGACGCCATGATCGTGCAGTCGTCAGCGTATGAGATCAGGGAAACTCCCGCTGGTGGTTGGGGGAGCTTCGAGATGTAGAAGTTGAACAGCAAGGGAGAAAGGACACCACCCTGCCGTACACCTTGCTTAATCTTTCTCTGCTTTGACGTTTGATCTCGAAATATCACTGACGAGTGACGACCGCTCAGATAGTTCGCGGACCACCTCTTCAGCCCTTTCGGGAGTGTCGACTGATAAATGTCATCTAGTAGCGTGGAATGGCTGACTGTATCGAAAGCCTTTTTCAAGTCCAACGCTACTAGGACAGTCCTCTCGCAGGGGCGGTTTGGTTAAGCCCTCGATTTATCTGGGCGTTTATGGCGGTGAGTGCAGTGGTGGTGCTGTGCACTCGACGGAAGCCGTGCTGATGTGGGGCTGGGGCCAGGTGTTTCGTGTAGAGGGGGAGTAGGGGGGTTTCAAGTGTCTTCACTACTGGGGAAAGGAGAGTTATCGGCCGATAAGACTCCCCTTGGTTGGCGGGTTTCCCAGGTTTCAGTAGTGGGACCACTCTCCCTGCTTTCCAATTGTCAGGGATGATGAGAGTGGCCATGGACAGATTGAAAACCCTTGTGAGGAATCCTACTACCAGGGGTCCCAGATGCTTCAGCATCAGCGCGTTTAAGGGGTAACACCACTGTACACGCGTAAAATAAACACGATTTTTAAAGAATTTTTTTGTATAGAAGGGAAGGTAGAACAATCACTCTGATTTGGGAAGTTATTACTTATATACTAAAATACAAAACTACAAAGTTTGATAGAAAAATTTTACAAAATGGCGGCATTGGAGACATTTTTGTAATGTGGTTTCTCTTGAAGGAGCTCCGCGGCACGCAGCACAGAGGGTGCAAATTTTAATCTGGAACAAAGAAACATTTTTTTCTTAATCTAGATAAGAATAGCTAGAGAAACACGTAGGGGACTTAAAAAATATTTATTTTTGTGGAATTAACAAGCATTTGAAGGAAAACACTCTATTTTGGACTAAAAATCGGCACTTAAATAATTATAACAATCGTTTAAATTAATCTATCGAAAATCCCCTACGCTCTTCTCTTAAGAAGGTTATTATACAGACGTAGTGAAAAACCTGATTAAAAATATTTAAAATTGTTTGAGTTATGCTGCGTGCCAATTTCAGAAAACGTGTTTTGAGAAAAACGCGTTTAAAGTTTGGAAATTTGGAGAAGTCGTTAGGTAGCAGTCCCTAACGCTTGGTTAAAAGCTTCAAATATTTATGAAATAAACTTCGGTAACGTATAAAACTTTTTGTTCTGTATTTTAAAAGGTTCAAAGAATTTTTTAAGCTTATAAAAATAAATCAATTTTTTGAAATTTCTACAGTGGTGTTACCCCTTATGCCGTCAGGGCCAATGGCTTTCGATGATTTCGACTTGTTGATGGCCCCCTGAACCTCATCACCGGAGAAAGTAAGTGGCGCACTGTCGTTCGTCAGTTTGTGCAGCCTTCTGGTAGCACGAAGTTTGGTTCTGTCGTTCGGAGGATGCAATATGAAAAGCCGGCTAAAATAGCTCGCGCATCTTTTCGGGTCCGACGAAGTGCAACCGTTGAAGGTGATAGCCACCTTGTCGTTGTGCTTCGTCGGGTTTGACAGGGACCTAACGGTGGACCAGAGCTTACTCACCCCGGAGGTGAGGTTACAGGTCTTCAGGTGCTCAACCCATTTAGTCCGCTTATGCTGGTTCACCAGTTGCCGGATCTCCAAATTGAGATCCCTTATGCGGGGATCCCCGGGATCGGCCTGGCGTAGGTGGTCACGCTCGTTTGCTAAACTGGCTGCTTCGGCTGGGAAATGAGGCCGGATGCCCTTATAGCTTCCAGCTGGAATGAAGAGAGCCGCAGCAGCTGTGAGCACCTTGCGGAATGCGCGTTCGCCTACGCGCACATCAGTGGGGATGGGAAGAGCGGCGAAGGTGTCCTCGGTGAATTCCGTGAAGCCGGCCCAATTAGCTTTTTTAAAGTTAAAATAGGACCGGTGATTCGTGGAAACGAAGTCGGCAGGTCTCTCAATCGAGACGATAATGGGCAAGTGGTCTGATGCAAGCGATAGCATAGGTCGCCACGTTATGCTATTTATCAGACCAGCGCTAGCAATTGTTAGGTCAGGCGAACTGCTGCTATTGCCCACTACCCTGATGGGGGCGTCGTCGTTCACTGTGCTGAATGTCGAGTCGTCTATCTGCTCTGCCAGTTGCTGTCCCCTACGATCATTTGGCAGGCTTGAATGCCAAAGATCGTGATGCGCATTAAAGTCACCTACAACCAATCGGTTTTCACCTCTGATGAGCGCAGCTATATCAGGGTGATATCCTGCCGGGCAGCAGGTGACAGAGGGTATATATAAGGTTATCAAAAAAGTCTTGCGGTATTTTTATATAATTTTCAATTGTTCATAAAATTGGTTATAATAATGCGATTTAAGTCAAATATGCGCCGTTTTGTTCGATGACGAGTTCCCAACGATATGCCAACTTCATAATGCCCCTCTTATAGAAGCTCGCTTCCCTATTGTCAAAAAACTCGGAGAGCCAGTTTTCACAGGACTCTCTTGTGGACAACTTCCGACTACCAAGCTCGTTCGCCATGGACAGAAATAGGTGGTAATCACTTGGTGCGAGATCCGGACTATACGGTGGATGCAAAAGAACCTCCCATCCGAGCTCCCGGATCTTCTGGCGCGTCACCAAAGATGTGTGTGGCCTGGCGTTGTCCTGATGGAAGACAATTCGGCCTCTGTTGATCAAAGATGGCCTCTTCTGCATGAGTACTGCATTCAAGCGGTCCAGTTGTTGGCAGTACAGGTCCGAATTGAGCGTTTGGCCATAGGGGAGCAGCTCATAGTGGATGATTCCCTGCCAATCCCACCAAACACACAGAAGAACCTTCCTGGCCGTCAATCCAGGCTTGGCCACCGACTGGGCAGCTTCACCGCTTTTCGACCACGACCGTTTGCGCTTCACGTTGTCTTAAGTGACTCACTTTTCATCGCCAGTCACCATCCCCTTCAAAAACGAGTCGATTTTGTTGCGATTCAGAAGCGATTCGCATGCATCCATACGGGCAAAAATGTTTTTTTGCGTCAAGTCGTGTGGCACCCATACACAGAGCTTCTTTTTGAATCCAAGCTTCTTCAAATGGTTTATAACGGTTTGATGACTCATACCCAGCTCTTGGCCGATGCTACGGCTGCTACTATGCCGGTCTCTTTCGATCAATTCAGCGATTTTATCGCAATTTTTGACGACAGGCCTTCCGGACCGTGGCGCATCTTCGATCATCTCTGCACCAGAACGAAAACGTTGAAACCATCGTTGTGCGGTGGAAATGGAAACTGTATTGGGTACATAAACTGCACAAATTTTATTGGCAGCATGAGATGCATTTTTGCCTTTATCGTAGTAGTACTGTAAAATATGCCGTATTTTCTCTTCGTTTTGCTCCATGTTTGCGACGCTATAACTCACGAACGACTAAAAGCAAACAACAATTAATCAAACACGTGTTAGCACGTGAAAAGAGCTTTCCAAAAAGCTCTAGCGTGAACCGATGCGAAGAATACAACTAGAACTACGCGCTTGCAAAGACAAGCTTGCGGAAATACCGCAAGACTTTTTTGACAACCTTATCTCTTCCCATTTGGTAATTAGTAATTTCATCATTTCGATTTACAACTCCAAATACTGCCATGTCACTTCCTTCGACCTTATTGATATATTTGCATATGTATTTGATAGATTTTACAGAGTTACAATATTCAACATTTATATGTGTGTTAAATGTTTTCGATAATAATTTGGAATACGGAACTATCCAACGGTTATCGATCTCCACATTTTGATTATTTATTTTCACAGTGACTGTTTTTCCATTATCTTCTGGTGATCTTCTACGGTACAATGGATATCCATCATTTCCAGTCATTGTTTCAGCAATTAATTGTCTTGGGTAGTTTTTTGAACATTTACCATCAACCATACATGGAGAATTTTGAGTTAACGTACCACACGGTCCCTGAATCATGTTTTTGGTTACAGTAGTATGTAATTCTGGATCTTCATTTATATCTGGAATTTCAGCATATATAATATGATCAATTTTATCTGTGGTTAGTTTTTGTTTTAACCAAATCAAAATATGCGCATGAGGCAAGCCTCTTTGTTGCCATTCCACAGAATACATGAAACATTGTACATCTCCGTAAACTTTATGTTTTACAATGAAATCCATTAGAGACTGTAGCTTTCGTCTAAACACTCTTGCAGTAATGTCATGCCTATCAGTAGCTGTTTGCCCAGTATATAAATGATTTTTAATATCATCTCATTTCGGATTGCATGTGAAAGTTATGAATAAGTCGGGTCGACCATAATTTCTGACATAACACATTGCATCTTGGGCGCATCATGCATATGCCTTGGATTGCCTGTATACGATGAAGGTAATATTCCCATTTGACAAATGTTATTAACGTTGGTATCGTTGTTAATTATACAATGAATGTCTCTCAGCTACGCTTAATAACAGCGTAAGCAAATTAACATCAACAGAGGAACTAGAAGAGGCAGTAACAGAAATGACTGACTCAATCATGGCCTCATATCAAGACTGTTGTCCACTAAAAATGAAATCCTCCACGAAGAGGGTTCCCTGGTGGAACAACGAACTTGACAAACTTCGGAAAGCAACGAGAAAACTATTCAACACTGCAAAGAGAACAAACAAATGGGACGAATATAGGAAATCCCTAACTAACTATAACAAAGAACTAAGGAAATCCAAACGAAACTCTTGGAAAAACTTCTGCGAGGATCTAAAAGATACTCCAGCAACAGTTAGAATCCAAAAATCACTTTCCAAAGGTGACTCAAGACCCGTAGGCACACTAAAAGGTCCAAACGGAACTATTACCAACACATTCGTAGAAACACTAGAGCTTCTTCTAAAGACTCACTTCCCAGATTGTAAAAGTCATGACCCATCAATCGACAATAGTCTAGACATGGTAACTCACCATCAACGGAGATCTACGGTCTCATTTGTCAATAAAATCATAAATTTCGAAATTTCATCGACTTCCACTTTGTTGTAGGTGGTGAAGAGGGTCGCCGTCGATTTAGTGGGGGAGAGTTGTAAATTCCTCGCAGTGAAGAAGCGAGAAAGGCTTGCGAGGTAGTCGTTTACCTTGGAGCATAGGCCATCAATGTCATTGCCCGACACCATTATCGTGCAGTGGTCGGCGTATGAGATGAGGGAGACTCACTCTGGTGGCTGGGGGAGTTTCGAGATATAGAAATTAAAAAGCAAGGGTGAAAGGACACCACCCTGCGGTACTCCTTGCTTCATTTTCCTCTGTTTAGATGTTTGGTCTCGGAATATCTCCGACGCATAACGACCACTCAGGTAGTTCGCGGTTCACCTCTTCATCAGCCCTGCCGGGAGTGTCGACTGTAAAATGTCATCTAGTAGCGTGGCGGGGCTGACTGTGTTGAAAGCCTTTTTTAGATCCAACGGTACTAGCACAGTCCTCTCGCAGGAGCGGTTTTGGTTGAGGCCGCGGTTTACCTGAGTGTTAATGACGGTGAGTGCCGTGGTGGTGCTGTGCATTCTACGGAAACCATGCTGGTGCGAGGCTGGGGTCATGTGTTTCATAAGAAGTGGGAGTAGAAGGGCTTCAAGAGTCTTCACTAATGGGGAAAGGAGTGTTATCGGACGATAGGACTCCCCTTGGTTGGCGGGTTTCCCTGGCTTCAGTAGTGGGACCACTCTCCCTAATTTCCACTCATCAGGAATGATGAGAGTGGTCATAGACAGGTTGAAGACCTTGGTGAGAGATTCTACTCCCAAAGGACCCAGCTTTTTCAACATCAGCATGTTAAGTCCGTCAGGGCCAATGGCTTTTGATGGTTTCTTGTGTTTGATGGCCTCCTGAACCTCGTCGCTGGAGAAAGCAAGTGGCGCACTGTTGTATGTCAGTTTGTGCAGCCGTCTGGTGGCTCTACGTTTGGATTTGTCGAACGGAGGATGCAGAATAAATTGCCGGCTAAAGTAGCACGTGCTTCTCTTCGCATCCGACGAAGCACGACCGTTGAAGGGCATATCAACCTTGTCATTGTGCTTCGTCGGGTTCGACAGGGACCCTACGGTGGACCAGAGCTTGCTCACACTAGAGGTGAAGTTGCAGGACTTCAGATGCTCTACCCATTTGTTCCGCTTATATCGGGTTACCAGTTGCCGTATCTCGGAATTGAGATCCTTTATCCGAGGATCCCCTGGATCGGCCTGGAGTAGACGATCACGCTCGTTTGCCAGAATAGCTGCTTCAGCTGGGAAATTGGGACGTATGTCCCTGATCCTTCCAGCAGGTATGAAGAGAGCAGCGGCAGCTGTGATCGCCATGCGGAATGCACGTTCGCCTACGCGCACATCGGTGCGAATGGGGAGAGCGGCGAAGATGTCTTCAGCAAATTTCGCGAATCTGGTCCAATCAGCTTTGTTAAAGTTGACACATGACCGGTGATTCGCGGAAACAAAGTCGGCAGCTCTCTCGATCGAGACGATAATGGGCAAGTGGTCTGATGCAAGCGATAGCATAGGTCACAAGGTTATGGTATTTATCAAACCTTCGCTAGCAATTGGGGTATCAGGCGAGCTGCAGCAATTGCTGGTGGACTATGAACGCTAAGTCTTCACCGTGGTCTCGCTCGCGATCCTTTCTGAGTACATTGTAGCCGTCCCTGGTGCTGCGCAGGTAAGAGCCCCTCCGAAAGTGGCACAAGCCATTGCAAGAATTGTATTGGACTATTGTCAGGTTCCGAGGAACTCTGGTCTGACACACGGAGCAGACTGTGCGGGAGACCAAGAGCTGCTGGTTTGTCCCCGCACTGGGGTAGGACCAGGAGGGTTGTGGGTCGTTGGGGGAGTTGTGTTGCTCATGGGGGCTACTTAACCTTGAGGTCTTGTTGGTGACTGCAGTTTGAAGTGCCGACATTGAGGGTAGTAGCGCCGTTGAGACAGGCGCCGCCTAATGCCGGGAGCAACACGTGGCCACACACCTTGTCCCCTCCCTATGATTCTTAAGGCCTGAACAGGACAAAGACTGTTGCTATCGACATTTAAGGCAATTGGTCGGCCGGTTCTATACTACGCAGCGCTTGTCTAGTCGCCTGGAACTAGTGATACGCAGTGAACAAAGCTACAGACATGCCAAAATACTGCCATTCGAACAGCGACCGGTTGCCTCCTGATGTCCCCGGTTCAAAACCTACACAACGGGGCAAAAATGCTTCCAGTAATGGAGCATAACAAACTGCTCTGCAAGCAATTCCTACTGGGATGTTACCGCAGGTTTCACGTCTGCAGACACCTGCTTGAGCCTGAGCTGCCTCCCAGGCACGTCAGGAGCCATCTCTTAGACTACGCTGACGAAGTCCAGGACAAAACTGACCGCTATCTACTGGACCTGACCGTGTTTAGACAGTCAATAAACGACATTCACCGGGAGACCGTCACCACCTTCTTAAGCTCCCGTCCTGTGAATACCGCAATCGGAGTCCAACCACCACTTGCAGCAGATGAAGAGCTCCAGCTTCCTCGTGAGACACGTGTAACACTGGCACAATTACGTTCTGAATATTGCAGCAGGTTAAACTCCTACCTATCCAGAATCGACCCAGACATACCAAACATATGTCCGTCACGTAAAGGCACCCCGCACGACACTAACCACCTTTTCACGTGCCCCTTAAAACCGGCTCTTCTAACAACCCTCTCCCTCTTAACCGAATCCGTCGAAACAGCATGTTTCCTGGGCCTACCCCTAGATGAGCTAGACGAAGACGACCGGTGATATGCCCGACACTGGCGGGGCTACTATTACTGTTGACAAACAAACGCCAGCCCTGAAGAGAAGTATTCGGAGCAAACGTGCTGCCAGAGATTGCTACTGTGACTAAAGATTGGGGGTGGGATACGGTACACTAGACAGGGCTAGTTTACTGGGTCGGCAGTCCTTGAAACAAAACTTTGCGTCTACTCACTAGAGACGGTCGACTTTTTTTAAAATGCATAATTCAGCTTTGATAGCTGATGGGAGTAATAATCAGCAGTTATCGTCTGGTTTGGTTCCAGAAGTTCATAATAAATAATACCGGTCATATCCCATAAAATAGACAGGAGGGGTGAAGACCATCTCTAGGGGTCGGTTCTGGTGTTTCATAATATATTTATCTATCACTAGGCGTTTGCGAACAGGATTATTGTAAACGACCCATTTTTCATCACCAGTAACGATACGGTTAAAAAAACTTTCATTTTCAAGCCGTTGCAGCAGCTGAGAACACACATTCTCTCTCTGCTGAAGGTTGGCGACGGAAAGTCTATGCGGAACCCATTTTCCCAGCTTTGAAACCTTTCCCAAGTGAACCAGGTGCCTGTTAACTGTTCCATGCGATGAATTTAACCTCTGAGCTATCATGTCGACTGTCAAATTTGGCTCAGCTTCCACTAGTTCGAGCAAGGTGTCGAAGTTAAAGACTTCAGGACGACCTGCGCGCGTGGCATGCTCCACGTCGCAGTTATTGATCTTTACTGAGTGCTTGGTAACTTCTTCATGAAAACCAAAAAGAGTTGATAAAAATTCTCTAGAATTCATTTCTGGGGGAATGTACGTTGTGTGTTTTTTTTCCAAAGGTTCCAGGAATGTACGTTTTTTTTTTTTTTTTTGCAAGGTTCCAAGAAAAAACACTTTTATCCAGAGGTAACGTTGTGAATCTGTCCATGCTAATGTTTCGACCAGATACTTTGGAAGTGACGACAAGTTCTTTCCCAACTCACTCTGCTTAAATTCACCTCTCGAGTATTATCGTGATTGCCTGTATAGAGAATCCCTTTCAGCGGATAAACATTACTTGCATCGCACATCCATAACAGTTTGAGACTGTACTTAGCAGGGTTTGATGGCATGTATTGGGTAAACTTCGTTCTTCCTCGATAAGGAAAAAGCTGTTCATGAATAGTCAAGTGTTCTCTTGGTTTATACATTGTTGATAGGTTTGCATTCAGCATGTTTCATACATCAGTGATTGGTGCAGCTTTGTCTGTGGCTGCTGGTATACGGCGTGTTATATGATCATCAAAACGTATTTCATCTACGTGGTCTGTGTTCGAGTTATTTGCATCCGCACATAACAAAATTCAAAAAAAAAGAATACATTTCTGTCACCGCAACTTTCTTCCATATACGCGCCTCCTTTTGAGGATTTTGTTATTATAAGCTTCATATACAGCTTCTGCTTTTTTATTCGTGCAACGCATTACAATATCAACGATTTCAATTGACATATTTTTTTTTTTAATTTATCAGCAATTGTTAACATCGGATTTATCGAATGTATACAACTATTTCGGGATATAGAGCACTTATACCCAAAAAATTATACCGGGGTATCCGGGTGGCAGAGTATGTCGATTTTTTTCGGTGGCAACACCAAGGTTAATGTCATTAGCTCTAGTTAGCCCAAATACCTTGCTGAACGAATTCAATCCCCTAAATCGTCCCGATCACTTAACCTATTTAGTAAGAGATAAACTTTTCTTGTATCTGAGCGTCAGTTCTTCGTTTTTGCTGTTCGGTTTTGGAACGCTCTACCATAAAAGATCAAAACCATTCGAAGTACCTTGCGCTTTAAAAATGAACTCACACACTATTTTGCACACTAAATTGCTAATATATATACACGTACATACAGAGATTCCTCTAATGTTTCCTTATTTTTCTCCACCTACATCAACTTTTAAAGCCTTCTTCCTCTTCTCCAATCGTTTTCACTAAAACGCATGTATTTTTAATGTTATGTTTAATATTTTAGAATAAAGCTCAAACACTGTAAAATAACTTGTGGTTGTGTGTTTCAATAATAAATAAATAACATAATAAAAAATAAAATAAAAAAATATCCTAGTCCCCCTTTCAATTGATGGGTTGGATTCCATTAAGTGCACCAAACGCTCGAACTGATTGTTTGTTAACTATAGTAGCCCCGCCAGTGTCGGGCATATCACCGGTCGTCTTCGTCTAGCTCATCTAGGGTAGGCCCAGGAAATATGGTGTTTCGACGGGATGGGCCAGAGGGAGAGGGTTGTTAGAAGAGTCGGTTTTAAGAGACACGTGAAAAGGTGGTAAGTGTCGTGCGGGGTGCCTTTACGGATATATGTTTGGTATGTCGGGGTCGATTCTGGATAGGCAGGAGTTTAACCTGCTACAATATCCAGAACGTAATCTGCTGTAGGTGGTGGTTGGACTCCGATTACGGTATTCACAGGGCGGGAGCTTAAGAAGGTGGTGACGGTCTCCCGGTGAATGTCGTTTATTGACTGTCTAAACACTGTCAGGTCCAGTAGATTGCGGTCAGTTTTGTCCTGGATTTCGTCAGCGTAGTCGAAGAGATGTCTCCTGACGTGCCTGGAAGGCGGCTCAGGCTCAAGCAGGTGTCTGCAGAAGTGAAACCTGCGGTAACATCCTAGTAGAATCTGCTTGCTGAGCAGTTTGTTATGCTCCATTACTGGAAGCATTTGTGCCTTGTTGTGTAGGTGTTGAACCGGGGACATCAGGAGGCAACCGGTCGCTGTACGAATGGCAGTATTTTGGCATGTCTGTAGCTTTGTCCACTGCATGTCACTGCATAGTTTAGAACCGGCCGACCAATTGCCTTAAATGTCGATAACAACAGTTCTTTGTCTTTGCCCCAAGTGCTGCCGCCCAGCGATTTGAGGACCTTGTTGCGGTTTTGGACTTTAGTGGCAATTGCGGTTGTGTGCGCAGAGAAGGAGAGCAAGCTGTCGAAGGTTACACCCAAAATTTTGGGGTTATTTACCGTCGGAATTGGTGTGTCATCGACTTTAACCTTAAGGGACAGCTTGACCTCCTTTGTCCAGGTGGTAAAGAGGGTCGCCGTGGAGTTGGTGGGGGAGAGTTGGAGATTCCTCACAGTGAAAAAGCGAGAAAGGTCGGTGAGGTAGTTGTTCACTTTGGAACACAGGGAATCGATGTCATTGCCTGACGCCATTATCGTGCAGTCGTCAGCGTATGAGATCAGGGAAACTCCCGCTGGTGGTTGGGGGAGCTTCGAGATGTAGAAATTGAACAGCAAGGGAGAAAGGACACCACCCTGCCGTACACCTTGCTTAATCTTTCTCTGCTTTGACATTTGATCTCGAAATATCACTGACGAGTGCCGACCGCTTAGATAGTTCGCGGTCCACCTCTTCAGCCCTGGCGGGAGTGTCGACTGATATATGTCATCTAGTAGCGTGGAGGGGCCTCTGTATCGAAAGCCTTCTTCAAGTCCAACGCTACTAGGACAGTCCTCTCGCACGGGCGGTTTTGATTAAGCCCGCGATTTTTTTGGGCGTTTATGGCGGTGAGTGCAGTGGTGGTGCTGTGCACTCGTCGGAAACCGTAAAGATGTGGGGCTGGGGCCAGGTGTTTCGTGTAGAGGGGAAGTAGGAGGGCTTCAAGTGTCTTCACTACTGGGGAAAGGAGAGTTATCGGACGATAAGACTCCCCTTGGTTGGCGGGTTTCCCAGGTTTCAGTAGTGGGACCACTCTCCCTGCTTTCCACTTTTCAGGGATGATGAGAGTGGCCATGGACAGGTTGAAGACCTTTGCGAGGTAATCTACTCCAAATGGACCCAGCTTTTTCAACATCAGCATGTTTAGTCCGTCGGGGCCAATGGCTTTTGATGGTTTCCTGTGTTTCAGGGCCCCCTGAACCTCGTCGCTGGTGAAAGCAAGCGGTGCAGTGTTGTAGGGCAGTTTGTGCAGCCGTCTGGTGGCACAACGTTTAGATCTGTCGACCGGAGGATGCAATATAAATTGCCGGCTAAAATAGCTCGCGCATCTCTTCGGGTCCGACGAAGTACGACCGTTGAAGGTGATAGCCACCTTGTCGTTGTGCTTCGTCGGGTTCGATAGGGCCCTAACGGTGGACCAGAGCTTACTCACCCCAGAGGTGAGGTTACAGGTCTTCAAGTGCTCAACCCATTTAGTCCGATTGTGTTGGCCTACCAGTTGCAGGATCTCCAAATTGAGATCCCTTATGCGGGGATCCCCCGGATCGGCCTGGCGTAGGGGATCACGCTCGTTTGCTAAACTGGCTGCTTCGGCTGGGAAATGGGAACGGACGTCCTTAAAACTTCCAGGTGGGATGAAGAGAGCCGCAGCAGCTGTTAGCACCTTGCGGAAAGCGCGTTTGCCTGCGCGCACATCGGTGGGAATGGGAAGAGCGGCGAAGGTGTTCTCGGTGAATTCCGTGAAGCCGGCCCAATTAGCTTTTTTAAAGTGAAAATAGGACCGTTGATCCGCGGAAACAAAGTCGGCAGGTTTCTCGATCGAGATGATAATGGGCAAGTGGTCTGATGCAAGCGATGGCACAGGCCGCCAGGTTATGCTATTTATCAGACCTTCCCTAGCAATTGTTATGTCAGGCGACCTGTTGCAATTGCCCACTACCTTGGTGGGGACTTCGTCGTTCACAGTGCTGAATATCGAATCGTCTATCTGCTCTGCTAATTGCTGTCCCCTACGATCGTTTGGCAGGTTTGAATGCCAAAGATCGTGATGCGCATTGATGTCACCTACAACCAATCGGTTTTCACCTCTGATAACCGCACCTATATCAGGGTGATATCCTGCCGGGCAGGAGGTGACAGGGGGTATATATATGTTAAATATTTCGAGCTCGGAATCGCCTAACCGGACAGCTATGCCTTGCCATTCTAAGGTGCTGTATCTTCATCAATGAGACGATACTGCACTGTGTGGTGGACTATAAACGCTAGGCCACCACCATTATCTCGCTCGCGTTCATGTCTGAGCACGTTATAGCCATCCCTGGTGATCAGAGAGGACCTAGCGTACAGCTTGGTTTCCTGGACCGTAGCTATTTTGATACTGTGCCGGCTCATGAAGTCAACTATCTCGCCGACCTTGCTCGTGGGTCCGTTACAGTTGAATTGCAGAAGCTTAAAGCTTCTGGGTGAGGTGGTTGTAACTCGGGGGGCGAGAGACGCGTGGGGTTGTCTACGTTTTGCCTGCTGTGCAATCCGATGTTGTTGTTGCGGCCTGATGATGGTGGGCGACCGCGCCACGGGGGGCATTTGCGGGTACAGAGCACTACAGCAGGGGGCAACGTAGTCAGTTGTCCACTCACGGGTGGTGCGCAGGCCGGAACGCCTCCGAAAATGGCACCAGCCATTGCAAGAATTGCACTTGACTGATACCAGATTCCGAGGTATTACGCCCTGACACACGGAACAGACTGTGCAGGGGATCAAGAGCTGCTGGTTTGTCCCCGCACTGGGGTTGAAGCAGGAGGGAAGGGGATGGGTTAAGTCGGGGGAGTTGTGTTGCTCCGATAGGCTCCTCACCGTAGAGGTATTGGTTGTGGTGGCGGTCGGTAGTGCCGGCCTATCAGGGGGGGTAGTAGCCGTGGAGGCATTTGACGGACTGGCGGGAGCAACACGAGGCCACATACCGTGTGGACCACTCCCTATGAGTCTTAAAGCCTGAGCAGGTCTTAAGATGGCTCCGCCCGCTGCACTTGTTGCACCTAACCGAGGTGAAGTTCGGGTGGAGCCGTTTATGGCAGACGCAGCAAAAGAATACTTCTGGCCCAGGGTTGGATTCAATTCCAGCCCTGAGGAGAAGTATTTGGAGCAAGGTTGCTGCGAGAAGTTGCTCCTGTGACGTAAGGGGTGGGGTGATATACTGTTCACTAGACAGGACTAGTTTACTGGGGCGGTCCCACTGGGTCGGGGAAAACCCGAGTCATTCCGATAACCAAGAACCGGCTGCCATGGGAACTGCTCACTCGTATTGCTTAAATGTTCTTAATATTTTGTTAATCCCTAAATCATCATTTATTGCAAAAATGTACTTTATAATAGACAAATTTATAAAGTAAACGTTCCTATGAGTCGTTTTTACGTTTTGGGAAAGACCCGAAGACCCCGTCGACACAGCATGTTTCTTGCGCCTTGTCAATCGGATAATCCTATGTTAATTTCATCGTAATAAAGCGAAGGAATCGTCAGAACTTTTTACTTGAGCTAATATTTTTTTTAATTTGTGGAATATTCCATACGAAGTTAAATCAATGTATTTAGATTTTTTTACAAATAAACTTACATATTTCGCAAAGGTTTTATCCATATGTGTTTTGGATATATTGCATATTGAAAAGTTTTATATTACGAAGCATAGAAACAAACTTACCGTCGGTACACATGGCATGTTTGGCGATATAAATCCCAAGCCTCGAGATCCCACACCGTTAAAACAAGACTTGATATTCTGCATAAATTTTCGACGTATGGATTTCAAGGAATAAATGCACAGGGCTGAATTGTCAGTAGACAAATTTCCATTTCCAACACTGAATGCTCCGTACAAAACGTCATCTTGGACTGTTATACCCAGACTTCCGGCTAGATCCGCACTTGGTTTACCTAAATATCCAGCTTGAACCAGATTATATTTAGTTCCGCCAGTTATACAGTCAATTGGGATTTCTGTGTATGAATAATAATTCGAATCCTCCTGGCAGATGCGTACAAGTTTCGTTATATATTCCTTAGGAGAGGAATGATAATTATGTTTCAATTGAGTAGTTAAAAAATATGAAAATCGCTCTGAGCTGAACCCATAAACGTAATTGATTAAATAGCCCTCCCGAGCATACGAATTTATGAAGGTGCGGGTTCCTGTTGTCACTGCTGATGACGCGATTTGGAAAATTTTGGGTTTTTCTAGAGAACGTGATGCAACAGCTGGAATTTCGCTTCGATATGGTGAATTATTAGTGTAAGTGACACCGACATACATGACATTAGTGATGGGAGGTTGTGGTGGCCCCGGAGCTATGAATGCCACAGTGGAAGAGTTTGCATCATTCGCAACAACAGCATCTGGTACATCTTGTTCCACAATACTAACGTTTTGTAAATTACGTACGGTACATGTTCCTTGAAATAAGGATCCACACGCTATCAGCCGCGAGGTTGCACGATCAATTAGCAGCACTTTGTTGTAGTTATCTGCAGGCTTTCGTATTGCATGAGCTGGGCAGTCTAGGACTGTACATTCAACCGAGTCATTTTTGGGACCTGTTTTTACCGTTTCGTGCAATTCTAACTCGGGTGAAAGTTGATATAAATAATTAACGCCACCCACAAACACTCGCCCAGTGAATGTATCAACAACCAAATGATTTAAAGGTGTATCGAAGTGAATAACACTCGTTATGATGTTGCTATAGTTTTTGGCATCGACAGGACTCCTCTCATTAAAATCCCCAACTTCTTCACCATCGAACTGTGTTGACTGCGGTGAAGCAAGCAATGATGGAGAATTTCCTCCGCTGCTACCAGAAATTGCTGATTTTAAACTCGCCGATGTAAATCCGTCAATTACACCGTCACTGCGTTCCAAAATATCCTCTTGATTATTCAATAGAACTGGCGATGAGTTAACGAGTGCAGTATTAAGCGATGAACGAGCAAACAATATTTCTGTACTGCTGTGACTAGTATCACTTGTTGTACTGATAGTCCTAATTTGTCTAGTCTGAGTATTAACGCTTCCTATGGACGTCACGTAATTTAGCGTAAATGCCAGAAGAAACCAAATTATAAACCGCATGTTTCATAACATAAGATCTAAAAAGAAGTAATTAATATAGGAAAATTGGTTAATTTGAATGCTCTTACTGGTTAACAAATCACTTTTTACACATACCCAAATTCTACATTGTAAATATTAGAGATAATTTAATTCCAAAGTGCCCAATACAAATATGTTCGAGGCAATTAATAACGCTATACGAAAAATCGAATTTTTTCTAAGTTTTTTTCTCAAAGTGTTCACCCTTTCTTATGGTAAATCGGATATACGAGGTGTGTTCAAAAAATAAGGTGAAAGTTTCAAGTTTCGCGGGGTACGTACATTCGACTTTCGATTGTTATTTTTTTTATGCTGGTACACTCGTCTCGCAAATATGTTCACAGTGTAGGAATATATAGGGTGGGCCATGTAAAATTTGCTTTTTGAATCGGCTATATAAAAAACTAATCGATATTTTTTCAAACTTTTTTCTTTTATTTTGGAATTTGAACATTGTCATTTATGAATGAAAAATAATATCGTTCAAATGACTGCCACGACTGGCTTTACAGTAGGCCATTCGATCAACCCAATCTTTAAGCACATTTACGATTGTTTGGGCTCCAATTTCATGAATGGCAACTTCGATTTCGTGTTTTAAAACATCAATCGTCTCTGGATGGTTCGTATAGCATTTGTCCTTAACGGCTCCCTACAAAAAATAGTCCAACGGGCTGAAATGATAGCTCCGAGGCGGCCAATTGATATCGGAATTCAAAAACGGTAGCCAAAAGTTCGGTGTAACTTTGGCAGTGTGACAAGTTGCACCGTCCTGTTGAAACCAAATGTCGTCCATGTCATCCTCTTCAATTTTTGGAAACAAAAACTCGTTGAACATGTCACGGTAACGCTCGCCATTTACTGTGACTGCGGAAGAAGAAGAATACTCACCTCTTTGGAAATAGGTTTTCAATATTTCCCAATTTTGTTCAAGCGTATAGCGTCCCATTTCGTAAATTATGAACACATTTGATATGTCATTTGTGTTACCATTCTCAAAAAAATAGGTGGTTCAAAAAGCAAACGCTATATTGCCCACCCGTTAGCATATTTAATTTGTTTGTGAGAGGCAATAAGACAAGTGTTTTGCGTGTTCGGCGATTTTCTGCTATCGAAAAAAAAATTGATCAAAAAAGTTGCATCAAATTTTGTGTAAAAAATGGAATTAAGTGCTCAAAAACACTAGAAATGTTGACAGTGGTATACGGTAAGAGTACTCTGAGTCAAAAAATGTTTACAAGTGGTACAAGATTTTCACAGAAGGTCAAGAAGATGTGAATGACAACGCTCGGTCTGGACGCCCCAGCTTATCAACAATCAACAAACAACAATAAGAACACAATTCGCAAAAGAAAAATGTTTAGCCATTTCGTAAACTAACATAATTATCTTAAAAATATTAGGATATAAATGAAAACGGACACGAAAATAGCAGTACCAAAAATATATTAGATTATTCCAAAAATTTTAATCTGTGATGTGATTAGAAAGTTTTTATTATTTATTATTTTGAAATATTATTCTAATCTTTAACTGAACGCATATTTAAATAAATTCTATAACGAAAAACAAATATTTTAATTATAACAAAAAATAGAAGGAATTTTATAACAAAAAATAGAAATTCAGGATTAACATTAAAATAGCACATTCTTACCAAGTTTATTGAAAAGAACAAAGGAAAATTGTATTGACAAAGTTTGCAGATACAAAGTTGAAAATAATATTTAGTTATATTAAATTTCCCAAATTTTTTAAGTCTAAGATTTAAAGACATTAAGTCCAGCAGTTACTCATAATTTTTATTGATATTCTTGTATAACCTTAAAAAACTGAAGGCATTGCTATTTCAATGCTACACGTAGCGACACTAATAAAGAACCGTTATTCACGTAGTTTTTAGATTTAATCAGGCTAACTCTATACATCTATGGTCCCTAAACCCTTCGTAGATATTTGGTATTGAAATTTTCTTTTACATGATTTATAGGTGGTGGAAGACGGGTCATGTGTGGAACTGAAAAGAGTGGAGGGGGGACATATTACAGTTGTCACAATTGGGGGTTAGATGTGAGGGTTTACATGTCGATGGAAAAAACGGTGGCAATGCTGCTTAAGGGCTGATTGTCATTGAAATGTCCACCGATTGTCCGTTTGAATGGGGTTATCACCAGGTATGGGTGCGCCTCCTCTTGACCTGGGTATTTGGAGTGCATGAGCCTTAGGCATTTGTGTGTGTTGAGTAAGTGGCAAGTCTCAATGGCTGTGGGACATATGAGTATCATACATTCGGGATGTTTCATTTTTCAGGGGAAATCCGGATTTTGCCTTTAGCCGGGGCTTTCTCCTCACAGGACATGGGCCTCTTTTTGCATGACAGGCGGATGTCTGTAAGTGAGAAATGTGTTAGTGGGTCACCAAGAGAAGACTGCGTGCATGTCCTCTGCGAAAATCCGATGTATTCAAAAATTAGGAATCTGGCGGGTGTTGCGATTAGTTAGACCACCAGTCCGGAGCTGTATGGAAGCTCAACTGGGATTAGTCTTGCCTACGAAGTCTGACTGGAGACGTAAATCTGGTAACACGGGGAACAGGAGCCTTCGAAGCTTGCTTCGACCTGTACTTGAGGTAGGCCCCTCGGAGAGCATCGTGGCGGTAGTGGTTTAACATCCAAATGCGGGTAGAGCCTTTTTGGCTCGATGTAGAGTTGCATTGCAACCGGGTGCCGAACCCATAGTACGCCAGAGGTTTAAATAAGCCTCGAACCCCACCAAGCTGGTTAGTGTGTCCATTCTACACTGCCAATTCGTACCTAAATGCTTTTGCGTTTTTAGGGTGCTGATCAATGTATGATTTGATCCGTTCTGCTTTTGAGCACCATGGTGTCGTACCGTCGCCGGGAGGTTAGGTTAGGTTGCAGCAGTTGTCCTGTGGGACACACTCAGGCTCATAGCCCATTATGATGCCAGGTGGGGAACTTGTCCCTAACACTCCTAAAACCAGTGTGTGATTTTCAAAATTTTTAAAATATCTCTGGTTTCTGTAGAACTGAGATCTTCCAACTCATTAAAAAATTCTCAACCCAGAATAGTAAACTTGCGTCTGGATAGAGCAGGACAGTGGCACAGTAGGTGGAGATTGTCTCTTCCTCGTCCTCATCTAGACAACTTCTACAGAAGTCATGTGTTTGCACACCCATCCTTTGGGCGTGCCTACCTATTAGGCAGTGCCTAATGTAAGAATGTGTTTATTTTGGCTTAGCAGAGATTCTGTGCGTTTAGATTTAGAGCCGGCCACAGTTATCGGGCGATTTTGCAGGTGGCTTCATTACGCCATCTTTCGTTTGCTTTCTTTACAATTGCTTCAAAGATGAGAATCTTACATGTTTGTAAGAGTATCCCTATTGTCACGTATCCTTTAAGCCAACACTTAAAAAAAATGCCGAGATTAGATCATTCTTACCACAGAGTTAATTTCGAAGTCACCACCTTTTAATTGCATTTCTTATTCACCATATACGCTGTCAATGGGGTGCTTTCTAAATTTTCTTGCTTTTGTGTTGCTGTCAAAAACGGCAAGAAAGACCGACGCCGACGAGCAACGAAGGAGTTCGAGTGCAAGGTAGCAGTAGTGAGTGCCGCAAAAATATTCATTATCTTTTAAAAAGGCTAACTTATAGCCAAGTTTAACGTTTTTGTAAAATGATACATGGAATTTAATAAAAAATGTTCATATGAATTTATGTGTTTTTGTGGACAAAACGTAGTGACCGGACATCTTGATATATTGCCCGGCCATCCCTCTTGACACTATGTCATTATCTATGTACTCATCAGTCAATTTAGTTCCGAGTCTCGCTAGTTCATCGGCTCTACAGTTACCCTCAATGTCGCGATGGCCAGGAACCCATGTTACCTTTAGGTGAAATGACTCAGCCATCTCGTTAAGAAATGTACGGAATTCCATGGCTACCGTGGAGGTTATCGACTGTTTTGTGAGGGATTTTATCGCCGCTTGGCTATCAGTGAAAATGTAGATATCATTTCCGGATATCGCATCACACTGTAACCGTGTTGCGGCTTTTATTATTGCCATCAGTTCAGCCTGAAAGACACTACAGTAGTCGGGGAGCCGTAAACTGAAGGAGATCCTCAGATGTTCGGAATATACACCTCCGTCCACCCTGCCCTCGAGCTTTGAGCCATCTGTGTATACATGGATGGACTCGCCCTGTCTCACATCGTCCCGTTCCCACTCTTCCCTTGAGGGTAGGGGGGTCGTTAACGATGTAATGGCAAGTATAGGCGGGAGTGCATAGTCCACCAGTCCGGGAAGCCCCAAAGTGCCAGGATTTTACCGTGACCATAATCCGTGTTTGACCACTTATTTAGAGTGTTCAGACTTATTGCCGCACTGCGTGCATTATATATTGCCTGCAGATCTACCAGAAGGAAGTTTAATGCCGCATATAATGCTTTCGATTGTGTGGTTGACATAGCGCCGGTTATCAGAACAGATACTAGTCTTTGAACCTTGTCAAGTTTCATGATATTCACACCCTTCTGAACGGCATCCCACCATATTTCAATACCAAAGTAGAGAATTGGCCTGACCACTGCTGTGTAGAGCCAATGTATCACTCTGGGGTCCAATCCCCATTTCTTCCCAATAAGCCTTCCGCAGGAGTACATTGCGGTCATAGCTTAGCGTGTTCTGTCTGCGACTGTGAGCCCCCAATTTAGCTTCCTATCTAGTACAAGTCCTAGATATTTTGTCCTTTCTGTTACTCTAAGTGGTTTCCCTCCTAGGAATATTTGTTGAAGAGGAGGTGTTTTGTGTTTCCTACTAAAAAGTATCAGAACCGTTTTTTCGGGATTTACTTCTAGTCCTCGACTTTTGCACCAAAGTGATAATCTGTTGAGAGATCTTTGTTGGAGATCACATAATGTTGGAAGATGTTTCCCCGAGATTGCTTTACAATATCATCGGCATATGATATTATTTTCTTGTAGAAGATTATTGACAGTTAGGTTCCACAGAAGTGGAGATATTACCCCACCTTGGGATGTACCCCTGATCGGACATTTTTTAATGGAGGTGTCACCCCAATTTGCGCTTCTCGTTTGCCCAGTTAGAATTCGTTTCTATAAACGCCGGGAGGTACTCACGTAAAAAAACACCGGACATCAAGTTCGTCATGTTAAGTCCTTTTCCACCTGATCATTTCAATGCAGACTAGGTCTTCTCTTTCCTCTGCTACCACCAGTTGGTACCGCATAGAATACTTTCAGAGCCGCAGTTTTTGTATCCAATCGGACGACATGACCCCACCAACGAAGCCGCAGGATCTTCATTCGCTGTGCTAAGTCTATTTCGTCATGAAGCTCGTACAGCTCATCGTTTCATCGTGTACGATACTCGCCGTCACCAACGTGCAAAGATCCAAAAATCGTCTACAAAATCTTTCCCTCAAACACTCCAGGGGACTCCTGATCTGACGCTTCATCTGCGCCATACGATAGGACGGGCTTGAAGCCTTGTAGAGTGTTAGTTTTGTGCGTCGAGATAGTAGCACTTGTTGGAAAGAGAGATTCTTCGTTGGATTTCAGGCTGACATTGTTACCAGTGTTAATGTTAGTTCCTAGATAAACAAAGTTTTTTACAATCTCGAAATCATAACGTCAACAGTGACATAGGTACCGATACGAGAGTGCGCCGACTGTTTGTTTGATGACAATGATGATGTTCGTTTTGTCCCCGTTTACCACCAGACCCACTTGCTTTGCCTCTTTATCCAGTTTGGAAAAGGCAGAACTAACAGTGCGATTGTTAAGGTCGATGATGTAACATTAAACAATCTTATGGACACTAATACTAAAAGTATGAAGTGTAGAAGACGAAACGACTGCACGCCTTTAAAAGCTTTGAAAGATGAAAATATTGATAAAGAGCGTTTTGAAAGTTCCAAAATGTCAAGTTATCAAGTTTCTAAAGCAAGAAAGTTTAATAGAGATAGGCATATCCGATTTTTCCTTCAACAAATTTCAATTAGCATCAAAATTCTCCGTAAATCGAATGCATCATTTAATAAAATCAATTTAGTTTTACAAGAGAAGTTATCTCAGTTATGTACGCATGACCTCATTTAGTGACGTCATTCTTGGTTTTGAAAATAAAATTGCAGACAAAGAAAAACAAACAAGCTTACATATGTTGCAAAGAGGTAAAAATCTTGGACTTTATAAAGAACTCTTTATATTGTACGTTATGGAAGTGGTTCAGTTAAAAATCATGATATCAAACATGAAGTAAAATTACTCTTTCGAAAAATAAGAAAGAAAATACTAGTGTCGCAACTGCCAAATATATGGACAAGGCGACCGTGGAAGTTTTGTGAATCCAAATTGTGCCAGCGTTCCCACGACAGTCGGTTCTTCGTTAAAGGAACTTCCTGGATTTATATCCGTCCAAGAACTGTCACTCCAGCAGTATTTCCCGTACATGGATGCGCAAACTACAATATCATTTCTAAATAAAATTACTCCAAGTGTTAAAATCGACCCTTTTACCAAGAACGGTAGAATACAAGATTGCACCCATCACAGCGGCGTAACGTCATACTAGTGCAATTGCGTGAGGGAAGTATGAAATTGAGAACAAGATTTAAAGAAGATTAAATTTCACAAACAATACAGGAATAAACTGCTCAAGTGTGACTTCATACACACAGAGATTCTGTCAAATTCACTAAGAGCGAAATAGCAGTACGATGTACATCACTTACATAAGTATTTTATACATCGTTGCCATGTACTTACAAATTAAAGGTGAATATACTCGCTCCCATACACCGCATTTTCGGCAAAATTAGCATTTCCTCACTCACAATTCCCACCTCTCTCGCCAGAGCGTATGATGAGTGTAATGGGTACAACAACCACAACAAAGGCTTTCTACTCACTGAATGGTTTATCAGCAGAACCTGAATGAACCGCCAGTATTTTTACAAAGAGATTATAGACCGAACTCTTAAGCTTGTACTGAAATTAAAAGAATAATAGTAATAATTGGTCTACAGCTTTATGCCACCTTCGAACGGCAGATGATTTTTTATGAAAAGGTTTTTCATGGCAGAAATACACTCGACGGTTTACCTGTCAAAGGCGGCCGCTGTTAGAAAAAACGTTTTTCATCATTTGGTTACTAGCAAATTGTAGTCAATTAGTCCTTACTTTTCAATACTCTACGACAAAATAACGATCAAATCTAAAATAAAAGTAATTTTCTGAAATTGTTGTAGCATTGGAACTAAATTTATGGAAGTTTTTGATTATCTGGCGAGATAACCATGCATGCTTGTAGAGACTTCGCCGAAACACTCAGACAAGCTTTACCAACCAAATTACTTGTGCATACGTGAAGACGGAGAAGTCAGTACGGATGGTGAAGTTGCCATATTAGTTAATGGATTAGTTGTTCTGTAATACCTAATACAGATACCGAAGTGATCGAAAGTATTGGAATTGAAATTACTTCTGCATGCAACAAAATAATAAAACTGATCGATACCTACTTTCCGGGAGGCCCTCATACCTTTAAAGTTACAAATAGCTATAAAACATATTTTGGAAAAATTATCAATGCCAATGGGTATCTTTTATTTATTTTTTTTTTCGAAGTGAAACTTTTTCGATGGACGACCGAGAATGGGGAGTAATATTTCAAGGCCATGCAACGTTTTGGGCATTTTCGTTCCGCGAAAAAAAAACGATATAACGTAGAGGAAAAGGAGAGAGAGAGAGCTATACGTTATATATATCTTAGATACACTTTATGCTATTTTTCCTGAGTTTTTCCTTGTGGTGGCTAATTTTTAGTGAGAAATAACACTGTCTACTTTTTGGCGCTTTATTGTTGGTGCAAACGTGTAGGAAATATATTTTTGGTGCCTACTTTTTGGCGTTATACTTTCTTGGTGCCTGGCTGGTGCTTGTGCGTACTATAAAGTGCTATCCATTCCGGATTTATTGGTATTGTCTTGAGGTAATTTGTGCCGTTGCTGCGGTCCTGGTATTGCTACATTTGAGCGGGTGATAAACGCTTGGAGTAGTGTGCGTTGTTGCACGGTTTGTGTCCGGCGTTTACCTACACCTGTCGACCCTTCCCCGTTTTTTGTAAATTTTGTCTATTTGTATTCTCTGTAAATGTTGTGAATTTATTTAGATATATATTCTCTCTCTCTCTCTCTCATTCTCTCTCGGATCTCTCCCTATTTCTTTGTCTGACTTGAAAGTTTCACTTCTGTTGTGTACTTCGCTACACGCACTTTTTTTTGTGTGGAAATTTTAGTAGTAGTCATACGTATTGGATCAATAAATTTACCTTTTCCAATAGCAGTTTCATATTCAATCCACATGCATGCCATCTTTTCGCAGGTTTGCATCTTCAAATAAAGATTTAGTAATCCTAAATATGCTCATGCATTTAACTCAAACAATAGTTTTAAATTAATGACCATCTGCCAGTGAAGTCTGTTTTCAACCTAAACTTTTCCTACTGTGATAATCATGAGCCGCAAGGCGTAGGGCAGATCGCCTCCACGCGGTGTATCTACGTTGGATAACATCAAGAGATCTGAGGCCTTAACAGGTTCTCTCTAAACCTGAATGTTGACGACTCCTGCTTTCTTATGAACTATCTACTTTCTTTACCTGACTATTTGATCTTGAATCCCTCAGCTGGACGTTACGATATTCTACCACCTGAGAACTCTCGGATGATACTCAGCTGATGTCGCTGGTGGGCTAACGCCGTGACTGCCCCCGTCCCGCTAAACCCTAGCAAGCCCCGGCGTACGTTCAAAAGCAGGCGCCATTAGCTATATTAGATCGCTTTCATAGTGCCCATTTACACAGGGAAACATTTTGTTCCCGGGAGGACGGCCGCGGAAAAGAGAAGGGAACTTGTCTTTCGTACTGGCGCCACGCTTTTCACTTCTTATTCGTATTTCCAATCTTAAAGCAATTTTTGGCAGTTGCTTCATTCGTTTTCTTCTTTTCTGAGAGAAAGTTCTGAGTTCTGTGTTGGTTTTTAAGAAAACAGAAAAAATCAACAATGACAAACATCAGCACGCTGCTTGAGAAAAGAAGGATTATTTTTGTTAGTAAAGTTGGTATAATTTAAAAAACATGTGGGACATGTTCATGCTGAATTCTAATTTTTCCCCCATTTCTATATACTCATGTTAAATTTAAATTCATTAGTTGCTTCATTCGTTTTCTTCTTTTCTGAGAGAAAGTTCTGAGTTCTGTGTTGGTTTTTAATAAAACGGAAAAAATCAACAATGACAAACATCAGCACGCTGCTTGAGAAAAGAAGGATTATTTTTGTTAGTAAAGTTGGTATAATTTAAAAAACATGTGGGACATGTTCATGCTGAATTCTAATTTTTCCCCCATTTCTATATACTCATGTTAAATTTAAATTAATTATTTACATATGCAAATATTTATATATGTGTATATGTAAAAAACACAACAAATTATTTATTATTTAACCAGTCTGCATTCTTCATTGAAATATTTAAGATACTGTTGCGGACGTTCACCGCTTTACATGTTAGTCGGTTGTAGAATATATCCGAACCAGAAGATGCTATCGTAATAAATGTGAAAATGTTGTCGAAAACAATTTTTCCTGTGTGACCGCGATGTTCTAGATGTCTCCGCGTGTAAATCGGCACATACAGATCAAATTTTGTTGCCTTAACTTGCGAATTCTCTTTCGGTGTTCCCCGTCGTGCTCGCCCGGTAATTCCGTTGCCTTCAATTGTTTAGTTTTTGGTCTACAGTCAACAACAAAATTGAGAAGAACGATAACACAAAGGGTGTTGACAGAATACAAGCATCACAGTCTTCCTGGTATCCATTCTAAACAAATGTATTTTTTGTCACCGCTTTTATTCACCGCTTGCTAAGTCAAAATGAAAGCAATAAATTAAAAAAAAAAATTCACTTAAATGCAAAAGTTGCACAATGGAATTTAAATATGTCAAATATTGAATCCGGAAGAAAGGGAGTTATGCTGATCGAAAATGAAAATGAAACAGAAACCAAAAACGATTGAAAACAGTATTACAGAAATCTAGGTTATAAGACCGAGCTTACAGTAATGTTATGAGAACATGAATGCGTCTTGCCACCAGATGGCGAGTAAATGTGGCAAAACAGATAACATTTTAGATGGCGACCACATATACCAAAACAAATAACAATTAGAAGGCGAGAGAGAAACAGTTTAATGGTTAATGGATAGAGCATTCAGGAATACACATTTGCCGCAGAATAAGTGTGCGTTTGCGGAAAGCGACCCAAAGCAGGTACTATTAACTTTACATTTTAGCGGAGGAATATCGACATTTGCCGGAGTATAAATACGAGTTGCAATCAATATACAGTCAGATGTGGGACACACGCAGTAATACTTGTGACACATGATGTTGTTGTTGTAGCAGTAACGTTGCCCTGTCAGTGTAGCGGTAGGCCCAGGAAACTAGCTGTTTCGACGGGTTGGGGCCAGAGGGAGAGGGGTGGTAGATGAGTGGGTTTAGTGGGGCATGTGAAAAGGTGGTTAGTGTCGTGCGGGGTGCCTTCACATGCTGGACATATGTTTAGTATGTCGGGTCGATTCTGGATAAGTAGGAGTTTAACCTGCTACAATATCCAGAACGTAATTGTGCCAAGGTTACGCGGGACTCGCGGGGAAGTTGGAGCTCTTCGTCTGCGATTGGTAGTGGTTGGACTCCGATAACGATACTCGGGGGTCGGGAGGTTAAGAAGGTCGTGAGAGTCTCCCGACGAATATCGTTCATGGCCTGTGTGTACACTGTCCGATCCAGTAGCTTTCTGTTGGTTTTGTGTGAGATCTCGTCCACGTAGTTGAGGAGATGCCTCCTGATGTGCATTTGAGGTGGCTCAGGCTCGAACAGGTGTCTGCATGGGTGGGGCCTGCGGTATCACCCTAGCAGAGACTGCTTTCTGAGCAAATTGTTATGCCCCTTACTAGGCAGCATTAGGGCCTCATCATGTAGATGTTGTATAGGTGACATCAGAAGGCATCCTGTCGCGGTCCTTAATGCAGTGCTTTGGCAGGTCTGAAGCTTCGTCCACTGCGAATCATTGGTTCAGGCAGCATAGTTTAGAACCGGTCGGCCTATTGCTTTAAAAGTCGACAGCAACATTTCCTTGTCTTTGCCCCAAGTGCTGCCGACGAGCGACTTGAGAACCTTGTTGCGATTCTGTACTTTAGTTGCAATATCGGTTTTATGCGCTGAGAAGGAGAGCAAGCTGTCAAAGGTGACTCCCAATATTTTGGGGTTGTTAACCGTCCTAATTGGTGTATCATCGACTTCCACTTTGTTGTAGGTGGTGAAGAGGGTCGCCGTCGATTTAGTGGGGGAGAGTTGTAAATTCCTCGCAGTGAAGAAGCGAGAAAGGCTTGCGAGGTAGTCGTTTACCTTGGAGCATAGGCCATCAATGTCATTGCCCGACACCATTATCGTGCAGTGGTCGGCGTATGAGATGAGGGAGACTCACTCTGGTGGCTGGGGGAGTTTCGAGATATAGAAATTAAAAAGCAAGGGTAAAAGGACACCACCCTGCGGTACTCCTTGCTTCATTTTCCTCTGTTTAGATGTTTGGTCTCGGAATATTTCCGACGCATAACGACCACTCAGGTAGTTCGCGATCCACCTCGTAAAATCTCATCTAGTAGCGTGGCGTGGTTGACTGTGTTGAAAGCCGTTTTTAGATCCAACGCTACTAGCACAGTAGGAGTCACTGAAGTTACTTCTCGACGCCCATTTTCCGATGAGCCCAGCACCAAGCAGCACCGGCCTGAATAGCATTTCAACTTGCATTCCGGACCGGGGCTGGTTACTGAATAAGCGTCGCCTGACTTGTGCCATTGACTCCTTTAGGCCCTTCAAGTCGCCTGGTCCTGACGGCATCATTCCTGCACAACTGCAGAAATCTCTGGAGGTATCATGCCGTTGGTTGAGCCCCATCTATGCGAGCTGCGTAGCCAGGGGCTATATACCAAGATCATGGAGGGCCGTGAAGGTTGTCTTTATACCCAAGGCAGACAAGAGCTCGCATGTCTCCCCTAAGGATTTCTGGCCAATTAGTCTCTCATCTTTCTTACTGTAAACCCTTCACAGACTGATTGACCTGCACATAAGAAGCGAAATTCCTCGGGGTCGGCTGTCGCATACTCAACATGCTTATTGCAAGGGTAGATCGGTGGAATCTGCCATACATACAATCGTGGAAGAAATCGAAGAGTCTCTTCTTCAGAAGGAGTTTGCAGTAGGCGCCTTCCTCGACATTAAGGGGGCTTTTAACAACGTCCTCCCGGAGGCAATTACCAGGTCTCTAGGTAAACTAGGGGTCGGAACCGACCTTATAATATTTATCCACAAAATGCTTAGCGACAGAACTGTCTCGGCAGAGTGGGGCAGTATCTCCATCCACCGGCAGGTGAGTAGAGGCACTCCGCAAGGTGGGGTTCTCTCACCATTCTTCTGGGATGTGGTTTTAAATGACCTGTTGGAGGAGCTGGTGAAGGGGGGCTGCAGGGTAATTGCCTACGCGGATGACGTGGGACTAATTGTTAGAGGAAAATTTTTGGACACTCTGTACAACTTGATGCAGGGATATCTGAATGCAGTTGTTAGATGGGCAACGGATTGTGGCCTGTCGGTGAATCCTCTTAAGACGGAGCTCATCCTATTTACGAGGAAATATAAAATACCCAGAGCTCAGCTTCCCTCACTGGGGGGCGCTCCTCTGATGCTTTCTGATAAGGTGAAGTACCTAGGTATTATCCTTCACAGCAATCTTACATGGAAGCCCAATATTGAGGAAAGGGTGAGGAAGGCAACAATCGCCTTGTATGGGTGCAAGGGCGCAATTGGCAAAAGATGGGCCTCTCGCCTAGAGTTGTTTCCTGGCTATATAATACTATTGAAATGCCTACCTTTTTATATGGAGTCATAGTCTGGTGAAACTCACTATAGAAGACGTGAAGAAGGTCGGCACTCATTGGAATCAGTGGGGCGCTTCGAACGACTCCTACTCTGGCGCTCAACGCAATGTTAAATGTGGTACCCGTAGATATCGCAGGCAGAATTGCCGCTACACGTACCGCAATCAGACTGAGGGGCTGGAGCTATAAGCTCAACCTCACTTATGGGCACTCAAGCATTCTTAGAAACTTTGCGTTCATCCCTCTGTCAACAGACCAGTGTATACCCTCGTTTAGTCCAACCGGAACATTCTCCACTCACATCCCGTCAAGGGAAGAGTGGACGGAGGGCTACACTTAGGGGCAGGACCTGGTGAACTTGTTCACGGATGGATCGAAGTTGGAAGGAAAGGTTGGCGGAGGAGTCTTTAGCGAGGGGCTCCTCGTCAGACTAAAGTTCAGATTACCGGACCACTGCAGTGTGTTCTAGGCAGATGTAGCCGCAATCAAGGAGGCAGCTGATTGGCTGCTCAAATGCATACTAACAGTCAAGAAAGTAAATATTTACTCCGACAGCTAAGTGGCAATAAGGGCCCTCGGGTCTATGACGGTGCATTCGGAATTGGTCAAGGAATGCTTACCTCACTTTCGACTGCGTCCGAATTCTTTGACATCAGCCTCATTTGGGATCCCGGTCACAGCGACATTGCGGGAAACTGTGAGGCGGATGAGCTGGCCAGACAAGGGACATGTGAGGGGACTACCTGACTACCAGCGGTCTGCTCCTGGAAAGATGGGCATCGCACCAACTCAGCGAGCGCTGGGCAAATACACAAACGTGTAAAGTCGCGAAACCCTTCTGGCCACGTGTGGACCGAAGGCACTCGGGCGAGCTTCTGAGGCTGACAAAATATCAGCTCTCCAATCTAGTGGGTTCTCTCACAGGACACAATGCGCGAGGAATGCATGCTCTGAGACTTGGAATCACCTCGAGTCCTTTTTGCGCTGGATGTATGGAGGATGAGGTGGAATCATCTCAGCACCTTCTCCTTAGTTGCCCTGCTCTGGCGGGGCTAAGATCCAGGCATCTTGGCTCTTACTTCTTTGCCACGCCTGGTGATATAGCTGGCGCTGACATTAAAAATCTGATGAATTTCATTAGCAGCACAAAGCGGTTGACGCAAACATAGTCATCGTTCATAATCCGCACGCTCCTAACAATTCCATCACCACCTCTCCCTGCCCTCTCCCTGCATCCCATCGGTCCTTCCCTTTCACCTCACTTCCTTCCCAATGGTATCACAAAGGACGAATCCTTCTTGGTCCAAGTGTGCTCACTCCCTGGGCAACCATACTAACCTAACCTAACCTAGGACAGTCCTCTCGCAGGAGCGGTTTTGGTTGAGTCCGCGGTTTACCTGGGTGTTAATGACGGTGAGTGCCGTGGTGGTGCTATGCACTTTTCGGCAACCATGCTAGTGTGACGATGGGGTCAGGTGTTTCGTAAAGAGTGGAAGTAGAAGGGCCTCAAGAGTCTTCACTACTGGGCAAAGGAGAGTTATCGGGCGATATGACTTCCCTTGGTTGGCGCGTTTCCCAGGCTTCAGTAGTGGGACCACTCTCCCTAATTTCCACTTAGCAGGAATGAGTGGCGATAGACAGGTTGAAGACCTTGGTGAGATATTCTACTCCTAATGGACCCAGATTTTTCAACATCAGCATGTTTAGTCCAGGATGTTGTTGTTGTAGCAGCATAAACATTCCCCATACTTACATACGGGGAATGCTGCTGGAGTGACAGTCCATGGCCAGATATAAATCCGGGTCGTTTCGGTAACATAGAACCGACTGTCGTGGAAACGACAGTGGTGTTGGCGTCAATATCGATGGGAAGCTATTTATACAAGAATATCTTACAAAAGAAATCTTAAACTAAAGAACCGAAAACCTCTAACGTCAACGTTTTCTATTCGTGGGCATGAGTTTGTCAGCGGTCGTCTTTAAACTGATGCTGTAAAAGAGCTGCCAATAAGTAAACAAGAATTTGTTACCAACTTTTCCTTATATTAACACTGTTATATCTGAGTTAAGATTATTCCCTTATATGTAATTTGTGTTCTTAATATTCTCCGCTTTACAGAATAATCTTTTTCATTTTGATTTCATGTATATTTCTTCCATTATTCCCTTGCTTTATTTACATTCCTCCACCTTACATACCGTGTCAGCCATAAATTGCCGATGTGTAATGAAATAGCACAAGTTGACAAAGAGCATTATAGAGGAATGCTTATACTCACTTCTAATCATTACAAATTACTATCTATCTTTTGTTTTCGATAGTTTTAGCATAAATTTAATATGTATTACATGGCTTAAAGAGTATATGATAGTAACGTATATTTTCTGTGCGGCTACAATACAGTTAGATGAGATAACGCGGCATTTCTTTGCATTTTAAAAATAATTTCAAATAGAAAGAAATCTACAGATCAGATCATTCGCAGGAAGTTTAATACATATTTGGTTAATTTTATTATAATAACACTAAGACTCTTGTTTCATGCATTTAGAACCCTAACAATAGAAATAATCTAACATATGATAACATTCGCGAAACGTCTAACAACAATATCAAACGAATGAGATATTAAAAAAAGACACGACAAAAAAAAAGAAAGTGTGTGGTAGTTCACGGAACCCGCACGATTGAAGTGAAACTTCTTTTATCAACAAATCAATAATTTAACTATTATTTCAATATAATGCATGCAGAAGTCATGGAAAGCATGGAATGGAATTTTATTAAACAGAATTATTTATTTATTTTAATATAAAAAGAAATGAATTTATTGTACTCAATTACATTTGGTTCTCGGCATTGTCATTATCATTATTGGATTCGTTTTCCAAAAATGAAACAAGGGCTTTATGGTAACTGAAATACGTAAAAAATGATCTACATTCTAATCTATCAAGGTATCGATGAAATACTGCATCAATGGTAGTTCCGCATCTTGTTGTTGGTACTACAAATTATCACTTATCGTACAACCGGAGGATTCACTGTCACGGTGTTCAACAGTAGCTCTTAATTTTTTACGCTCCAAATACTCACGTTGCCGTTCAGCACCTGTTTTCGGTTTCCGTTTTTGTTGATTTGATGCCATATTTAACAGAAATCAATCAACAAAGCAAAATATGTTTGTAAGATTTGCTCAAAACTACACACACACTCTATGACGCGTCTCGCGTTACTAATATAATATTGTGTTTGGGATAACTGTCAACTGTTTCCACCGAAATGCGTTCGCAAAGTGTATGGTCTTTGGTATGGTAAACAGATTTATGATACATTATTTTGCGGCGACAGCACAGCGCGATAGCCCAGCGGCTAGCAATGTGGGCTTCCGATCCGAAATCCTTGGTTCGAATCACAAGAAATTTTTTTTTTTTTTTTTTATGCATTTATTTCATTTTGTTTTATGATATGTTTATGAGCAGATTTTTTTCATGGCAGAAATACACTCGGAGGTTTGCCATTGCCTGCCGAGGGGCGACCGCTATTAGAAAAATGTTTTCATTAATTTTGCTTTCACCGAGATTCGAACCAACGACCTCTCTGTGAATTCCGAACGGTGATCACGCACCAACCCACTCGGCTACGGCGGCCGTCAATCAAATGTCATATTTACAAATTACATTCGATAAGAATGCAATAATAAACGACCGCATTACATTCACGACGACACGCCACGCCAGTCTTTTAACAGATGGCGCTGGCATAGCGTGAGTTTTACGTAGTTTAGCGTAGTTTTACTCCTCACAGCGTTTCATCCACGCCACGCTTTTAACAGATGGCGCTGGCGTAGCGTCACATATCGATGAAACGCTATGGTTTTACTCCTCACAGCGTTTCATCCTTCGAGACAAAAGAAGTTTCACTTCAAAAAGTTGCTGGAAAATATTAGTGGTCACATCTAGAAATTACGATAGTGTTAAGCACACGTATATAAACAGAGGCGCATGAGCACAAGATATTCAGTGTTAAGTTGAACGAGTGAACGTACAATATTATATACATATCTTAAAGTGATTGAGTATTGAAATAAAGCAAAAAAGTTGTGTTGCCATGGGTTTATAAGTTTTATTTAGCAATTCAGTGATCGAACTCAGAGGAATCATAAATGAACGTTTTATTTGGAGAAACACGTATCAATCTTATTGCGGACGCATACTTAAATGTAATGATTTTTTCTTCCAGGAATTCCGATAGGAATTTTAATCATCAATAAATATGTTAGGCAATTTGCTTTGCGCCGCACCGCAAGTCAAGCCTTTTGAATGTGTTTGGTGTCAGTGACAGAGTTACATCAGTCACATTGATCAGCTTCCCATTGATGGAGTTTTTGAGCATAAGTTGATATTCTTATCCTACAGCGTTCACTTCAGTAGCAAACTCATTCAAAAGTCTTATTTTTTTGTGATTTTAAGCGTATTCACTATTTTTAATGATTTCCTTATTATTCATTCCCATAACAGCCGGTTCTACGTTACCGGAATGACTCGGGTTTTTCCCGACCAAGAGCTGCCGCCCCAGTAAACTAGACCTGTCTAGTGAACAGTCTATTACCCCACAACCCTCCTACTCCTACCCCAGTGCGGGGACAAACCAGCAGCTCTTGGTACCCCGAACAGTCTGCTCCGTATGTCTGACCGTAGTTCCTCGGAACTTGACAACTGTCCAATGCAATTCTTGCAGTGGCTGTTGCCATTTTCGGAGGTGCTCCGGCCTGCACACCACTCGCGAGTGGTGGCGCGACTTCGTTGCCCCCTGCTGCAGAGCTCTGCACCCGCAACCGCCCCCAGTGGCGCGGCCACCAGTCAACGTCAGACAACAAATTTTGCGGAACGCACAGCAGGACCAACGTAGACAACACCACGCATCCCTCACCCCCCGAGTTACGATCACACTCCCGCGAAGCTTCAAGCTATTACAACTGAAATGTAACGGACTCACGAGCAAGACCGCAGGGACAGCACCTTAGAATGTCAAGATATAGCTGTCCGGTCAGGCGATGCCGAGCTCGAAATTTATAATATCTATGTGCGTGATTACCATTCGGAATTCACAGAGAGAACGTTGGTTCGAATCTCGGTGAAAGCAAAATTAAAAGGAAACATTTTTCTCGGCAGGCAATGGCAAACCTCCGAGTGTATTTCTGCCATGAAAAAACTCCTCATAAAAATGTTTGCCGTTCGGAGTCGGCTTGAAACTGTAGGTCCCTCCATTTGTGGAACAACATCAAAACGCACACCACAAATAGGAGGAGGAGCTCGGCCAAACACCCAAAAAGGGTGTACGCGCCAATTATATATACAGCTGTCCACAAAAAAATAGGAGTGCCGATATGAAAAATATAAGTGCACAATTTTTTTTATCGCTAACGCAAGTGACTCCGATTCATAACGGTACACCTTACGGGTCACTAGTATTGAAATGTGAATCGAAATTTATTATTGCTTTCCCTATTTTAAAACTGTAATACATTTTGTTGTAGAAGGTTGTTATTGCGCTACACAAAATAATAGGGGTGCGAACTTTGTTTCTTAAAATATCGATAAACTAGCAAACATATTTACAAAAATCGAAAAGTAAGAAGGGTGCTAGTAGTTTCGAAGAATTATTGTTAATACTTGGGTTGATTTATTTTGTCTTAGTGGGTAGAGGAAAGCATTGTATGGAAGAGAAGCGAGCTTTAATCAAAAGTCTCAAGAACAGCGGAAAAACGTACAAGGAAATTCAAAATATACTTGGATGTTCTGCGAAAATGATAGCAAACGCCTTGTATTATAAAACAAAAGCTGAAAAACGCGGGCGAAAACAAAAACTTTCCTCTAAGGACGATCGCAACATCATACGCACCTGGAAAGGTAACCCATTTGTTTCCGCAAGAGAATTATGCGACGATCTTGATTTACCAGTTAGTGCTGAAACTGTACGCAGACATTTGGTCTATAATAATTTATACGCAAGAAGTCCCCGGAAAGTGCCCTTTCTAAAAAAGAAGCATGTGCAAGCCCGTATAGAGTTTGCACAGGAGCATAAATCTTCGCCGGCTAGTAAATGGCGAAATATTTTGTGGTCAGATGAAAGTAAAATCGACTTGTTTGGCAGTTCAGGCTCCAGAAAGTATGTTCGACGCCCACCCAATATGGAATATACAGGCATGTTCTGCAAATCGTTTTCGGGCAATATTTTCGCATTTTCCGTTTCCAAATCGTTTGACATGTTCTGTAAATCGTTCCGTTTTCGTTTTTTTTTTTCGAACATCAGCAAATCGTTTTTTCACCCTGTTCTGGAAATCGAAATCGTTAAAATTTTCCAGTTTTATTTTCGGCAACTTAAACGTTAGCGGTTTGTGACATTCTTAAAACTGTTTGTTGAAATAAATTTATCAAAATGTGAGTATTTACTCAAAATAACTGCATATATTTATGTAAATAAAAGTGTTTATTTAAAATATTTAAAACTTATTCAAAAACTTTTAGGGGAAAACATAAGAACTCCAAGCAAGAGCTAATTTTAGTCGAGTTTATGGAATCTCATCCAGATTTGGCGAAGAATTTTTCGAAGGGCGACAGAGTTGCTGTTGAGGAAAAGTGGAAAGAGCTAACGACGCTGCTAAATGCAGAAGGGCCGCCCCAAAAAGATGTTAATGGATGGAAAAAAGTAAGTATTTAGTCAAATATTAAAATAAATATTTTTGAGTTGTCTTTTTTCAAGATATGGTCTGACTGGAAGGGGTGCATTCGGAAAAAGGTTGCCCATAACAATCTAGAATCGAGGGCAACAGGAGGTGGACCCTTTAATAAGCATGTACTGACGAGCAACGAAGAATGTGTTGCAAGAACTTGTGGAATTTTTGCAGCCGTTGAGGGCATAAGCCATTCTAGAAGCTTTGGGACAGAAGAAAATAATAGCGCTATCGAATCTGAGGAAGAACGTCCCCAAACAAGTAGGGAAGCGGTGGCTACCCCGAGAGCTGCAAAAAGGCCACGAGTGTCAACGCAGGACAGCCTTCAGTCATGTATGGCAACGCAATCTAGTTGTATGGAGAAAATATCCACCACTTTAGATAACATTTGCGAAAACCAACACAAGATTGCAAAATCGCAGGAAGATGAAAGGGAAGAGATTCGACGACTTCGTCGTGCTGTTGAGAAACAAAATGAATTGCTGGCAGAGCAAAATCGCTTGAAGACTCAAAGTATAGAGCAAAAGCAAAGACATTACCTCAAAATGGAGCAGTTGCAACAGGAAACAGTTAATATTAAAACTAAAATGCTTGAGATAGAGACTAAAAGATAAATATAAAAGAATCTTATTGAACTGTTATGTATATATTTACTTTTAATATGAATAAATTTTATGTTTCATAATATTAAATTTCTAGCAATAGAGTCTCTTATATTTCTGCCAACACTATATAAACTACTGTTTTCCTCATTTTCAGCAATTTCCTCATCAATTGGATTGTTTTCTAATACGGTTTCTGTTTCAATGTCATCTATTTGATTACTCCTACATATGTTATGTAGTGCGCAACAAACATTTATTATCTTCACTACCTTTTGCGGCGTATATGGCAGGGTAGTTTTCAAACAACGAAACCGACTTTTTAATACTCCTATAACACGCTCAACGATGTTACGTGCTTTTGCATGCTGCTGGTTAAATCTGTGTTCTGCCAATCTTGAGCCTGGGTTTCTATATGGAGTCAGTAGAAATGGCTCTATACCAAAACCAGAATCTCCCAGTAGCCAAGACCCTCGGTCACCAGCTTCATACTGCGATAGGTAATAGTGTTTTGCACTGCTCATACTAAATACGAAAGCGTCATGGCTTGCACCAGGCCGAGTTGCATCTACTGCTCTTATTATCATATCAAAATCACAAATCTCTAAAATAAAGGCAGTAAATTTTAAATTTTAGGAACACAATTTAAATTAATTCTTACAATCATTGCGTTTATGCTAAAAAATCCTTTTCGGTTAAAAAATAGATGCTCGTTCTCAAAAGGTTTAATCAGAGCCACATGTGTTCCATCAATACACCCTATTACTCCTGGAATACCGAATTTTTCTACAAAATGAAGTTTTGATTTTCTAGAATCCTCTTCAGACATTTTCAGCTTAATCCACTTAGGACACAGAACATTTTCCAAAGCATTGATCATTTCGGATAATATTTTTGAGACTGTGCTTCTACCCATAGCAATATCTGTATCCTTTCCGACGGAACGTTGATAGGAACCCTCTGCGAAAAACCTAAGACTTGCTGCCAGCTTTAATAAAATAGGTATGGACGTTTCCTTGACGAAAGATTTTACTTCATTCAGCACTTCTAAAAAAGCGTACTTGTTTAGGCGATAGTTGGAAACAAATCTAAAGTAGAAAAACTTAATGAATGCCACAAAGTATAACCATTTCTAATCTTACGTAGAATCCGGTGCACTGAGAGGATTCGAAAGGTCTCTTAAACGCCGCCTATCTATTCTACTTTGGTAATCTTGCTCCTGTTCGTTTAACACATAAGCTGCCATAAAAAACATGATAATTTTTTAATTAATATAAATCCGTTTATTTTGAAATTATTTCGTATTTTTTGCCAACGAATTCTTTTGTCATTTGGTTTGTTTAATTGCCAAAGAGAAATCAGCTGCTTCGAACTTAAATTCGAATTTAAATGAAATCGTACGAATTACAGAACACCCAAAACAAAATCGTACGAATTGCCATTTCGGATCCGAATTGAAATCGCGCGATTTTCAGAACATGCCTGATAATCCTCGATTCACAACAAAAACAGTGAAGCATGGTGGCGCTAAGGTCATGGTATGGGGTAGCTTTTCGTATGGCACCGTAGGTCCAATATATTTAATCGAAGGCATTATGGATCAAAAGGTTTATGTGAGGATATTAGAAGAAGTTATGCTACCATATGCCACATGGAATATGCCACTAAAATGGATATTTCAACAGGATAATTATCCTAAGCACACGAGTAAGTCAGCGAAAGAATAGTTCAGAGTCAATGGGATTGACCTCAACCCAATAGAAAATCTATGGACCGATATTAAAAAATGTGTTGATCACCAAAAACCCACCAACTCGAAAGATTTATGGAAGGTGGTAAAAGAGGCATGGGAAGGAATCCCAATTAAGCGTTGTCAGGATCTCATCGACTCAATGCTGCGAAGGTGCGAAGCAGTGTTAAGAAATCGAGGATATACCACGAAGTATTAATGTCATTAAATAGTTTTGAAAAGCTTTAAGACCATTTAGTGTTAAAAGTTTAGAGAAACTAAGTATTATACAAATCACTCCTATTTTTATGTGGAAGCAATTTTTTATATATCTTTACCTGAATTAAATTTTAAGTTTATGTATACGTTTAATTGAAATGTGATAACTACGAATAGATATATAGCTCATATTTTTATGTGGAAGCAATTTTTTATATATCTTTACCTGAATTAAATTTTAAGTTTATGTAAACGTTTAATTGAAATGTGATAACTACGAATAGATGTATATAGCTCATGTGATTAATGTTACGCTAAAAGTTTTGAAATAAAACCATTTTATTCTAAAAAAATGAACTTTGAACATTTTTCACGTCGGCACTCCTATTATTTTGTGGACAGCCGCATATATACCCCCTGTCACCTGCTGCAAGTGCTGAAAGTTCACCTCTGGCGTGAGCAAGCTCTGGTCCACCGTAAGATCCCTGTCGAACCCGACAAAGCACAACGACAAGGTGGATATCACCTTCAACGGTCGTACTACGTCGGATCCGAAGAGATGCGCGAGCTACTTTAGCCGCAATTTATACTGCATCCTCCGTTCGACAAATCCAAACGTTGTGCTACCGGACGGTTGCACAAACTGACACACAACAGTGCACCACTTGCTTTCACCAGCGACGAGGTTCAGCGGGCCATCAAACTCATTAAAACATCTAAAGCCATTGGCCCTGACGGACTAAACAAGCTGATGTTGAAAAAGCTGTGTCCATTGGGAGTAGAATTTCTCACCAAGGTCTTCAACCTGTCAATGACCACTCTCATCATTCCTGATAAGTGGAAATTAGGGAGAGTGGTCCCACTACTCAAGCCCGGGAAACCCGCCAACCAAGGGGAGTCTTATCGTCCGATAGTGAAGACTCTTGGGAGTAGAACCTACTGCTTACAGAACACCTGACCCCAGCCTCACACCAGCATGGTTTCCGAAGTGTGCACAGCACCACCACGGCACTCACCGTCATTAACTCCCAGGTAAACCGCGGACTTAACCAAAACCGCCCCTACGAGAGGACTGCTGTAGTAGCGTTGGATTTACAAAAGGCTTTCGATACAGTTAGCCACGCCACGCTACTAAATGACATTTTACAGTCGACACTCCCGCCAGGGCTGAAGAGGTGGACCGCGAACTACCTGAGTGGTCGTCACTCGTCGGTGATATTTCGAGACCAAACGTCTAAACAGGGAAAAATAAAGCAGGGAGTACCGCAGGGTGGTGTCCTTTCACAAAAACGGCTCCACCCGAACTCCACTTCGGTTAGGTGTAATCAGTGCAACGGGTGGTGCCGTCTTAAGACCTGCTCAGGCCTTAAGACTCATAGGGAGTGGTCTACAAGGTATGTGATACGATGCCGTCCTCAGTGCCGGCACAAACCATACCTTAACGGTAAGTAGCCCTCAGGCGCAATACAACTCTCCCACTGACCCACAACCTTCCTGTTCCTACCCCAGTGCAGGGCAAAATCAGCAGCTCTTGGTCCCGCGCACAGTCTGTTCCGTATGTCAGACTATAGTTATTCGGGCCCTCACAACAGTCTAGTGCAATTCTTGCAATGGCTGATGCCGTTTTCGGAGGTGCTCTGGCCTGCGCACCACTCGTGAGTGGCGTGGCCACCAGTCAACATCAGGTCACAACCTATTTTGCGGAACGCACAGCAGGACCAACGCAGACAACATCACGCATCCCTCACCCCCCGAGTTACGACAATACTCCCGCGAAGCTTCAAGCTTTTGCAATTAAACTGCAACGGACTCACGAGCAAGATTGACGAGGTAGTCGACTTCATGAGCCGGTTTGGAATCAAGATAGCCACAGTCCAGGAGACAAAACTGCACGCTAGCTCCCCCCTGATTACCAGGGACGGCTACAATGTCCACAGAAAGGACCGCGAGCGAGACAACGGTGATGGCCTAGCGTTCATAGTCCACCATTCAGTGCAGTATCGTCTAATCGATGAAGGCATCGACCGCAGGGACAGCACCTTAGAATGTCAAGGTATGGTTGTCCGGTCAGGCGATGCCGAGATCGAAATATATAATATTTACATACCCCCTGTCACCTGCTGCCCGGCAGGATATATCCCTGATATTGGTGCGCTCATCAGGGGAGAAAACCGATTGGTAGTAGGTGACTTTAACGCGCATCACGATCTTTGGCATTCAAGCCTGCCAAATGATCGTAGGGGGCAGCTATTGGCAGAGCAGATAGACGATTCGACGTTCAGCACTGTGAACGACGACGCCCCCACCAGGGTAGTGGGCAATTGCAGCAGCTCGCCTGACATAACAATTGCCAGCGCTGGTCTGATAAATAGCATAACCTGGCGACCTATGCTATCGTTGCATCAGACCACTTGCCCATTATCATCTCGATCGAGAAACCTGCCGACTTTGTTTCCGCGAATCACCGGTCATACATCAACTTCGACTAAGCAGATTGGACCAGATTCGCGGAATTTACTGAATACATCTTCACAGCCCTACCCACTTCCACCGATGTGCGCGCAGGCGAACGCGGATTCCGCAAGGCGATCACAGCCGCCGCGTCTTGCTTCATACATGCTGGACGGATACGGGAATTACGTCCCAATTTCCCAGCTGAAGCAGCCGTTCTGGCAAACGAGCGTGACCGCCTACGTCAGGCCGATCCCGGGGATCCTCGTATAAAGGACCTCAATTCGGAGATCCGGCAACTGGTCACCCAACACAAGCGGACCAAATAGGTAGAGCATTTGAAATCCTGTAACTTCACCTCGGGTATGAGCAAGCTCTGGTCCACCGTAAGGTCCCTGTCGAACCCGACGAAGCACAACGACAAGGTGAATATCACCTTACAGGCTCGTACTTCGTACTTTTAGCCGGAAATTTATACTGCATCCTCCGGTCGACAGATCCAAACGTTGTGCCACCAGACGGTTGCACAAACTACCATACAACAGTGCACCGCTTACTTTCACCAGTGACGAGGTTCCAAACGTTGTGCCACCAGACGGTTGCACAAACTACCATACAACAGTGCACCGCTTACTTTCACCAGTGACGAGGTTCAGGGGGCCATCAAACACATGAAACCATCTAAAGCCATTGGCCCTGACGGATTAAACATGTTGATGTTGAAAAAGCTGGGTCCATTGGGAGTAGAATTCCTCACCAAGGTCTTCAAACTGTCTACGGCCACTCTCATCATTCCTGATAAGTGGAAATTAGGGAGAGTGGTCCCACTACTGAAGCCCGGGAAACCCGCCAACCAAGGGGAGTCTTATCGGCCGATAACTCTCCTTTCCCCAGTAGCGAAGACACTTGAAGCCCTTCTGCTCCCTCTCCTCACAGAACACCTGCCTCCAGCCCTACACCAGCATGGTTTTCGAAGAGTGCACAGCACTACCACGGCACTCACCGTCATAAGCATCCAGGTAAACCGTGGACTAAAAAAAAACCGCCCCTGCGAGAGGACTGTCCTATTAGCGTTGGACTTACAAAAGGCTTTCGATACAGGCAGCCACGCCACGCTACTAGATGACATTTTACAGTCGACACTCCCGCCAGGGCTGAAGAGGTGGACCGCGAACTACCTGAGTGATCGTCACTCGTCGGTGATATTTCGAGACCAAACTTCAAAACAGGGAAAACTTAAGCAAGGAGTACCGCAGGGTGGTGTCCTTTCACCCTTGCTTTTTAATTTCTATGTTTCGAAACTCCCTCAGCCACCAGAGGGAGTCTCCCTCGTCTCATACGCCGACGACTGCACGATAATGGCGTCGGGCAATGACATTGATGGCCTATGCTCAAAAGTAAACGACTAATTCGCCCGCCTTTCACCAGTGATACGCAGTGGACGAAGCTTCAGACCTGCCAGAATACTGCCATCAGGACCGCGACAGGATGTCTCCTGATGTCCCCTATCCAACATTTGCACGACGAGGCGCACATGCTCCCGATTAAGGAGCACAACAAAATGCTCGGCAAGCAGTTTCTGCTTGGGTGTCACCGTAGGCCTCACCCATCCAGACACCTGCTCAAGCCTGAGCCACCTCCCAGGCACATCAGGAGACACTTCCTCAACTACGTGGACGACATCCAGGACAAAACGGACAGACCACTCCAGGATCAGACAGTATACAGACAGGCAATTAACGACATTCATCGGGAGACGCTTACCACCTCCTTAAGCTCCCGACCCCCGAATGCCGTTATCGGAGTCCAACCACCACCTATCGCAGACGAAGAGCTCCAACTTCCTCGAGAGTCCCGCGTAATCTTGGCACAATTACGTTCTGGATATTGTAGCAGGTTAAACTCCTACCTATCCAGAATCGACCCCGACATACTAAACATATGTCCAGCATGTGAAGGTACCCCGCACGACACTAACCACCTCTTCACATGCCCCATCAAACCCACTCATCTAACACCTATCTCCCTCTGGACCCAACCCGTCGAAACTGCCACTTTCCTGGGCCTACCGTTAGATGAGCTAGACGAAGACGACCGGTAATTACACTACACTGACAGGGCGAAGATACTGCTACAACAACAACAACCTAACAATAGTTAGCGCGGGTCTGATAAATAGCATAACGTGGCGACCTATGCTATCGCTTGCATCAGACCACTTGCGCATTATCGTCTCGATTGAGAGACCTGCCGACTTTCTTTCCGCGAACCACCGGTCCTACTTTAAAAAGCTAATTGGGCCGGCTTCAGGGAATTCACCGAGGACAACTTCGCCGCTCTTCCCATCCCCACCGATGTGCGCGCAGGCAAACGCGCATTACGCAAGGTGCTCACAGCTGCAGCGGCCCGCTTCATCCCAGCTGGAAGCTTCAAGGACATCCGTTCTCATTCACCAGGCGAAGCACCCAGCTTGGCAAACGAGCGTGACCACCTACGCCAGGCGGGTCTCGGAGATCCCCGCACAAAGGATCTCAATTTGGAGATCCGGCAACTCGTAGACCAACACAAGCGGACTAAATGGGTTGAGCACTTGAAGACCTGTAACCTCACCTCTGGGATGAGTAAGCTCTGGTCCACCGTTAGGTTCCTGTCGAACCCGACGAAGCACAACGACAAGGTGGCCATCACCTTCAACGGATGTACTTCGTCGGACCCGAAGGGATGCGCTAGCTATTTTAGCCGGCTTTTTATACTGCATCCTCCGGCCGACAGATCCAAGCGTCGTGCTACCAGAAGGTTGCACAAACTGACGAACGACAGTGCGTCACTTACTTTCTCTGGTGATAAGGTTCAGGGGACCATCAACAAATCAAAAACATCTAAAGCCATTGGCCTTGACGGACTAAACGCGCTGATGCTGAAGCACTTGCGACCATTGGGAGTAGGATTTCTCACAAGGGTTTTCCATCTGTCCTTGGCCACTCTCATCATCCCTGACAAGTGGAAAGCAGGGAAAGTGGTATCACTACTGAAACCTGGGAAGCCCGCCAACCAAGGGGAATCTTATCGTACGATAACTCTCCTTTCCCCAGTAGTGAAGACACTGGAAGCCCTCCTACTCCCACTCTTCACGAAACACCTGGCCCTCAGCCCCACATGGCCTATGTTCCAAAGTGAACAATTACCTCACCGACTTTTCTCGCTTTTTCACTGCGGGGAATCTCCAACTTTCCCCCACTAAATCCACGGCGACCCTCTTTACCTCCTGAACAAAGGAGGTGAAACTGTCCCTTAACGGAAAAGTCGACGACAAACCAATTCCGACTGTAAACAGCCCCAAAATCTTGGGTGTAACCTTTGACAGTTTACTCTCCTTCTCAGCGCACACAACCGCAATTGCCACTAAAGTCCAAAACCGCAATAAGGTCCTCAAATCGCTTGCCTGCAGCACTTGGGGCAAAGACATAGAAATGTTGCTATCTATATTTAAGGCAATTGGTCGGCCGGTTCTAAACTATGCAGTGCCTGTCTGGTCGCCTGGAACTAGTGACACGCAGTGAACAAAGCTTCAGACATGCCAAAATACTGCCATTCGGACAGCGACTGGGTGCCTCCTGATGTCCCCGGTTCAACACCTACACAACGAGGCACAAATGCTTCTAGTAATGGAGCAGAATAAACTGCTCAGCAAGCAGTTCCTTCTGAGATGTTACCGCAGGATTCACCCCTGCAGACACCTGCTTGAGCCTGAGCCGCCTCCCAGGAGACATCTCTTAGACTACGCTGACGAAATCCATGACAAAACTGACCGCAATCTACTGGACCTGACAGTATTTCCAAAGTCAATAAACGACATTCACCAGGGGCCCGTCACCACCTTCTTAAGCTCCCGTCCTGTGAATGCCGTAATCGGAGTCCAACCACCACTTACAGCAGATGAAGAGCTCCAGCTTCCTCGTGAGACACGTGTAACACTGGCACAATTACGATCTGGATATTGTAGCAGGTTAAACTCCTACTTATCCAGAATCGACCCCGACATACCAAACATATGTCCGGCATGTGAAGGCACCCCGTACGACACTAACCACCTTTTCACATGCCCCCTAAAATCGACTCATCTAACACCCCTCTCCCTCTAGACCCATGCTGTTTCCTGGGCCTACCCGTAGATGAGCTAGACGAAGACGACCGGTGATATGCCCGACACTGGCGGGGCTCCTATTACTGTTAACAAACAAACGCCATAACGCATTCATATTTGACGAAACGATTGACTCTAAGAGAGCTTCCTGGGAAGTTTGGACGAATTTCCCATATAGTTCTGATTTTGCATTGTACTACAATTTGTTACGGTCTCTGCTAAAATCTTTTAATGTACTAAGCTTGAGCTTAGTAGTGGCCCATAGAATGCACTTCAGCCAGTTCTTCGCCCAGAAGCACCAGAAATTGTAGGCTGCAAAATACCTAAATATAATGTATCAAAATTACACATTTTTGATTAAATCAATTCGTATGTACTAGTAGACATTTATTTAATTATGTGAAAATTACTTACTTTAAGACTAACCGCTTCAAATCACTCGTTAATATAGAAAATTTACGACGCCTCATATCAGCACTCAGTCGAAAATATAAATATGCAATTCCCAAACAAGCGATAATCAAACAAAACTTCTTTCTTGATTTTGCCTATATCAATGTTTTATTTAACAACAGTATAATAACTTCCAATGAAATGCAACTGATTTTTCACCCATAATCATTCTAATACAATACGAAACGCATTTCTTTAGTTCTTAATAAGCTTAAACAAACTACGGTCGCAACATTGGGTCGAAAAGTTACAATCATGAAATTTCGCTATACGATGGTGAATATAAAAGGGAGTGGGAAAAACAATGTATATCATCCATCGTAGAGAGTAAACACGTATACAACCTATCGGGAGAGGATGTAACCAACCTATTCATCTCTCAAAAAGATTTAGGAAAAGAGTTAGAAATGGGGAGGGTCATTATTTTATGTTGCATTCAGGTTCTTCTCTTCAAGAGCTGGACGACAAACATGTACACTTGCTACAAAAAGTATCCGTATACAAAGAAATGAAAGCAACATATTAAGAAATTCATTGTTAAAAAAACTAAAACATTTTAACCTCTTATGAGAAATGTTTACTCAGTAATTTTTCTACCTTTTTGATAAATTTTTGGCTGGGATTCGCAATAATGTGACTTGGGCAACTTTTGGCAAACTATGTTTTAATTAATGAAACTTTGTGGAGATGTTAGGGAGGTGTTATAACTCCCAATTATTCGGGAAATAACAGTTTCGTAATAATTTGCCTTCAAAATGCCCTCGGGAACTTCACTATAGTATGGCACATTGCACTATATATTTTTTTACACTTCACTAAAATTCACTAAATATACCCTCACTTGCATGTTTTTACTTATTTTTATACTTGAATTCGAATTATTTTCATTAAAATTAAATGCAAATGCATTTATCTATAAAATCACTTTCCAACTTTAAACGCGAATAAGGATTGGAATGACAGCAGTATAGTATAGTAACAGTGTTGCCGGATGCCTGCAAATGAAAACAAAAATAGAGTATTTCCGTTTAGTGTTAATGATAGGGATGGGGATTATTGTGCCTCCTTACTACACACACGCATATTACGATTTAATTTTGGGTTCAATGGTTTTAACACGGAAAAGAGTTATACGCAAAAATACTGTGGATTACGTAGCCGGAGTTGGACTGATGAGAGCTATTTTTTTGAAAGTAAACGAGTTTTTATTAAAAAGACAACTACAACCACCCTATTTGTTTTGCTGACGTGATAATAGAATGTTTGTGGAGAAAATCTGTTTATAATAGGCATTAGGACCCGTTTGTAAAACTGATCGAAGCAATACAATATACTAATAAACCGTAATTTTTGGTTTTTGATTACTTTCTTATTTTTTGCGATACCTTTAATATCATTGTTTTTAAGCTTCGAGGAGTTAAATACGTGCATAAAATAACCCAGAAAATCGCATTGTTTTTATTTTAAATTTCCTCCTGCAACGCTTTTTTTGAATGTTTATATTTTCAAAAGTATTTCTCAATTTTAAATTACAGCAAAAAATACTCACGATTTACAATCAACCCTCCACTGCACATCTCTGCAAACGAACTTAGTTTTTATTTCAGGTGTATAGCAACACCAACTTTTCGCTAAATTACACAATTTTAACATTAAATTACTTAAAAGCTATAAGCCTCCGGAGGGTGCGGTGTTCAGTTTTAAGATTGGGATACACCTCTCTACCCCCCTTTTAAACTTTCCTTTCCAAAGCAAGTTACATTATACTAAATTTTTCCCAAATTTTTTTCTAAGTATATCTTTAGAAATTAAATTTTACAAAACAAAAAACGGCTAGAATTTAGTATAATGCCGATCGCTTTGGAAAAAACGGTAAAAAAGGGGGTGATAGAGGGGTGTATCCCCATCTTAAAACTGAAAACAGAACCTGCCGGAGGCTTATAGTTTTTAAGTAATTTAATGTTAAAGTTCTATAATTTAGCGAAAAGTTGGTGTTGCCATACACCTGAAATGAAAACGAAGTTCGCACGCAGGGATGTTCAGTGGAAGGTTCATTGTAAAACTGCAGTATTTCTTGCCTTAATTTAAAGTTGAGAAATGAATTTGAAAATAAAAACAAACAACTCATTTAAACTTAAAAACAATGATATTAAGCGTATCACAAAAAATAATAAAGTAATTAAAATTAAATTAAATTAATTAACACAGTATTTTTGCGTGGAACTCTTTATCGCGTAGGCGGCCTTCGACCGCGCTTCATAAAAATAACCCTCATCAGTCCTACTCCGGCTACGCAATCCACAGTATTTTTGCGTAGAACTCCTTTTCGTGTAGGCGGCCTTCGGCCGCGCTTCAAAAAAATAACCCTCATCAGTCCAACTCCGGCTACGCAATCCGCAGTATTTTTGTGTAGAACTCCTTTTCGCGTGGGCGGCCTTCGGCCGCTCTTCAAAAAAATAACCCTCATCAGTCCAACTCCGGCTACGCAATCCACAGTATTTTTGCGTAGAACTCCTTTTCGCGTGGGCGGCCTTCGGCCGCGCTTCAAAAAAATAACCCTCATCAGTCCAACTCCGGCTAAGCAATCCACAGTATTTTTGCGTAGAACTCTTTTCGCGTGGGCGGCCTTCGGCCGCACTTCAAAAAAATAACCCTCATCAGTCCAACTCCGGCTATGCAATGCACAGTATTTTTGCGTAAAACTCCTTTCCGTGTTAAAACCATTGAACCCAAAATTAAAACGTCATATGCGTGTATGTAGTAAGCAGGCACAATAACCCCCATTCCCATCATTAACACTAAACTCAAGTACTTAATTTTTGTTTTCATTTGCAGGCATCCGGCAACACCATACTGTTGTAATTCCAATCTTCTTCTTGTTCGTGCTTAAAATTGGAATGTGATTGCATAGGCAAATGAATTTGCATTTAATTTTAATAGATATAATTAGAATATTAGCATAAAAATCGGTACAAACACGCGTGTGAGTGTATATTTGGTGATTTATAGTGAAATGTTAAAAAATATAGAGTGTAATGTGGCAAATTATACTGATGTTCCCAAGGGCATTTTGAATGTAAATAATTAAAAAATTATTATTTCCCGATTAATTTAAAGTTATAAAGAGTGTTCATTAACACCTCACTAACATCTCCACCAAATTTCATTAAAAAAAAACATTATAGTTTGCCAGAAATTCCAAGATCGGCATTGTTCTAAATTCCAGCCCAAAAAACTTCATTTCAACGAAGCAGAAAAAGTACCGAACATATCTGAAATCAACAGAAAAAACGCATGTATGTTGCAAACGAAAATGTTAACAAGCCTAAAGAATTTTCGGAAAGTCATCTATTTTCGGATGAAAGCAAATATTGCATATTTGGCATTAAAGGAAAAAAAACTTGTATGGCGTAAGCGCGGCACTGCGCTCAAAAAAGAAAAGCTTGTACCAACTGTGAACCATGGCGGGAGAGGTGTGATGGTCTGGGGATATATGGCGGAGCAAGGAGTTGGCAAACTTGTTTATAGAGTTAACAATTTCACATAAATTTTCTTATTTAATTTTTTTTTAAAGACTAGCATGATGCAAAACGTTCAACAGTTGGATCTTGGTGATGATTTCTGGTTTCACAATGATAATGACCCAAAGCATTCGGTATATAATGTTAAGGTCTGGTGGCTGTATAACATAAATTACAAATTTAATTTTTAAAGATATACTTAGAAAAATATGTATATACGTTTAAAATGTATTAGTTTTTTTACTCTCATTTCTTTGTGTACGGATACTTTTTCTGGCAAGTGTATATTGGCACACACTCCCAATCCCACGAAAGGGGCGAAAAAGCTCATGAATATTTCAATACGCGCAGATGCCGCCCCGGCAAAGTGAATATTTTGACGTCAATTGTACCATTTACTTTGAAAAAGCAACAGACTATAGCATTTGATAATGTAGTTGCACAATTTCAGGCAATGCCTTTCAAACAGAAAATTAAACCGTAGTTGTTTCACATTTACTTACGAATTTTAAAGCGATACGTCCTAGCTAATTAATGCATTATTTTTCAATGTTTATATCAATTGTTCTCTCGATTCGGTCCGCTTGGATTCGCACAACTGTTGGTACATTTCCTACTTTATACACATTATTTATTTAATTTTATTATTTGTATTGCGGCTCTGCGGTTCCAGAAAGAGCTTATAGAGTAGAGAGCACAATATTCACCGATAAAAAGAAAATCACATCAATGGAGTCGAAATGAAAAACACTTTTCTTTTTTTCTGTCACAATCGTTAACTATTGTTTTATAGAACTCAGTGCAATCTTATAAATTCAATCCATGTCAGCTCACCCCTTGCAGATAAGACAATGTGAATAATCCAAATTTCAATAATTGTTTGGGTTGACCACCATGATTCACTTGCTCAAACACGACTAGTTTATACACTTCTCATGAATTCAAACTTCATTTGCAACTCAATTTTTCTGTATTCTGTACTTAAATGGAAGTAATGCGGAACACCTCCATTTAATCGTATTACAGCTAAATAAATTCAATTGTCCTATTGAACCAAAATTTTATAGCAACAGATATATGCACACCGTATCATATAACTCCCGCTTGCTGTTCACTAGTTTGTTTGAAGTTCTTTTCCACATTGTCATATCCACACACATACACCATCGTAGTTGCCATACTCATATTTTCACTTCTAAATTTTGTGTGTATGTGGCGCAACTTCAAACAGAAAGAATTGCTTTAGATAATTGTTTCGGGAAATATTTAGTATAATGTCTATTCCTTTAAAAAAAAAGGTTAAAAGGGGACGATATAGGGGTGTATACCAATCTTAAAACTGAAAACGGCTAGAATTTAGTATAATGCCGATCGCTTTGGAAAAAACGGTAAAAAGGGGGTGATAGAGGGGTGTATCCCCATCTTAAAACTGAAAACAGAACCTGCCGGAGGCTTATAGTTTTTAAGTAATTTAATGTCAAAGTTCTATAATTTAGCGAAAAGTTGGTGTTGCCATACACCTGAAATGAAAACGAAGTTCGCACGCAGGGATGTTCAGTGGAAGGTTCATTGTAAAACTGCAGTATTTTTTGCCTTAATTTAAAGTTGAGAAATGAATTTGAAAATAAAAACATATAACTCATTTAAACTTAAAAACAATGATATTAAACGTATCACAAAAAATAATAAAGTAATTAAAATTAAATTAAATTAATTAACACAGTATTTTTGCGTGGAACTCTTTATCGCGTAGGCGGCCTTCGGCCGCGCTTCATAAAAATAACCCTCATCAGTCCTACTCCGGCTACGCAATCCACAGTATTTTTGCGTAGAACTCCTTTTCGCGTGGGCGGCCTTCGGCCGCGCTTCAAAAAAATAACCCTCATCAGTCCAACTCCGGCTACGCAATCCACAGTATTTTTGCGTAGAACTCCTTTTCGCGTGGGCGGCCTTCGGCCGCGCTTCAAAAAAATAACCCTCATCAGTCCAACTCCGGCTACGCAATCCACAGTATTTTTGCGTAGAACTCCTTTTCGCGTGGGCGGCCTTCGGCCGCACTTCAAAAAAATAACCCTCATCAGTCCAACTCCGGCTACGCAATGCACAGTATTTTTGCGTAAAACTCCTTTCCGTGTTAAAACCATTGAACCCAAAATTAAAACGTCATATGCGTGTATGTAGTAAGCAGGCACAATAACCCCCATTCCCATCATTAACACTAAACACAAGTACTTAATTTTTGTTTTCATTTGCAGGCATCCGGCAACACCATACTGTTGTAATTCCAATCTTCTTCTTGTTCGCGCTTAAAATTGGAATGTGATTGCATAGGCAAATGAATTTGCATTTAATTTTAATAGATATAATTAGAATATTAGCATAAAAATCGGTACAAACACGCGTGTGAGTGTATATTTGGTGATTTATAGTGAAATGTTAAAAAATATAGAGTGTAATGTGGCAAATTATACTGATGTTCCCAAGGGCATTTTGAATGTAAATAATTAAAAAATTATTATTTTCCGATTAATTTAAAGTTATAAAGAGTGTTCCTTAACACCTCACTAACATCTCCACCAAGTTTCATTTAAAAAAACATTATAGTTTGCCAGAAATTCCAAGATCGGCATTGTTCTAAATTCCAGCCCTGAAAACTGCATCCTCCGGAGCCTTATAGTTTTTAAGTTATTTAATGTTAAATTTCTGTAATTTAGTGAAAAGTTGGTGTTGCCATACACCTGAAATAAAAACTAAGTTCGTATGCAGAGATGTTCAGTGGAGGGTTGCTTGTAAAATTGCAGTATTTTTTGCTGTAATTTAAAATTGAGAAATATTTTTGAAAATAAAAACATACAACTCATCGAAACTTAAAAACAATGATAATAAGCGTATCACAAAAAATAAGAAAGTAATTAAAAAACAAAAATTACGGTTTATTAGTATATTGTATTGCTTCGATCAGTTTTACAAACGGGTCCTAATGCCTATTATAAACAGATTTTCTCCACAAACATTCTATTATCACGTCAGCAAAACAAATAGGGTGGTTGTAGTTGTCATTTTAATAAAAACTCGTTTACTTTCAAAAAAAATAGCCCTCATCAGTCTAACTCCGGCTACGCAATCCACAGTATTTTTGCGTAGAACTCCTTTCCGTGTTAAAACCATTGAACCCAAAATTAAAACGTCATATACGTCTATGTAATAAGGAGGCACAATAACCGCCATCCCCATTATTAATACTAAACTGAAATACTCTATTTTTGTTTTCATTTGCAGACATCCGGCAACACTATACTGTTGTCATTCGAATCTTTTTAAAATTGTAAGGTGATTGTATGGAGAAATGCATTTGCATTTAGTTTTAATGAAAATAATTCGAATATAAGGATAAAAATAAGTAAAAAGTACGCGTGTGAAAGTATATGTAAAAAATTATATAGTGTAATGTGCCAGATTATAGTGAAGTTCCCGAGGGCATTTTGAAGGCAAAAAATTACGAAATTATTTCCCGAATAATTTTGAGTTATAAAGAGTTTTCTTTACACCTCTCCACCAAGTTTCATTAATAAAGACATTATAGTTTGCCAAAAATTGCCCAATAGACATTAGCCAGCCATTTTTTCCTTTATTTATTAGCTTATAATTGATAAATATATATGTATATATTTCACAGCAAAACATGCTTCTTCAACACTTCAACTTAATTTTAACATCACATCAAAAAATGTTAACTTTGCAGTTTTCATAGTCTGGGACCATTACGTATCATTTCTATTCAAGGCGAAGTGAATACAGAAGGTGGCGTCTTCTACCTCAAAGACGATAGAATATCAAGGCGAATTGGGTACTGATTATGACGTCTTGACACAACATTTACGTTTAGCGAATTTCACAAATCTGACGTAACTCCCCTTTCCAATACAAAACAAACAAAAGATAGAAACACTATACGTTTGTTAAAATTCAGTGAATGGCTTGGTAGTATGTTGATCTACAAGATTTTAACAAAACAACCTAATCCAAACTAGGCGCCGGGTGTTATAATAGGGCCAGCTTAACTTCAGACCGGAAGAAAAAATCTAGGTTACCCATACAAAACTTCTCTGCCAAAATCCGACACTTCAAATAATCTCAGATTATAAATATACCTCTTGCTGGACAACCCTGTGTTATCGATAATTATTATAACAATTGTAAAGCTAGATATACACGAGGCAACCGTTGAAGCAACGTGTTGCCTTTGTTTAAGAAACACGTTGCGACCGTTGCTTCAATCTCAGTATTGTGTATAACTGTGGTGCAGGAAAGGTACAAGCGGAAGATACGTAAAATTAAATTTTTTAAATGATCGACGAAATACGTAAAATTACTTCTCTTATTATAATTGACGAACTTTTGTACGAAAATGAGGAAGAAGAGATGCAACAAAAGAAGAGAAAGAAAATTTTGTCCAAAAATTGGCTTTTAAAAAAAATCGAATTTTCGAACGAGAGGCTGCTGAAAGAACTGAAGGAAAATGATTTTTTTTTTTACCGTATTCACTGTAGCATTTTTATCAATTTTATTGTATTCATTTTTTAATTGCTCGTATGCTTTTTTTCTAAAATTTTTATTTTTAAATTTTTTACTACTTATATCCCACAGCTCTCTCAAATTTTTATATTCGTTAATAAAATTAACATAATTTCCATTATTTTCAATTGGCATTTTTTCTTTTTTCACTTTATTTTACTCCGCACGAACCTTCTTCGCTTGTTTTGAACGAACTGAACGAGTAAAAGCAGTAAACAATAATACGCACGATGCAACGGTTGCAGCAACCTATCCCAAAAATGAAATTTATTTGATAATTCAGGCAACGGTTGCAGCAACATGAAAATCAATTCGCAACACAGCTACACACGAGGCAACGGTTGCTTTAACATGGCCGTGTTGCTGCAACGGTTGCCTGGTGTGTATTAAGCTTAAGGAGAAGAGTAAAAGTACAAACTAAATAAAATGGACGCCGGCGAAGAAAAAGGGAGAGTTTAGAATAACTAAACATTAAGTATTCGATTAAAATAAATCTTTTATTCTTATACAAACATCTGTAGAACTTACGAAATATGTTTTTATTATAAACACTTTAAGGTTTATCAACTCTTGTTATTTGTAATAATTTTCTTATTGAAAATAAATATGTATATTAAAGAAAATATTTTGGAAAATAAATATAGAAAAATTGTAATTTTGAAGCTAAAGAAACGAGTTTATATTTGGATTTTTGCTACAAGACTATCGTTTCAGTATCCACAGAATTTTGGGTTTTCATCACAACATTTGCTCCCTCTCGCAGTATAATTTATTGATCCTATGAACTGGATCATCTCGCAACAAATACAAAACTTTTAAGCAATTAAAGAATAAGGATTTTCCCCGCAACGTTTATTGACGCAACAATTAAGGATTAGGATTCTCCCCGCTACATTTTACTGCCGCAACATTAGGCACTGAAATGGGTAGAACTGCTTGGCCAACCCACTGCAGTTGCGTCTTATTACTGACATTCCCACGACAGTTGGTTCTAAGTTACCGGAAGGACCCGGTCAAGGTCTGTCACTCCAGCAGCGTTCCCCGTACATTGATAGTAGAACAACAAAACCTTATTACTACAACGCTGTATGTTGGAAGGGATCACTACCGTATGAAATTCTATCGCCTGGCCAAACGATTGAATCTTATGTTTACTTTTATGCACTACTTGGTAAAGAAAAAAGGTTTGCAGACATAATTCTAAGACAATTTTTGTTAGATAATATTAATTATGCATGCATAAAAAAGGCTCTCTATAAATACGCATTAGCCTGTTATTGCTTATTATTAAATGTAATGTTGTTGTTGTTGTTGTAGCAGTATCTTCGCCCTGTCAGTGTAGTGTAATTACCGGTCGTCTTCGTCTAGCTCATCTAACGGTAGGCCCAGGAAAGTGGCAGTTTCGACGGGTTGGGTCCAGAGGGAGATAGGTGTTAGATGAGTGGGTTTGTTGGGACATGTGAAAAGGTGGTTAGTGTCGTGCGGGGTGCCTTCACATGCTGGACATATGTTTAGTATGTCGGGGTCGATTCTGGATAGGTAGGAGTTTAACCTGCTACAATATCCAGAACGTAATTGTGCCAAGATTACGCGGGACTCTCGGGGAAGCTGGAGCTCTTCATCTGCGATGGGTGGTGGTTGGACTCCGATAACGGCATTCGGGGGTCGGGAGCTTAGGAAGGTGGTAAGGGTCTCCCGATGAATGTCGTTAATGGTCTGTCTGTATACTGTCTGATCCTGGAGTTGTCTGTCTGTTTTGTTCAGGATCTCGTCCACGTAGTTGAGGAAGTGTCTCCTGATGTGCCTGGGAGGTGGCTCGGGCCCGAGCAGGTGTCTGCATGGGTGAGGCCTACGGTGACACCCTAGCAGAAACTGCTTGCCGAGCATTTTGTTGTGCTCCTTAACAGGGAGCATGTTGGCCTCATTGTGTAGGTGTTGAATTGGGGACATCAGGAGACATCCTGTCGCGGTCCTAACGGCAGTATTCTGGCAGGTCTGTAGCTTCGTCCACTGCGTATCACTGGTTCCAGGCGACCAGACAGGCGCGGCATAGTTGAGAACCGGTCGGCCTATTGCTTTGAAAGTCGACAGCAACATTTCTTTGTCTTTGCCCCAAGTGCTGCCGGCGAGCGACTTGAGGACCTTGTTGCGATTCTGTACTCTCGTTGCAATAGCGGTTGTGTGCGCTGAGAAGGAGAGCAAGCTGTCAAAGGTGACTCCCAAAATTCTGGGGTTGTTAACCGTCGGTATTGGGGTATCATCGACGTGCACCTGAAGTTGCAGCTTGACCTCCTTTGTCCAGGAGGTAAAAAGGGTCGCCGTGGATTTAGTGGGAGAAAGTTTTAAGTTTCTCGCAGTGAAGAAGCGAGAAAGGCGGGCGAGGTAGTCGTTTACCTTGGAGCATAGGCCATCAATGTCATTGCCCGATGCAATTATCGTGCAGTCGTCGGCGTATGAGACCAGTGAGACTCCCTCTGGTGGCTGGGGGAGTTTCGAAATATAGAAATTAAAAAGCAAGGGTGAAAGGACACCACCCGGCGGTACTCCTTGCTTTATTTTTCTCTGTTTGGAGGTTTGGTCTCGAAATATCACCGACGAGTGACGACCATTCAGGTAATTCGCGATCCACCTCTTCAGCCCTGGCGGGAGTGTCGACTGTAAAATGTCATTTAGTAGCGTGGCGTGGCTGACTGTATCGAAAGCCTTTTGTAAGTCCAACGCTACTAGGACAGTCCTCTCGCAAGGGCGGTTTTGGTTTAGTGCACGGTTTACCTGGCTGCTTATGACGGTGAGTGCCGTGGTGGTGCTGTGCACTCTTCGGAAACCATGCTGGTGTGGGGCTGAAGTCAGGTGCTCAGTGAGGAGTGGGAGTAGAAGGGCTTCAAGTGTCTTCACTACTGGGGAAAGGAGAGTTATCGGACGATAAACTCCCCTTGGTTGGCGGGTTTCCCAGGCTTCAGCAGTGGGACCACTCTCCCTAATTTCCACTTATCAGGAATGATGAGAGTGGCCATGGACAGGTTAAAGACCTTTGTGAGGTAATCTACTCTCAATGCACCCAGCTTTTTCAACATCAGCATGTTTAGTCCGTCGGGGCCAATGGCTTTTGATGGTTTCATGTGTTTGATGGCCCCCTGAACCTCGTCGCTGGTGAAAGCAAGCGGTGCACTGTTGTAGGGCAGTTTGTGCAACCGTCTGGTGGCACAACGTTTGGATCTGTCGACCGGAGGATGCAGTATAAATTGCCGGGTAAAATAGCTCGCGCATCTCTTCGGGTCCGACGAAGACGACCGTTGAAGGTGATATGCACCTTGCCGTTGTGCTTCGTCGGGTTCGACAGGGACCTTACGGTGGACCAGAGCTTGCTCAAACCAGAGGTGAAGTTACAGGACTTCAGATGCTCTACCCATTTGGTCCGCTTATGTTGGGTGACCAGTTGCCGGATCTCCGAATTGAGATCCTTTATTCGAGGATCCCCGGGATCGGCCTGACGTAGACGGTCACGCTCGTTTGCCATAACGGCTGCTTCGGTTGGGAAGTTGGGACGTAATTCCCGGATCCGTCCAGCGGATATGAAGCGAGCCGCGGCGGCTGTGATCGCCTTGCGGAGTGCGCGTTCGCCTGCGCGCACATCGGTGGGAGTGGGTAGGGCTGCGAAGATGTCCTCAGTAAATTCCGCCAATCTGGTCCAACCAGCTTTGTAAAAGTTGACGTATGACCGGTGATCCGCGGAAACAAATTCGGCAGGTCTTTCGATCGAGATGATAATGGGCAAGTGGTTTGATGCAAGCGATAGCATAGGTCGCCAGGTTATGCTATTTATCAGACCCGCGCTAGCAATTGTTATGTCAGGCGAGCTGCTGCAATTGCCCACCACCCTGGTGGGGGCGTCGTCGTTTACAGTGCTGAACGTCGAATCGTCTATCTGCTCTGCCAATAGCTGTCCTCTACGATCATTTGGCAGGCTTGAATGCCAAAAATCGTGATGCGCGTTAAAGTCACCTACTACCAATCGGTTTTCTCCCCTGATGAGCGCACTAATATCAGGGAGATATCCTGCCGGGCAGCAGGTGACAGGGGGTATGTAAATATTATATACTAGCAAACCCGGCCCCCTTCGCTGGGCACACTAAAATAGAATAGATATGGTTTAGAACAGAAAATATATGATTTTCATATTATTTATTTCTTTATTCTTTATTCAAGCGCTTTGGCATAAACAATATTTTTTGTTTTTCTATTTGTTTTTGAGTAAATATAAAATATAAATTGAAAATCAGGAAAAAAGAAGATTGATTTTTAATTTCAAATCAACGCATATGAATAAACAATCGTCTTTTTTCCTGATCATCCATGAATTTTTCGTTTCAATTTATATGTTTTTTAAGCATTGGAGCTTTTTTAACCATTATCCATTTATATTTTTCAAAAAAAAAAACGAAAAAAAATTTTTTTTCCACGAACACATAATTTCATTCGGATTTCACATTAAATTCTCAAATTTCGTAAGAAATTATTCACTGTTCCAAAATCCACTCCAAAAAAGTTCACAAACAATTTTTACATGTTGCACTTACGTTTTTTCCTTATGGCATCCAAATCAGAAAGAAATATTGACACATTGTAACTCACACTGTCAATTTGACAGTTCAGTTCCGCCCCAAGCGTTAAAAAAGTAAGCGACATTATGGCTGGCTCAAAAGAACGCTGTACCCGTTGCCAGTGCTACGAATTACAACCAAACTTTACGAAACCCATTTTCAATACTTACTTAACAATGTGCGTAAGTTTGGTTTAATTCGGTTCAAAGACACGGCGGGTCCACGTTTTGGCATATATTTCGAGACCCTATTCATCAATAGGTATGAAAATTACCCCGTATTAAAGCACTTATCAACAGCTTTCATTTGATATCCATATTGTACAAACACATTCTAGGGTCCACGTTTTGGTCTCTATCTCGAGACCCTAGTCACGGAGCGGATGGAAATACTCTGAACTAAAGCACTCACCAACAGCTTCCATTTGATACCCATATTGTACATACACATCCGAAGGTTACCCGGGTCCACGTTTTGACCTATATCTCGAGACCCTATCTACCAATAGGTATCCAAACTATACGGAAACCATCTTCAATACCTCCTTAACAATGTGTGTAAGTTTGGTTTAATTCGGTTCAAAGACACGGCGGGTCCACGTTTTGGCATATATTTCCAGACCCTATTCATCAATAGATATGAAAATTACCCCGTATTAAAGCACTTATCAACAGCTTTCATTTGATACCCATATTGTACATATACAACCAAAGGTTACCCGGGTCCACGTTTTGACCTATATCTCGAGACCCCAGTCACGGAGCGGCATGAAAAATACTCTGTACTAAAGCATTCACCAACAGCTTCAATTTGATATCCATATTGTACAAACACATTCTAGGGTCCACGTTTTGGTCTCTATCTCGAGACCCTACTCACGGAGCGGCATGAAAAATACTCTGGACTAAAGTATTCACCAACAGCTTCCATTTGCTACCCATATTGTACATACACATCCGAAGGTTACCCGGGTCTACGTTTTGACCTATATCTCGAGCCCTATTTCCAAAATAAAATATAATCCATGTTACTCGTGGATGATGTAGCTTTCGAATGGTGAAAGAATTTTTAAAATCGGTCCAGTAGTTTTTGAGCCTATTCATTACAAACAAACAAAGTTTTCCTCTTTATAATATTAGTATAGATTTCGAGCTCGGCATCGCCTGACCGGACAGCTATACCTTGACGTTCTAAGGTGCTGTCCCTGCGGTCGATGCCTTCATCAATAAGACGATACTGCACTGATTAGTGTACTATGAACGCTAGGCCACCACCGGTTTCTCGCTCGCGGTCCTTTCGGTGCACATTGTAGCCGTCCCTGGTAATCAGGGGGGAGCTAGCGTGCAGTTTTGTCTCCTGGACCGCAGCTATCTTAATTATTAAATGTAATATTGAATGTAGCATGCGTATTGCTGCCATAATATGTTACAACCTTAGTACACATTGTTTACGGATTTTCTCCAAAAGTCTATTACTAGCAGTAAGTTGTGCAAATATATTAACCCTAGAACACACACCCGGGTACAAATGTATCCACTTCAACTTTGAAGTGTTGTAACTTTTGAACCGCTATACCTCTATACCGCTAACTTCGGATCTAGGAAGATTATTTAGTTTTGAGTTCAAATTCAAAATTTGAACCAGATCGGACCATTGGTTCAGGAGCTACAGCCTTCCAAACACATTATATACGTAAACACACACCCGGGATACGTTTGTACCCCAATAGTAAAAATCCTCATAATAATCAAAAAAAACATTTTTTATATTATTTTTTTATTTGAAAAATTAAAAATATTCATTTCACACATTATATTATTGACTTTTATTATAAAAATTATAAAAATGGATCTTATATCTAAGGAAAATCATGGCAAATAGAGCAATTTGTTGATGTGACCGAATGTTCAAGACACATTGGCTTCTTACATTTGGCGCACAGCTTTCTGGTTTTTCTACGGCGTTTTTCCTCTTGTGCGTAACATAAATAGCAAGATCCGGACACAGGTTTTGGCGTGTGCGCTGCGGCAGATGTTGATGCTGCTGTTGACACCATTGATTCCAGCGGTCGGTTGAAATATGCTTCAATAGCAATTTTAGTCGAAAAATTTCGCGTCACTTGACGATTTATGGCTCTGGCTTCAATAATGGGCATACACAATGCTTCAGCCAAGCTGCGCAGGATCTGCTTACGCTTGTTGTTTGTTCTCCAAGGCAACATAGGGTTATTCAAATCGTAGACAATGTAGGCTGCAAGAGCTGTAATGTCCAACATGTTGAAGAACATCGCTAGAGGCCATCGTTTTGTTTGTCTTTGTGTTGGATATTCCGCAAACATTTGGTCCATTTGATCAACACCGCCTTTGGTACGATTATAATATTCAATTATTTCAGGTTTCCCACTGTCAGTTATTTCAGCATCATTATGCATGGTCGAAAGCAAAATTACTGCTTTATTTTTTTTGGGAACATAAGAGCACATTGTCACATTATTTTTGAAGCCAAATGTCGTTGAACTAATTGTCCTGTTTTTGTTCTGCTTCATTTCTTGAGGAATATATGATTTGTTTTTGCGCAAAGTTCCAACGATCGTGAGTTTCCAGGTGAGAAGCAGTTCTGCAACTGACAAGGTCGTAAAAAAATTGTCCATTGTAATGTTTCGGCCACTTCCTTGGTATTTGACAGACAAATCCTTCACCACTCGTTCGCCTTGGTTCGTTTCCCTACCAGTTTCTGCTTGGCCAGTATATATTTGTCCATGCAGTGGATATGCATTTGTGGCATCGCAAATCCACCAAATCTTGACACCATATTTAGCAGGTTTTGACGGTATGTACTGCGTAAACCGTGTGCGTTCAGGGTAAGCCAAGCATGAGCTGGGCTTGTAATGTGCAGCAAGAATATTATTCATCATCGCCCACAACTCACTGATCGGTGCTGCTTTATCAGTTAGTAAGCGTGTTGCACGAGTGTTTTTATCGTCAAATCTTAGGAACCGCAATATCGAACAGAAACGGTTGACTCCCATTGTGGCGCGATATAAAGGATAGTTTTTGACGCTCCATAAATCTCGAACATGTCCTCCATTGCTATGGTTCGCACCAGTCATAATAAGTACGCCAAAAAATGCATACAGCTCTGTTATTGACACAGGCGTCCATGACTTAGGAGTTGTGTTTGGATGAGCATTGTTGTAAGCATTATAAGTCTCTTTTGCTAACTTATTTGTGTGGCGCATAATTATATCAGCCATTTCAACGTTCATGAAACATTTGAATGTTTGCTCTATTGACAACATTTCAGTGCATCTAGCTGGTCCAGAACGTTCTCTTATAATATTTTGTCTGAGTACCTGACGACTTACATTTGGTTCTTTCATCCACTCAGTACCATCACGTGCAACAAATTTTTCGCCACTAGCAGGTAATTCATTATTTTCTTCTACTTCTTCTTCTTCATCGTCTTCTTCATCATCCTTATAGTCCGCATAATCAGGTAATACTTCTGCGGCACTTTGCGAAACTTCAGCATCGTCATCAGCAATTTCAATGTCATTGAATTGAATTTCTTTTTCATCTTCTGAGTCAAAGTCATAGGGAGCGTCATCGTCACAAATTTCATCAAATAAAGGTTGTTTATATGATTCTCGCTGTTCCTCAGTTAGCCTGCATAATAAAAAAAATTAGTATATGTTTACATTGTTGCTTATTTAACATTTTTTACCTTCTATATGCTGCACTTGATAAATATTTGTTTCTTCTTGAAGTCATTTCGTATCCAGTTATTTATAGTTTCAGTTATATTTATTTTCACTTATATTTTCACTTCTTACACTTTTGAGCACCAAAACAATAATGAAAATATCAACAGGCAGCATTTATAACAACACCTCGTGTGAAAACAACCCTTGCAGCTGCATATAAAATACAAAAACCAGTTATACCAGTGTAATTGCTACCTACGTACCCATACCTTGCGCGACCTTTTTGCACATATCTTTTGAACCAGGTAGAATATTTCAATGAAATAAAAACCAAAATGTGTATTCGTTGTTACTCTACAAGTATATTATTATAAATTATATTATTTTGTTTTGTATTTATCAGGATAACAACAAAAACAAAAATCCACTGTTGCATGTCCTGACTTTATTTGCCCATATCGCTGGAACCAGTAGGAATATTCGAATGAAACAAAAGACAAAATACTTGTTATATATTAAAATATACATTTCAAAAAAAAAAATCATAGAAATCGGTTGAATAAGCATAAAAAAAAAAACCGCAAAATAAGGTCCCGGGTACAAACGTATCCCGGGTGTGTGTTTACGTGGTATTTTCTGGGTGTGTGTTCTAGGGTTAAACATTCTCATGGCAGCAACCCGAATGACTCGAGTTTTTGCCGACCAAGAGCAGCCCCCAGTAAACTAGTCCTGTCTAGTGTACCGTACCTCAATTAAATTAACTATTCCTTCTTTTTGCCTTTTCTTCATATCGTAATAATAATTAAGGAAACCAAATATACTAAAATATTGCACCAAGAAAGTCCCTACAATCCTCCAAATGAAGGGAGGGGAATTACTTCCATGTAAAGTGGAGGACTCGGCGAAAGCCATAAAAAATACCAAACACAAACTACCCTCCACAATCGGTTCTTCTACGTAGCCGGAAAAACCAATAGTATTATCCGGCTATGGATTGTCACTTCAGCAGCATACCTCGTGTATGTATGAGGAATATTTATGCTGCTATAACAACAGCAACAACAACCAGATATGAGAAATTACATATTCACACACTCATGTATGTATATATACATATATTTGCCACTACGTCTTCCGAAAAAAAGGAACTCAAGCTGCATTTAGAGGCTTTACATTCTTTTGCCCTCTCACAATTTAAAACGCGAATCACAAATATTATATAATATTATATTACCAAGTTATTCACTGAATTTTTACAAACATATAATTTCTCATCAACTTGCAAACATCCAAATCTGTTTGACAAGTTTGACGTCAGCTCCCTTCGCAATACAAAACAAACGAACAAAAAAAAAAAAAGAAAAATTTGAGAAATTACATGTTTGGGAAAATTCAGTGAATGGCTTGGTAGCATTGTCATTTGAGAGATTTAAACAGTTTGTTTGCGTTTTTATGCCGAAGCCGACAAGGCAAGGAAATATGTGTGTGTGCGTATAATTTCTTGTGTTTGGTTGTTTCCATTGCTTTCGCCTACTCTTCTTTTTCACAAACAAGTAACTCCCCTTCCTTTTGCTTCTTTATTCTCTATCATTCTCTATTATTCACACACAGTTTCTTGCCAGGGCGTCATTTGCATAAAAAAGGCAGAAAAACTGCATTTGGAGGCATTTTTATAATTCCTCCATTCACAATTTAACACAGGGCATTTTGTTTTCATTAGATTGTTTAGTTTAAACGTCCGGCACCTCAATATTATTAAGCCATTCCCTGAATTATCGCAAACATCCAAGTTTTCTTCCTTTCGTTCGTTTTGTTTCTTTGTTTTGTATTTTAAGGAGATGATAGATAGAGGAAGAGTATACGATAACAATAGAGACTACTAATCCAAGAAACAGACTTTCCTCTACGTTGCCATCCGCATGAAAACGCAAAAGAAAACTGCATTTGAGGGCATTATATTCATTTGTGATTTTACAATTTAACAGGTGGTACTTCGTTTTTATTAATTTGTTAAGTTCAAATGACAGAAATCACAATATTACCAAGCCATTTACTGAATTTTCACAAACATGGAATTTCTCCTCACTTTGTTTGTTTTGTTTATTTCGTCGTTGTAGTCGACAAAGTCGCGAAAAGTGATGTAGCAAACCTGGAAACTTCGCCAGTCGACTTACATACATATTCAACGGTGACTGTGGAAAGTTTGGAAGAACTGCCATCGTGAAACATTGAAAAGATACAGGAGATGCAAAGCCAATTGGAAAAGTTCCACGTCTAGTTCTACTAGTAAAGTGCGAAGAAACAAATCAGATAATCTAGGATATGCAGCAAAGTGGTGTAAAATTATGTTCATATATGCATTACCAACAAATCCAATGACCATTGGTAATTTACCAACAAATCCACACCAGCTGTCAATACTGTTGTTCATAGAAATTATTTTGGGTGGAATATTTCGGTATTTTTGGTTTGTTTAATTATTATTAACGATATGAAGAAAATACAAGGAGAAAGAATAGCTAATTTAGTTGCGCAATTGGCTGCTAATAATAAACAGTTAGAGGAAATCCGTAAACGACGTTTACTGAGGTTTTAAATAATTATGCCAGCAATATGCATTCGTAATTCGATATTACATTTTGTAATCACTACATATTATAAAACAAAGTCGCTGTCCCTATGTCCCCTTGAATGCTTAAATCTTTAAAACTACGCAATGGATTTTGATGCGGTTTTTTTTAAAGATAGATTGATTGAAGAGGAAGGTTTATATCAATATAATGTGAAGAAATATATAAAGGGGGCGTGGCAATCGGTCAAAATGTGGCAAAAAATCATAAATTTTTTGTTTTCACGGCCATAAATCATAAACGAATCAACCAATTAAAATGAAACTTTCTTGAGGTTTAACTTTGAAATATTTACTTTCGTTCTGCACCAAAAAAAATAATTGATATATTTGTTATTTAACCAAAATTGTTTAAACAAAAGCAGCTCTTTTTCCAAAAAAAAAGCTGTTTGTGTGTTTGTTCGCTGTCAACCGAATGAAGCAACAGGCGTTAAGCGATAATCTCACCACACCTCATTAATGTTGAATTACATCGTATGGTGACGTATGTATATATGTATTTACGAATCGCTCGCATTATTTCATTTCGGACGTATGTACATATGTATGTATGTATGTATGCACTGAATTCCATGTAATTATATGTACATACAATTTTACAGCGAAATAAACCGCTATTTTCACGTTCTATATTAGTAAATCGCACATAATTAAAATACAGTTTTTGAATAGTTTTTATTGATTCGGAGCGCGTTTAGTTTGCTATCGATTCCATACAATAACATTTTTCGTCATTTACTTTTTACGACAACTAATAGCTTATTTTCGAAGCGATTTCAAAAAATAGGTACAGCATTAATCCTTATCCAATTAAATACCTTAAATACATTGTTGTTTTAATATAGATCTACATATGGATATGGCTCTTTACAGCATATAATTGAAAATTATGTTTTTCAAGATATTAAATCAGTAATTAGTAATTGAGATCTACCGGAAAAATTGCATTAGCTGTTGCGTCATCCGGCATTGCCGCTACTCTTTTGGAAGGAGGCCGAACCGCACACTCTACAATCAAGCTCCCGCTGAAAATCGCCACCGATGATGATAACAGCGTCTGTAGTGTTTCTAAACAGACCAATACAGGAAAATTGATGCGTGGCTGCTCATTAATAGCCTGGGACGAAGCTACCATGTCAAACAAGACGTCTGCGGAAGCACTGGATAGGACAATGCGCGATTTGCGCAACAAAAATTCACCTATGGGTGGATGTACAATTTTGTTCTCAGGAGATTTCCGTCAAATCCTACCAGTTGTGACTCGAGTAACACGTCCTGACGAAATAAATGCTTCGCTAAAAAGATCCCACCTTTGGTGCCAATAAATTAGAGCTTAAAACTAATATGAGGGTTTCGTCATCTTCACGTGAGAACAGGCTATTTCCAGAGATGCTGCTAAAAGTTGGCAATGGAGAATTAACACAAAGTTAGGGAAGAATTAACCTAGAAAACCATTGGGTTTTGATAGACAACATCCAAGAGTTAGTCAACAATGTCTATCCTGACTTTGATAACTTAAGTTATAAGACAATTTCTTGGTTTAAAGAAAGAGCTATTCTGTCACCAACTAACGAACAAGTAGATAAAGTAAATAACTTGATTATTTCAAAGATTGATGCACCGACGAAAATATACTACTCGGTCGATACTGTTCTCGGTTTGGAAGAAGCTGTTCATTTTCCTACAGAATTTCTAAATTCTTTGAATCCGTCTGGACTCCCTCCTCACAAAATGGAGCTGAAAATAGGTTGTTCTGTTATTTTATTAAGAAACCTAAATCCACCTAAACTTTGCAATGGCACGCGTTTGCTGGTAAAATCACTGAAAACTTTCATAATAGAGTGCACAATACTCACAGGATGTGGTACCGGCGAGGATGCATTGATTCCCCGAATCCCTCTGATACCATCGGATCTACCATTCCAATTTAAACGCTCACAATTTCCGGTAAAGACATCTTTTGCAATGACCATTAATAAATCTCAGGGTCAAACCTTCAACGTTGCAGGCTTAGATTTGAGCGTTGACTGTTTTTCACATGGCCAACTGTATGTCGCTCTTTCAGGAGTAACCTCTAGAGAAAACATGTTTGTATTGTCTAATGACAAGAAAGCTATGAACGTTGTATATAAAGACATTCTGTAATATATTAATTGTTGTAAAAATAAAATAAATACATATTTAAAAATGCAAAAAGTAAATATGTTAAAGTGTAGGGTATGAATTTAGATATTCCACAGATAGCAGGAAATCTTTATGCTATAAAGAAAGGGGAATTGTTTCACTCCAAATTTAACGCGTGCGGGCCACGGGCACTAATGAATAAGCCAAAACTACTGGATCGATTTTAATTATTTTTTCAGTGAGTGACATAAGGTATATATTTTATACACATGCGAAGCCGGGCGGGTTGCTAGTAAGTAATAAGAGGAAAAAGCGTTTATGGACACAAACATTTTATTAGAATTATGTCAACAAATCTGTTTTCTTTGCCGGCATCTAATTTATTTAGTTTTTACTTTGACGTTTTTCTTACACTCGGAAAAAGAATGATCTATTACACAGAAAACACAGGGTTGTATGTCAAAAAGTATTGTTGTTATCTAGGATTATTTTATAATCTCAGATTTCGGGAAAGAAATTTTGTATGGGAAATCTCGCTTTTTAATTACGGGCTGGGAGTTAAGGACGAAAAAGTAGATAATCTACGTTTACATATAAATCTCGCTTTTTAATTACGGTTTGGGAGTTAAGCGAGCATCGCTAGCGCGGGACTACGATGGAATTTGAAGAAGTGTGCCTTGTTTAAAACATAAATCACTTATTTTGGACATAAGGTGACAAGCGGAAGCGTTAAGAGAGACGAAGATAAAATAAAAGCAGTGAAAGTGGGCACGTCTAAGTAATTTGCACGAAGTGCTAAGTTTTCTATGACTGTACACGTATTACCAACGTTTTGATACAGGATTCGCACATGTTGCTCAGAGTCTCCCCAATCTCACTGAGAAGAATAGCGCTTTTGTGTGGCGTGTGAAGTGCTCTATAAGCTAAAAACGCTTCTTTGTACGGATTCTATGTTAACGTATCCAGTAGCGCGAGAAAAGTTCGATATACATACAGAATAGGAACGCGTACAGAATAGGAAGAGTACTGTCACATATCATCAATAATTTGGTATTTCCTTTTAATCCACAAAAAAAGAGAGAAAAAGGCTTCTCCAAAGCTGCAAGCGTCTTGGGAAGGTACATATTAGCTGATTTAAAGATTGCATGATGTGATGTGTCGTATGCAGCAATGCAAAATTGGACAGGGGAAAGTCAAAGAAGTTCACCTGGAGAGATTGGCTCCATTTGGATCGAAGAAACACTACCAAACAAATGAGATACCGAATCAAAACCATGAATACGAGTTGCCAAGTCTAAAAATGACGATAGCACATGTATATCAAGAATGATAGAGAAGAAGATTGCGTCTTCCGAATCCGCCATGTCGTGAGAGCTCATGAATAAACAAACAAAAGGAAGGGGAGTAACATGTTTGTGAAGAAGAAGAGTAGGTGAAAGCCACCAAACATAAGAAATTATACGCACACACACATACTCTTTTGCCACCTCGTCTTCCGCATAAAAACGCAAACAAACTGCATTTGGAGGCTTTATATTAATTTGTGCTTTCACAATTTAACACAAGGCACTTCGTTTTCATTAGTTTGGTTAGTTAAAATCTCATAAATCACAATACCACCAAGCCATTCACTGAATTTTCACAAACATGTAATTTCTCCTACTTTTCTTAGTTTTGTTCGTTTGTTTTGTATTGCGAGGGGAGCTGATGTCAAACTTGTCAAAATAGCGAAAAGTAAAATAACTGTTTTTTAATTTTAGATACTCAAACCGCCTTGTGTGTATATAAGTAGAGGGAGAGAACTTAAATTCATAGAGAAGGGGCAGGAACGAATGAGCGGGGTTAAATTTCAAATGCTAACAAAACGCGGCTAAAAAATTTTTATTATTTCACCACGCCCTTGGAAAAGTTAACATAAGAGAGTTAACATAGCGTAGCGTAGTCAACAGAATTAAATATAGCGTTTGCATTGAAATGTAAAATGCCATGATTTCATGTTAGGCAAAATAAAATAAGAGCAGACTTGTACATTTTTCTCATTTGCCGTTGGTAGTTGCATGCGCAAATGGATTATTTCTTGTGAGATGAATAAATTAATTCTAGGCATGCATGAATGTGAAATTTTAAGTATCTAATTAACTAGGTGTCGGATTTGTTGTGGGAGAGAGACATCGTTGCCAAGTACTGTCTTTCAGTCCGGTGGACGAGCCTCTCGCAATAATTCGCATCAAAGCCCGTTTTTTAACATCTCGCTAATATGCGCCCACTCCCCGACGGAAGACGATGCGACCAAAGATTCCTTCTATGAGCGCTTGGAGCGTGCCTATGACCGCTGTCCCCGCCAAATCGTGCTTGACGACTTCAACGCCAGGGTAGGCACGGAGGGAATTTTTGGTCCCACAGTCGGAAAATTCAGCCTGCACAACGAAACGTTCGAAGTGAATGGTCGTGCATCAATAATCGACATCACTGACGCCAGCACGGCCCTAGTACGATCATCAAGCTGGCAAGTGTGTGATTGTTATACAAGCAGTGACCTCCTTGCCATTAAGGTGGATTTTTCGTATGGAAAAGAAACCGTACAGCAAAAACAATATAAGGGCTGGAGGGGGGAGACGCTTGACGAAGAAATGTTCCAAATCATGCTAGAAGAGAACCCGACTAGCACCTACGATGTGGAACTACAGGCGGAGCTGCTAGTAAAACATGTTAGCAGAGCCTGCGATGCCGCTATGTGCAGGCAAAGACAGGGCGCGCCAAGAAAACCTGTGTACTGGCGGAACGAGGAGATCAGCACCCTAAGAAGCGAATGCAAAAAAGCAAGGCGCCGTTCCCAAAGGAGTTATGGGCTGGCAGAACACTACAGGATCCGAGAGAATTATTTATAAAAAGAAGCGGAAAGAATTAAAGAAAACCATTAAAAGAACTGTGCCAGAGTGTGGACGAAAACTCGTGGGGTGATGGCTACTGACTCGTTATGGCCAAGGTCAAAGGAGGTAGAGGACAGCCACCAACTTGCCCCATTCTACGAGTCTACGACAAAGCCAAAAGCCTAAATAGGCAACTAACGGCGGAAGAGCGTAAGGAAGAAAGACGGAGGAGCACAATTGAGTGGCAAAATCACTGAGATTTAGCGACAAAAGGGAGGTGGACGCATAAACTCATCAGAAGCGTGCAGGCTTGGGTTGAGAGAGGACATGGTGACACAGATTACTACCTGACAGAGTTCCCGACGGGACATGGATGCTATAGAGAGTATCTTCAAAGACTCGGCCACGAGGACGAAGCAGACTGCTCGTTCTGCGGCAACGGTAGTGAGAATGTGGAACATGTCTTCTTCTCCTGCCCGAGATATGCATCTGAAAGAATGTCCATTGAAGAAATCATAAAAGAAAGAGTAACCCCGGGCAACATTGTAAATCACATGCTGCAATCAAAGTTGGTGTGCACCAAAATGAGAAAATGGTCCGCAAATGCGTTACAAGAACTGAGGAAAAAGGAATGGGAATGGAGTAAACCAAGAAGACAAAGAAGTAATGAAGGGTAGACGGACACAGAAATATAAATGAAGAGCCATACTGGCTAGCTTGGCCCTGCGCTGCAATGCTTAAACGGCGGTACCGCAGCGCAAACTAAAGCTACAGAAGTCGGAGTTTGGGTTTAGTACGTAGGTGTACTGTTTCGCAAGTCTCGTTTACAAGTAATATTGACTGTGCGTGGTCCCGAATGAAGTGCACCTTTAGCGATCTGTATGAATCGTGCATGCCGTCTATATTGACGGTATCTATGTAAGAGTTCCTCTTCCGATAAAAAAAAACACAAAAAAAAACATCGAGTCGGATCATTACCTTGTTACAGCCAAACTGCGCACACACCTCTGTGCAGCCAAAAACTCTACCTACGCAAAGAATGTTCAACATCGAAAGGCTGCAATCACTACAGACAGCTAGAAGATTCGCCACTCGACTCTCACTCCTGTTGTCAGAGATTGCTGCCCAACAAACCGGCATGCACGAACAATGGAGCAACATTTCTCGTTCTCTACGTACCGCCGCCGAAGAAGAAATCGTATTCCGGCGAGCCCGAAAAAACAGTTGGCACGATGAGGAAAGTCAAGCTGCACCAAAAGGAACGGATGCCGCCTATAGAGCCACGCTGCGATCGGGCGTAACGCGAGCCACGTGGGATCACTACAGAGAGCTAAAAAAGGAAGAGTGACGTATTATCAGAAAGAAGAAACGATAGGCCAAAATACGTGAGTGCGAGGAGCTTGAGATGCTGTTCAACAGAAACAACGCCCGAAAATTCTACCAGAAAGTTCGGCGGCTTACAGTAGGTTTTAAGACCGGGGCGTTTTCCTGTAAGAATAAAGACGGCGAACTGGTGACTGAGTAATCTTAAATTATCGAGGGAACACTTCTCGAACCTGTTAAACTGTGATAGCTGCGCATATCACAGAGAATGGGAAGATCCCGACACCCCAATCGTCGACGACGCAATTGTCGTTCCGCTATCCGACCATGACGAGGTGAGAATAGCGATAACGCGGCTAAAGAACAACAAAGCCGCGGGCGCCGACGGACTGCCGGCTGAGCTATTCAAACATGGCGGCGAGGGGCTGGTAAGGTGCATGTATTAGCTTCTATGCAAAATATGGTCGGATGAAAGCATGGCTGCCGATTGTAATTTAAGTGTGTTCTGCCCAATCCATAAGAAGGGCGATCCTGCAATCTGTGCCAAATACCGCGGAATTAGTCTTCTAAATATCGCTTTCAAGGCTCTAGCGAGCGTATTGTGTGAAAGGCTGAAGCTCACGGTCAACAAAATATTCACAATACGCCAAATCTTGGAAAAGACCATTGAAAGGAGAATTGGGAAGGGCCTCTCCGAGCCGTTTGATACCAAACTAGCACTGGCGCGCTTTGTTAAACTCGGCCAAAATCGCATAAGCGGTTATCGCACCAATTAAGAAGAAGAAGGATGAACTAAATGGTATTGGTATTAAATGTATTATAAAAATTATTTCAAAATATCCATATAAAAAATTAACTTTGTTAACCATTCATTTACATCAAGGGTTAGTATTCAACAATATGTTGTACTTTTTAAATTATAATAACATCTACCATCCATATCTATGTGGGCAGAAAACAATCTTGACCTACCTTAAAACACAGCTCATATGCATATCTACATATGAAAAATTCAAGAGCAAATAGACAAACATATGCAAACATATTCGTAACATATGCAAAAAAACTCATCCAAACCGTATAGTTATAAAATTGGCGCAGTCGGGAGGATCCTAACGAAAAAGGATCCAGTGATACGAACCGCGTCCGCAAGAAAAATCTAAATTTGTGAAGACAAAATATTTGGTGCAGTGAAAGCTTAAAAAAAAAATCCTAGCCAACACCATCAAAATACATCGAACATTTTTTAACGTAAAAGTGAATCACCACGAAGTAGCAGTGAAAGCTTAGTTAAAACTTCAAGCCAACACCATTAAAGTGCAGTGAACAATTTCCACGTAAAAGCGAACTACGGAAAGCAGTAGAAGCTGCTAAAACTTTCAAAAATTAATTCAAAAGCTAGACGACAACGGGAATTCGACCAAAAGAGGATGGAATAGGAACATCCTCAAGTGACAACTGTAAATGTAGCCGACGAACTGGCCAGAAAAGATGCCCAACTGAAACGCCTGAGGTTGGCATACATGGAACTACAGCAACAAAAACAGTTCAAACAACACTTCTACCAACAACAATTCCAACCACAACCATCCAATCAGCTGGAGAGATTTTATAAAAATGCAGCATATCTACCAATATTTACTGGTATAGGAGATATAACAATAAACTCCTTCTTTAGCAGCGTAGAGTATCTGCTAGCCAACATAGAAGACGAGGAACTAAAAGAGGAAACTACAAAGGCCATTCTCTACCGTAATATACAGGGAGAAGCAAAAAATATGGTCATCAACGTACAGCAACCGGACAACTGGCAGGTAATAAAGAGAAGTTTGAAGCTGAGATACCGGCCGAACTTGGAGCCTCACCAAATGCATAGGAAAATCAATGAACTTCGAGTTAGTACCGTAAGTGAATAAACTGTAGAGTTACAAAATCTTAAATATAAAAATGATGAATTAAGTGTATATTATCAAGATGATAAATGTATAGATTTGTCTAACGTAGACAGTTTACTGATTAATATAGCCAAAGAAATAACGCAAGGAATACTATCCGATAAGATATACCCAGAAAGGGATCTAATTACAATAATAGAGATAATGATGAAACGTAGATATGAAGATGGCTGTAATAGGCAGGAACTTAGAAAATTTTGGCGGAAATTATTCCAGTACCTTTAAACAAACAAATAAACATAATATCTGAAACCCTAACCATAATAGAAATAACAATTATCAGAACAAAGGACAGGGCAATCTTAATTGAAGACTCAATAATAATTACAATAACAATGAGTATAATTATGATAGTAGGCATATGAATAATTCAGGGCAAATACAGGCAGAACAACAATGGAAGGATCAATAATTACAATAGATATTCAAATTTAGGTAACTTCCAAAGGTTCACACAGGCACGACACCCTGGGCCAAATTTTAACCAAAATCGTTGAAATCAACCCAGGCAAAGCCAAGCTGAGCCCATGGAAATAGATAACTGTCAAATGAATAGGCAAATAAATGAAGTGAATTATAGCGAAAATAATCAGGTAAATAATAATAATCAAAAAACCGCCAAGTAAGGAAACCCTAGAAGAAAAGGCAGCCAATATCGCTTGCCGCAATGGAAAATGAGTAAATTAAAAGGAAGAAAATATGAGTTCATTATCGGGATTGACTTGATGAACTGTTTCAACACAATAACATATTTAGTGCAGGTACAAATACCGTTTACTAATAAAAAAACTAGTTTTATAATAAATCCGTATAAATATGTAAAAGTGTGTGCATTAGAAGCAGCTAACTTCGATTGGAACAGAATACAATTAGACCATTTAAATAAAGAAGAACATGACGAAATAGTGAAAGTGTTGAATAAATTCAAAGGACTATTCTTCAAAGAAGGTGATCAGTTAACTAGTGCAATGGAAATCCAACACGAAATTAGAACGGTAACAGATGAACAGATAAATTCCAAATTGTACCGGTACCCCGCAAAACACGAAATGGAAGTAAGGAGACAAATACAGGAAATGAAAGAACATGGAATAATAAGAAAAAGTTGTTCAAGATATTCAAGCCCTTTAATATTAGTACCGAAAAAAGTTGACAATTCAGGGGGAAAAATATACAGAATCGTAGTGGACTACAGAAAACTCAACGAAGTGATTATTGACGACAAGTTCCCATTACCAAATATAGATTCAATTTTAGACAAGTTATGAAGAGCTCAGTACTTCACAAATTTAGACCTCGCAAAAGGATACCATCAGATTTTAATAAGGGAACAAGATAGGGAAAACAGCTTTTGTGATACCACATGGACTACACGAATTCATAAGGATGCGATTTGGGCTAAAAAATGCCCCAGCAACTGCTCATAGACTTATGAATGAAATATTACGTAACTTCATTAACAAAACCTGTGTAGTTTACCTAGACGACATTCTTATATTTAGTACATCTCTTCTAGAACATATAAAATCTATAACGGACATTTTCAGAGTTTTGAAACAAGCCAACTTATAAATACAGATTGACAAGTGCAATTTAATGAAAAGAGAGACAGAATTTTTAGGCCATATACTAAAAAAAGAAGGACTCAAACCAAATCCTAATAAAATTAAAACGACTGAGGACTTAACTCTACCAAAAACCGAAAAACAAAGAAAAAACTTTCTAGAACTTACAGGGTATTACCGTAAATTCGTAAAGGATTACGCAAAAGTTGCTCAACCAATAACAAAGTAACGAAAGGAGTAAAGATACATATTAGAGACCCAACATATAGAGAAGCTCCTGAGATACCCAAATTTTGAGAAAAAATTCACGCTAACAACAGACGCATCAAACTATGCTCTCGACGCAGTTGTATCCCAAGAAGGACACCCAACTTGTGTCGCGTCAAGAACACTAAACAACCATGAACGAAACGTTTCAGCTACCGATAAAGAATTTCTCGCCATATTGTGAAGCGAGCAGTATCTACGACCTTACCTCTATGGAAGAAAATTTAAAATTCTTACAGATCACCAACCGATAAAATTCGAACACTCGAAATACAGAGGAAAAGATTTGTCCCCAAGACACCAAAGATGGTTACTCAAACTAGGAGAATATGACTTGAGTATATCAAAGGAAAAGAAAATAGAGTAGCAGATTTTCGAAGTAGACTGCAAAATGAGAAGGACGAAAATAATTTGAAGGATATTGAATCCAATTTAAATGTAATACACAATATTGAAGAAGATAACGTGTCAATGGTAACAGTCCACTCTGCCGATGAAAATCTTTTAGATCATTTTTTCATAAAAGAAGAAATATTCTGGAAAAATAATAATTTATATAGCAGAATGTGACTTTAATGTAATGTGTGAGATATTGAGGAATTATATTACATAAGGAAAGATAGGCATATATTCAGAACTTTCAGATCACAGCTATAACATAGTGCAAGAAAAACTGATTAGTATGTATTCAAGGGCACAAGAAAATAATCGCAGATAACGAATTTAAATCCGCAAGAATAAGAGAGTTTTTGGACAATGAAAATGTAGAGCTTCATTTAACAAGACCTAATAGCCATACCGGCAATGCCGATATTCAAAGGTTTCACGACACGATCGCAGAAAAGTTTAGAATTTTATATAAATTAGAAAAAGGTTTGTCAATTAAACAGTTAATACAGAAAGCCATACGAAATTATAAAGAAGAAACGAGAGGCCGAAATACGTGAGTGCGAGGAGCTTGAGATGCTGTCCAATAGAAACAACGCCCGAAAATTCTATCAGAAAGTTCGGCGGCTTACAGAAGGTTTCAAGACCGGGGCTTTTTTCTGTGAGAACAAAGACGGCGATCTGGTGACTGACGTACAGAACAATCTTAAATTATGGAGGGAGCACTTCTCGAACCTGCGCATGTCACAGAGAATGTGAAGATCCCGATAACGCAATCGTTGACGACGGAATTGTCTTTCCGCTACCCGATCATGACGAGGTGAGAATAGCGATAACGCGGCTAAAGAACAACAAAGCCGCGGGCGTCGACGGACTGCCGGCTGAGATATACAAACATGGCGGCGAGGAGCTGGTAAGATGCATGCATCAGTTCCTATGCAAAATATGGTCGGATGAAAGCATGGCTGCCGATTGTAATTTAAATGTGCTCTGCCCAATCCATAAGAAGGGCGATCCTGTAGTTTGTGCCAATTACCGCGGGATAAGTCTTCTAAAAATCGCCCACAAGGTTCTAGCGAGCGTATTGTGTGAAAGGCTGAAGCCCACCGTCGACCAACTGATTGGACCTTATCAGTGAGGCTATAGACCTGGAAAGTCTACCATCGGCCAAATATTCAGAATACGCCAAATTTTGGAAAAGACTTATGAAAGGATAATCGACACACGCCATCTTTTCGTCTACTTCAAAGCTGCATTCAACAGTGTAGTATGTTCACTTATCGAATGCTCACTGTACTCAGTTGAATGCATAAATATTATTACAAACACATTGTGGCACTTGACTACAATATTCATATAAACAATGTGCAAGCACTTGTGGTAATACGATCCCTTGGACATTGCCCTGCATGGACATTGCCGCGTCGGCATATTTGACATGCGCCGACGGTTCAACAACCAAGTGAACATATTACCTCCTCCCCGCCGTTGCGACCCGCGTCAGCCCTTAGACGTTCTTATGTAAACAATACATAAAGAATTATACATAAGCTGACCGCGTCTCTGCCGGCGTCCCTGACAGCGCAGCCACGCTGTCTTTAGCTGTAAGAACCAAATTGTAACAACTGAAAATTCATTCAATAAAACACACTCGTAGCAACGAGTCGATTACGATTAAGACAAACAGAATTTCTTTGATTACGATTAATACATGGCGACCGTGACAGGACGCAGAAAATAAGCCCTGGAGTCAAGCAGCAGGAGGAAAGAAAGCTATGCCAACCACATCTACAAAGTATTGAAGCAGCTGGACGCTGGACAACTTTACATCGTAAAAGGCTGGACAACTTTACATCGTAAAAGGCTGGACAACTTTTCATCGTAAAAGGCAAAGAGCAGGAACAGCGTTGGAAACTACATTTTTCTTGTCTGAGTGAGTAGAGGTTCAATGAATGCAGTAATCAAAAAGAAAAAAGCCGGAAGAAGCGGCATGCGAGTACGCCTCCAAAAGAGGAAGGCGGAAATTCTCAAACTATTGTTTGCCACCAACCCACCATTACGTTGGGAGGCAACAATAGCACTACAAGCCGAGCTAGATCAGATTGATCAAGCCCAGAAGGCAAACCATAAGCATTCAACCTCTACCACCACACAAAGACATATAAAAACAATTGATAACACTATTCCCAAATTAAACCAGCCAGGAGCAATAAAAGCCCAGCTCAGTAAACCAGCCAAGAAGTGCCCAGACGACTGCGAGGGACCATTGGACAGTGCGTTCTGCCAATACACGTGCAAGCACTGCACGGCAGCGGATCCGAACATCAAGACGAACAACAACTAGAGACATCAAACGCGAGAGGCACCCCGCCGCTTGCGTCAACGGGGGAGCGCCAGCGTGCCAGATCCGGCGAAGACTAGCTGGTGCAGATGGACGATCAACAGCAGCAGAATTTAGATATATTTATATAATACATAAAAAAAAAAATTAATTAAAATTGTAATTAATTTAAGACAAATATAGTAAGCGGAAGCGATAACTGCATTGCCCGCTAGAGTATGGCCCGTGAAGCCATACAAACCACTAGGTAGGAGATCGCTGTTGATCGAATCAGGAAAAACTAATTAAATTAATATTGAGTCCTAAATGAACATTAACATTAGAAATAACAAAACTAAAATAAATGAACAGAAACAGTATAAGTAAATCTGACGATATATATATAATAACACCCAGAATGGGGTTAATTGATACCAAAACAGTGGACTCCACTGCAAATGTAATAAATAAAATAGAATCGCCAAATACTGATATGAAAATAACAAACATATTGTTGCTGATAATCGTTATTATTATGTGTGCATATATTATTTACAAAGCTTACATCCTACATAATAAATGTATAAAAAAGAGAGCCTTAAGCCAAGCTAACGATCTTGATAAGATCTGAAAATAATATACAAGCACACACGATTCTCATGGTAATGTGTTTATATATACAAAAAAAAACATGAATTTGATAAATAAAAAAAAAATCAAATATGAATACGGAGAAATGCATTAGAATAGTAATGACAATTGAACCCGATTTCCAGAACAGGGTATTCTCTATACTAAAAAACAGAGTAGAACCCATACTTATCTATGATTTAGAAAGTGAATACATGGAAAAGTATAACTTAGACTTTTCCCCCCTTTACCATTGTACTAGCACCCAAAAGGGAATAGTATTGACTACGGTAAAGAATTGCAGGGTATTTTCAGAGGCTCAACTCTATACAAAGTCCAAAATGAAACGACAATTAATGCAATAATCAAAAAATTGCAAGATACTATAGTTGGTGAAACATCCGACGTAGTAAAAGCCAAATTGTCTAAAACAATGCAAAAAGGGAAAACTGCCGAAAAATTCACGACAGAAATTGACAATTTACGAAAGCTTTTGGAAGCTTCGTATATTGACGAAGGCCTATCAGCCGAACATGCTGACAAATTCAGCACTAAAGAAGCCATTAACGCAATGGTTAAAAATTGTGAACACGGAAAGTTAAAAACAATCCTCGAGGCAGGCAATTTCAAAACAATGGATGAAGCCGTCACAAAGTATATACAATGTAGTACCGAAATGACAGGCAATCCCAATTCAATATTGCTCGCCCAAAGGGGCCGTGGTAATTATAACAACAGGAATAATTATCGCGGTAGAGGCAATGGTAGAGGCAATGGTCGAGGTTATTATAATAATAATAATTATAATAACAACAACCGCAATAATGGCCAGAATAATAATTACCAATATAATAATTATAGAGGTAATAATAGAGGAAACAACAGAGGAAACCATAGAGGAAATAACCACCAAAATGGAGGTTATAACCAAAACAGTAACAATAATGTAAGGGTGACCCAAAACGCTTCGGGAAACTCCCAACAGCCTTTAGATACTCAGCAGTAAATAATAAAATTCATACCATCAATCTCAGCCAAAACATATACGTAACCTTCACAAATATAAACACAGGAAAAGAACTAGTATTCTTGATAGACACAGGTGCAGATATATCTATATTAAAAGAAAATTCAGATGTTTTTCAATACATTCAAACTGATCATATAATAAATATACAGGGATTAAGTTAAGAAGTAACCAAATCTAAAGGACTTTTTCCATTGAAATCCAAACCACAAATTACATAATCCCCCACGATTTTCACATTGTAAATTTACAATTCGCTATTCCATGTGATGGAATACTAGGAATAGATTTCATTAAAAAATACAACTGTCAATTAGATTTCAAGCCGTCTGAAGACTGGCTTATAATCAGACCAACTAACTTAAAATACCCAATTTATGTTCCGATAACATACAGTTCTGGCAACAATTCCATAGTTCTGCCAGCAAGATCACAAGTGGTCCGAAAAATTACAATAAACTCAGTAGAAGACAGTGTATTTATTCCAAACCAAGAAATTCTGCATGGTATCTACATAGCAAATACCATAGCAACAACCCAAAATGCATTCATAAGAATGCTTAATACAACAAATGAAGATCAGTTAATCAACATAAATAAATTAGAATATGAACCACTTTCAAGCTACGAAGTAGTTAAAACAATTCCAGAGAATAGAGAGAAATCTGTACTAAAACAGCTATCAAAGAATTTCCCACCACAATTTCATAATCAACTAACAACAATCTGTAAACAATACAGCGATGTATTCGGACTAGAAACCGAACCAATAACCACAAATAATTTTTATAAACAAAAACTGAGATTGAAGGATGATGAAGAAATATACATTAAAAATTATAGAAATCCTCACAGTCACAAAGACGAAATTCAGAAACAAGTCCAAAAACTAATTGACGACAAAATAGTCGAACCATCTGTATCTGCTTATAATAGCCCTTTGTTATTAGTACCCAAAAAGTCACTTCCAAATTCGGAAACAAAAAAATGGCGATTAGTACAGGGTAGGCCATTTAAAGCGGGCCCATCTGGCAACCCTATAACTTTTGACAGGAACGTCAGATCGACTAATGACATAGCGCGTTGGAAGCGTCAGTCCAAGACAATTTTTACCATGGAGCAGTACACTCCAAAAGAACGCGCTGAAATAATTCAGCTTTACATCCAAAATAACTTCTCAATTGTGAAAACTCAACGAGCGTTTAAAAAAAAAATAAAGTTAAAAGTGCGCCATCCAAAAGCACTTTACAGCGTTTATACGCAAAATTTATTAACCACGGTAGTCTCAGCAATACCAGCCACGCATCCAGACAACGTACACGACGTTCTGCTGAAAATATCGAGGCTGTACGAGCCAGTGTTGAGGAGGCTCCGCGAACATCGAGTTATCGTCGTTCTCAGGAATTAGGCATCGCCAATCATCGAAGAAAATGACATGGAAGGCTACTGGTTCCAACAGGACGGGGCTACATGCCACACTTCACGCGCTACAATCGATTTTTTGAAGCCATTGTTCCCTGGAAGGTTGATTTCGAAAAATGGTGATTTTCCGTGGCCACCGAGATCACCAGATTTGACGCCACCGGACTTTTATTTGTGGGGTTATCTGAAATCCAAGGTATACATCAACAAGCCAAGGACTCTAACTCAACTTAAAAACAATATCCGACGCGAAATCGCCGCCATACCGGCCGAAATATTGGCCAAAACGATGGAAAACGCCGAAAAAAGGACACATTTGGCCATCAAGGCCAGAGGCAAACATTTGAAGGATATCATTTTCAAAAACTAGCTGGAACAAATCTCCTTGAATCAAAATAAATGATTTTTCATATCAACACAAAAAAAAAATGTTTTTTTCAATGTTTTTTTTCAGAAACAAATGGGCCCGCTTTAAATGGCCTACCCTGTAATTGACTATCGTCAAATTAATAAAAAACTGTTGTCTGATAAATATTCGCTCCCTAGAATTGATGATATTTTGGATCAACTAGGTAGAGCAAAGTACTTCTCATGCCTGGACTTAATGTCAGGTTTTCATCAAATTGAACTTGAAGAAAAATCAAGAGATATTACTTCTTTTTCAACAAACAATGGTTCATATCGCTTCACGCGATTACCATTCGGTTTAAAAATAGCGCCAAATTCGTTTCAGAGAATGATGACTATAGCTTTCTCTGGACTTGAACCTTCACAAGCATTCCTTTATATGCATGACTTAATAGTCATTGGTTGTTCTGAAAAACAGATGCTCAAAAACTTAACCGATGTTTTTGACAAATGTAGACAACACAATCTAAAGTTACATCCCGAAAAATGCTCATTTTTCATGCATAAAGTCACTTTCCTAGGACATAAATGCACAGACAAAGGAATCTTGCCCGACGACAAAAAATACGACGTCATCCAAAATTATCCAGTCCCACACGATGCGGACAGCGCTAGAAGATTTGTTGCATTTTGTAACTATTACAGAAGATTCATAAAAAATTTTGCTGATTATTCCCGTCACATAACGAGATTATGTAAAAAGAATGTAAAATTCGAATGGACAGCTAATTGCCAAAACGCCTTCGAACATCTAAAATCAGCACTAATGAATCCAACACTCCTACAATATCCAGATTTCAGCAAAGAATTCTGTATTATCACAGATGCTAGTAAACAAGCATGTGGAGCAGTTCTAACTCAGAACAAAAACGGACTCCATCTCCCAGTTGCATACGCATCAAGAGCATTCACAAAAGGTGAAAGCAACAAAAGCACAACAGAACAGGAATTAGCAGCTATTCATTGGGCAATAATATATTTCAGACCATATATTTATGGTAGACACTTCACTGTCAAAACAGATCACAGAGCACTTACTTACCTATTCTCAATGGTAAATCCAAGTTCGAAACTTACTCGAATGAGACTTGAATTAGAGGAATATAATTTCACAGTAGAATATCTAAAGGGCAAAGATAATTTTGTAGCCGATGCGCTATCAAGAATTACAATAAAGGACTTAAAAAACATACAAATAAGTAATAAAATTCTGAAAGTCACTACCAGAAATCAAAGTAAACAGTTAAATTCCTGCGCAGGAAAAGAAAAAGAGGATTTGCGAAAGCAAACTCTAAATGCTTCTCAGCCCAACGTATACGAAGTCATTGCAAATGACGAGGTACGAGAAGTAGTGACCTTGCGAATAACAGACTCTCTATGCTTACTAAAACATGGAAATAAAGTTATAGCAAGAATTGATGTTAGCAATATGTACACCAATGAAATTCTTGACTTAGGTCAGTTCTTTCAAAGGCTTGAAACAGAAGCCGGTATACTTAATATTAGCCAACTCAAAGTGGCATCGAGCGAAAAGATCTTTGAATTAATTTCAATAGATACCACTGTGGTACAAAAAAAAAAGTTGCAAAAAAACTTTGGATCGGACATGGTGAGGGTTGTAGCTTATGAAAAACTGAAAATAATGGTATAGTTGAAATTTCCAATACACCCCCAAAATCTCATTTTATGGCCATAAAACCGTTTTTTAGTAGGTTGATATGAACAATCACTCCTAACTTCGCCAATTTCCATCCGATTTCGAATTTGCTTTTTTAGTTCGAAAGAACAAAAACAAGCCTTTTTGACAGTGTGTTAACATTTTTTCTGAAATGACAACTGACGAGACTGTAGACGGAAGTATTTGGAATTTTTTTATTTTTTCTCTATTTTTTCGACTTTGACATAATTTTTACGATATTATCCGATATTGAGGATTTTTTTTAGTACACTACTGTTATAGTAAATTTAATTTTGCGTCAAATGAGCTATATTTGACTGTAATTGAATTAAAATTAGTAGAGTTGTGCGAGTTTTAAGATTTTTTGTTTTTTTTTTTACTAATTTGGAATGTTGGTATAGCTTACGCTAAATGGGAATAAGGACGTGTTTTGATGCGTTATTATAGATACGTAATATTTATTGGAGTATATATGAATACATAAGAGTACACTGTACTGCATACAACAGAACTGGTTAGAACTTACGAAAATATCTGACATATTATAGCACATTTTTTTCAATAGAAATATGGAAAAGCTCCCAAGTGTGCCAAAGTTCACACTGTACATTGATTAACAAAAGAAGTTTGTTATTATAATTTAACCTTATTAAAACGTCAAAGTTTTATTGTTTGTTTCATTGAAATTCAAAAGATATAAATCAAAACGTTGCCAGAAAAGTCAAATTACTCAATATTCTCCGATGATATGGCATCATCAGCCTTATCATAAACCAGATGATTGTTATTTTTGTAAAACGGACGTAAACGGTCATCATTATAAAACTCGAAAGCACATAAAGTATGCTGATGTTGCAACTGTTAAGAACCCCGTAGTCTTGGACGATATGATTGACTCAACTGCAGGTCATGAACTGAAGGAAGTTCAACTCATTGCTGATGATGATCAAACTGATAACAATAAACCTGATGATGAAGAGTACTTTCCGTCTGGTTCTAAGTTTTCAGAACGAGACATTGTATCAAATTCAGATTTTCAGGATCTTTCTCCTGATTTACATACTTCTATCGGGAAGACAATCTGAAACGCTCGCTTCTCGATTTAAACAATGGAATTTAGTTGATGACGACTTCAGATGAATGATGATGATCGAATTTCTTACAGAGAAGTATTCAAAACTGATGAAGAAATGACAAATGTACCGTACCATACTAAACTCCAAAGGGCCGTTTCCAATGCATTTTTAAGTTTGGAACCAGTGCCGTTGTGTACTGCACCGTACCATACCGTACAGTGCTGCACTGCGCAATACTCCAATAAATATTATGCGTTTATAATGACACTTGTTATTATTTTCATGCTTCGAAACGCATACCAAATCTCGTAGTAAAAAAAGAAAAAATCTTAAAACCCACACAACTCTATTAATTTTAATTCAATTACAGTCAAATATAGCTCATTTGACGCAAAATTAAATTTACTATAACAGTAGTGTACTAAAAAAAATCCTCAATATCGGATAATATCGTAAAAATTATGTCAAAGTCGAAAAAATAGAGAAAAAATAAAAAAATTTCAAATACTTCCGTCTACAGTCTCGTCAGTTGTCATTTCAGAAAAAATGTTAACACACTGTCAAAAAGGCTTGTTTTTGTTCTTTCGAACTAAAAAAGCAAATTCGAAATCGGATGGAAATTGGCGAAGTTAGGAGTGATTGTTCATATCAACCTACTGAAAAACGGTTTTATGGCCATAAAATGAGATTTTGGGGGTGTATTGGAAATTTCAACTATACCATTATTTTCAGTTTTTCATAAGCTACAACCCTCACCATATCCGATCCAAAGTTTTTTTGCAACTTTTTTTTTTGTACCACAGTGTACTTTTAAAAAAATGGGCAATGAAATATTGAAATCATTAAGAGTAGCGCTACTCCAGCCGGTGACCCTAATACAAAAAGATAAAGAAAAAGAAGCAATACTGTTTACATTCCATGATGATCCAATACAAGGAGGTCATACAGGAATAGCTAGAACAATAGCTAAAATAAAAAGACACTACTATTGGAAAAATATGACTCGTCATATCAAAGAGTACATACGTATATGTCCAAAATGCCAAATGTCAAAGACGACATTACACACAAAGACCCCAATGACTTTAACTGAAACTCCAATATATGCTTTCGACAGAGTGATAGTAGATACAATTGGTCCACTACCACGCACGGAAAATGGAAATGAATACGCAGTCACTTTAATATGTGATCTGACAAAGTATTTAGTAGCAATTCCAGTTGCAAACAAAAGTGCAACAACTGTCGCAAAAGCTATATTCGAATCCTTTATTCTGAAGTACGGTCCAATGAAGACGTTCATTACGGACATGGGAACAGAATATAAAAATTCAATTATATCTGACTTGTGCAAATACTTAAAGATAGACAACATAACGTCTACTGCACACCACCATCAGACCGTTGGACCAGTAGAAAGAAGCCACAGAACATTCAATGAATATATCCGTTCTTACATATCTGTTGACAAAACAGATTGGGACGTATGGCTACAATATTTCGTATACTGTTTCAACACGACACCCTCTATGGCACATAATTATTATCCATATGAGCTAGTTTTCGGCAAACAGAGTAACTCGCCAAAATATTTTACAAATATAGATAAAATAGAACCTATTTATAATATAGATGATTACTCTAAAGAAGTTAAGTTTAGATTAGAATCAGCCTATAAAAGGGCTAGATTACTATTAGAAAAACATAAAAATAGAAATAAAGAATATTACGATAGGAATATTATAGATAGTAACATAAAAATAGATGACCTAGTTTTATTAAAAAATGAAACAGGTCATAAGCTAGATAAAACATATTTAGGCCCTTATACTGTAGTAAAAATAGAAGATAACGATAATATAATAATTAAAGACAGTAAAAATAAGAAACAAAAAGTACATAAAGATAGGTTAAAGATTTTCATTTCTTGATATATTAAATACATGTTACTTCATAATCAGTTGACTACTATTATAAAGTAAAGCATGGCCATACCTATAATAAGTAATTAATACCATTTATATATATATCATCAAATCTATTAATTAATTAGTATTAAAATTCATAAAATCAAAAAAAAATAAATATATATAAATTTTAAACATATATAAGTAATAACACTAAGAAAATAACTTCATGTAATTACGTTATTTTTCTAAAGGAGGGAGATGTAGTATGTTCACTTATCGAATGCTCACTGTACTCAGTTGAATGCATAAATATTATTACAAACACATTGTAGCACTTGACTACAATATTCATATAAACAATGTGCAAGCACTTGTGGTAATACGATCCCTTGGACATTGCCCTGCATGGACATTGCCGCGTCGGCATATTTGACATGCGCCGACGGTTCAACAACCAAGTGAACATATTACCTCCTCCCCGCCGTTGCGACCCACGTCAGCCCTTAGACGTTCTTATGTAAACAATACATAAAGAATTATACATAAGCTGACCGCGTCTCTGCCGGCGTCTCTGACAGCGCAGCCACGCTGTCTTTAGCTGTAAGAACCAAATTGTAACAACTGAAAATTCATTCAATAAAACACACTCGTAGCAACGAGTCGATTACGATTAAGACAAACAGAATTTCTTTGATTACGATTAATACAATAGTACGAAAAAGAGTTACTTGTATGCCGTGATGTCTGAATTTAGTATCCCCGCAAAACTAATACGGCTATGCAAGATGACGTTGCTCAACACCAGCAGCGCCGTTAGAATTGGGAAGGACCTCTCCGAGCCGTTTGATACCAAACGAGGTTTCAGACAGGGTGACTCGCTGTCGTGTGACTTCTTTAACCTGATGTTGGAGATCATCGTAAGAGCCGCAGAACTTAATTGCTCAGGCACAATTTTTTATAAGAGCGTACAATTGTTGGCGTATGCCGATGATATTGACACCATCGGCCTTAACAACCGCGCTGTTAGTTCTGCCTTTTCTAAACTGGATAAAGGGGCAAAGCAAATGGGTCTGGTGGTGAACGAGGACAAAACGAAGTACCTCCTGTCTTCAAACAAATAAGTGCTACCTTGGACTAAGTAGGCAACTAATCAGTAAAGTTCTCTCTCGACGTGCCCGTTCTAGCATATGGCGCAGAAGTTTGGACGATGACAACATCCGATGAAGCGACGCTTGGAATATTTGGGAAAAAGATTCTGCGCAAGATTTTTGGACCTTGGAACTATGAGCTGTATGAGCTTTACGACGACATAGACATAGCGGAGCGAATAAAGATCCAGCGGCTACGTTGGCTGGGTCATGCTGTCCGAATGGATACAAACGCTCCGGCTCTGAAAGTATTCGATGCGGTACCAGCTGGTGGTAGCATATGAAGAGGAAGGACTTCTCTGCGTTGGAAAGATCAGGTGGAGAAGGACTTGGCTTCACTTGGTGTGTCCAACTGGCGCCGGTTGCACGAGAAAGAAACGACTGGCGCACTTTTTTAAACTCGGCCAAAATCGCGTAAGCGGTTATCGCGCCAATTAAGAAGAAGAAGAAAATACATATGTATGTCCTATACTAATACATTTAATACATAGAATTTCGCGCAATTTTTAATAAAAATCCAAAAAGAATAAATCCAATATGTAATAATGCATACAAATCATATGGATATATAAATGAACGAATCTTTTCCGTCGCAAGTAAATGGAACCTAATGCAAACTACATTTTTTCACCCTTGCGTGTCACTCTCTCCCTCTCATTTCCCTCCGGAAGTCATATTAATTGATTTCCTACTGTTAACTTGTGTTGAAGTAATTTCTGAGTTGAATTTCTTACCCGTGTTTTGTTAGAGCCCAAAATGGGGTAGGGCCGGGGGACTGAACCTTCTCTATGAATTTACGTTCTCTAGTAGAGGTACACGTGCATAGGATATTCAGTCTTAAGTTCAGCGTGTGAATGTGTAAACGAATAATAAAGCAATAAAGTGATTCAATCAAGCAAGTTGTGTTGCCATCAATTTGTGACTTTTATTTACCAATTCAGTGATCGAACTCATAGAAATTACTGTTAGTCATGGTATTTGGATAAAAACGTAATAAAGTCGTTACCATTGGTGTCAGAAGTGTCACTGTTTAATAGAATCCCATAAAATAGGACCCTAAAAATACAAAAATGGCAAAGCCAACAGCTTTAAGAGCTTAAGATTCAGCAACTCAGGAAGAAGTTGGAACAAGCTACGATGTTAGCTTCTGGAAACAAAGTAGAGTTGTAAGCACGATTATTCAGTCTTAAGTTAAGCGTGTGAACATTTTAGCGAATAGTAAAACAATAAAAGTGGCCGCCGTAGTCGAATGGGTTGGTGCGTAACTACTATTCGGAGTTCATTGGGAACTTAGGTTCGGATCTCGCTGAAAGACCAGGCAATGGCAAACCTCCAAGTGTATTTCTGCCATGAAAAAGCTGCTCATAAAAATATCTGCCGTTCAGAGTCGGTTTGAAACTGTAGGTCCCTTCATTTTTGGAAAAACATCAAGACGCACACGACAAATAGGAGGATGAGCTCGACCAAATACGTCGTGACGTCAGTGCTGGATATATACAAACAAAATGATGAGAAATAACTTGTTTGTGAGGAGGAAGAGTAAGTGAAAGCTGACCTTGTTATGTCGGTCTCCTTGCCGCGGGGATGAGGCTTAAGTGGCGAGTTAACCCCATGCTATGGAGATTAACTTACCACGAACTAAGAGGGCAGCTCAATATAGGATTTGGGTATCCACTCATCCGCGGAACGGCGGAATTGGTGGGCACCCAAGTACTATGTGGAGAGTACCGTACCGACAACCTGGCAGGAGGTATAAAATGCATTTTATTACAATGTGGAGGCTCAACAAGGATCTCTGTGCATGAGGTAACCCACTTTCGGGAAATCCTCCCGTCGAGCAATCGGGCATCGGATGTGCAGGCCCGAACCCCACACTCCCCTATGACCGGAACTGACACCCAGGGTTCCGGAGAAAGCGCACTACTAGTGGTGAAACATGGCACATTGGCTATGCCAATGGAGAGCCGAGTGAGTGTGAGCGATATACCGTCGTCGAAACGATCTGAAGCAACTGAACAAGTTGTGGAGGATGTGGAGATGGCGGACAATCTCTCAGTAGACTCAGACGGATCTCTGGCACCGAGTAAGTCTTTGACAACGGTTAAACCTGGTGCGAATCAGGTAAGTACCGGTAAAAAGACTGAAGTTATTGGAGAGCAGGTGTTGGTTTAACCGCAAGGCAGATCAAACGAAGAAGACAGAAGGCGAGGAAAGCCGAAGCACTAGCTAAGGCAAGGACTCAAGCTCCGTCAACTTCGACACCTGTAACGGGAACGGGACAGCCTGGCATTATAACATTATTTTTTTATTTACGTTTATGTTTCGCTGCTTTTATACTAAACTATAATGAAAATAACTGAACAAATTATATGCAAGTTAATAAGGTTTCATTTACATGCATAATAATTTTATCTTTTATTTCCACATTAAGATTAATTTTAGTATCTATTATCTATGTAACCTTATAGTATTTTTAGTTAAATAAAAAATTTAGTTAGATCTAACAGAGGATTCCTCTGTAGTGCTGCGCTCTTCCGGAAACGAAACGGGGTCTGTGCCAACGACCAGGAAGAGGAGAAAGGCAAAGAAGAGGAAAGTCGAGAGACGGAATTCGGAAATGCCTGAATCCTCGACCCAATCCAAGGCAGACAAACCTTTGCCTGACAAGGCAAAGGCTAAGGGACCTCAAATGTCGAATGACACTCTTCCGTCACCGTCTGGCGAATCATTCGCGAGAATGGCAGCAAAGGCAATGACGGTGGAGATACATACCGACAAACAAGACGGTCTACTGTCCAAAGGGCAACAAGACTATCTTGACAGCTATCTTTGGAAAGCTTTCGGTGAGTCGAAAGACGCGCCGACTTTCGAGGGGGAAAGCGTGGTGGACGGCATCGTAAAGGTGCACTGCTCCAATAATTTTTCCCGAGAATGGCTATAAAAAACGATAGCAAATATTACAGCCTGCGAAAACAGCAAGTTCATTCTTGTGGAGAGTAGCAAAGAAAGGCTGGTACGAGCAAGTGTCTGGATTCCGGGTCCTTCCTGTAATTCAGCAGAACTCCTCACACGCATGCGTGTCCAGAATACTCGTGCACCAGGCAGAAATCCGCTACCACTTCGGAGGCGGGTTCCCACCTGGTACTGGGTATCGATCTTGGGTCCCTCAAGGTTCTTAAGTCGAAGTACGGGTGCCGTCCTCACCTACATCTGGGGCGAATCCACTTCCGTGTCCAGGATAAGGTGGAGGACAAAGCGTAAATATACTCAGTCTCATGGCTGAAGTAATATTTACACAGATAAATCTGCAGCATAGCAAAGCGTCTACGGCTCTCTTGTGCCGTAGGCATGCAAAACTGCAAACAAACCCACACATAATACTAATACAAGAACCATGGGTATGTCACAAGCGTATCTGTGGTCTAGGTGCTATGTCGTGGGGACAAATACTTCATTGTGAAGGGAATGTGAGACCGCGAGCATGTATTATCATGCCGAGGTTGATCGAACACACGATGTTAAAAGAGCTATGCTCCGGAGATATCGTTGCTGCAAAAATAAAGTACTTGAAAAGTGGGAACAGTGTCGAAGCTATCATAGTTTCGGCCTACCTACCGTACGACTTTTTACAGCCACCTCCTTCGAGAGAGCTAAGAGAAGTGGTCAAGTATGCAGAATCCAATAATATGGGGCTAATAGTGGGCTGTGATGCAAATTCACAGAACATTGTGTGGGTAAGCAGCAAATGCAACCCCAGAGGTCACAAGGTCCTGGATTTTATCCTGTAATCCGATTTGGTCATTCAAAACACTGGTAACAAACCAACTTTTGTGACCAGAAAGAGATAAGAGGTGATTGATTTAACACTTACCAATAGGTCAGTTGGAAATCAAATCAACCGATGGCGAGTTTTGGAAGAGGACTCTCTTTCTGATCATCGTCTTATCGAATTCCGTCTGGGAATTGACACAATATCAATACCTTCTGGGAGGAATCCTCGAAATGTGGACTGGGACAGGTATGGTGAGCTTGTAACAGAGCGACTACCAAACCTGAAAAAACTCAAATCAGCAGAAATGATTGAAGATGCTACTAAGAAATTAGAAGGTACTTTAATCAATTGCTTTGAGGAACTGTGCCCACTCAGGCAAAGCAAGGCAGAGGAAAGCGGTTCCTTGGTGGAGCCCTGAACTGTCGAAGCTTCGAGTACGGTCCAGGAAACTTCTTAATAAGGCCTTGCAGACCAAAACAGAAGAGGACTGGGCTAATCATCGACTTACACAGAGAGAATATAAGAAAAAAGTACGGATAGCCAAACTTGAATCCTTTAGAAATTTCTGCAGTAACGTCGAAGAAATGAGGGAAATAGCGAGACTTTGTAAGGTCCTTCATTTGGACCGCTCAGTAAGGCTGGATTCCATTCGAAAACCTGATGGTTCATACACCATTTCCAAATCCGAAACGTTTAATGCTCTACTCGAAACACATTTTCCGGGTAGTAGAACTCTCTCTGAAGTAGAGAGTGGCATGAACAATAACGGTAGCAACGGTGGAACCTCTAGGTACAGCTGGTATATTGCTAGTCGGATAGTGACAAAAGAATCGATACGTTTTTCCTTGTCTTCCTTTGAGAACTTTAAGTACAATGGGCCTGGTTGAATATATCCAGCAATGCGTAAAAGGAGGAGACAGGCTGATTGAGACCCTGAAAAGGATCTTCACAGCCTGTCTTGCACTTGGGTATACACCATCCCAATGGTGACGCGTAAGGGTAGTATTTATTCCGAAACCAGGAAAAGACGACTATTCCCAGAAAAAAGTTTTAGACCAATCAGTTTGACATCGTTCATGTTGAAAAGTCTGGAACGAGTGGTGGAGAAACATATTCAAGTGGGGGTATTGCCGAGAAGTTCACTTAGTAGAAATCAACACGCTTACCAGAGTGGAAAATCATATGAATCAGCCTTACACGATCTTGTTAGCAATATTGAAGCCGGGCTGGAAGCTGACGAGTACACAATGGGCGTGTTCGTGGACATTGAGGGGGCTTTTGATAATGCCACTTTCGGCTCGATATGTTCTTCTGCCGAACGACACGGAGTTAATCAAGCCATTATAACATGAATATATTCCATGCTCTCTGAGAGGCTGTTAACGGCTGGTGGGAGCAGTGACGAACAAATCACAGTCAGGGCCAGACAAGGATGTCCCCAAGGGGGTGTTCTTTCTCCGCTGCTGTGGTGCTTCGTCGTGGACTCTCTATTAGTGGAGATGCAGGAACTCGGTTTTCACGTCCAAGCATATGCGGAGGACGTCTGTGCGCTAACATCGGATAAATGCCTAAGGCGGCTTTGCACGAAAGTGCAGAGGATTCTTGACAAAATCGACGACTGGTGCATGAGACAAGGTCTTTCCGTTAATCCGAATAAAACAACCATAGTCTTGCTTACGAGAAAACGGAAATTGGATGGACTCAGCCTTCCAACACTGAAAGGTGTGACACTTGGTCTTTCCAACGAAGTTAAATATCTAGGAGTAATCTTGGATAAGAAGCTGACATGGGAGACACACGTTTCACTGAAGATGAATCGTGTATTGAAGATTTTCCAGCAATGCCGTAGAGCCTTTGGCAAAACCTGGGGTCTGAAACCTGCTGTGGTCCTATGGATATACACAGCACTTATCAGACTAATCATCAGAATTTTGCATGCCTGCAAGATCGCACAGATTTCCGCTTGAAAAACACTAGCAGTGTTCGGCAGTTTAAAGGAGATAGATAAATTGGCTGATTTAGAGAAAACCCCTGCTCCGACTCCCAATTCCATCTTGGAACCGTCAGTGAAGACAGATGTGCAAGCTTCGGTGCAGATTTTCCCCTCGATCCAATCCTGCCTGTTTGGAAAGATTGCTTTAGCACGACCCCCAAACTCTAATTTGCGGATAGAGAGATCTGTCCGAAGTTCGGAGAAATACGGTGTTAACTGCCCGAAAATCCTTCCATGTCCCTTGAGAGATTGTCTCCAGAGACCAATCTCCTTTAACCTGATTGCACTTTGAGCTGCGATGGAAATGATGGAAAAGTCGATGGTAAGTAAGTGCAAAAGGATATTCAGGGCAGCACTGGGGCACGTTTTACATGCTTCGGTGATTCCAATGCATGCAGTCCTTTGCACCCTCCCCAGTTTAGTGATATTATAGCCCTTCCGGCATTCGTACGTTAAAATTGCCAAAACCACTGCGTTGTCCATCCACAGCATGACTTGTGGCTTGAGTCCCCATTTTTTACCGAACATAGATTAGCAGGAGTAGAAGGCTATACTGGCCTTCTTTACCCGATTTTCAATGTGTAGTTTCCAATAGAGTTTGGAGTCGAGTATCACTCCAAGATACCTAACTTCCCATGAGAGCAGGAGAACGAGGTTGTTTAATTTGGGAAGTCGAAGTCCAGACTGGAGGTTTATATTTTCTGGTAAATAGCACCAGCTCTGTTTTGTCAGAATTGTCTCGGAGGCCACAAGTGGCAGACCAGCGACTGAGTACAGCCAAAGACCTTTCAAAATCTCAGCCATGACTAAGCGAAACGGTCCCGATACCATCCGGACCAAGTCATCGGCGTATGCTACTACCTTAACCCCACCCTTATTTAGCATTATCAGACTTACGCTGCTGTGGTCTGGTGGCGACGGAGCATGGTTAAGTCCACAATCCGGGAACTATACGGGCTACAAAGAAGTGTATGTTTATGCATCACGGGTGCCATGAGTACAACCTCTGGTGATGCCCTAAATGCTATGCTTGATTTGCTCCCCCTGGATCTTAAGATACAACAGGAAGCAATAAAAGCAATGTGTAGACTCCATAAATATGATTTCTGGCACGAAGACGGAACTTCGGGACACAGAGAAATCTTTAAGTTGCTATCTGAGCAGTATCCTCTGTTTTTGGCACCTAAAGACGACCTGATACCCACAGTTTCATTTGGAAGGAAATTTGATGTCAGATTTCCATTGCGTGAACAATGGAGCAGTCCAGAATACATGCAGGGAGGTTTGACCGATATTTTCTTTACCGATGGGTACAAGAATGAAGTTGGGTCTGGAGCCGTATGGTACTTAAACGATAGTAATAAGTATCACTATGCTATGGGGGAAATGGCAACTGTTTTCAAAACAGAAGTTTTTGCCATCCTGAAAGTAACCGAATGGATAATTTAGAGGAGATGGAGCGGGAAACAGATTGGAGTTTTGAGTGACAGTCAGGCTGCATTGAAGGCCCGGGAGAATGCGAAGCAAACCTCAAAGATTGTTCAAGAATGTAAGAAGAAGCTTAATTCTGTCGCTAGACGAAACAGGCTTGTACTCATATGCGTTCCGGAACACTCCGGGGTTCAAGGAAACGAAATCGCCGGCGAATTGGCCAGCCGCGGATTAGCGATGCCCGCACAAGGGCCAGAGCCAATAATCGGAATCAGTTCCGCAGGAATTCTGAACTGGATCAGCGATTATGTAGGCAGTCTGAATAGGGAGCGATGGTAAGGTCTGGAACGCTGCAGAACTGCAAAGTGTTTTGTGACAAGTCCGAACAGAAAACTGTCAAACTTTCTACTAAAACTTAGAAGGAAAGATATTCGGTTGATGGTCGGCATCATTACAGGACACAACGCATGGGGTCAGCATATGACCACCATTGGAATCATTGAGGACCCGGTGTGCCTGTCATGCTTGGAGGAGGCGGATAGCACTGAGCACTTTCTCTGTGAGTGTTCTGCCTTTGCTAGAGCAAGGCTACGAGTTTTGGGTTCCGATGTCATGAGAATGAGTAATATTCGTTCTCTAAAACTGGAGGATATTTACAGAATTGCCAAAGAATCTGGAAAATTCTCACAGAACTAACTATGGCAACGAACCAGTCATGCCGAGAAGGTGTAGCAGCTCTGACAACTGCCTCTATCAATACGGGCTGTTGCTGGCTGACGCTTATCTAATTACTAGGAAAGTGAGATTCCATCAGCAAGCTGAGTGTCTCACTTTACCGTTCCGTGAAGGAACCATCAGATTTCCTAAGTGACCCCAGCTTTGCAGTTGGGTCCCTTTTCAGGATCAGAATTCCCTTCATGAGGCTATTTTCGATTCCCGAATAAGCCTCTTGTAGTTCTTCTGAACATCACGGTATCGCTCCCAGTCCTCAGCAAGGTTAGTCTTGAGGGCCCGGTTTAGAAGTTTTCTCGACTCACGCCTCAACATCTGGAGATCTCGATTCCACCAAGGAACGGGAGTCCGGTTAGGGAAAGGTCGAATTGGAGAGGCTGACTCAAAACATTCAGTTAGGGCAGCGTTGAGTTTCTCAACAGCCGCCTTAATGGCCTATTCTTTTCGAAGTCTTGGTGGCGTAACGTCAAGGTCCTACAACGCCTCCCTAAACTTCTGCCAGTCTGGTTTTCTGGGGTTTCTAGAGGGCAATGGCATTTTGCCTCCCCGCCACACTGAAACTCAATATACCTGTGGTCCGACCACGAATCTCGGGTGGTTGCCCTTCCAGAGCATCGTAAAGAAAATAAGTAGATGCAATCACAAACTTCGACCATCCGCGTCTGCCTCTGTAACACACCTCAGCCGCTACTAGGTCTTCGCAACAGAATTGCTCAAGACCCGTCACAGTGAGATGGGATGATACGTTACAGTGAGATGGGATGATGAGCGTTTTGGTACAATGGAATAGTCTTAAAATAATTAATGGAGTTCTGCATCGTGAAGATACTCCGTTCTGCAAACCCGGAAGAGGAGCAGGATGAGGCTGATGGTGCCAACGAACTGCTGACTGGCATGCAGCTAGATGACACCGAGTCCGAAAAAGGAAACCAGTAAACATGGGTTTAAAGGTTGTCCAAATCAATCTGCAGCATTCACGGTGTGCAACGGACAACCTAACCGTTCTCCTGGCGGAGGAGGACGTGGACATCGCAATAATTAAGGAACCCTGGGTGCGGAGCACCGAGGTGAAAGGGTTCACTGGGAAAACCTACAATATCTACTATAAACGGATAGAAGGTAATCCCAGAACATGTATTGTAGCTAAAAAACATTTAAACACATTTTTAATTCCATTGTATAGTTCACAGCATGTGACGGCTGTTGAGGTGGAAGCCACTGACGGAGTCAGAATTACGCTTGCCTCTATATACATGGCACATGAAAGACCAGCACCGCCTGAGGAGGCTTGTAAACTTTTGCAGGAAAACCCGAACAAAACCCTGCTTCTCGGATGCGATGCCAATGCAAGGCATGCTCTATGGGGAAGCTCCGAAACAAACGACCGAAGTGAGTGTCTTTATGATTTCATAATTAACAGTAACTTGTCGGTATGTAACAGGGGTAACACTCCCACTTTCACCTTTCCAAGTACGGAGTACTTCTGGGGATGGGAGGAAGTGATCGATGTTACCCTAATGTCTGAAAACAGCTCAGTAAGGTTAGAAAATTGGAGTGTAAAAGGTCTTTTTCGGATCACAGCTGGATCCTGTACGATCTGGATCTTAATGTTGATCCGCCCTTACCGTATAGAAATCCACTAAGAACCAACTGGAAAAGGTTCAGGAACATAGTTAATAAAAGGATAGGAGAGATTCTCATCCACAAAATCACTCTCACCGAAAATCTTAAGAGTAGGGTCACAACATTGGAGAAGGCATTTAGTAGGGCCTACAAAACGTCCTGCCCCATAAAATTTAGTAAAAAATCCCATCCCCCTTGGTGGAGCAGTGAGCTCTCAAAACTAAGGAAAAAATCTCGATCAACGTTTAACCTCAGCTACTCGACAGGAAATTGGCAATTGTACAAAGACAGTCGGAGACAGTACAAGAAGGCAATTAGGGCCGCCAAGAAAGAGAGCTGGAGCGAATTCTGTTCGTCTATCGAATCCAGCAGGGATTCTGCCAGGCTTAGCCGTGTTCTGTCCAAAGATCATTCAATGGCTTCTTGGGTCAAGAAGCCTGATGGTACTTGGACAGCTACGACAGAGGAATCGCTAGAACTTCTGCTTAACACACATTTCCCGGGGTGCAGCGTCCAGGAAAGAGGGAGGGGAAGTATCAGGCGGAGCCAATATAATCCACAGCACCTTGCAAAAGAAATAATTACAAAAGAGAAACTTGCATGGGCAATTAAATCTTTTTCACCTTTTAAATCTCCGGGGCCAGATGGGATCATCCCAAAGATGTTACAGGAAACCTTGAACTGTATCCTACCATGGCTAGAGGAAATTTTTAAAGCGTTTTTAAACCTAGGTCATATTCCAGATAGTTTGAAGCTAGTCAAGGTCGTCTTCATTCCAAAAATAGGCAGGAGGGGACATGAATCAGCGAAGGACTATAGGCCAATCAGTCTTTCGTCTTTCCTGTTAAAAACCTTTGAAAGACTTTTGGATATATATCTTAGAAGCTCTTTGGAGAGCTCTGGTATATCTACTGCACAACATGCGTACCTTAAAGGCAAATCTACGGAGACAGCGCTTCACGAGGTAATCCGAGCAATAGAGGGCTCTCTAGAGAACAAACATTATACCATGGCGGCATTCTTGGATATAGAAGGCGCCTTTAACAATGTTAGTACAGATGCGATCCAACGGGCGTTGATAGACTTAGAGGTGGACAATTGCATCAGTAATTGGGTCATCTCTATGCTAGAAACCAGGATCATCAAAGCTAATATGGGTAATATCAGTATAACCAAGAAGGTCCACAGAGGCACCCCACAGGGGGGAGTACTGTCTCCACTTCTCTGGTTATGCGTTATTAGCAAAGTCTTAATAAAACTTAATAGAGGTGGGGTAAAAGCGGTGGCGTACGCTGATGATGTGGTGTTAATGGCGTCAGGACTGTGTCCTAATACGATCAGTGGGATCATCCAAAGGGCATTAGGCGAGCTTAACTCTTGGGCCACAGGCTGTGGCCTAGGTTTAAACCCACGTAAAACAGAGCTTATGCTTTTCACCACCAGATATAAGGTACCACCTTTTACCCTACCAAATATTAACGGACAAACTCTCTCACTATCACCCAGCGCAAAGTACTTAGGGGTAATTCTGGACTCCAAACTAAGCTGGAAATTAAATGTTGAAGAACGGGTAAGGAAGGCAGAAATTGCTTTATATGCCTGTAAACGTATGCTTGGAAGAAGATGGGGTCTTCAACCTAAGCATACATTATGGCTGTATAAGACGGTTATACGACCTATTCTATCGTATGGTTCGGTAGTTTGGTGGAAGGCTCTAGGGAGAGAGTACAGTACCAAACTACTCGGCAGAATAAAAAGATCAGCATGTGCAATAACGGTCGGTGCAATCAGATCATGTCCTAGAGAGGCTCTCAATGCACTGACACACGTTATTCCAACACGTTATACCTACATATTAAGAAGACGGCAACCATGAGTGCATTTAGGTTAAACGAAGCGGGTCGCTGGAGGGAAAAAACTTATGGTCATGCTAGTCTATTATTGCGACAAACTCAGTTAATCTTGGTGAGAACTGACTACATCGTCCCGACGGTAACTTTCAATAGGAATTTTGCCACACTCTTTCCATCTAAGGAAGAATGGAATAAGGGACTCTCTCTAAACAACTTCGACACTACAGTCTATACGGATGGAAGTAAAATGGGCTGCGGTGTTGGAGCTGGTATATATTCTCACAGACTTAAAATTGAGAAATCTGTGTGTCTCCCTAATACCAGCAGTGTCTTCCAGGCGGAAGTACTGGCGATTGGGGAAGCTTGTAGTCTACTAATCGCAGATTTCTCTTTTAAGGGTAATATCGCTATTCTCTCGGATAGCCAAGCTGCAATCCAGGCACTCCAAAGTGGTGGAACAAAGTAGGAATAGCCTCACCATCTTGAGTGAAAACCATAAAGTTACCTTAATCTGGGTCCCGGGACATCGGAACATTGAAGGTAACGAAAAAGCAGATGAACTGGCAAGAGGGGGATCTGCCATGAATAATGCTCTTGCAGAATCGGTACTCACACCATTAGGTGCAGTCAAGAGCACAATTTCCCAAAAATACCTCCGAATCGCTGACTGTAGGTGGAAAGTCCAGACGAAATGCAAAATTAGCAGAACGTTATGGCCCACCTACAACCTCAAGCAGCTTTGAAGTCGGCGAAAAGATGGTGTGTGCCGATTCTCCTTGCATGGGATTGGTGTATTGTGAATATTTGGTCGATTGTGGACTTTCCAGAACTAAAGTCACACTGATAAGGTCCAATCAGTTGGTTGATGGTAGCCTTTATCCTTGCACACAATACGCTCGATAAAGCCTTATAGGCGATCTTTAGAGGACTAATCCCGCGGTAAATGGCACAGATTGCAGTATCATCCATCTTATGGATTGATGCATGCACCTTACCAGCTCCTAGCTGCCATGTTTGAATAGCTCAGCCGGCAGTCCGTCGGCGCCCGCGGCTTTGTTGTTCTCTAGCCGCGTTATCGCTATTCTCACCTCGTCATGGTCGGATAGCGGAACGACAATTCCGTCGTCAACGATTGGGGTATCGGGATCTTCACATTCTCTGTGACCTGCACAGCTACCACTATTTAACAGGTTCGAGAAGTGTTCCCTCCAAAACTTAAGTATGGTCTGGATGTCAGACACTAGATCGCCGTCTTTATTCTAACAGGAAAACGCCCCTGTCTTGAAACCTTCTGTAAGCCGCCGAACTTTCTGGTAGAATTCTCGGGCGTTGTTCCTATTGGCCGGCATCTCAAGTTTGTGGCACTCACGTATTTCGGGATCTCGTTTCTTCTTTCGGATAATACGTCTCTCTTGTTCGTCTGGTTCGTGTTGCGCCCGATCGCAGCTCTATAGGCAGCATCTTTTCTTTCTGCGGCAACATGGCATTCCTCGTCGTACCAACTATTTTTTCGGGCTCGCCGGAATCCGATTTCTTCTTCAGCGGTGGTACGTAGCGAACGAGAAATGTTGCTCCATTGCTCATGAATTCCGGTTTATTGGGCAGTACTCTCTGAGAGCAGGAGTGAGTGTTGAGTGGCGAATATTCTGGCTGTGTGTTGTGATTGCCACTTTTCGATATCAAACATTCCCTGCGTAAGTAGATGTGCGCTTTTTGCTGCACAGAGGCGTGTGCGCAGTTTGGCTGCAACGAGGTAATGATCCGAGTCGATGTTGGGTCCTCGGATCGTACGTACATCTAAAACACTAGAATCGTGTCTTCCATCTATCATAACATTATCGACTTGGTTTCGTGTTGTTCGATCAGGAGACAGCCACGTAGCTTGGTGTATATTTTTAAGCTGGAATCTGGTGCTGTAGACTACCATGTTTCGGGCCCAAGCGAAGTCGATCAGCCTCTGTCCGTTACCGGATGTTACGTTGTGTAGGCTAAACTTCCCGACTGTGGAATCAAAAATTCCCGCCGTGCCCACCCTGGCGTTGAAATCGCCAAGCACGATTTTTATGTCGTGGAGGGCCCAGCGCTCATAGGAACGTTCCAGGCGCTCATCGAAGGAATCTTTAGTCGCATTGTCCTTCTCTTCCGTCGGGGCGAGGGTGCAATTGAACGAGATGTTGAAAAATCGTGGTTTGACGCGGCATATTGCGAGATAATCGTCCACCGGATTGAACGACAGTACTTGGCGACGAAGTCTCTCTTCCACAACAAATCCTGCACCGAATTTGCGCTATTTTACATGGCAATTGTAGTAGACGTCGCAAGGTCCTATGTTTGTCCTGCCTTGCCGTCCATCGCATGTCATGAATGGCAGTGAAGTAACACTAAACATTTAAACTTAAGCAAATCGCCACAATGTCTCCTACAGTAAACCTATCTCGCGATATTTTACACAAAACATTAAGTTTACTACGGCACACACTACCACAATGAGTATGTAACTTACAATCATACAGTAAAGTTGATAACAAATAACATACGTTTAAGCATTGAGTAAATAATAACATAGTCACCATCTCGAACAAAAATTATTTTGTATGTGGAGTGCCAGTGGCCACTGGCCTGTAGTGGCACCAGCCACATTTACATTCGGTATCATATGGAATCAGCAGGAAAGTGAAAGATTTGTCGTGCGCATACAGCATATGTTTCAAAGGTCAGTTGGTGTGAGTTCGATATGTGAGTTTGATGTGTAAGTTCGTTGTAATTGTTGTAGCTCGCTTGTGGTTTCATTGTTTAATTGCTTCATTGAATTACTCAATGACTGCTTTTGTAAGATCTGTAGACGCTTGGCACCAGGTTCAAATCCTGGGACGGACATCTTTTTATTTTTTATTTAAATTTTATTTCTTTGATAATAGTGAAAGTATAATGGCTTTCGAGCCAATTAGTGAAAGACTCTGCCTCATGAGACTCAAAGGAAGATTTCAGAACATAACAGTTGTAGCCGCGTATGCGCCTACCGATGTCTCAGACGATTTTGCAAAAGACTCCTTCTATGCAGAACTGGAATATGTGATGTCAAAATCATGTAAATATGACATAAAAATGCTCCTCGGAGATTTAAATGCAAAGGTGGGAAACACCAATATTAGCAAAGACGTTGGGGGAAAGCACTCTCTACACGACGAATCGAACGATAATGGTGCACGACTAATAAATTTTTGTCTAAGCAGCGGGCTGTGGATAAGCAGCGTTTCTTTTCCACACAAGAAAATTCATAAGCAAACCTGGGAAATGCCCGGAAGGAGAGGATCGAACCAGATAGATCATGTATTGATGGATAAAAGACACGCAACCTCGGTCATTGACGTCAGATCGTTTAGAGGCGCAAACTGTGACTCTGACCACTACATGGTGATTGCCAGGATAAGGCAAAAAATTTCAAATATAGGCAACGATCGCAGGTTCAAGAAAGTAAAATGGAGTACTGAGCGAATTTCAGCGGATGAGAAAGAGCGTCGTGCATACCAAGAAATCATAAAGAGTAATCTAATCGTAACAAAGGAAGACTCAGCAGAAACAATCTGGGCTAAAGTAAAAAATGCGGTTATTGGAGCAGCTAAAGAGAAAATAGGCACAAAAAGATGCACCACAAATGAGTGGTTCGATGCAGAGTGTAAAGCAGCTATTGAAACAAAAAACGAAGCGCGAAGAAAATATTTAAACAAACGAACAAGACAAAACCTACTTGAATATAACGAAAAAAGGCAAGCCGCAAAGAAAATTATAAAACAAAGGAAAAAACAGGACATCAACAGCAAAGTTCAGCGTATCGAGAATGATTTCAGTCAAGGAAATGTAAGAAATATGTACAGCGCAATTAGAAGCCAAACAAAGACATATCAGCCACGAACAAATTTGTGCAAAACCAAGGAAGGTGAAATAATAACAGAAAGAGAAAAAATTTTGAATAGATGGCAAGAATACTTTAGTGATCTTCTGAATATAGAACATGCAACAGACTACGGTCCACACTGTATAGATGAGACATACTTTACAGCAGAAAACTTCATAGAAGCACCGGGTCGTAACGAAGTGGTAGAAAGTCTGAAAAAGTTAAAAAATAATAAAAGCAGCGGAAGTGACCAAATAAATGCAGAACTTCTAAAATACGGCGGTGAAGTACTCAATAACATGATAACAGAACTGATACGCAAAATTTGGGAAACCGAACATCTACCGGAAGAATGGAACAATAGCCTTATAGTACCATTACATAAAAAAGGCGACAAAACAAATTGTAATAATTATCGAGGCATATCTCTCCTCAACACTGGTTATAAAGTCTTTACAAATATACTCAATAAAAGGTTGAGCGTATATGCTGAGGAAATTTTGGATGACTACCAGTGCGGTTTTCGCCAGGGTAGATCCACAACAGACCAATGTTTCACACTAATGCAAATTCTTGAGAAACACAGAGAGTTCGAACTAAACCTGCACTGTCTGTTCATTGGTTTTAAGCAAGCTTTCGACAGCATCAATAGAAACTGTCTGAACGACATAATGCTTAAACAAGGTATACCGGTAAAAATTATAAAACTAATTCAGATGACACTATCAAACACTAATGCCAAGGTTATGATAAATGGAGATGTTACCAACGAATTCAGCATTTCATCAGGTGTAAAACAAGGCGATTCACTATCAGCGACAATTTTTAATTTATTACTACATGAGGTAGTATGCAAACTGAAATGTGGCAATTCGATTTTTAATTGCAGCTCGCAAGTGTTAGCTTATGCCGATGACATTGTCGTGATTGCACAGAATGAGCATGAGCTTAAGAAAATTTATATGCGATTGAAAAACACAGCTTTAGAAGTGGGTCTACGGGTAAACATAGATAAAACGAAATATATGCACTTCGCAAAGAAACCGAGTGAAGATGCACACATTGAAATAGATGGTGAATGCATACAGAAGGTCGACAAATTTAAATACTTAGGTTTTTTCATCAGCAGTAATTCTGACACTTCCGTGGCAATAAATGACCGAGTAAGTGCGGCAAACAAAGCATTCTTTGCTCACATAAAATTATTCAAGTCCCGATTGCTATCAAGAGATCAAAAGATGGCAATGTATAAAGCGCTTATAAGACCCATACTAACATACAGCAGTGAGGTATGGGTACTTAAAACAAAAGACATGGACCAAATACTAAGGTTTGAAAGAAAGATACTGCGAACAATATATGGTCCTTCCCGGCGAGATGACGGAACGTATCGGATAAGATACAATCATGAGCTAGACACATTGATACGTAATGGAAACGCAATACGCTTTATAAAAAGTCAACGAATCAGATGGCTGGGGCACATGTACCGAATGCCCAAATGGAGAGCTGCCAATATAGCGTTCCATAGACAACCAATTGGACGGAGATGTCGAGGGAGACCAAACAAACGCTGGGTAGATGAGGTCATAGCCGACCTGCAGAAAATGGGTATCACAAACTGGAAAGGAGTAGTAGAGAATCGATCGGAGTGGAGAACCGTAGTTGTGGAAGCAATGGTCTGCACAAGACTGTAATGCTAATGATGATGAATAATTTTTTTTTAAATTATGTAGATCACATACAAATATCATACTATATATACAATGTACAGCAGAAGTCTTGATACCCTACCACTTCGATGATGTGTTGTAAAAAATATCACTAACGTTTTTGAGTATTTTATAAAAAATTAAATAAATCCAATTGTTCCCGTGTGAAATATAAGAAAATATAAAATATCTCATTCTCAAATAAGAAGAAAAAAACCATAAAAACTCTGAAAATTCAAACAGCAAAAGTGTTGATACTCTTGGAATAAAGGTTTTACATATGTATGAAAAAGTTTAATAACAATTTGAGAAAAATTACATTCGACTTGTAGCAAGCTTTTAAGTTGATTTTGATTTGACAACAAATGGGATACTTTATGCATTAGCCACATCTTCATTATATGCGCGGTGTGTTTGGGATCGTTGTCCTGCTGGAAATAAAATCCACCAGACAATCCAATTTTTTAGCGCTTTGTAACAAGTTTTCTTGAAGTATTTTTAAATATAATATAGTATACTTCTTTTGTCATTATTTCATCAGTAAAAACAAGATTGCCAATACCTGACGTCGACATGCAGCCCTAAAACCATTACGCCTCAACCTGCATGCTTGACCGTTTTAATTGTATTTTTTTGATTTAATTCTTCATTTTGCTTCCTTTAACTTTAAGTCGCCCATCATATCCGAAAATATTATATTTCGATTTGTCAGAGAAAATTACTTTATCCCGAAGTCAAACTCTTTGAGTTGATAAGGTCTGGCAACTTCGGTATTTTATTTCTATTAGTATGATTGGCAATGGGCTTTTTTTAGCTATATATGCTTTATATCCATTTATCTTGATTGAATTTCGCACTGTATCCGATGAAGCAATGATGCTTAGAGATATTTGCAATACAGTAGCTATATTCGGAGCACTTTCGGAAGGATTTTTTTTCTATTGTTCTCTTGATAAATCGTTCATCTCTCTCGGTTAACTTCCTAGGGCGGCCTGATCTCTGCTTATTTTCAATCCTTTTCTCTTTTTTGAATCTTTATATTACTTTTTGCACTATTGCTTTACTCCTGCTGATGGTTTTTCTGATTTCTGAGTATGATTTTATATCTTTATGCATGGGTGCAACAATTTTTCTCTCTTTTAATGTCAATTCTTCATTTCCCGTGAGGAGTTGTCTGATCTCCCATCAGGCGCGTCCCAGGTAGTGGATAGGGACGCCCTGACATCACACGAGTGGCCTTTCCTGATGGGATGGGTTCAACACTCGTGTGATGACTCAAAGGTGGCATAGAATCATAGTGCCATCCGCGAACCAAACTGGCTAGGGAGGAGTCCCGAATAAAAACCCTGCTTCGTAATGGACAACATAGAGGATAATACTTCAGGTAAGTCCACACAAGTGGCAATTCACCCGCTTCGGTGGCAGGAGCATGGATTCTGGAGCCCCCAACCATTACCCAAGTCTCTCAGCTTTATGAGCGAGAGCGCATCCTGGAAGTGACGGGGGTTGCTATCGCAATCTCCTCTTCTTCAGAGTCTGAAAAACGTTTCCCTGAAAGCAGTACACCCCCCTGCCCTGCAGCTGCCACTAATGGCCGAGCCACGATCTCCTAAGGTACGAGCGCGATCTTAGCGCCAGTCAATGTGGGGGAAAGAGGTTCTGCTGAACCACATCCCTATCGGCGCCTCGACAAAAAGTCCAGCACAGCTGACGTATGCAGAAATCAAATACTGCAAAAGTCGACTGATGCGTCAGGTTATTGTCTCCGGTCCTGAAGCCAACGCGAAGGGCTATGAGACAAAGAACGGCACAGGGTACTCGCTTCGCAGTCTACAGCGAAGAGAGTGTACCCCACAGGAAGGCCATTTGCTGGATTCGAGATCCAGACCTGTCTACGGCGGATGTCCTATCCTGTCTACGTGCCCAGAATCCGGGCATCAGCACGAAGCTTTGGCGAGTCCTCTTGTACACCAAGAGCAAAAACCGGGCAGGAAAGGAAGGGGCTGCTCTTGTGGTGCGAGTGGACGAGTAGAGTGTTGATGTCATAGGCTCACGGTACGGGAACCGTCTGAGTCTCTCCTTTGGGACGGTCAGTTTTCACGTGTTTCTCAAATGATTGGCTCGGACGGTTCCTGCAGCTACCGTCCCTTAACGGTGACTCAGATTAACTTGCAGCATTCCAAAGCCGCAACCGCACTTCTAAGTAGAAGGCTTACCCAGCTGCACACATTACCCCACATAACAACAATGCAAGAGCCCTGGGTATGGGCCGCCTCTGTGGCTTATGCATATTGAAAGGAGTTCGAGTAGACCGGTCTTATAGTATCATCCCATCCCACTGTGAGGGGTCTTGACAGGGCTCTCGACTATTCGAATTTATCGCGTCCTCCTGCCTAGACACACATAACAAGGGCTCACAGCCAATGTTTGTAACTGCTAGAAGGTAGAAGGTGATTGATCTCCCCCTATCAAACTCAAAACTTGGGTGGTCATTCAAGAACTGGAGAGTCCTTGCCGAAGACTCGTGCTCGGACCACAGATACAGTGATTTTCAGTGTGCCGAGGAGGCATAAATGCCATTGCGCTCTAGAAACCCAAGAAAAACAGACTGGCAGAAGTTTAGGGGGGCGTTGCGGGACCTTGGACGCCACAAAGACTTCGAAAAGAGCAGGCCATTGAGGCGGCTGTTGAGAAACTCAACGCTGCCCTAACTGAATATTTTGAGTCAGCCTGTCCATTTCGACCTCTCCCTAACCAGACTTCTGTTCCTTAGTGGAATCGAGAGCTGCAGATATTGAGGCGTGAGTCTAAAAAGCTTCTAAACCGGGCCCTCAAGACAAACCTTGCTGAGGACTGGTATTGAATTTTTTAGTGACACGGTGAAATTGGATAGGATCCTGAAAAGGGACCCAACTGCAAAGCTGGGGTCACTTAGGAAATCTGATGGCTTCTTCACGGAGCGGCAATGTAAGACACTCAGCCTGCTGATGGAATCTCATTTTTCTGGTAATCAGATAAGCGTCAGCCGGCAACAGCCCTTATTGATAGAGGCGGTTGTCAGAGCTGCTACACCTTCTCGCTATGATTGGTACCTTGTCAGATATGTGGGGAATGAGGCCGCCATTCGATTTGCCCTCAAATCTTTTGGCGACTACAAGTTGCCCGGGTCAGATGGCATATATCCTGCCATGCTGAAGGCGCAGAGTCCGTGACAGCAGCCCTCAAGAAAATCTTCTCGGCATGCCTGGCACTGGCTTACATACAACGCTATTGGAGGATGGTGAGGGTCGCCTTCATCCCAAAGGTTGAAAGAGACGACTACGCCAGCCCCAAAAGCTTTACACCCATCAGCATGACTTCTTTCGAGCTGAAAAATCTCGGACGGCTGGTGGAATTGCGCATACGTCAGAAGTCTCTGAAGGCTTACTATCTGTCTCCATTTCAGCATGCTTATCAAAGTGGAAAATCCTGCGAGTCGGCACCGCAAAACCTTGTTGCTAGGGTAGAGATGGCCATGGACAGGAGGGACTACGCTATAGGCATCTTTTTAGACATGGAGGGTGCGTTTGATAATGCCACTTTTGACAGTATGTGTAGCTCTGCTAGTAGACCCGGCGTAGACCGGATTTCGATGGATTCGTTCGATGCTGGCCGAAAAAATCGTCTCGGTACGAGCAGAGGAATATGTGCTGGTGTCATCTGGGGTTAATAGAGGTTGCCCCCAAGGCGGTGTGCTGTCTCCATTGCTATGGTGCATGGTAATGGATCCTCTACTCACCACTTTAAGCGACTCGGGGGTCTACGCACAAGCACATGCGGACGATGTTGCCTGTTTGGTAACAGGCTCTTCGCTTATGAACATCTGCAGGAAAGTGGAGAAAACTCTGAATCTTGGTGCTGTGCGAATGGGCTATCTGCAAGACACACACAAGAATGATATTGTCCTCTTCACCAGAAGGAGGAAGCTTGATGGACTCGATCTGCTTAAGCTAAAATGAGTCACAATCAAGCTAACCAAAGATATTAAATATCTTGGAGTAATCCTCGATAGCAAGCTCTTCTGGAAATTTTACGTTAAAACAAGGACATCCAAAGCACTGACAGCTTTCTGGCAGTGCAAAGGTGTCTTTGGGAAATCGTGGGGTCTTTCTCCTAGCAAGGTGCTAGGATAAGACCTATCTGCAGGCGGAAACACAATGGGAACTGGTATGGTCCCTGTCCGGCAAAACAGATAAGGCATGGACTTCGATCCAACGATTCTCTCTATGCCCCTTGACTCAATGCCATCAAGAGTCGTACTTGAAAAGATATGTAGTATAGTACTGCCAGAGGCTCAGTTGTTGTCAAACTCAGAAAATGAGCACGGCAAACACTGTTTTCGCATTTTCACGGATGGCTCCAGGACCGAGCATGGCTCCGGCTCTGGGGTCTACGTGGAATCCATCAGGACAAAACTGCACTTTGCTCCTTAGCTGAGATGGACTCTGAGGCCAACTTCTTTGGCCCAGAGCCCGTTTTGCCACTCCCTCCTGCGGCCATCAAAGCCGCGGTTAGCAAATGGGTTACCAAAACCCATAAGCGAGCTTGGCAGGCTGAGAGGGGCTGGAGATGGACAAAACTGATGTTACCTGTCATATCCGATCGACTGTCGCAAACCCTCCTGTCGTTAAGCAGAAGAGAGTGCAGACGGCTGGTTGGACTGTGGTTTCTTTGGGCGAAGCACATGGAAAGCCCATCCTTTCAGACAGTGAATCGAATCAGATTTGAGATCTTTGGCACTACAAGATCTACTCAGATTTCTTCGGAGATCGGGTAGATTTAAAGAAAATTAAAAGGGAATCCTAGTGTAGTACAATAAACTTAATTAATATCTGATTGCTGCACTTGCTAGTTGTCACGACCAAAAAAAAAATGATTGTTAATTCTGAACACGTAAAAAAGTAAACACAGAAGCGAAATGAACTTCATCAGTTACACTGAAAATAGAAACAAACATTATTTCGAAGCATCGCAAATCAAAACTACGTCATTTCGCGCATTAGTTACTTCAAAGTGCGAGCGTATCAATACTTTTGCTGTTTGAATTTCATACTCACAGTTACATTTTTGCTTGCTGTTGTTGATGCTTTTTTTAAATTACTTCATTATAAACTACATTCAACGTCAAGTTTTCGTTATTGCCCATTTGAACTCTTATATTTTTCGAGGATCTAACCCGGCTTAACGCAACATAAAGTTGGCGGTGAGCAAAGCAATCCTCCTTTAAATGAAGCCCCACCCTTGATAATGTTTGCCCCTGGGCCTTGTTTATTGTTATGGCGAAGGCTATTATAATGGGAAATTGGCGGCGCTTCAACGTAAAAGAAGTGTGGTTTCGCTCGGCTGCAAATTTATACGAGGCAATAGAAATCGCCTTCCCTGGGCTTCTCCGCATAACACTTCCGCGTGCAAATAATTCGGATGCATTTGTTTTATGATAAGTCGTGTGCCATTCACCAATCCTTCTGCTAGGCTTAAATTGCGAACCAACATTATTGGTGTTCCAATTTTCAATTGAGGCTTATGCGGCGGAGTTCCACTTAAATTGAGGGAGTGTAAAAATTCCACAGGGAATCTTACCTGATCTTGTGAATCTTGTGAAACAATCGTATCACCGCTGAGATATGTGCGCTCTTGGCCAGGTAGCATATCGACTATACTCGAGTTTATGATGGCACATTGATCATTTTTTGGACATAATATGGCTCGGTCTTTTAAATTATCGATTTCTATTATTCCATTATTTGGTTGGAAAACCCAGTCAATGAGGTTTCCGTTTTTTAAAAGAATTTGGTCAGGAGTTTTTACTCTTGATGCATTATCTTGCCCTTCGCCGTGTCCTATGCGCAAAAGAAAATTACAATAGTCGGGTTCTTCACTACGCATATTGATTGTGAGCTTAAATGATTTAAAAAATTTCCACAAAGAGCAACGCTTTACACAATTACCAACTATGCCAGTTCGCGTACTTCTCGGTACCACAGGCAAAACTTGCCTAAAGTCTCCACCCAGAATAATAATTTTCCCACCAAAAGGCGTCTCATTTTGGTGAATATCGCGCAAAAGACGATCTAAACACAACAGAGCTCTGCCAGGTACCATGCTAGCTTCATCCCAAATAATAGCTTTTGCTGCCTTTAATCCCTGACCAGCTTTAGTGTTTGGTTTTACCAAAGAAACTGACGATTCAGTCAACGGTACGGGAAATTTAAAAACGCTGTGAGCAGTTCGCCCGCCTGGCAACAAAATTGAAGCTATACCTGTCCAAGCTACGGTAATCACTGTTTCTCCAATACCACGAATATAGTGAGTAAGAGTTTCATATAGAAATGTTTTTCCAGAGCCACCAGGTCCATCAATAAAAACAGCTTTAACAGATATGCCGTCATCATTTAACATTGTACATACTTCGTCAAAAATGTGTTTTTGTTCTCGATTAAGCTGATCTTTTAATGTTTGTGCGCATATCAAATCGACTTCAATGTCAGTTGTTAAAGTTGTAAGGTTGTCTGCAAAAGAAACTTCCGGCAAACCAAAATGTTTTGAAGATGTATTGTGGGAAAGTAAAATTTGATTAAATTCCCGCAACGCCAATATTTCACTTTCTACTACATTATTATCTCTTACAAAATCTTCAATAAAATATTCTTTAAATGTTGTCCAAAGTTCAAGGGGTGAAGTAGGTTCTCCAAACACGCAAATCATGGCAAAAATACGTCTTAACTGTGAGGGCATTTTGAAGGTAGAAACTTCTGTCAAAACAGCAACCCATTCCGAGTTATCCACTAATAGCTTTCGTTTGACGGCCGATTCCCAAAAAGAAGAGAGGAGCTCATTACCAACTGTCAATAAATCATTGTATGATTTAGGACCCTTTATGGAATCTAACAGTAAACGTAATGCAAATCGTTCTCGATCCTTTGGATCGACCGTATATATTCTGTCTATTGCGTTGGCTAAATTTTTTCTTCTCTGCCACGAACGTGAGCCTTGTTGCCAAGTGTAATGTTCAGGAATTTCTTGGTAAGTCAATGTATTAGCAAAAGTATCTATTGTATTCAGCTTAAAGTACGCAGTAAGTGTAGTGTCTCGGAATTCCGTAATCGCTTCTGCTATAATAGCACTGTCTTCACGAAAGTAAATATTTTGTAAATTTGGAAGGTGTACCGCAAGAGGTTTTACTGTGTGTGATTTTTCCTGCATTGGAAATTCAAAAAGTCTCCAACACGCTTCTGGTGCGCTTACATACCTAGCATCTACAAAAGTCGTTATCTCATCAAAATTAATGCAGTTACTAACAGGTTGTTCAATGATCTGAATACTTGCACAATCATATCCTTTATAGATATATTTATGTAGGTACTTAACACTTTTGATTGAAGAACATATTTCAACATTGATGTGAGCGGCGTATTTTTTTGTTAAGTATTTACTATATGGTACGATCCATCGATTATCTAATTCAATTTGGTTTTGATTGACTCGAACTAAAACTTTGCACCCGTCATCGCGGCGACGATACTGGGGATACCCATTGATATCTTGCAAAGTAACTTCTTGAAATAGTTTTGGATATTTTTTTGTGCATTCTCCATATTCAGACATGCAAGGCGATGAAGGATTAAGTGGGCCACATGGACCATGCACCATACATTTTAAAACAATTTCATGAAGTTCAGGTTCAGTTTCTTTATTCGGAATTTCAGCACAAACAGCCAAGTCTATAATAGAAGCATCAATAATGGTATCTGCATCATGAAGAGCAACCAAAATATGTGCATGCGGTAGACCTCTTTTTTGAAATTCTATTACGTATAGAAAATATTTCACCCTTCCAAATACATGCTTTTTTGAAATATCATTTAAAAGATCTTTTAGTTTTTGCTTAAAAACTCGCGCTATTAACTCAGGACGCATTTGGGGTACTTGATACTGTTCAATGTTTTGAGTTATCTCAGGCCATTTTGGATTAGAGGTATAAGTTATGAAAAGTGACGGCTTTCCATGTTTTCTAACAATAGCCATGGCATCTTGGTAATGCATATTCATATTGCGAGGTGAGCCTGGAAAACTGGAAGGCAGAACGACAATGCGACCAGGGCGTGCATTTTCTAGTTCTGCTTGACGCATAACATAATCGTGTAAGCCAGCATATGTTTCAACTCGAAGCTGATGTTGGTGATTACGCAAAAACGCCAACCTTGCACCCTCTATTCTAACGTACTGATCAACTAAATATTGTTGCCAAAGTTTACCTGAAGCATGAAGTAAGCTGAAACCTTCTCGAATCGCTATTCGATATGCAACGAATTGCAACTGTGTGACCCTGAACCTGCGACTTGTTCTGTATTCTTGCTCATGTAGTAGTGACAGCATGTAAGGAATTGATTTCTTCCCTATAAAAAATTTTTCTTTGTCAAGTTTACCAAAGTTTTTCAATAATGGAAAGTTACCTTTTTACATTTAAAATGTTTAGCATTGCAATGCAAACATATACTGGTTAAACCACCAAGCGTGCTATATTCTGCATTAAATGCTGGATCTAGAGCTTTTTTGTATGTACTTGTGCTTGCATGAATACGGACCTAAAAAACATGAAATCGTTTAAAACATATATGAAGCGGAAGCAAAGAGATGTAAGTTTTCAACAAAAACCGATTTAAGCGCACAACCACTTTGTTAAAAATCTATCTTATTTGAAGGATAGACATGTACTCTTTTCTAGTACGACACATCGCGTGCCAAATACCAAAAGGGCGTTTACAGCAAGTAGATGGATCATTGCCAAAAGCGTGTATACAATTTTTTTTTTTTTGCCATTCGTAAAATTTCTTGGATTTGCAAAAGTATAAATTTTTTTTTCACAGATCTTTACGTTTTAAAAAATTTTAAGAAGAATGGTAAAAAAAATTTTCAAAGTTCATATTCATATATGATATAATATATACATGTACACACATAGAATACAATACAAGGAAAAAAAAAAACACTTAAAAATGTATATCTGTGTCAAAAAGTTCCTTGATTTGATGGGTGAATTTGTCTGAGAATAGCCCAAATACAGTTTACCTTTGAAATAGTATCAAATAAAAAACTAATTTGTCTCTCTCTCTTCATTTTTTAAAACTATTTAAAATTTAGAGTTTTGCAAAAAGGATCAAGCGGACACAAAATTTTTAAATACATACATACGTTTATATATTGTAGTTCAATTGTACCATATATGAACGAAAACAAAAGTGGATGCTTCTACCAATCATATCCAATACGTGACGTTTCAAACATTTATCACTTACTTACCTGCTCTATTCCTCCACTTAAAGTAGGAACTTTTCTACGAACTCTTCTTGGTCGTCCTCTAGGCATATTTTAAAATTAAATATGTATGTACTTTTGTACCGTTGTTTTAAGTGAATTGACAAATTTCAAGTAAATTGTCAATTCATACCACATCATGGCAATACCATCACAACAAAAGTTTGAAAAAAATTCGCAGCAACCGTTGGGACTATGTTCATGAATACATATTTATTAGTAAAGAGAACAAAACAAAACAATTATTGAGAATCCAAATGTATACAATGCATGATGGAAAGAATAATGAGGTGGCGCCTATCGTGGTCCCGTTACTTTGCGCTCAGCGAATTTGACAACTAGTTACGTGATTTTCGCTCCAGTATGGCCAGATTCCCATTTTGTAACTTGAGTTATCATTTTTTTTTTGTTATTTTTATTATTTTTTTTCTCGGAGTTTTAGTTCTTTCTTCATCACATTTTTCTAGCTGTTCTAATTAAAATGCCCTGTTTATAATTTTGTAAAATATACATTTTTTAATAATTATTTAAATAATTCACTCAGTTTTATTTAGCTTTACTTTTTTTTAATGTCTGGTGGCATTGCCCGCGATTGCAGGTGTTGTTGGTGTTCTTCTGCTTTCGGCAGTCAAATCTCTCTCTCGCTACTGCAGTGTTGCCTAGCTTTGGATATAAAAACGCACTAAAATGCCCATTCAAAGAAAATAACCCAACAAATTTTTATTGAATCACTTAAAGAACTTTGTATGCGTGACAAATTGTCTTTAAAATGTGCGTTTTCTTAAATAAATGTGTTATGCTTATGTATAATTTAATTTATGAGTTTTTTTTTAAGCGAGACTCTTTTGTTAAGGGAACGACTTGTTTGCTATATTTGAAGTTATGTAACTATATAAGGTACTATTTTTGTAAAAATGTCAGTATGGTTTCTTTAGTATTTTCTGGTATTTTGTTGTTTATTTTTACAATGAATATAACTCTTAATGTCCTATGTCTCACTAAGGATTGATGACCGGAAGAAACGATTACACCTCTATGGTTTTAATTCGCATTCAATAAATTCAAAGGCTTTTTAAAATGTGTAAAAAGGTTTTCAATCTTAAGAAGAGTTGAGAGAGGGGCATTTAATATTTTTGCATAACCTTAAATGGAGCCAAAAATTAAATTCACACTTTCAAAATATCAAATTTTATAAAAACCAACTAATTTTCATTAGCACTAAAATCTTCTCAGAGTGACCTTTTTTTGTTTAATAATATAGTTTGTTTTTTAACCTAAAGTTTCGGTAGCTTTAAATTTAAAAAAAAAAAAACACGAAACTTCAAAATTTTCACATTTTCGGTATAAAAAAGCACTAAATTTATTGCGAAGAGCAAATGGTTGGCAATACTGCACAACTAAGCAAACGTGACGTCACGTACGCTCTGATGGGCGCAATCCTCTTTCGCTTTGCATAGACATCGCTGTTATCAATATGAAAATTTTGATAACTTTACATGCAAATATTTCATGAACAAATTAACCAATTTCAATTTTTATAATTTTCCGGAAATATGCTCATCAAAACCTTTCTTTTGATATATATTTCATATCTGTACATATTGTAGTTTAATCAGAATAAGCGCCATGTTTTAAAATAATACTATAGACTAGTATGTAACCCCCGAAAATCGGGTGGGCTTTTTTCCCACGGAAAGTAAACAGCATATGTGACACTTTTGTATATTAAAAGTTATGATGATTAGAAAAGTGTATATTTTTATTCACATGTAGTATGTAAGAACTTATGCATATAACATTTTTAAAATTTTTTTCAGTTAAATCAGTAATTTTTTTTTTAAATTACTTCATTATAAACTACATTCAACGCCAAGTTTTCGTTATTGCCCATTTGAACTCGTATATTTTCCCAGGATCTAACCCGGCTTAACGCAACATAAAGTTGGCCGTGAGCAAAGCAATCCTCCTTTAATTGAAGCCCCACCCTTGATAATGTTTGCCCCTGGGCCTTATTTATTGTTACGGCGAAGGCTATTATAATGGGAAATTGGCGGCGCTTCAACGTAAAAGGAAGTGTGGTTTCGCTCGGCTGCAAATTTATACGAGGCAATAGAAATCGCCTTCCCTGGGCCTCTCCGCATAACACTTCCGCGTGCAAACAATTCGGATGCATTTGTTTTATGATAATTCGTGTGCCATTCACCAACACAATTATACAATTTTTTTTTGCCATTCGTAAAATTTCTTGGATTTGCAAAAGTAAACATTTTTTTTCACAGATCTTTACGTTTCAAAACATTTTAAGAAGAATGCTAAAAAAAAATTTCAAAGTTCATATTCATATTATATACAATTTGATAATGTCTGCATACGAAGAAAAAAAACACTTAAAAATGTATATCTGTGCCAAAAAGTTCGTTGATTTGATGGGTAATAGAGTTCTTTTAAATGGCGTTGGGCATCGTCTATTACTACAATATAAAATTTGTCTGAGAAAACCCCAAATACAGTTTACCTTTGAAATAGTATCAAATAAATAACTAATTTGTCTCTCTCTCCTCATTTTTTAAAACTATTTAAAATTTTGAGTTTTGCAAAAAGGATCAAACGCATACAAAATTTTTAAGTACATACATACGTTTATATATTGAGTTCAATTGTACCATATATGAACGAAAACAAAAGAGGATGCTTCTACTAATCATATCCAATGCGTGACGTTTTAAACATTTATCACTTACATACTTACCTGCTCTATTCCTCCACTTAAGCACATTTTCGATTGTTTGGGCTCCAATTTCATGAATGGCAACTTTGATTTCATGTTTTAAAGCATCAATCGTGTCTGGATGGTTCGCATAGCATTTGTCCTTAACGGCTCTCCACAAAAAATAGTCCAACGGGCTTAAATCACCGCTCCGAGGCGGCCAATTGATATCGGAATTTCGGCTGATTATTCGGTTTTCAAAAACGGTAGCTTTTGGTTCGAGTGTAACTTTGGCAGTGTGACAAGTTGCACCGTCCTGTTGAAACCAAATGTCGTCCATGTCCTCCTCTTGAATTTTTGGAAACAAAAACTCGTTGAGCATGTCACGGTAACGCTCGCCATTTACTGTAACCGCGGCTGCTCGCTCATTTTCGAAAAAAAATGGCCCGATGATGCCGCCAGACCAAAAACCGCACCAAACAGTGACTCGTTGTGGATGCATTTGCTTCTCTACAGTAACGTGTGGATTTTCTGAGCCCCAAATCCGACAATTTTATTTATTACCGTAGCCACCGATGTGAAAATGAGCTTCATCAGAAAAGAAGAAGAAGACTCACCACTTTGGAAATAGGTTTTCAATATTTCCCAATTTTGTTCAAGCGTATAGCGTCCCATTTGGTAAATGATTTGACATGTCATATGTGTTACCATTCTCAAAAAAATAGGTGCTTCAAAAAGCAAACGCTATATGGCCTCCCTGTATATATCCTCGACAAAGGTGACATAAAAGAAAAAATTTATGTATTGTTATACGTTGATGATGTAGTAATAGCTACAGAAAACATGGAAAGATTGAGTGATTTCAAAAAGTTTTTGAGTAAAAAATGACTATATGGCCCTATTTGAGGCTGTGAGAGAAGCTAGTTAAGAAATGGTTTCATTTAGAGATAATAAATAAAAATAGTTAAGTAAATTCTAAGTATAATCATGCAGGGTTGAATAAATCCAAACATATGTATTTTAAGAATAAAAAAAGATAAACATATGTATTTTAAGAATAACAAAAGATAAACATATGTTAAGAATAACAAAAAATAATCATATCTATTTTAAGAATAACAAAATATAAACATGTTTTTCCTTAACAGCAAACAAAGAAACTAATACACAAGTCGTGTACCTAAAACAGTAAGATAAAATATAAGTATAAATACGACTGTCAAATATGTTGGCAGTCAGTCCAGTATTAACATGGCGTTAAGAACTACCCTAAAATTAAATTCATAAAAATAAATGTTTATATATTTTCCAAAGACAAGCAAGTCTTTAACTATCTTCCAAGTCTTTAATTGGCGATCCTGTCAGGAGTATCATATACATTGATGCACCAGTGAGCGGACCAAACAAATAGTCATCCTTGCCGCAGCAAAGACATACATACATATTCCTTCATAATAAAGGACAAAGTCTTATGTAAAAAAATAAAGGCTGTAAGGAAAAGAAGTGAAAATACATTGAACAAAGAATAAAAAAATTTGTGATAGAAAAACTATTCGTGTTTCTTCCATTAAAAAAAAAATAAAAACAGTGATCTAATTCTCATAGAAAGTAGCAGATGAGAAAATCTTTGGAGAAACGTAATAAACTTAATACATGAAGAAATTTATACACCATTGACGCTATGGAACTGTGGGGCATTGCCCGTAATTGCATGTACGCACTGTACAACGCGTTGATACAACAATCGCAGCGTGTGTGCTGGGCGTAGGGATTGTTGATACAAAAAGGCACCGTGTATACGTTGCTTTAGTATTTTTGTTCCTCGCGTTCGTGCAGGTAGATAGTAGTTGGTTGAAGTTTGATTGTATTGGATAGCAGTTGGTTGTTTGGTTTTTGCTATTTAATGTTGATTCAACTAAAAAAGACATTTCTATCATTTATTAATATTTCATTGTATAATAAATATTTGCCTGTACATACACTTAAAAATCTGCCTATAATAATAAATAAAAATATAAATTGGAAAAACCCAAAGAACAAATCGACGTGAACACCATGATTCAGCAGATGGCCAATTTGCAAGTATTGCTTCAGAGTATACAAGCAGAAAATGCGACATTAAGAGCCCGGATAGACCAGATCCAAGTTAACCCAGCAATGATTCCACAAGCAGCAGAACGATTGGAACCAGTCAATATAACTTTTACCAATCCAACCGATATCAACCTGGACTTGTTTAAAACACTACCGGATGGATGGAATTAGTAATCATAGGAATTCCAACAGATACGTAGGAGCTCTATCAATTATAAAAACTAAAATACAAGGTGCGGCAGCTGACGTGTTGTCCAACCATTACACAATATTTAATTTTGATGCAATCAGGAATAGATTGGACTATACCAATGCTGATCAACGACCTTAAATGTGTTGCAGGACGAAATGAAGAGACTCACACAAGGTTAACACAATTTAAGTGAATTTCTTGGCAATGTGAATGGAGCCCGGACGTTAATCACGTCAAAAATATCTATGTCTGGTCATAGCCAAGAAGTGGCCAAAGTAATGACTGATGAGGCAACACACGAAGCGGTAAGAGTGTTCAAGTGTGTTGATGAAATAAATAACTCATATATTCGTTCCACCCCATGCGGAAACCCTATAGGGGATTAAGAGCATGCATTTGCAGTAGCCCGTACCATAGAGCACGATGAAGAACATCGAAAGTTACGTCTAGGCTATGCACAACAGAACATTCATCCAACCAACAATAAACACTACTATGGGAAACAACATCACCAGAAACGTCCCATGTATCAGCAAAATACAACTATTACCAGCCGCCATCACAGTTACCAAAACTAGAACCAATGGACACAACCTCTGGAAACACAACATTCAGGCAACCAACTCAGCATCAAAACAACTAATACGACGTAAATAGAAACAAGAAAAATTGGAAAAGACCACGAGGTAACAGTAGCCAGTTCACCAATCAATACCAACAACCAATACTCATGCGGAACAAGAACTTAACATCCGAAAAAGACAACTCTAGCACAATTGTAGAGACAGGTACACAAAATCATTTAGTAGTTAAGTATTTAAACTAATAAACGGGTTGGCCCAGTATAGTAATGAATGATGGGAAAGTAAATTATGATGTTTTAGTAGATACAGATGCAACCCATAACTATGTTAAGAAACTTTCAAATTTAATATAACCAAAAAAGTAAAACCATTACAAGTGATATCAATGCATGGTAATTCTATAATTAATACGAAAACAACTATTAAATTTATGAATGAAGATTTAGATTTTCTTGAGGTAGATGAGATTAATGGATTTGATGTGATACTAGGATGGAACAAAATAAAGAAATTGCACGCGGTTATAAATTTGAACAAGATGGCATTGGAGGTGTTAAGAAAGTCGGAAATTAGTGAAAAAAATTATGCAAATTACACTATAGGGATAGGCACGTAAAGACCAGAAATCGATAGGTTAATGAAGGACAATAATGTTATAGGACCGTTACCCTTCACTACAAGGATTGAAGCTAGCATACGGACAGATACAATATACAAGTAATATAAAATACGTAGAATTCGTAAATAAGGAAATTGACAAATTGAAAGAGGGAATAATGAAAAAAACTACAGCCCATACAATTCACCCATGTTAACCGTACATAAGAAAGGTATAGATGAGAGCGGAAAACCCAAAAGACGTATGGTTGTAGATTTTAGGAAATTAAACGAGCATACGATCACAGACAGATACGTAATACCAGACGTAAATAGTACGCTGCAAAACTTGGGGAAAGCCAAATTTTTCACTACACTTGATTTGGAGTCCGGCTTTCATCAAATTAAGATAAAAGAAAGTGTCAGAGAGAAAACAGCGTTTTGTGGGAATGGAGGTAAATATGAGTTCATTCATCTAATAGGACTATGAATAAGTTCCTTGCGGTTTTACAACAGATGGCGTAACTTGATTATTATTCCATCGATCCACATTTCCAAACATTCATTGGAGAGCTACTGTCGTAAGGCACAAACGTCAGTATAAGTTTTTTATTTGAAGCGTAAACAACAATATTTTTACCACACTTGAAAATGTCGAATTTCGTGCCAAATAATGTGTTTTTGCGGGGAATTCTTCTTCATTATTTTAATATGAAGAAAAAAGCAGCCGAAAGTCATCGTATCTTGGTGGAAGTTTATGGTGAGCATGCTCTAGCTGAGCGAACGTGCCAGAAGTGGTTTGCACGCTTTAAAAGTGGTGATTTTGGCTTGGAAGACGAAGAACGCGAGGGTGCGCCGCCAAAGTTCATGGATACCGAATTGGAGGAATTGCTCGATCAAGATCCGGCTCAAACGCAAGAAGAGGTTGCAAAAACTTTGGGAGTTGATCAATCAACCATTTCCAAACGTTTAAAAGCCATGGGAATGATCCGAAAGGTAGGCCATTGGGTGCCGTATGAATTGAAGCCAAGAGACGTTGAACGCCGTTTTATGGCATGCGAACAACTGCTTCAACGGCACAAAAGAAAGGGTTTTTTGCATCGAATTGTGACTGGCGATGAAAAGTGGGTCCATTACGACAATCCAAAACGTCGGGCAACGTATGGATACCCTGGCCATGCTTCAACATCGACGTCGGCGCAGAATATTCATGGCCTGAAGGTTATGCTGTGTATCTGGTGGGACCAGCTGGGTGTTGTGTATTATGAGCTACTGAAACCGAATGAAACGATTACGGGGGATGTCTACCGACGACAATTGATGCGTTTGAGCCGAGCACTGCGAGAAAAACGGCCGCAATACGCCGATAGACACGACAAAGTTATTTTGCAACATGACAATGCTCGGCCACATGTTGCACAAGTGGTCAAAACATACTTAGAAACGCTCAAATGGGATGTCCTACCCCACCCGCCGTATAGTCCAGACCTTGCGCCATCCGATTACTATCTCTTCCGATCGATGCAACATGGCCTGGCTGACCAGCACTTCCGTAATTACGATGAAGTCAAAAAATGGATCGAAGGGACCTACAGTTTCAAGCCGACTCCGAACGGCGGATATTTTTATGAGGAGCGTTTTAGTGGCAAAAGTACACTCAGAGGTTTGCCATTGCCTACCGAGAGGCGACCGCTATTAGAAAAATGATGAGAAAGCTTTTGAACTCACTACAGACGCTTCCAATATAGCCATTGGAGCTGTATTGAGTCAAAACGTACCAACGAGAAAGAGTTACTTCGCGACCATATAACGCTACAAAAATTACGAAATTACATATACGAAGTTACATAGGTGAAGCATTCCAGGATAACTGGTTGTGCGCTGGGCTTGGGATCCGCCACTAAAAAATCCCCCGCAATCAAAAGATTAAAAAAGCCTCGGATGAGACCTTCCTATGCTGATGACGACCACTGCAAACGAAATAAAGATTACGATTTGAAGCCATTCACCTGGAATGTCCGGTCCCTTAATAGCGAAGGTCCCTCTGCCCGGCTGGTTTATGTCCTCGTGAGAGGTAAGGCTGACATCACTGCCATTCAGATGCGATGGACGGGACAAGGCAAGAAAAGCGTAGGACCTTGTGACGTTTACTTCAGCTGCCATGTAAAGGAGCGCAAATTCAAGGTTGGATTTGTTGTGGGAGAGAGACTTCGTCGCCAAGTACTGTCGTTCACTCCGGTGGACGAGCGTCTCGCAACAATCCGCATCAAATCCCGTTTTTCTAACATCTTAACAGACTCCAACATAAGAATATTCACCAAGTCACCTGGCTGCCACCTGATGGAAAAACACGAAACCAAATCGATCATGTTTTCATAGATGGAAGACACGCTTCTAGTGTAATAGATGTAGTATTGTTGCAGCCAAACTGCGCACATGCCTCTGTGCAGCAAAAAACGTACATTTACCTACGCAAAGAATATTCAACATCGGAAAGCTGCAATCACAACATACAGCCAGAAAATTCGCCACTCGACTCTCACTTCTGCTCTCAGAGAGTAGTGCTCAACAAACCGGCATGCACGAAAAATGGAGCAACATTTCTCGTTCTCTACGTACCGCCGCCGAAGAAGAAATCGGAGTTCGGCGACCCCGAAAAACAGTTGGTACGACGAGGAATGTTATGCTGCCGCAGAAAGAAAGGATGCCGCCTATAGAGACACGCTGCGATCGAGCGCAACGCAAACCATGTGGGATCGCTACCGAGAGATCAGAAAGGAAGAGAGATGTGTTATCCGAAAGAGGAAACGAGATCCCGAAAAACGTGAGTGCGAGGAACTTGAGATGCTAGCCAATAGGAACAACGCCCAAAAATTCTACCAGAAAGTTCGGCGGCTTAAAGAAGGTTTTAAGACCGGGGCGTTTCCCTGTAAGAACAAAGACGGTGATCTGGTGACTGACGTACAGAGCAATCTTAAATTATGGCGGGAACAATTCTCGAACCTGTTAAACAGTGACAGCTGCGCAATTCGCAGAGAATGAGAATATCCCGATACCCCAATAGTTGACGACGGAATTTTCGTTGCATTACCCGACCATGACGGGATGAGAATAGCGATAACGCGGCTAAAGAACAACAAGGCCGTGGGCGCCGACGGACGGCCGGCTGAGCTATTCGAACATGGCGGTGAGGAGCTGGTAAGGTGCATGCATCAGCTTCTATGCAAAATATGGTCGGATGAAAGCATGCCTGCCGATTGGAATTTAAGTGTGCTCTGTCCAATCCATTAGAAGGGCGATCCTGCAATCTGTGCCACTGAGCGCGAGACTAGTCTTCTAAATATCGCTTATAAGGTTCTAGCGAACGTATTGTGTGAAAGGCTGAAGCCCACCGTCAACCAACTGATTGGACCTTATCTATGCGCTTTAGTCCTGGAAAGTCTACCATCGACCAAATATTTACAATACGCCATGAAAGGAGAATCGACACACACCATCTTTTCGTCCATTTCAAAGCTGCATTCGACAGTACGGAAAGGAGTTACTTGTATGCCGCGATGTCTGAATTCGGTATCCCCACAAAACTAATACTGCTATTCAAGATGACATTGCTCAACACCAGCAGCGCCGTCAGAATTGGAAAGGACCTCTCCGAGCCGTTTGATACCAAACGAGGTTTCAGACTGGGTGACTCGCCGTCGTGTGACTTCTTTAACCTGATGATGGAGAGCATCATACGAGCCGCAGAACTTAATTGCTCAGGCACAATATTGGCGTATGCCGATGATATCGATATCATCGGTCTTAACAACCGCGCTGTTCTGCTTTCTCCAAACTGGATAAAGAGGCAAAGCGAATGGGTTTGGTGGTGAACGAGGACAAAACGAAGTACCACCTGTTTTCAAACAAGCAGTCGGCGCACTCGCGTATCGGCACCCACGTCACTGTCGACAGTTATAATTTTGAGGTTGTAAAATACTTCGTCTATTTAGGAACCAGTATTAACACCGATGACAATGTCAGCCTTGAAATCCAACGTAGAATCTCTCTTGCCAACAAGTGCTACTTTGGACTAAGTAGGCAACTGAGCAGTAATGTCCTCTCCCAACGAACAAAACTAGCACTCTACAAGGCTCTCATCATGCCCGTCATAACGTATGGCGCAGAAGCTTGGACCATTGAATCTTTAATTTGTTAATTGAAACACATATGTTAAGTTTATATGATATATATATAAGATTTTCTGGGTTTTCCTGTATCCTTGCAGCGAATGCTGAATCATTTAACACTTCGAAGACCGCCCACCAACCACTTTAGCTTAATAACTGAATATTTGTTTTTGTTTGTAAACTTACTAACAATGTTATTTTTGAAGGGAGCGTGTTGGAATACCCTTATTCAAATAATAACATTATGCAACATTATTTAGGTATAGGTTAGGTAGACGTGGTATTGGTGCTGCTTAAAAAGTAACCTATAAAATAAAAGGCAATCATCAATGTAAGCATAAATAAAATACTAGTGTTAATTATTTAATCGTAGAAGTTAGTTTTCCAACAAAGACTTTCCCGTTCTAGTAGTTCTACGAAAGCACTGCTCCTGGGCCGTTGAAAAAGTTCGATGGATCAAGTAATGTTTTTGTATTGAATCGTATTTAAATCGAGCTTGAAAGCGTGTTGGTTGAAGCCAGTATCATAATATTACATAATGCATAGAGATACGCAAATCATCGTGTCGAGTAATAAATACGCCCAATGATGGCTTTACTCGTAAACACAAATAGTAAAGGCTCAATATAAACAGTGGGAAAAATGAATGCATTTTGATAAAAATTGTTTCCTTAGTGAGCTAGATTCAGAATATTCGGGATTAGTTTTTGGTTTTTCATAGCTTTTACATTTTCGATGAAGTTAAATTTTTTTCTAAAGCATTTTAACAGTCCAAATACGTATATATTTGGGAAAATAACACATTTTATTTGCGCCCGCGAAGAAGACACTGCACGACGCAGCAGAAAAATGTGTATGTAAATATAGATACACTACAGCATAAAAAGCAGCAATCTGGTTTCTATACATATTTCGTCAATTTTTTCATTAATTCGATAAGATGTGAAAATATATTTTAATTAAGTACATATTTCGTCAACTTTTCATTAATTGGATAAGATGTGAAAATATATTTTAATTAAGTATTTATTTGCTATGAGGGAACAAAAAGAAATGTGTTTGAAATCTTCAATAGTACGAAATTTCGAAGACGTAAACTTATCTTAAGCTAACGGCGGCTTTTGTTTACATCATTAGTGTATGCCTCTGCGCGCACTTGACACAGCAGCTAAAACAATCACCATTCCCTACGACTACCGCCATTCTGTCTCGCACTTAGAAGACGTATTTACAAACATATAGATATGCCTACATCTATACTAATATTATAAAGAGGAAAACTTTGTTTGTTTGTTTGTTTGTTTGTAACGAATAGGCTCAAAAACTACTGGACCGATTTAAAAAATTTTTTCACCATTCGAAAACTACATTATCCAAGAGTAACATGGATTACATTTTATTTTGGAAAAAATAGGGTTCCGTAAGATATTTGGATTTTTCAGACACAAACTGAAAAAAATCTTATATATAAAATAAAGTCAACTTTTTGTGTGTGTTCGCTAACCGGCCGTGTCTGCACCGAATTAAACCAAACTTACACACATTGCTAAGAAGGTATTGAAGATGGTTTCCGTATAGTTTGGATACCTATTGGTGCATAGGGGTCGAGATATAGGTCAAAACGTGGACCCGGGTAACCTTCGGATGTGTATGTACAATATGGGTATCAAATGGAAGCTGTGGTGAATGCTTTTGTTCAGAGTATTTTTCATGCCGCTCCCTGACTAGGGTCTCGAGATAGAGATAGATAGATATTGTTTGTACAATATGGATATCAAATTGAAGCTGTTGGTGAATGCTTTAGTACAGAGTATTTTTCATGCCGCTCCGTGACTGGGATCTCGAGATATAGGTCAAAACGTGGACCCGGGTAACCTTTGGTTGTGTATGTACAATATGGGTATCAAATGAAAGCTGTTGATAAGTGCTTTAATACGGGGTAATTTTCATACCTATTGATGACTAGGGTCTCGAAATATATGCCAAAACGTGGACCCGCCGTGTCTTTGCACCGAATTAAACCAAACTTACACACATTGTTAAGGAGGTATTGAAAATGGTTTCCGTATAGTTTGGATACCTATTGGTAGATAGGGTCTCGAGATATAGGTCAAAACGTGGACCCGGGTAACCTTCGGATGTGTATGTACAATATGGGTATCAAATGGAAGCTGTTGGTGAATGCCTTAGTACAGAGTATTTTCCATGCCGCTACGTGACTGGGGTCTCGAGATATAGGTCAAAACGTGGACCCGGGTAAAGTTTGGTTGTGTATGTACAATATAGGTATCAAATGAAAGCTGTTGATAAGTGCTTTAATACGGGGTAATTTTCATACCTATTGATGACTAGGGTCTCGAAATATATGCCAAAACGTGGACCCGCCGTGTCTTTGCACCGAATTAAACCAAACTTATGCACATTGTTAAGTAAGTATTGAAAATGGGTTTCGTAAAGTTTGGTTGTAATTCGGAGCAGTGGCAACGGGTACAGCGTTCTTTTGAGCCAGCCATAATGTCGCTTACTTTTTTAATGCTTGGGGCGGAACTGAACTGTCAAATTGACAGTGTGAGTTACAATGTGTCAATATTTCTTTCTGATTTGGATGCCATAAGGAAAAAACGTAAGTGCAACATGTAAAAATTGTTTGTGAATTTTTTTGGAGTGGATTTTGGAACAGTGAATAATTTCTTACGAAATTTGAGAATTTAATGTGAAATCCGAATGAAATTATGTGTTCGTGGAAAAAACAATTTTTTTGGTTTTTTTTTTTTTGAAAAATATAAATGGATAATGGTTAAAAAAGCTCCAATGCTTAATAAAACATATAAATTGAAACGAAAAATTCATGGATGATCAGGAAAAAAGACGATTGTTTCATCATATGCGTTGATTTGAAATTTAAAAAAAATCCTCTTTTTTCCTGATTTTCAATTTATATTTTATATTTACTCAAAAACAAATAGAAAAACAAAAAATATTGTTTATGGCAAAGCGCTTGAATAAAGAATAAAGAAATAAATAATATGAAAACCATATATTTTCTGTTCTAAACCATATCTATTCTATTTTAGTGTGCCCAGCGAAGGGGGCCGGGTTTGCTAGTATGTAAATATATACGAAGATGCCGGCACTTACCACGCCAAAAATTGACGGTTAACCAAATATTTTTGTCTTCCTGAAGTATAACATTCTTATGGACAGCTTAGGCGCGTGAGGGAAGATGTGATGGGCTCTTTTTATTACTGATCGAGCCTTGCTTTGAAATAGCAAAATACATGGCAAAAAGAACTTGGACATTTATATAAAGTAGAGTTAGACAAATAATATTTAAGAAAAAATAATATATTATAATTACTATTTGGTCGACTGTTGACTAATAATTGAATTTCTCAATTCAATTGAGCTTTGTCCACACGTTTACCCATGTTTATAATTTTATTCAACAGAACACGACTGAAATTTTATTTTAATTTATTATGTTTGGTTCTTTTTTTGCACTGTTCTACCAAGACAAAATTAATTGTAGAATTCCCTATTTTAAAGTGCTAAACAATCGCATTAATGCCAGATGTCCGACTTCTTTTTTGACACCAATTTTGAGAATGCTGCATGATAAAATTTTGTAAACTACTATGATTTGTAAACTATTATTACCATTTTTGAAATCCTATTTAAATACCCAATAGCAAAATATAAAAATAAAAATATTTAACTTGCATTTCTTACGAAAATTTAAAATTTGAAACTGCATGCTACGTATGGCCGAGGTCTTTATTGAGCCACTGTAAGTAAAATTCCATTAAGTAAATAATGAATAAAGGGCATATATTTTATTAACCTTTATAGATAAATTCAAACATCTATACATCTATGAACAGGGGTTACACAGTTTATTCGTACACTCACAGTTTATAAATACCACCCGATGCAAAAAACCCTTCCGATTTTGTCGCTCGATCAGCAATTCGCACGTAAAAAATCGCCGTCCGACGTCGCGCAGCTTCAACTCGTACGGGACCCAATGTCCTTACTTTTGGATCATTCCCATCGCTTTTAGACGCTTGCAAACGGTTGATTTATCAACGCCCAATGATTCAGCAAACTCTTCTTGGGTTTGGCACGAGTCCTCGTTTACCAATTCCCCCAATTCCGCGTCCTCGAACTTTTTGGGCTGGCCAAGACGCTCCTTGTCTTCGGTGTGAAAATCACCACTTTTGAATCGTCGAAACCAGTACTCACATGTTGAAATCGACGGAGTATGGTCTGGGTAGGCCTCCTGCAGTAATTCACGGGCTTGGGCTGTATTTTTTTTCAAATTGAAGCAGAAAAGCAAAGCTTCCCGCAAATTGCGTTTCGACGGCACGAAAGTTGACATACTCGGAGCACGAAAACACTGCGTTGTTTATACTTCAGCGAAATGACAGATACTGATAAACAAAGCCTAGGGATGAGGCTTTGTCATGAATATATATTCAGTATTGCCAACGCGATAAAGTGATAAATAGCGCCATCTGTGTGTCACCTTTAAAACTAATTCAACCTCCTAATAATATGTAATAATAATAAAATGTTGATATATCCGTAAAGAATAACATATTTATTCAATATTTAAGGAACAAAAACTTTGAATTTCATTTCTGGAATTAGAGAACTTAAGGCAATAACGAAATAAGGCACAATTTAATGCAAAAATGTTATTCGTACATAGCCATGTAAGGAATACTTTATTTAAAAAATAATGAAAAAACAAGTATTTAGTACTTTGTTGGGCCGCCTTTAGCTTTAATAACTGCTTCCAAACGTCGTTGCATACTTTTTCCCAAAACTTTGGTTTCATTAGCTGCAATTTTCTCCCACTCAACACTTAAAGCTGTCTTTAATGACGCTTTTGATGTTTTTTTGTGCTTTCTGATTCTCCTTTCTAAGAGCTCCTAGACATGCTCAATTGGGTTCAGATGCGGTGATTGAGGGGTATATTTAAGCTGCTTACAGTAGTAAATAAGCCATTCTTACACGAGATGAGTGTTTTGGGTCATTGTCTTGTCGGAACAAGAACTCTCTAGCATTCAGTCCAAGCTTAACGGCATTATCATGCAAATTATTCTTCAAGATGTTTAAATACAGATGTTTGTCTATTTTATCATCAACAAAAACCATCTTCCTATTGCCGATGAGACTATGAGCCCCCAAACCATTGCATTTCCTCCCCCGTGCTTGACGGAAGGAATACGATTTTTTTCATCTGATCCGGAAACATTAAATTTCGACTCATCACTAAATATGACGTTTTCCCAAAAAGAATCTGGCACATTTATATAGCAATTGGCGAACTCCAATCTCTTATTTCTGTTAATATCTGAAATGTAGGGCTTGCGGCGTGCCATTTTACTACGATAACAAGCGTTTTTCAGACAATTACGGACTGTTTATGGGCTTACTTTTTTATGCAAAGACTCTAGAATATTTCGGCATAGTCTAGTGGAGGTTATTTCGGGATTTCGCGTTCCGCACGTGAAGTCAATATTTTTCGCCTTCCGGCTTAGTGGTGATTAGCTTCCAATTTACCAGTATTAACGTAATTAGCAATAACACTTTGACCGGTAGAATGCGATTTGCCAATTTTTTGTCGATTTCCCGCAGAGACTTGTTTTCCATGTACAATTTAATAACAATTTTACCCATTTTTAATGGCAAATCCGCACTTCGTCCCATTTTGCCACTTTCAATCGAGATACTACGCGCAACTGAAACTGAATCAGCGAGAAAAACAAAAAAAAAAAAAACACCTATATTATTTTGTTTTCAGCAATATTAGTAAAACACAAACGATTTTTACTGTTACTTTTGAAGCAATAATTTCATGAACTGAAAGTGTACGAATAAATGTTTTGCTACGTCTGCCTGCTTTCCTTGGAGTCCCTCAGTGTGAGTTGAAATAAGGGGAGTTTTGTTTCGGCAATTCATCAGGAATGTAACCCAAAAAAATATATTGTCACAGCAAATATTTTGCGGAAAGCTAAAATTTTTTACGTACTACGCCAGGTGTACGAATAATTTGCGTGACCACTGTATATAATTCAATATTAAGTCAAATCTTTGATCTCTTGATACATAATATCCTCCAACTCCTCGTTAGAGCATACAACGTTTAATGGTAATGTATGGTAGGTATAAAATTATCTACTTTCATGCGACGTAAATATTCAAATAAAATATTTTATATTAAAATCCTACAAAAATCAAAAGTAGGCAATTTAAAATTTTACCATAGCATCAAATATGATGCATTAGTGCGTACACATGATGGAAAGAATAAGGATATGGCGCCTATCGTGGTACCTATACTTTGTTCTCAGCGAATTTGACGATGAGTTACGTCGTTTTAGTACCAGTTTGGCCAGATTACCATTTTCGTAACTTCATTTATGATTTTTTTTTTGTTATTTAGTATCGGAGTCTTAGTTCTTTCTTCATGACATTTTTCTAGCCTGTTCTAATTGAAAGTAATTTTGTAAAATATACATTTTTTAAAATTAGTTCAACAATTCACTCAGTTTTATTTAGCTTTACTTTTTTCAACATCTGGTCGCATTACCCGCGATTGCAGTTGAAAGAGGGACATTTTATATTCTTCCATACCTTAAAAGGAGCAAAAAATTAAATTTACACTTTCAAAATATCAAATTTTATAAGAACCAACAAATTTTTATTAGCACTAAAATCTTCTCACAGTGACCTTTTTTAACATTCCTTTGTTTAATAATAAAGTTTTTTTTCTGACTATATTTTCGGTAGCTTTAAATTAAAAATAAGAAACAAACACCAACTTAAAAATTTTCGTATTTTGATATATAGAAAAGCACTAAATTTATAGTGAAGAGCAAATGGTTGGCAACACTGCACAACTTGGCAAAAGTGACGTCACGCACTCTATGCTGGGCGCAATCTTGTTTCTATCATTCTTGGTACGTACATGAATATATGTATGTATGTACATACGTTTACCGTACGCTTGCTCAGTGCCTAGGCACAGACAAATCGACGCATTCGCATGTACTTCGTGTCGATCTCTTTTTGTGTATACAAGCAAAGACTTCGTTTCTCGGGTCTCGAACTTGTTACAACAGTTCACCCTTCCTCTTCTTTTCACCCGACGGACCGCATTAATATACCATAATTCAGTGATTGTGACTCTATCTTATTACTTACTCAATGTTTAATCCTATGTTCTCTTCACTCACCAGTAAACCAGCTAGGTGTAGATAAAACACATTTATCAATTATCAGTCTCTTAATTCCAAAATCTTTGGGTTCAGATTTAAGCAAATTTCATAATTTTCAGCATTTCGCCTTTTTATCGTTATATATATGTAAATATGTACATATGTATGAGCGTGCATATGAAAAATTATAAGTTTTAAGGGAGCGTAGAAAAACAAACGCACATACAAAATAACAAACACTAGTCACTGTGACAATATTTTCCTTGCCCCGTACCCATATAAAAAATAATCCATACATACATATGTACATATACACCGGCACGCGAAAATAACAACATACATATGTATATGTACGTACATACTGTGCACAACATAAACCTTGATACCTACCATTTCTAAGTATAATTTTAAGAAATTTCGCACATTATGATAGATTCTGAAAAACTTTATTAATCTTTAATCTATCTTCTATAGTATTATTTTAAAACATGGCGCTTACATACAGTGCACAACATAAACCTTGATACCTACCATTTCTAAGTATAATTTTAAGAAATTTCGCACATTATGATAGATTCTGAAAAACTTTATTAATCTTTAATCTATCTTCTATAGTATTATTTTAAAACATGGCGCTTATTCTGATTAAACTACAATATGTACAGATATGAAATATATATCAAAAGAAAGGTTTTGATGAGCATATTTCCGGAAAATTATAAAAATTAAAATTGGTTAATTTGTTCATGAAATATTTGCGTGTAAAGTTATCAAAATTTTCATATTGATAACAGCGATGTCTATGCAAAGCGGGATGACACACAAACGCATATATATGAGTACGTTTGCTTTGTTTAGCTCCCTTTCTAATGAGCACAGCATTGTATACATTTGTGTTCTCAATAATTGTTTTGTTTTGTTCTCCTTACTAATAAATATGTATTCATGAACATAGTCCCAACGGGTGCTGCGATTTTTTTTTTCAAAATTTTGTTGTGATGGCAATAATTGGTATGAATTGACAATTGACTTGAAATTTGTCAATTCACTTAAAACAACGGTAACAGTGCAAATTAGAAAGAGTTTTGGGCAGACGAAAAATAGAATTTATTTTAAGAAAAAAGTACATCCATATTTAATTTTAAAATATGCCTAGAGGACGACCAAAAAGAGTTCATAGAAGGGTTCGTACAAGAGTTCTTACTTTAAGTGGAGGAATAGAGCAGGTAAGTAAGTGATAAATATTTCAAACGTCACGTATTGGATATGATTGGTAGAAGCATCCTCTTTTGTTTTCGTTCATATATGGTACAATTGAACTACAATATATAAACGTATGTATGTATTTAAAAATTCTGTGTGCGTTTGATCCTTTTTGCAAAACTCAAAGTTTAAAATAGTTTTAAAAAATGAGAAGAGAGAGACAAATTAGATATTTGTTTGATACTATTTCAAAGGTAAACTGTATTTGGGCTATTCTCAGACAAATTTTATAGTAATAGACGATGCCCAACGCCATTTAAAAGAACACTATTACCCATCCAATCAACGAACTTTTTGACACAGATATACATTTTTAAGTGTTTTTTTTTCTTTGTATTGTATTCTATGTGTGTACATGTATATTTTTATGTATGCAGCCATTATCAAATCATATATGAATATGAACTTTGACCATTTTTTTTACCATTCTTCTTAAAATTTTTTAAAACGTAAAGATCTGTGAAAACAAAATTTTTACTTTTGCAAATCCACGAAATTTTACGAATGGCAAAAAAAAAAAAATGTATAATTGTGTTGGTGAATGGCACACGACTTATCATAAAACAAATGGATCCGAATTGTTTGCACGCGGAAGTATTATGCGGAGAGGCTCAGGGAAGGCGATTTCTATTGCCTCGTATAAATTTGCAGCCGAGCGAAACCACACTTCCTTTTACGTTGAAGCGCCGCCAATTGCCCATTATAATAGCCTTCGCCGTAACAATAAATAAGGCGCAGGGGCAAACATTATCAAGGGTGGGGCTTCATTTAAAGGAGGATTGCTTTGCTCACGGCCAACTTTATGTTGCGTTAAGCCGGGTTAGATCCTGGGAAAATATACGAGTTCAAATGGGCAATAACGAAAACTTGGCGTTGAATGTAGTTTATAATGAAGTAATTTAAAAAAAAAATTACTGATTTAACTGAAAAAATTTTTAAAAATGTTATATGCATAAGTTCTTACATACTACATGTGAATAAAAATATACACTTTTCTAATCATCATAACTTTTAATATACAAAAGTGTCACATATGCTGTTTACTTTCCGTGGGAAAAAAGCCCACCCGATTTTCGGGGGTTACATACTAGTCTATAGTATTATTTTAAAACATGGCGCTTATTCTGACTAAACTACAACACGTACAGATATGAAATATGTATCAAAAGAAAGGTTTTGATGAGCATATTTCCGGAAAATTATAAAAATTAAAATTGGTTAATTTGTTCATGAAATATTTGCGTGTAAAGTTATTAAAATTTTCATATTGATAACAGCTATGTCTATGCAAAGCGGGTTGACACACAAATATACGCATATATGTATATGAGTACGTTTGCTTTGTTTAGCTCCCTTTCTAATGAGCACAGCATTGTATACATTTGGATTCTCAATAATTGTATTGTTTTGTTATCCTTACTAATAAATACATACATATGTATTCATGAACATAGTCCCATGCTGCGAATTTTTTTCAGAATTTTGTTGTGATCGCAATAATCTTCTTCTTCTATCTTCTTCTATAGTATTATCTATAGTATTATTTTAAAACATGGCGCTTATTCTGACTAAACTACAACACGTACAGATATGAAATATATATCAAAAGAAAGGTTTTGATGAGCATATTTCCGGAAAATTATAAAAATTAAAATTGGTTAATTTGTTCGTGAAATATTTGCGTGTAAAGTTATCAAAATTTTTATATTGATAACAGCGATGTCTATGCAAAGCGGGTTGACACACAAATATAGGCATATATGTATATGAGTACGTTTGCTTTGTTTAGCTCCCTTTCTAATGAGCACAGCATTGTATACATTTGGATTCTCAATAATTGTTTTGTTTTGTTATCCTTACTAATAAATACATACATATCGCACTTGTTACGTTAAAGCGTAACAACTCAAAATCTGAACATTTTCAGTAGAGACGAAAAACTGTTTCCGTAAATATTAATAATATAGGTATTACAAGGGAAAATATACATATGTAATTGCACGAGAATATCATTAAAAACAATATAACGGTTGTTTCATTCTTATTTGTTTAGTAGTTGCGCTAAAATAACAAATTTTTGAGTGGTTACTCTTTTCCTTTTCTTTTTGAGTTGTTACGCTTTAACGTAACAAGTGCGATATGTAAGTTAACACCGCTTACGCTGAAAGTTCATTCGCTGCACGCGCTTCCGTTCTAAAACCTTTTTGCTGACGCTATGTTTGCTACAAACCGTGTGAACGGCAATACATGAAGTTCCGGGAACACGATCACGTTGCACGGCAGGTGAATGAGGTGATGGATAAGTTACAATAGCTTTAAGTAACTCTGTAACAGTTAGTCTTAATTTGACAAGTGAATAAATAACAAGGAGCTTGCTCCGAAAAAAATATTTTTTTACATTTCTCAGAATAAATGTAATTAATTGGCGCCCAACGTGGTAAGGGCAAAAGGATAACGGGTTTTTTTTTGGTGAAAAGTTAATAACAGTGTTTAAGTCGGCCTAATTAGCCCGCCACACGCAAAATAAAATCGAGTATTCACCGATGCCTAAGTCGGCCTAAAGTAGCCCGCAGCATAAAAAGTAAAAATCCCGTCGTCACCAGTGCTTAAGTCGGCCTAAAGAAGCCCGCCGCACAAGGACAATCCGAAGCCCTGAACACCACGAAGAACTCCTGTAAAAGGACAAGTTACAACCACGTCTGTAGACCAGTTCGCAGACAACCTCGCGAGAAGGAGTACTGATAGACCCCCAGTAGCTGAAATAGGCAAAAAGGACCCCCCTTTGTGTAGGCAACGGCGGTAACTATTAGAAATTAATTTAGAAATAAGAAAACCAGAAATTGTGGAAGATAAAGTGGAAAATATTAGTGAAGAAAAATTTGAAAAAAAAGAAAAAAATTCCTTCTAATTTTAAAACCAGTAAGGAAAAGTTTTAAAATCTAAAGAAAATAATGAAAAGCAAATAAAAAAATTAAAAGGAAATTTTCATCGATAAATAAGCACATTTGCAAAGCCGTATTTTACCTTAGTGTTGTAATAATTTTTAAGAACGTATTTTATTATATTGCCCTATAAGTTTTGTTATAAAGCATAATAGTATTTTACTATAATTTTTTATGGATTTGATCCTTTAAGGTGCTTCAATCAAAAAATATTGTAATTAATTTTGTGAATTATGAATTAAAAATTTTCTTTGGTGATTATACAAGAAATTAAGGAAGAAAATAAATTTTAAGAAGTGCTTTTGCTAAATAAAATAACAGATAAAATAAAAGACATTTTTCAAGTTTACATATTAACTACATTATAAAGCAAAATGAGTAACCCAAATAATTTAATTAGACCTCCTATCCTTAATGCATCAATCCCTCCTAATCCTAACAATGCTATCAACATACCAGGACTGAGTGAATTAATTACGAACATTGTGAATAACGCGATAAGGACTACGAACAGTGACTTAGTAGGAACAGATCAAATAATAAATCCGGAACACCGTAACAATTTAGGCGAACTCGATAAAATACCGGATATAGTAAGATCAATTAGAGAATTCTCAGGAAAACAAGAAGAATTTAATTCTTGGAGGAAATCAGTAGAGCGTATACTTAAAATTTACGAACAGTCAGTAGGTACACCAAAATATTATGGGATCCTCAGTGTTATCAGAAACAAGATTATCGGCGAAGCTGACGCCGTACTGGAGTCCTATAACACTCCACTAAATTGGAAATCTATCTCGAAGTGTCTCACACTTCATTACGTGGACAAACGCGATATTCCTACTCTAGAGTACCAAATGACGACTCTAGTACAAGGACACCACACTGTACAAGATTATTATCAGATGGTATATAAAAATTTGTCCCTCATCCTAAACAAAATAGGGTGTATGGAACTATCTAATGACGCAACAAATCTTTTAACTCAAACCTACAGGGACAAAGCCCTGGATACATTTGTACGTGGTCTCAGAGGAGATCTACCACGCTTACTAGCTATGAGAGAACCAGTGGACCTGCCGCAAGCGCTCCACTTATGTCTCAAGCTGGAGAACCAAAGTTTTCGCACCAATCATGCATGCAACAATCAAAATTTTACAAAAAGATTCCAAAATCAACCACCACCGGTACCACAACGCAAGTTTACTCCTCAGCCATTTCAGAAACCTACCGTATTTTACCCTCAATTGGCCCACATGCCACAGCCTATAACAAATGCTTTCAGAAATTATAGCTTTCAAAAGCCACCCTATTTTAATCAAACCGATAACAATAATTACAATCCACAATTTGCACCACCGCGACCTTTCGGACCGAAACCACAGCAAAAACCTACACCAATGGACATCGACCAGACCATGCAGACAAAGAGAGTCAACTACATGAATCGGCCACCACCAAACCAGACATTTCAAGGAAAAAGACCACCAATAACACAACCACAAACGCAGGAAAAACGTCAAGGCAACTTCAACATAGAAACGGAACAGTATGAGGACTTTAGTCCTGAATCCGAACCAACATTACCTGAATATCTTGACTCGATTAGAAACTATAACATAACAGAAGACGACTTTCCTTCAGATTTCAACAACCAATTTAAAAATATGGACCTAACAGATATTCATTTTTTAGAATGAATGCCTCTTCATTGCCCTACATAGAGAGCAAGACAGGCGATGGTGAGGTCATAAAAATTCTGATAGACACAGGTTCTAATAAGAACTATGTGCAACCCCGACTAGCAAAAAAACCAATTAAAAACGAAACTCCCTTTAAAGCTAATTCCGTAGGAGGACATATTGATGTCACACACCATACTTTTGCAAACATCTTCGGATTAAAGGAATCCAATATAAAATTCTTCATTCTACCAACGTTAAAATCATTCCATGCTATAATAGGGAACGACTCATTAAAGGAACTAGACGCAGTAATACACACTAAAGATAATTACATGTTGATTAAAAACTGCCTTAAAATAAAACTAAAACAACAAATATCTCAGGACGTAAACGTAATCAACATAAGATCAGACCATCTAACACCACTTCAAAATGCTAATCTTAAAAAGTTAACGGAAAATTTCAAATCTCTGTTTTGTGATCCAGATGAAAAACTAACCTTCATCACCACAGTAAAAGGAGAAATTCGTACGATATCAGGAACCCCCGTTTATACAAGAAATTACCCCTATCCTATGTGTCTAAAGGACCACGTTGAAAAACAACTTCAAGAATATTTACGCGATGGCATTATTCGACCATCTCGATCACCATATAATTCACCAGTATGGATAGTCCCTAAAAAGTTAGACGCATCAGGCGAAAAAAGGTATAGGATGGTAGTAGACTATCGTAAACTCAACCTTGACACAGTACCCGACAGATATCCAATTCCGGATATTAATGAAGTATTAGCACAACTAGGCAAAAATAAAATTTTTTCAGTACTTGATCTTAAGAGCGGTTTTCACCAGATTCCCTTAAAAGAATCTGACATAGAGAAAACAGCATTCTCTGTAAATAACGGGAAATATGAATTTACCCGTCTTCCTTTCGGTCTCAAGAACGCACCTTCGATTTTTCAAAGGGCACTTGATGACATTCTAAGAGATCATATTGGCATACGATGCTACGTTTATATCGATGATATAATTATTTTCAGTAAAGATCAAGAGACCCATTTTAAGGACATTGAATTAATTTTCAATACCCTTTCAAAAGCCAATCTAAAAGTGCAACTGGACAAATGTGAATTCCTCAAATCTGAAGTCGAATTCTTAGGCTTCATAATATCAAACAACGGTCTTAAAGCAAACCCTAAGAAAGTAGAAACAATAATAAATTTTCCAGTTCCGAGAACCTTGAAAGACTTAAGGTCATTTCTAGGCCTGTCAGGCTTTTATCGCCGCTTCATTAGGGATTATGCGAAACTCGCAAAACCCCTGACAGCCCTTTTAAGAGGGGAGGATGGACGCGCGTCCAAGAACCAATCAAAAAAATTCCAATAACATTAAGTAACGAAGCTTTAACTGCCTTTAATAAACTCAAACTCTCCCTAACTGATGAAGACGTAATTCTAAACTACCCTGATTTCTTAAAACCATTTCAATTAACTACAGACGCTTCTAAATACGCAATTGGAGCAGTCTTGTCGCAAAACAATAGACCCATCTCTTTTATATCTCGTACTCTTAGCGAAACAGAAGAAAATTACGCTACTAATGAGAAAGAGATGTTAGCTATCATTTGGTCATTAAACAACTTCCGCAGTTATCTCTATGGATCAAGAAAAGTCCAAATTTTCACAGATCATCAGCCCTGGACTTATGCCCTCAGTAACAAAAACAACAACAATAAGATGAAAAGATGGAAGAATATCTTGGAAGAGTACAATTACGAATTGACCTATAAACCCGGAAAAGAAAATGTCGTAGCTGACACACTATCAAGACCACCTCAAATAAACCTTTTACCAGTTACTGAAAATGACAATAGCTCGTTAAGCGATACTATCCATAGTGATATTAGTTCTTCACAACATTTAATACCCATAGTTCAAGAACCAATAAATGTATTCAAAAACCAACTCTTCCTTTGTTTGGACGAAGTTTCCTCTTACCAATTTAAGATAATATTCCCGACCTACCATAGACACATTATTGCCGAACCACAGTTCACACAACAAAATCTGATAAATATTTTGAAACGATACTTGAATCCATCTGTTATAAACGGACTCAACACTGACGAACATACTTTAGGAATAATTCAGACAATATACCCAATTTATTATAGCAATTACAGAATTAGATTCACACGAACCAAAGTAACCGATTTAACTGAAGAAATAGACCAAACAAATGAAATTCTAAAAGAACACAAACGCGCTCATCGCAATGGACGCGAAAATAAACAGCAACTTCTAAAAAATTTCTACTTCCCACAGATGCAGGCTAAAATTGAAAGAATTATTAAACAATGCAAAATATGCAAAGAACAAAAATATGAAAGACATCCCCCAAAACTCTTATTGCAAGCCACCCCCATCCCACAATATTCCGGACAAATAGTTCATCTTGACATTTACCACACACACAAACACGTAATATTGACCGCAATCGATAAATTTTCTAAGTATGCTCAAGCGAAAATAATTAACTCAAGATCCACTCAAGATATAATTCAGCCCTTGAAAGAAATTCTCACAAATTACGGAATCCCAGAAAAAATCGTCATCGATAACGAAAAATCTTTAGGATCACATCCGATAACACATCTAATCCAAGATCAATTTAACATAGAAGTTTTTAAGGCACCCCCATATACTAGTACCGTTAATGGTCAAATAGAAAGATTTCACTCGACTTTAAGTGAAATTATTAGATGTATAAAAGCAGAAAAGTCTCATACCTCATTCCACGACTTGCTAGAAAAATCAATTTACAAATATAACTATTCAATCCATTCTACCACTAATCAAAAACCAGTCGAAGTATTTTTCGGACGTAGAGTAACTTCAAATCCACTACAATTAGAAGAAAATCGAAACGAAAACATTCGTAAATTAAAGGATAAGCAGGAGAAAGATCTTAAACATCATAACAAAAATAGAGACGTCTTTAAAGATTATAACCAAGGAGATGTCGTGTATGTCAAAACAAATAAAAGAGTAGGAAATAAACTTTCTAGTAGATATAAAGAGGAAATCGTAAAAGAAAATAAAAATAGCACAATCATTACTGAATCAGGTAGAATAGTTCATAAAGGACTAATTAGAAATTCATAATTAATACAATAAAAATAATTTTCTTTTCATAGAAGCAACATGGTAAATAGCAAGGACACACTACTAACGTTGATCATACTTATCTTGACGACCACTAGTCTAACGGACACGGAAATATTGGATTACACAAAAAATCACATAATAACGATTAATGACGGATAAGCTAAGATACAGGAAGGAACATTTAAGATAATACATCTTATTGACTTGGACCAATACGACTATTTCCTAAAGGACATACTTACATACCTCGACAAGAACATTCCCATAAACAACCTTTTCTACCCCATCCTCAAATCTCAAATAGATATATCATTAGAAATACTTTCAAATATAAGACCTAAAAAGGAATTTAGAACTAAGAGAGCAATAAATGCATTAGGAACGGTATGGAAGTATATTGCAGGTACTCCAGACCACGAGGATTTTGAAATTTTGAATAATGATTTAAATGAACTTAAGAAAAACAATAATGAACAAGTAATAATTAATGAAGCTTTTAACGAAAGAATTAACAATTTAACCAAGCTAGGAAATCAGTTACTAAACTCTATAAGGAAAGATAATTATGTAATAAGTGAAATAACATTGAATCTTGAAAGTAGAATAAGAATTATCAAAGAAGAATTAATAAATATAAAGTATGCCATTCAATGGGCAAAAATTGGAATCATTAACACAATATTATTGAATAAAAGAGAAATTGAAATAGCGATTATGAAATTAAAAGAAGAAAGAATGCCATTCGCATCAATTGAAGAAGCATTAGAATATGCAAAAGTTAATATAATAAGTAAAGAATCAAGAATTTTGTACTTGGTAAAAATACCACTAACGAGTAACATTACTTATAAGTATATTATAATAAGATCAGTTAAGAGAAACAAAGAAATTATCAAACTTGATTTTGAAGAAATTTTAAAAGATAAAAATGATATATATGGTATTAAAGATAAATGTACGAAATATAATGGAATAAAAATTTGTGAAAGAAGCAAAGTAATTAACATTAGTAATAGTACCTGCATCCCTCAATTAATAAGTAGTCAAAATTCACTTTGTACGATAAGCAACAATCAACACATACCGACTATAGAAGAGATACAACCCGGAATAATTCTACTAAATGATTTCAATGGAACAGTAAAAACGGAAAGAGAGCAGAGATCAATTATGGGTACATACCTAATTAAATTCCACAACACATCACTAAGTATCAACAACGAAACATTCACCAATATGGAAATGCCAACACTAATAGCAGAACCAGCGATTATACAGCCAACACCGTTAGAAAAAGAACGCATCAGCATTTTGTCATTAGAAGCCCTCAACGAGTTGCAAATTAACAACACAAAAAGAATAAACCTGTTAAAAACAGTTTCAGCAGTAAACAAGAGCAGTAAACAAGAGCACAATGCTAGGACTAGCAATCATCCTAACAGCAATCGTAATAACCTTTAAATTCTGGATAAAACCCAAGTCAAAGGTTATCATTCAAGAAGTACCAAATGAACCACTCACAATAGTCGATCTAAAGACCAGCTCGTCAGCGAATCTCCCAGCTGCACCAATCAACCCAATCAATAGCCAACTCGGACCCACCATTAGTTATTCGAATCTTCGGTTACATGACCTACCCTATTTTTAAATAAGACGATCGAGGACAATCGTTCTTAAGAAGGGAGGAGTTAACACCGCTTACGCTGAAAGTTCATTCGCTGCACGCGCTTCCGTTCTAAAACCTTTTTGCTGACGCTATGTTTGCTACAAACCGTGTGAACGGCAATACATGAAATTCCGGGAACACGATCACGTTGCACGGCAGGTGAATGAGGTGATGGATAAGTTACAATAGCTTTAAGTAACTCTGTAACAGTTAGTCTTAATTTGACAAGTGAATAAATAACAAGGAGCTTGCTCCGAAAAAATTATTTTTTTTACATTTCTCAAAATAAATGTAATTAATTTGTATTCCTGAACATAGTCCCAACGGGTGCTGCGAATTTTTTTCAGAATTTTGTTGTGATCGCAATAATCTTCTTCTTCTATCTTCTTCTATAGTATTATCTATAGTATTATTTTAAAACATGGCTCTTATTCTGACTAAACTACAACACGTACAGATATGAAATATATATCAAAAGAAAGGTTTTGATGAGCATATTTCCGGAAAATTATAAAAATTAAAATTGGTTAATTTGTTCATGAAATATTTGCGTGTAAAGTTATCAAAATTTTCATATTGATAACAGCGATGTCTATGCAAAGCGGGATGACACACAAACGCACATATATGAGTACGTTTGCTTTGTTTAGCTCCCTTTCTAATGAGCACAGCATTGTATACATTTGTGTTCTCAATAATTGTTTTGTTTTGTTCTCTTTACTAATAAATATGTATTCATGAACATAGTCCCAACGGGTGCTGCGAATTTTTTTCAAAATTTTGTTGTGATGGCAATAATTGATATGAATTGACAATTGACTTGAAATTTGTCAATTCACTTAAAACAACGGTAACAGTGCAAATTAGAAAGAGGTTTGGACAGACGCAAAATAGAATTTATTTTAAGAAAAAAGTACATCCATATTTAATTTTAAAATATGCCTAGAGGACGACCAAGAATAGTTCGTAGAAGAGTTCCTACTTTAAAAATTGGGTTGATCGAATGGCCTACTGTAAAGCCAGTCGTGGCAGTCATTTGAACGATATTATATTTCATTCATAAATGACAATGTTCAATATTCAAAATAAAAAAAAAAAGTTTAAAAAAATATTGATTTTTTTTTTTATAGCCGATTCAAAAAGCAAATTTTACATGACCTACCCTATATATAGCGATCTACTGGATAGTTTATAAAGCTACATTCTTTCAATGCTTGCTCAAACACCTGAAACCAGCACCTAGCTGCCTGTTTAAGTCCGTAAATTGCCTTATCTAACTTAGAAATATTTTCTGCATCGCATGGTACGCCTTGAGGTGGTTGCATATAGTATATCTCCTAATTTAAAATAGCATTAAGGAATGCTGTTTTAATATCCATTTGATGAACTTTTATATTATATTGAGCTGCTAATGCTAGAATGGATCTAAAACTTGCAATTATAGCAACAGGAGCGCAAACGTCTCATCATAATCAATTTGGTACTTTTGAGTAAATCCTCTTGCAACTAGTCTAGCTTTATATTTAATTGGAATTCCTAGTTCATTAAAATACCCATCTAGTGTTAACGATATTCTTATTTACTGGCTTCTTAGTAATTGTCCAGGTGTTATTAATTTCATGAGCTTCCAATTCTGTCTTTATTGCTTCCTCCCAAGCAGGTTTATCATTTCTGAGTTTTATTTCCTCAAATGAACTTGGAAATTCATAAAAAATTATGTGAGCATATAATACCTTTCACTTTTTCTAGTTGCTACTTTTGGATCAGTTTTCTTCTGAAAACAATTTTCTGATTGTTCAGCTCAATCCATACTCTCATTCTGGATACATATTTCCTTACTCTTATTCAGGAGATAACTGATCTCTGTTTTCTCTTTCTACTTTCATTAGAAAAATTAAGCTGATCACTTTCCTTACTTTCATTCAGGAATTCTGGCTTATCACCTTTCGTATCATTTCGGAAATAAGGCTGATCACATTCTTTACTTTTGTTCTGCACTTCTGATATATCACCTTCCGTACTATCATTCCGGAAATTAGTCTGATCACATTCCTTACCTTCGTTCAGAAATTTCTCATTTTTACTTTCCTTACTCTCATTTAGGACTTCTGGTTTATAACCTTTAACTGCTCTAGAATAAATCATATTTGTCTCATCAACAATAACATCTCTAGCAACAATAATTTTTTCTTTAATCACATCCCACAATTTATAGCCATTGGGCTTATACCCAATAATAATGGTTTTATATGATTTTTCATCGAATTTACTCGTTTTAATCTTATTGTGAACATATAACACAGCCCAATCCTAAATATTCTCGCGGAATTTCTCCTTTCCGCATTTTTAATTCCCCTAAGAAAAATTCCTCCAATTTTAAACCCTTAGGGAAAGGGATTTTTGGCGAGTAGGATTTTTTCTCACTTGTGTTTTTCGAAATCAGCTGTTTTGCTTATTGTTGTCAATTTTGCAATGCGTTTAAAATGTGAATATTGTTTATTTTTGCGAAATATAAATTGCATTTAAATAGGAAACTGAAAAATGAATAGCTTAGCATTAAATATGTTAGTGAGTGAAATAAATGAAGGGGAAAGGGAGCAATTAAACGGGCCACGAGTGGCGAGGAGGAAACTCCGGGACTTAATGAGCCCCTTGGAGATGCCTCAATCTTTGTAACGAGTGAAGAAAAGTGTGTTAAAATAACCAAATATTCAACTTTTTTTAATTGTTTAAACAGATTTCAGAAGTTTTTCAGGTTGAATAAACCAGCGTTTGAGTACTTGCTAAAAGTGGTGACGACTCATACACGACCAGCTAGGAAGCAGTTTGCTGTTACTCCAGTAGTAAAGTTAAGTGCATGTTTGGTTTTTCTTTGCGGAAGGCGGTTACCAGACGGATGTGGGAAAAGACCACGACGTGGGGCTAGCGCAGTCCAGTTTCTGCAAAGCACTTGTGGACGTCCTCTTTATATTTGAACAATATCTATGTCCAAGGTGGATACAGTTTCCAGTGACAGCCGAAGAAAAAAGTAAAATTGCGACTGCTTTTTACATTAATCATAAAATTCCACCTGTTGTCGTTTGCGTTGATGGAACGCACGTTAAGATAATTGCGCCATCCGAAAATAGTCATCTATACTACAACAGAAAGGGTTATTACAGCTTAAATGTTATGCTGGTAAGTTATTAAATCCTTTCTGAAGTACATTTAATGATTCTTTACAATAATAGGTATGTGACCATGAATTAAAAATACGCTACGTCGACGCTTCTCATCCGGGTGATAGTCATGATTCGCTAATTTGGAACGTTAGCGAATTACGTTCACATTATGAGACACAATTTTCAAACCACGAAAGAACTTTCTGGTTGTTAGGTAAAATTTTACATTTGTAAAAATTGTTCATTTATTAAATTTTATTTTATAAATTTATATACTCACATATTTATAAATATATCTTAACCGAGAAAATCTATTTCCAATTATTTATTAAGGTGATGCTGGATATCCGTTAGAACCATGGCTTATTACTCCTTATCGGACGTCGAACCAAGCAGAAATTAAGTTCAACGAAATGCTTTCATAATTGAAAGAACTAATGGTGTTTTAAAGAACCGATGGAGGTGCATTCTTGGTGGACGAGAACTACACTACGCTCCAGAGAAACCAGCACAAATTGTAAATGTTACTTGTTGCTTGCATAACATCTGCATTCATTTCAGAGCGAATATACCCGATACACCCGATGCCGAAGCGGAGTTAAACTTTCCTGAAATTCACGACGTCCATCCATAATTCAGTTACATAAAATCTTAGCTTATAAGTCTCATTATTAAATTAATTAATTGTTTTGGCGTTTGCATGTCTCCAGTTCTTGTATTCCAAGCAGTCTTTTATTTTTTCCTTATTTGTATTCAATCTCTTTCCTTCTCATTTGTTCCATTACATAGTTATGCCTTTTATTTTCTTCCAGCTTTTCTCTTTTAATAGCGTTAGCAATTTTGATTTCCTCCAGTTTCTCCTTTTTAACAGCCTCGATTGCCTTCAAATGCGTCTTCTTTAGCTCATATAATTTATCTAGCCTGCATGAAGTTTCCACCTGATCTTTCCAACGCAGAGGAGGCCTTCCTCTTCCTCTGCTACCACCAGCTGGTACCGCATCGAATACTTTCAAAGCCGGAGCGTTTGTATCCATTCGGACGACATGACCCAGCCAACGTAGCCGCTGGATCTTTATTCGCTGCGCTATGTCTATGTCGTCGTAAAGCTCATACAGCTCATCGTTCCATCGTCTGCGATATTCGCTGTTGCCAACGTGCAAAGGTCCAAAAATCTTACGCAGAATCTTTCTCTCGAACACTCCAAGCGTCGCTTCATCGGATGTTGTCATCGTCCAAGCTTCTGCGCCAAACGTTAGGACGGGCATGATGAGAGCCTTGTGGAATGTTAGTTTTGTTCGTCGAGAGAGGACTTTACTGCTCAATTGCCTACTTAGTCCAAAGTAGCTCTTGTTGGCAAGAGAGATTCTACGTTGGATTTCAAGGCTGACATTGTTATCGGTGTTAATGCTGGTTCCTAAATAGACGAAGTCTTTTACAACCTCGAAATTATAACTGTCTACAGTGACGTGGGTGCCGATACGCGAGTGCGCCGACTGTGTGTTTGAAGACAGGAGGTACTTCGTTTTGTCCTCGTTCACCACCAAACCCATTCGCTTTGCCTCTTTATCCAGTTTGGAGAAAGCAGAACTAACAGCGCGGTTGTTAAGGCCGATGGTGTCAATATCATCAGCATACGCCAGCAATTGTACGCTCTTATAAAATATTGTGCCTGAGCAATTAAGTTCTGCGGCTCGTACGATGCTCTCCAACATCAGGTTAAAGAAGTCAGACGACAGCGAGTCACCCTGTCTGAAACCTCGTTTGGTATCAAACGGCTCGGAGAAGTCCTTCCCAATTCTGACGGCGCTGCTGGTGTTGAGCAACGTCATCTTGAATAGCCGTATTAGTTTTGTGGGGATACCGAATTCAGACATCGCGGCATGCAGATAACTCCTCTTCGTATTGTCGAATGCAGCTTTGAAATGGACGAAAAGATGGTGTGTGTCGATTCTCCTTTCGTGGGTCTTTTCCAAGATTTGGCGTATTATAAATACTTGGTCGATGGTAGACTTTCCAGGTCTAAAGCCACACTGATAAGGTCCAATCAGTCTGTTGACGGTGGCTTTAGCCTTTCACACAATACGTTCGCTGGAACCTTATAAGCGATATTTAGAAGACTTATCCCGCGGTAATTGGCACAGATTGCAGAATCCATCTTCTTATGGATTAGGCAGAGCACACTTAAATTCCAATCGGCAGGCATGCTTTCATCCGACCATATTTTGCATAGGAACTGATGCATGCACCTTACCAGCTCCTGGCCGCCATGTTTGAATAGCTCAGCCGGCAGGTTCGAGAATTGTTCCCGCCATAATTTAAGATTGCTCTGGATGTCAGTCACCAGTTCGCCGTCTTTGTTCTTACAGGAAAACGCCCCGGTCTTAAAACCTTCTGTAAGCCGCCGAACTTTCTGATAGAATTTTCGGGCGTTGTTCCTGTTGGCCAGCATCTCAAGCTCCTCGCACTCACGTATTTCGGTCTCTCGTTTCTTCTGTTGGATAATACGTCTCTCTTCCTGTTTCAGCTCTCTGTAGCGATCCAACATGGTTCGCGTTGCCCCCAATCGCGGCGTAGCTCTATAGGCGGTATCCTTTCTTTCTGCGGCAGCATGACATTCCTCGCCGTACCAATTGTTTTTTAGGCCTCGCCGGAATCCGATTTCTTCTTCGGCGACGGTACGTAGGGAACGAGAAATGTTGCTCCATTGCTCGTGCATGCCGGTTTGTTGGGCAGTGCTCTCTGAGAGCAGGAGTGAGAGTCGTGTGGCGAATCTTCTGGCTTTCTGTTGTGATTGCAGCTTTTCCATGTCGAACATTATTTGCGTAGGTAGATGTACGTTTTTTACTGCACAGAGGCGTGTGCGCAGTTTGGCTGCAACAAGGTAATGATCCGAGTCAATGTTGGGTCCTCGGGTCGTACGTACATCTAATACACTAAAAGTGTGTCTTCCATCTTTCACAACATGATCGATCTGGTTTCGTGTTTTTCGATCAGGGGACAGCCAGGTAGCTTGGTGGTCTTTTTTAAGCTGGAATCTGGTGCTGCAGACAACCATGCTTCGGGCCCCGGCGAAGTCGATCAGCCTCTGACCGTTACCGGATGTTTCGTTGTGCAGGCTGAGTTTTCCGACTGTGAGACCAAAAACTCCTTCCTTGCTACCCTGGCGTTGAAATCGCCAAGCACGATTTTTATGTCGTGGCGGGGGCAGTGCTCATACGAACGTTCCAAGTGCTCATAGAAGGAATCTTTGGCCGCATCGTCCTTCTCTTCCGTCGGGGCGTGGGCGCAAATTAGCGATATGTTAAAAAAACGGGCTTTGATGCGGATTGTTGCGAGACGCTCGTCCACCGGAGTGAACGACAGTACTTGGCGACGAAGTCTCTCTCCTACAACAAATCCGACACCGAATTTGCGCTCCTTTACATGGCAGCTGTAGTAGACGTCGCAAGGTCCAACGATTTTCTTTCCTTGCCCCGTCCATCGCATGTCTTGAATGGCAGTGATGTCAGCCTTTACTCTCACGAGGACATCAACCAGTCGGGCAGAGGCACCTTCCCCATTGAGGGACAAATCATTCCAGGTGCATGCCTTCGAATCGTAATCCTTAGTTCGTTCGCAGGGGTCGTCATCAGTATAGGAAATTCTCATCCAAGACTTTGTAAATCTTTTCATTGGGGTGTGCGGTTTTAAGTGGCGGAACGCAAACCCAACGCACAAGCAACTATCCTGGAATGCTTCGCCTGCTCACGTTGTCTCACCCCAGAATGGCTGTGTAAAAGCTACCCAGAGAATACTTGAGCTAATCCCGGAAGTTGTGAGCTGGTTGAACCATATGTAGAAGAATCGCCCGGGCCATCAGTGACTTTCCCACTTGCGTGGACTTCTACATATAGAACCATCCCCCGTATTAGTGGGAGTGTTACCCCTGTTATATACCGATAAGTTAGTATTGATAATGACTCACCTCGGTCGTTTGTTTCAGAGCTTCCCATAAATCATGCCTCGCGTAGGCGTCGCATCCGAGTAGCAGGATTTTGGTTTTGATTTCTTCAAGCACAATTAGCTGTCCTACAGCGTTAATATTCGCATGCATCTAATTACCAACTAATTCTAATCGATTTGTGCTAAACTCAAGCAATTCAGTGTATTGACACTAATTTTTGGTGCAAAATGTGTCTGTGATGATAGGTTATGAAGGCTACCAGTAAGGGCTTTGCAAAGTCCTTCCACTCAATATAAACAGTGGGGCAAAAATGAAAATGCTGAACTGAAAATGGATTAATTTTGATGAAAATTTATTCCTTAGTGTGTTGAATCCTTGATATTTGGGTTTATTTCTTCGTTTTTCATAGCTTTTAAATTTTCCTTGAAATTAAGTCAGAAATACGGATTATTTTTTTCTTGAAACAGTTTAGCAATACCAAATAACGTATACATTTCGGACAACAAAATTTTTGATTTGTGCCCACTCAGAAAGCACGGTTTGCGGCAACCAAGCAAGTGCCGTTACGGGCACATAGAAATGTAACACGATTCAGAAATAACATTTATATGTAACCTATGATACAGTACAGCAAAAAACAGCAACAATCTGGATTCGAAGTAAATTTCTAACTTTACGACTATATTACTATATATATTTCAATACTCAACCACCTCAACTAAAACAACAACGAAATTTCGAAGATGTAAACTTATTTTATGAAGGATGGTTCCATATGTAGAAGTCCACGCAAGTGGGGAAAGTTACTGATCGCCATTCACTTGGGATTGGGCAAGACGATTCTTCTGCATATGGTTCAAGCAGCTCACAACTCCCGGGATTAGCCCAAGTATCGTCTCGGTAGCTTCCGAACACCCGTTGGGAGTGAGCTAACGTGAGAAGGCGAAACATTCCAGGATAGCTGGTCGTGCGCTGGGTTTGGGACCCGCCTCTTAAATCCTATGAGCGCTGCCCCACCACGACATAAAAATCGTGCTTGGCGACTTCAACACCAGGGTGGGCAAGGAGGGAATTTTCGGTCCCACAGTCGGAAAATTCAGCCTGCTTAACGAAAACAACCGGCAACGGACAGAGGCTGATCGACTTCGCCGGGGCCAGGAACATGGTAGTGAAACCAAATCGATCATGTTGTGATAGATGGAAGACACGCTTTTAGTGTATTAGATTTACGTACGATCCGAGGACTCAACATCGACTCGGATCATTACCTTGTTGCAGCCAAACTACGCACACGACTCTGTGAAGCAAAAAACGTACAGCTAGCTACACAAAGAATGTTCGACATCAAAAAGCTGAAATCACAACAGACAGCCAGAAGATTCGCCATCGATTCTCACTTCTGCTCTCAGAGATTACTGCCCAACAAACAGGCAAGCAAGTTTTCAAATTAAAAAATAATTTGACAAGAAAATCAGCGAGAATACCGACTAACAGCAGTCGCCTAATTTATTACAGGTGTACCTATAGCCACGGAAATGGAGGTAAAGATAGCTTTGGGTCGTTTTGGAAACGCTAAAGCTCCAGGACTAGATGGAATACCTAACGGAGCTCTTAAACTTGCACTGAAAGAAGACGCAAAACCCTTCGCGGAGACGTATCAAAAGTGTTTTCGAGATGGTAGTTTCCCAAAAATTAGGAAACAGCAACGACTCGTACTTTCGCCGAAACCTAATATCATGCCGGGTCAACCAAGCTCATAATAACTACTCTGTATGATTGATACGATGGGCAAAATTTTAGAACGGCTAATTGCTGATCGTTTAGAGCAGCATCTTAATGAAAAAGAAAGCTTGTCCGACAACCAATGTGGTTTCAGCAGGGGACGCCTCACTATTGATGCTATTAAAAAGCTTACATGAGTAACGGAAAATGCCATTGAAGGAACAAGATGGATGCATGGTACCAAGGAGCATTGCGCAAGGTCCAACGATTTGCGAAACTGCAAACAAACCCACACATAATACTTATACAAGAACCATGGGTATGTCACAAGCGTATCTGTGGTCTAAGTGCTATGTCGTGGGGACAAATACTTCATTGTGAAGGGAATGTGAGACCGCGAGCATGTATTATCATGCCGAGGTTGATCGAACACACGATGTTAAAAGAGCTATGCTCTGGAGATATCGTTGCTGCAAAAATAAAGTACTGGAAAAGTGGGAACAGTGTCGAAGCTATCATAGTTTCGGCCTACCTACCCTATGACTCTGTACAGCCACCTCCTTCGAGGGAGCTAAGAGAAGTGGTCAAGTACGCAGAATCCAATAATCTGGGGCTAATAGTGGGCTGTGACGCAAATTCACAGAACATTGTGTGGGGAAGCAGCAAATGCAACCCCAGAGGTCTCAAGTTACTGGATTTTATCCTGTCATCCGATTTGGTCATTCAAAACACTGGTAACAAACCAACTTTTGTGACCAGAAGGAGACAAGAGGTGATTGATTTAACACTTACCAATAGGTCAGTTGGAAATCAAATCAACCGATGGCGAGTTTTGGAAGAGGACTCTCTTTCTGATCATCGTCTTATCGAATTCCGACTGGGAATTGACACAATATCAATACCTTCCGGTAGGAATCCTCGAAATGTGGACTGGGACAGGTATGGTGAGCTTGTAACAGAGCGATTACCAAACCTGAAAAAACTCAAATCAGCAGAAATGATTGAAGATGCGACTAAGAAATTAGAAGGTACTTTAATCAATTGCTTTGAGGAACTGTGTCCACTCAGGCAAAGCAGACAGGGGAAAGCGGTTCCTTGGTGGAACCCTGAACTGTCGAAGCTTCGTGTACGGTCCAGGAAACTTCTTAATAAGGCCTTGAAGACCAAAACAGAAGAGGACTGGGCCAATCATCGACTTACACAGAGAGAATATAAGAAGAAAGTACGGCAAGCCAAACTTGAATCCTATAGAAATTTCTGCAGTAACGTCGAAGAAATGAGGGAAACAGCGAGACTTTGTAAGGTCCTTCATTTAGACCGCTCAGTAAGGCTGGATTCCATTCGAAAACCTGATGGTTCATACACCATTTCCAAATCGGAAACGTTTAATGCTTTACTCGAAACCCACTTTCCGGGTAGTAGAACTCTCTCTGAAGGTGAGAGTGGCATGAACAACAACGGTGGCAATGGTGGAACCTCTAGGTACAGCTGGTATATTGCTAGTCGGATAGTGACAAGGGAATCGATAAGGTTTTCCTTATCTTCCTTTGAAAACTTTAAGTCCCCTGGACCTGACGGAATATATCCAGCAATGCTTAAAAAAGGAGGAGACAGGCTGATTGAGGCCCTGAAAAGGATCTTTACAGCCTGTCTTGCATTTGGTTATATACCATCCCTATGGCGACGCGTAAGAGTAGTATTTATTCCGAAACCAGGAAAAGATGACTATTCCCTAGCAAAAAGTTTTAGACCAATCAGTTTGACATCGTTCATGTTGAAAAGTCTGGAACGAGTGGTGGAGAAACATATTCGAGTGGGGGTATTGCCGAGAAGTCCACTTAGTAGAAATCAACACGCTTACCAGAGTGGAAAATCATGTGAATCAGCCTTACACGATCTTGTTAGCAAGATTGAAGCTGGGCTGGAAGCTGACGAATACACAATGGGCGTGTTCGTGGACATTGAGGGGGCTTTTGATAATGCCACTTTCGGCTCGATATGTTCTTCTGCCGAACGACACGGAGTTAATCAAGCCATTATAAAATGGATATACTCCATGCTCTCTGAGAGGCTGTTAACCGCTGGTGGGAGCGATGACGAGCAAATCACAGTCAGGGCCAAGCAAGGATGTCCCCAAGGGGGTGTTCTTTCTCCGCTGCTGTGGTGCTTCGTCGTAGACTCCCTATTAGTGGAGATGCAGGAACTCGGCTTTCATGTCCAAGCATATGCGGACGACGTCTGTGCGCTAACATCGGATAAATCCTTAAGGAGGCTTTGCACGAAAGTGCAGAGGATTCTTGACAAAATCGATGAATGGTGCATGAGACAAGGTCTTTCCGTTAATCCGAACAAAACAACCATAGTCTTGTTTACGAGAAAACGGAAATTGGATGGACTCAGTCTTCCAACACTGAAAGGTGTGACACTTGGTCTTTCCAACGAAGTTAAATATCTAGGAGTAATTTTGGATAAGAAGCTGACTTGGGAGACACACGTTTCACTGAAGGTGAATCGCGCATTGAAGATTTTTCAGCAATGCCGTAGAGCCTTTGGCAAAACTTGGGGTCTGAAACCTGCTGTGGTCCTATGGATATACACGGCACTTATCAGACCAATCATCACTTACGCTTCTGTGGTCTGGTGGCGACGGAGCATGGTTAAGTCCACAATCCGGGAACTATACAGGCTGCAAAGAAGTGTATGTTTATGCATCACGGGTGCCATGAGTACAACCTCTGGAGATGCCCTAAATGCTATGCTCGATTTGCTCCCCCTGGATCTTAAGATACAACAGGAAGCAATAAAAGCAATGTGCAGACTCCATAAATATGGTCTCTGGCACGAAGATGGAACTTCGGGACACAGAGAAATCTTTAAGTTGCTGTCGGAGCAGTGTCCACTGTTTTTGGCACCTAAAGATGACCTGATACCCACAGTTTCATTCGGAAGGAAATTTGATGTCAGATTTCCATTGCGTGAGCAATGGAGCAATCCAGGAGGCATGCAGGGAGGTTTGACGGATATTTTCTTTACCGATGGGTCCAAGACTGAAATAGGGTCTGGCGCCGGATGGTACTTAAACGATAGTAATAAGTATCACTACGCTATGGGGGGAATGGCAACTGTTTTCCAAACAGAAGTTTTTGCCATCCTAAAAGTAGCCGAATGGATAATCGAGAGGAGATGGAGCGGGAAACAGATTGGAGTCTTCAGTGACAGTCAGGCTGCATTGAAGGCCCTGGAGAACGCGAAGCAAACCTCAAAGATTGTTCAAGAATGTAAGAAGAAGCTTAATTCTGTCGCAAGACAAAACAGGCTTGTACTTATATGGGTTCCGGGACACTCCGGTGTTCAAGGAAACGAAATTGCCGACGAATTGGCCAACCGTGGATCAGCGGTGCCCCCACAGGGGCCAGAGCCAATAATCGGAATCAGTCCCGCAGGAATCAAGAACTGGATCAACGATTATGTAGGCAATCTACATAAAGAGCGATGGTCCGGTCTAGAACGCTGCAGAACTGCAAAGTGTTTTGTGACAAGTCCGAACAGAAAACTGTCAAACTTTCTACGAAAACTTAGAAGGAAAGACATTCGGTTGATGGTCGGCATCATTACAGGACACAACCCATGGGGTCAGCATATGACCACCATTGGAATCATCGAGGACCCGGTATGCCTGTCATGCTTGGAGGAGGCGGATAGCACTGAGCACTTTCTCTGTGAGTGTCCTGCCTTTGCTAGAGCGCGACTACGGGTATTGGGTTCCGATGTCATGGGAATGGGTAATATTCGTTCTCTAAAACTGGAGGATATTTACAGATTTGTCAAAGAATCTGGAAAATTCTCACAGGACTAACTATCTCTATCTCTGTCTCTATTCTTTCCTATCTCTTTCTCTGATACTTTTCTCCCTCCCTCCTTGACTATCTACCCCCTTTCCAGAGCTTTAAATACAATGGGCTTTTTAGCCTGAGTGTTTTGGGAGCCACCAAATCTCCTGGTGCTCCTTGGCTCGACCTTTTCAAATTCAAATTCATTCAAGGAGCATTGCGCTGTTATAACATTTGACGTAAAAAATGCTTTTAACTCTGCATGCTGGTCTCACATAATGCAAGCGTTAGGGAACCTTGAAACGCCGCCATACCATGCACATTGCACTTAAAAAAGTTTGCGATAAAGCAGCACGGGTAAATACGGCGCTATTTCGAACATAGGCAGGCCAAGCCTTAAAATTCGAAACATACGCCAAGATTACAAAATCACTGTTTCGACTGAGCGCTATTTGAGTCGGAAGCACATTTCGCACAGTATCCCATGAAGCTATCGGAGTAATTGATGGCATAATGCCCATCGTCTCATTAGAAATGTGCAGGCATGGGTCGATAGAAAACATGGTAATGACGACTTTTATATGACGCAGTTTTTGACAGGACTTGGTTGTTTCAGAGAATATCTCCACAAGTATTATAAAATCTATTAAGTATAAAAAGTCCAAACAGAATTAAAAATTAAAAATAATATTAAAATAAAAAAATAAATTTTTCCGATTCTTGAGAACTAACGATACATTTTTAATATCTGACTCTCGCATAGTATGAGCGATAGTAACATACAACAATTAGAAACTTCATTTGAAAAGTTATTTACCACAGAAACATATTCGAAAATGGCCTTAACTAGTGATTAGTTGCAAGCTATTGTAGAAGGAACTGTCTCAAGCGCATTAGCCGCTCAGGAAAAATCTTTCATAAAAAATTAAAAGAAATAAAAGAAAGTTTTTCGAAAATCAGTACAAGTACCCCAAGTGTAGACACATATAAAGACGCTGGGTCTTATCCCATTGTATGTGTTGAAACTTTAGATGTCATGAAAACTCTCGGGGGAAGAAACGAGACTTATGTGTTTTGGAGAAAGGGTGCTCATGCAGCATATAGATTCTACGACAATTTTGACGGTAGCTCCAAACATTAACAAGCATTGATAATATTGAGGGCTCGGCCGACACAGTACTGTATTCTTTCGGTACTCCACTGGGTCAGGAAGTCTATGCTTATCACGATAGGTATCTCTTTGCCAATAACTTTGCCCGTAGCGTCGAAGAAAAAACTCAAAAGACGGAGATAAGACAAAGTAGAGACAGGAGTCCAGTACCGGACACTAGATACAGCCAGCAAGGAAGAAATCCTCATTTCATCCGAAAAATTGAAACAGCACCCAAAAATGATCAAGTCCAACCAATGGACGTTGATTCATCCTCACGCGTCAGCCAACCAACTTCTTACCAACCTCAAAACACTCAATGGCCAGTACAGCAAAAAGTCATTCAGGCTTAATAACTACAATCAGAACCATGCCTCCAAAAGGCCAAATAATAGCAGTGCAAGATTTACAGGACCAAAACAACAAAAAATTAATCATGTAACATCAGAAAATCCTTCCCGTGACCAAGACGACCCAGACTACCAAACAAAAGCTGAATCGGAAGTGGACGACATAGATGACGTACTAACAAGCTACGACCAAGTAAATTTTTTAGACACAACTCCCTGCTCCCGTTCACAGAAAGAACCGTGGCAGGGAAAAGTATTAAATTGCTTATTGAGGCAGGAGCCTTTAAAAAGTATATTAAAGAACTAAAAACTGTAATACCAGCAAAAAAACCTTTTCGAGTAAAATCGATTCACGGGTATAATGACGTGAACCAAAAATGCGTAATGCATTTGTTTAACGAAAACAACAAACATTTTCTTTCTACTATCAAATTCAACAACATTCGACGGAATAATTGGACTTGACTTCAAGAGACAGAACGACGTTTTTCTCGATTTCTAAAACAAAAAACTCATAACAAATAATGTTCACGAAAATATTAAATTCCTAAAATGTGCAAGTGTCAATTCCACCAAAATAGAAGAGATACAAGTACCCCAGCCTATGTTACGACAATTTCAAGCTATGATGTCGGACAGAACTGGCGTGTTCGCAGAAGCAGACGAAACACTCCCATACAATACTAACATTATATGTACCATCCAAACAGAAAACGAAGACCATGTATATTCCAAACTGTATCCATACCCAATGGGTACCGCTAAATTTGTAATCTCAGGAACACAAGCCTTATTTAAAGTCGGAATAATTCGACCGTCTAGATCACCATACAATAATCCCGTATGGGTAGTAAATAAAAAAGGAACCGATGAGCAGGGCAACAGGAAAAGCGTTTGGTCATACCAACCCTTAAGCTTCGCAGTGTCAGATCGCAATCCAAACGCAAAAATCAGACGTTAGAAAGATTTCATCGACAAATATAATGCAAACATCTTTTATAAACCTGGAAAAGAAAATTACGTTGCTGACGCACTATCGCGACACAACATCCATGGTTTAGAAGACGACACACAATCAGACATAGCCACAATGCATAGTGAAGTAATATTATACTTACTTACATTATAGAAACATCGGAAAAGCCTCTCAATTGTTTTCAAAACCAAATAGTAATAAAAGAAACGCAAAACCCTCCTATCCGCACGATTATATTGTTCAGTAAAAAAATCCGCCACATAATACATTTCTTAGAGAGAAACGCGCTTAATCAACAGGTTTGCGATTCAGTAAGAAAAGATTAAGTAAATGCAATTCATTGCGTTTTACCAACACTGGCGTTCGTACAACGCAAACTAGTTAAAACATTACTATAAACCACATTTTGCAACGCGAAAAAAATGTAAATGACATTACCGACAAAAATGAACACAAAGAAGTAGTTGTTGTAGAACACAATAGAGCTCACAGAGCAGCCCAAGAAGACGTGAAACAAATCCTGCAAAACTATTTTTCCCCAAAATGGCAAAATTGCCAATGGAAATTGTTTCAAATTGTAAAATTTGATGAGCTGCTAAAACTGATCGCCACCCACAAATCAGATTCTTGGTAAAACACTATTCCCGTCGTATGTGAGCGAATTCTTACATATTGACATTTATTCAACCAACAAGACATATTTTCTTATTGCTCTAGACAAATTGTCAAAATTTGCTATTGTCCAGCCTATCGCTTCTCTATATCAGAAAACAGCAATCCTACAACTCATAAACTTTTATCTAAATGCGAAAACTATATATTGTGACAATGAACCTTCCATTAAGTCGGAAACTGTTAACTCTTTCCGTCTCGGTGGTTAGCGTTGCTAACCACCTATTTTTTATTTTTTTTACGACGGTTGGCGACATTTATGTTTTTAATTTTGCACGAATATTGATTATTGCTTCCTTTTAAGTGAAGAGGGCGCTAATAGCTAGAAATACACCCACCACGTGTTGAGAAAATTTAAAGTAAAAATCCGTGGCCGCGCGTATTTGTGAGAGCTAGAAGTAAAAATTCATAATAAATTCAATAACGCAATTTATGGTTTGATTTTTGTGCAAATTTAGTTCTTGTGGTGTGTTTGATACACAGTGGTTGCTTTTTCGCTTAAATTTCTATTATTTTACGAATATTTTTTATAATCAGTGGTGGTTAGCAACAATAACCACCATCCTAGAATTTGATTTTTTATAGGGTCACTATGAGTGGGACTTTTTTTGGTATTTACAATATTTTAGGCAATTATTTCAATAATGCAACGATCATTGACGCAAAGGGAAATTGAAGAATGTTTGTATGAAGATTTACCTTGAGGACCTGAAAGTGAAGCCAGTTCCGATGAGGATGAAAATCTAGACACGCCTGAGTGGCCAGTGTCAAAATCGATATTGGATGTGTGTGGGGCAGATGTATAGAATATCCATGAAGAGCTATTCATATCATACCATTATCAAACTTTGTAAGTCAGAATAATATTGTTAGCTCTACGACCTTGCAGCCTCCTAAATGGAAAAGGACCTTCTCTATGGATATATCTGGCGAGTTTGTTGAGAGTGTGGGCTTAGCTGATCATATAATATTGTATAATCAGCTTGGAAGATTTAACACCCCTCCGATTGTTTCACATGTTTTGGACAAAGGACTTGGTTAAGGTCATAAGCTTTCAAACTAACCTATATGCAACACAAGAAGGTAAACCTTTTTCTCCTACCAGTCCTTCTGAAATACAAACTTTCTTGGCCATAAATATGGTGATGGGTATAAAAAAGCTACCGAGTTACAAAGATTACTGGTCTTCTGATCCTGATTTACGTGACTCCTACATTTCCTCTTGTATGCCCCTAAATCGCTTCAGCTGGCTTCTTGGATGCTTGCATATGAATGACAATAATCTCATGCCTGCTAGAACGCATTCAGACTATGATAAGTTATATAAAGTCCGTCCTATGCTTGAAATTCTTCGCCGCAACTTCAGAAATAATTATAAACCATCCGAATGTGTCGCGATCGATGAAAGCATGATAAAATTCAAAGATGTGGAACAAGTTAAGTAGACAAGCGAGCTCGAGGAAGTTCCGCGATCAGCAATGGTTCAAGCCCAAGATCTCCTGTACCATTTGCTATAAAACGGTATAAGCCTAGCGTGCCTGCTAAAATCCGCCATGAGAGTAATCGACACCAACCGCTTAGAGGCACACCTAGAAGATGCGCCTTTTGCAGTACCAAAAGCGTCCCTGTCCGCACAGTATGGCAATGCAGAACATGCCACGTCCCACTTTGGCTCCGAAAAGGAAAGACATGTTTTTCAGATTTTCACAAGAAATAATTATTTGTAAATTTATTACCAAATTTTGTATTGTCTTTTTTCTAAAAATAAATAAAAAAGTGAAGTAATTAAGTGCATTAGTTTTAATAAATTTTTGTACCCTTCAGTCATGGTGGTTACTGGTGGTGACCACCTTGTTTCTCAAAAACCTAAGGGTAAATATTTTTTTTTTTGCATTCGTGTGTTACTTGTATTCCATATTCACCAATTAACAACAAAAAATAAATTTTTTATGTCGCAGTAAAGAGCGTGACGGAAAGAGTTAAGCCTCTATTACAAAATCAATACAATATTCAAATTGTAAACGCACCTCCACTCCATAGCACATCAAACGGACAAGTAGAAAGGTTTCACAGCACCCTCCCTGAGACTGCGAGATGTTTAACGGCCCAGAGAAATCTTACCGATACAATTAAGGCAGTAGTCTGCTTTACAGTTCCAGAGGCCAATTCGACATATTTTCGAAGCTAGAGCAGTTTTGGTGGCCGAGCGTCGAGCAGGTGCGAATGCTCAGGCAGAACTTTAAAGCGCGTTTTCTCGAGTTTTCATTTTCACAAGTGTTAGAAAACGGTGCCGGCGATAGCAAAAAGAATATATGTCCGATCGAAAAAAACCAAAGTGATCTAGCTTCAGTATTAAATTATCTTCTATTTGAACTAAAAAAGTTGGACAAAAGTATTATTTAAACTACTTGTTTTGCAACTTAAAGTCAATTTTTTTTCTTAAAAAAGTGAATTTTTTTTTCAAACTTCGAAAAAATTTGGATTTTATTAATTCTTCGGTATTTTTTTAGTTCATAAAGAAAAGAAACTTATAAAAATTAAAAAAAAATTTGGTTCGAGTGTTTCAGATGCATCGCACGACCTCCATCACCGGCACCGATTTACAAGTGCAGACTCCAGGCGCTCCAGAAAAATACTTACAACTTTAAAAAATTTCAATATTTTTTAAAAATAAATATTGTTTTTTAAACCTTAAATATAGTACACTATCGTCTTAAAACGCTTTTTTATGGCTTCTAAAGCAGACTACTGCCTTAAATCCATACTACAAGCGCCCATAGAGTAAAAAAAAACAGTTCACTCAGTTACAAATAAACGCCCGATCGGCATAATACAATACATTCATCTTCCCCAGAACTTCAAACAGAAATCAAACACAGAATTCATAAGGCACAGCAAATTTAATCAAAGAGGTTAAACGAAAAAATACAATTCCGAGTAGGAGATACAGTATTTGAAAAAACGAACAAAGGGCTAGGAAACAAACTTACACCTTTGTATACTGAGAAAAAAATAGATGCAGACTTGGCGACCACAGTCCTCATAAAAGGGAGGGTGGTATACAAAGACAACTTAAGATAAATTACCGACTACTCGAATGCAAACTGCATACCCATAATAAGTGGAGACGTAACCATCTGGACGGAGTTTAAGTACTTAAAAAATTCAACTAATATAATTCAGCCCTCGGAAATGCTAAAAGACACTGACGAAATAAAAAAGCACTTCCCTAGGTCACATATGAGACAAATTTTGGATTCAGTCTTAAGACGTATACATACACTCATATTTAGAAACGCTAAATACTCACCATTGACAGGCTAGGAGTATCAATTCTCAGGGCACCGCTCCAGAGTTCGACGATTTTGAAAAATTGAAATTCACTCAAAGGGAACTTATCAAATCGGAAAACAAACAAATAGCTATAAATACAAAAATAAAAACTCAGATTAATGAATTAACTGACATAGTTAATCAGTTGATAGATGGCACAAAAATAAAAACAAGTAGACAGAGAACATTTATATGGGACAATGCTTTCACGAAATAGAATATCATATCATATCAGAACTTGAAACTCTAATATTATCAGTTACACTCTCAAAAATCGGAATCATCAATCCAGCTTTATTGGACTCAAGTAACCTAATTAATATTTTAAATGAGCACTATGTTCCTTTGAGAACTTTAAGTCCGCTGGACCTGACGGAATATATCCAGCAATGCTTAAAAAAGGAGGAGACAGGCTGATTGAGGCCCTGAAAAGGATCTTCACAGCCTGTCTTGCATTTGGTTATATACCATCCCAATGGCGGCGCGTAAGAGTAGTATTTATTCCGAAACCAGGAAAAGACGACTATTCTCTAGCAAAAAGTTTTAGACCAATCAGTTTGACATCGTTCATGTTGAAAAGTCTGGAACGAGTGGTGGAGAAACATATTCGAGTGGGGTATTGCCGAGAAGTCCACTTAGTAGAAATCAACACGCTTACCAGAGTGGAAAATCATGTGAATCAGCCTTACACGATCTTGTTAGCAAGATTGAAGCTGGGCTGGAAGCTGACGAATACACAATGGGCGTGTTCGTGGACATTGAGGGGGCTTTTGATAATGCCACTTTCGGCTCGATATGTTCTTCTGCCGAACGACACGGAGTTAATCAAGCCATTATAAAATGGATATACTCCATGCTCTCTGAGAGGCTGTTAACCGCTGGTGGGAGCGATGACGAGCAAATCACAGTCAGGGCCAAGCAAGGATGTCCCCAAGGGGGTGTTCTTTCTCCGCTGCTGTGGTGCTTCGTCGTAGACTCCCTATTAGTGGAGATGCAGGAACTCGGCTTTCACGTCCAAGCATATGCGGACGACGTCTGTGCGCTAACATCGGATAAATCCTTAAGGAGGCTTTGCACGAAAGTGCAGAGGATTCTTAACAAAATCGATGACTGGTGCATGAGACAAGGTCTTTCCGTTAATCCGAACAAAACAACTATAGTCTTGTTTACGAGAAAACGGAAATTGGATGGACTCAGTCTTCCAACACTGAAAGGTGTGACACTTGGTCTTTCCAACGAAGTTAAATATCTAGGAGTAATCTTGGATAAGAAGCTGACTTGGGAGACACACGTTTCACTGAAGGTGAATCGTGCATTGAAGATTTTTCAGCAATGCCGTAGAGCCTTTGGCAAAACCTGGGGTCTGAAACCTGCTGTGGTCCTATGGATATACACGGCACTTATCAGACCAACCATCACTTACGCTTCTGTGGTCTGGTGGCGACGGAGCATGGTTAAGTCCACAATCCGGGAACTATACAGGCTGCAAAGAAGTGTATGTTTATGCATCACGGGTGCCATGAGTACAACCTCTGGGGATGCCCTAAATGCTATGCTTGATTTGCTCCCCCTGGATCTTAAGATACAACAGGAAGCAATAAAAGCAATGTGTAGACTCCATAAATATGGTTTCTGGCACGAAGATGGAACTTCGGGACACAGAGAAATCTTTAAGTTGCTGTCGGAGCAGTATCCACTGTTTTTGGCACCTAAAGATGACCTGATACCCAAAGTTTCATTCGGAAGGAAATTTGATGTCAGATTTCCATTGCGTGAGCAATGGAGCAATCCAGGAGGCATGCAGGGAGGTTTGACGGATATTTTCTTTACCGATGGGTCCAAGAACGAAATAGGGTCTGGAGCCGGATGGTACTTAAACGATAGTAATAAGTATCACTATGCTATGGGGGGAATGGAAACTGTTTTCCAAACAGAAGTTTTTGCCATCCTAAAAGTAGCCGAATGGATAATCGAGAGGAGATGGAGCGGGAAACAGATTGGAGTCTTCAGTGACAGTCAGGCTGCATTGAAGGCCCTGGAGAACGCGAAGCAAACCTCAAAGATTGTTCAAGAATGTAAGAAGAAGCTTAACTCTGTCGCAAGAAAAAAAAGGCGTGTACTTATATGGGTTCCGGGACACTCCGGTGTTCAAGGAAACAAAATTGCCGACGAATTGGCCAACCGTGGATCAGCGGTGCCCCCACAGGGGCCAGAGCCAATAATCGGAATCAGTCCCGCAGGAATCAAGAATTGGATCAACGATTATGTAGGCAATCTACATAAAGAGCGATGGTCCGGACTGGAACGCTGCAGAATTGCAAAGTGTTTTGTGACGAGTCCGAACAGAAAACTGTCAAACTTTCTACTAAAACTTAGAAGGAAAGATATTCGGTTGATGGTCGGCATCATTACAGAACACAACCCATGGGGTCAGCATATGACCACCATTGGAATCATCGAGGACCCGGTATGCCTGTCATGCTTGGAGGAGGCGGATAGCACTGAGCACTTTCTCTGTGAGTGTCCTGCCTTTGCTAGAGCGCGACTACGAGTATTGGGTTCCGATGTCATGAGAATGAGTAATATTCGTTCTCTAAAACTGGAGGATATTTACAGATTTGCCAAAGAATTTGGAAAATTCTCACAGGACTAGCTATCTCTATTTCTGTCTCTATTCTTTCCTATATCTTTCTCTGATACTTTTCTCCTTCCCTCCTTGACTATCTACCCCCTTTCCAGAGCTTTAAATACAATGGGCTCTTTAGCCTGAGTGTTTTAGGAGCCACCAAATCTCCTGGTGCTCCTTGGCTCGACCTTTTCAAATTCCATTCACTATGCCAACATCACTATCACCGATCTAATGGAGGTGGCCGTAGTTAAGGTTTTATGAAATAATAATTTTCTACACTTTGTACAAATACGAGGAGGAGCTCGGCCAAACACCCAAAAAGGGTGTACGCGCCAACTATATATATATATATATTATACTAGCGGACCCTCACCCGCTTCGCTGGGTGAAAGAAAAATATAAATGAAAAGTGTTTTGTTTTTTTCTTGTTTCATCATTTAATTCATGCTCGGCCATTATTTTGTGACTTATTCTAATAACAATGTTTTATTTATTTTAGTGACTTACTCTAATGATTGTAAACTAACAACTTATTCTAAAGCCTTCTGATACACAAAATTTTTGGTTTTATTTTCATGCGGTGTATAAATATAAAGTAACGATGGTTTCCCTACTCGAGATCATCCTACATACAGTTGCTCATGTCCAAAGCATGGATAAGTTAGGTCAATTCCACATAATTGAAGTGTTTGACCTTGAGACTTATTGATTGTAATAGCAAAAGCAAGACGAATGGGAAATTGATGTCGCTTAAAATCTAAAGGCAAATCTGTTGAAATCATTGGAATGCGCGGAATCAAAACATCTTCACCTTTAAATTTGCCTTTCAAAATTGTTGCTTCAATTACATTTTTCATTGTCCGTTTCACTGCTAATCCTGTCCCATCGCATAGTTTCGACTGATTGATATTTCGCAACATAATGATCACTGCGCCGACTTTCAATTGCAAACGATGTGGTGGCAAGCCAGGCAAATTAAGTGAATTCAAAAATTCAATTGGATAATTCCCTACATCGTCGGGATTAGTAATTGAATCAATTGATTTATAGGTGACAACTTCACCTGGAATTTGAGTCAAAATACTGGCATTGATTTCATTGACATCGACATTTTTGGCAGTTAATATAGCTCTCTCGCTTAGCCAATCTTGATTTCGATAGTTTTGTGCAATATTTGGGAATACATTTTGCACTAATTGTACTCTTGATTCTGTTACGGTACAAAAATTAGTTGGAAGTGTGATCACGCATGTATTCTTATCAATTGGCTTTCATCCATTTCCAATTTACAACAAATGTTCGGAAAATTCAGCAGCTGTTGGATCATTCTGTAACTGCACACGAACATTAGTAGTTAATGTGAGTTTTTGAACATATCTCCACAGATTAGAAGATTTAAGGCACGCTCTCAATTCATCAGCTGTTTTTTGAGGTGGTTGAGCATTTCTGAGCTGAATATGCTCCTAATAAGAGACCAGCACTGTTTCACTACGATGATGTTTTTTGTTTTCTTTTTTTTTTCTTTTTTTTTTCCAGGTCAGATCCATTTAGTGAGGTCCAAGTATAGCAGCAAATCCTTTATCTCGATGTCTGAGATCTCCTTAATTTGCTGTAGGAAAGGCTTACCGAAGGATCGGAGTCGTGCCCTGGCTAGTCCCGGACATTCATATAAATAGTGGAAAAGACTTTTCTTCGCCCCTTCCGCTTGACAGCTTCTACAGATAGGATTGAAGGGTAGATTGAGTCTAGCTGCATGATCCCGTACTTTCCAATGTCCTGTAAGGGTTGCAGTGATGCGTGAAATGTTTGGCCGAGAACATCCTAGCAGGTCATTCGTCCTTTGGATTTTGTATGACGGACATGTGTTTTTTGTTGTGATACATGTAGGTATTTGCTTCCATCTTCTTTCGGCTAAAGCATGATAGTGTGAAGCAATGGATGCTTTTAATGTGTTCAGTGGGGTGGAAACTGCCACCGCCTCTGCTATGTCTGGTGTCGAGCCCTTTCTTGCTAGCTCATCCGCTATCTCATTGCCCCGTATGTTCCTATGACTGGGAACCCATATCAGGGTAATTTCAAGCCAATGGCTGAGCAGTTTCAGCTCTTCTCTACACTGTAGGACCAGTTTGGATGAAATGTAGTTGGAGTCTAAGGCCTTAATAGCTGCTTGACTGTCTGAGAAGATAGCTACTGTTGCACCAACTTCCTTGTAGAGTTCTTGGGATTTGCATGCTTCTCTGATCGCTAAAAGTTCTGCCTGGAACACGGTGGCATAATCAGGAAGACGAATTGATTGAGATAGGTTGAGTGGCTCCGAATGGAAGCCAGCTCCGACACCACAGTTCATCTTAGAACCATCGGTATACATTTCGATATCGTGTCTTCCAATCACCTCTCCTTTGCTCCACTCGGCTCTCGGTGGAAAACGTACCGTAAAGCCTTTCTTGAAGTTTAGGTCGGGGATTGTGTAGTCCGATCCATTTTTGAGCAGTGGGGGTCCCTGTAGGAGGATCTTACTGTGACCGTACGACCTTGTTGTCCAGCTTCCTATGTCTCTGAGTCTCACCGCGCTGTAAGTAGCTATTGTTTTAATGTGTAAATCTAATGGCAATAGATGTGTTAGTACATTGAGCGCTTCAGTAGGACTGGTGCTAAGCGCTCCTGTAGTTAAGATACACTCTGTTCTTTGTATCTTGTTCAGCTTAGTTTTGTTGTATTTCCTTTCTGTTGCAGGCCACAAAACCAGTGCCGCATATGTTAGTATTGGCCTTACAATGGCTGCGTAGGACCAGTTGGATAATTTTGGTTGGAGACCCCATTTTTCCCAACATTCTCTCACACGTGTAAAGTGCTATGTTTGCTTTCTGTGGTTAGTTTTTGTTTTAACCAAATCAAAATATGCGCATGAGGCAAGCCTCTTTTTTGCCATTCCACAGAATACATGAAACATTGTACATCTCCGTAAATTTTATGTTTTACAATGAAATCCATTAGAGACTGTAGCTTTCGTCTAAACACTCTTGCAGTAATGTCATGCCTATCAGTAGCTGATTGCCCAGTATATAAATGATTCTTGATATCATCCCATTTCGGATTGCATGTGAAAGTTATGAATAAGTCGGGTCGACCATAATTTCTGACATAACACATTGCATCTTGGGCGTATTCATGCATATGCCTTGGACTGCCTGTATACGATGAAGGTAATATTACCATTTGACCAATGTTATTAACGTTGGTATCGTTGTTAATTGCATCTCGTAAATGTATGTATTCGTCACAGCGTAATTTTCTTTGGTTGACTCTAATGTAATTCAATCGTTCTGTTTCTATTTTCGCATACATGTCAACAATATACTGATGAAATAATTTACGACATTTTAAAATGTGATTCTCTTGATTTTCTCTTATCATGATTCTGTATGCATAATAATTCATTGCGCTTGCAGTTTTATTTGTTTCTTGACCATTTGTGGAGTTATTTGTTTTATATCAATCGAATAACCATCTTCACCACGACAGAACATAAGAGGATATTGTAATACATCATATTTTCGATGCGTTTCATCAACACGTTGCAGTGTATCATTTCTTCTTTGCAAAACAATATCTCTTGGTTGAAATTCATCTCCAGATATAACAATTGCAACCTCGTTGGTTGATTGTATCTTCCACGATGTTCGCCGGCCGGCGTTTTATTTGCATCAATTTTAATTTTATGATTATCAGATGACAATCTTTCGATTGTTGTTTCCAAAACTCTGCACCAAAACATTATGTGTGTGTAATAAATCTTGTAATTCTCTCATAATGACTCTGTTTATATTTCCGGAAAATGCACACCGTGCTTCAAGTTCATCATTGTTGTCATTAATGAAATAAATTTGCAAAAATTTTCACTCTTGATCGGGTAGTGGTAGTAATGAACGTATTAAGTGATATGCTTGCCCTTGAATCTGAAAAAAGCCATAATTTGTGTCCATAAAATCTAATGATTCATTAGATGTGTCAGCGAATGTGTTGAACGTTGAAGTTTATGTATTACCTTGAACGTTGGCATGAAGTTATCGGTTATAATTTTTCCAGCACCAAAAGATGTCATTTGAAAACATGAATTATATGTGGAAATTTTTTGAAGAAAATGTTTGGAATCGGGTGATGTTCCCGATAATAATGTAGCTAATGGTTCGGGCGGATATTGTATGTCTGGTAAACGAACTTTTCCTGCAGCGCAACACATGCCTGGTGTTTCAGTTTTGAATTTCAATGCTTGACAAAATCCGCAAATTTTATCCATACTTCCAATGACAACGTATTTGTGAGATGAATAATAAGGTTGTGGATTATATTGAAATGCTGCACCATTCAAATTTACAGAATTGATATGACCTAGTACGATCTCTTTGTTGACTTAATCTATCAGCATGATTTTCCTCACTTTCATTTTGTCTGTGATTTTGCACATTTCAATTGTGACGTGTATTACGTCCGATGTTAGCATGCCTTCTACCTCTTGGAATTTCTTTTACCGAATCAAAGTGGTCTTCTTTATGTCACTCTGAGCTCTTGATTGCTACTTTTCTTGTTTATAAACTGAAATTCATATTAACATACTGTTAGCGCCATCTTTTAATAATATAATTGAACTGTGAGCACGCGTTGAAATGAAAATTACACAGAACAGAAATGGGAAATGATCAGCAAAAATAATATATATTTTTGAAATTTTTCTTGAAAATATCTACGGAAAGTGTGAAAACAATCTCTTTTCTTAAATATCTTAAGTAAAAACTTCTAAAATCTTAATTATTTTTGCCGATTTCTGTTGTGTGTATTTTTCACACCATTTATTCACTGTTTCACTTGTTATCAATCATTTGCAAAATTAATATATATTTTGTAAATTTTTCGTGAAAATATCGTTGGAAAATGTGAAAACAATCTCTTCTCTTAAATATTTCTGACGCACTTTTTTTATCTCTTTGGGTGATGCCTGGAAACTGCTTCACTTGAACACTTTACCAAATAAAATACTTTCTTGTTAGTTTTAACACTTACTTTCACTATGCACTATTACTGATAACCTTTGGTAATCTTCTAAGAAAACGGCCTTGCTTAAGTACTTTTTTAGCGACGACCTGTTCAGGTCCGTTGAGCTAATGGTTTTGCTTCGGTTATCCCGAAGAGTGGGTGTAAAGAAGTATTTAAGCAAAGTGTTAAGTTAGTCACAGCAGCATTGTGTTACGATTAATTATTGCAGGCGGTGCAGCCACTGCTGTATGAATATATGTATATGTATAAATGTTTGCATTCCATTGAAATGTATGCAACCGTTTACAATAACAACCACACGCGTAAAAAGAACGGTGCCTCGTGTATACTGTGTGTTGACGAAGAAGTACAGGAGATTTTAACCAAACATAGTTACAAACTTTCTCCACATGTGCCTCTTCAATGTGGCAAAGTTTGGTTAAAATCGGTTGAGCCATTCTCCGTAAAGTTCATCACAACGCGAAAAACGGATGAATTTTTATGTATATAGATATATATATATTATATATATATATATATATCTATATACATAAAAATTTTATATATATATATATATATGTTGTTGTTCCACAAATGGAGGGACCTACAGTTTCAAGCCGACTCCGAACGCCAGATATTTTTATGAGGAGCTTTTTCAGGGCAGAAAAAAACTCCAAGGTTTGCCATTGCCTGCTGAGGGGCGACCGAACCAACGTTCTCTCTGTGAATTCCGAATGGTAGTCACGCACCAACACATTCGGCTATGGCGGCCGGTTAATATGTAAAAAATTGAAATTGTACCCAGTCCAACACAAAAGTATCGTTATTAATTTCGCTGGAGAAGACAATATAGCTGACTGCCGTAAACAAATAATACCAATCGGAAACTGCAATCCTGCGCTGACAGCCACATTCTGCGAGAAATTACCAAACTCAAACTGCGCTCAACAATTAGACTCAGGTGGTACTGCCCACTGTTGGACTCGACCCAGCTATCTGGAACCGATTACAATTATCGATGACGGCGTCATCATCATCAACGAACAATCAATAAACGGAACGTTTCTTATTACCTTTGAAGACAGTATAAAAATAAATAACTCAGTATACTCAGTATTTATTCTGGACCAGCGGCATAAACACTACTAAATATAACAAGCCATCAAGATATCTCCAGTATACTTGCCATACTTGCAGAAACCTAACTTAGAAAACCTGCGACACAACTATCGACTAGAAGAAGGAGTTACACGGCGACCAGTAATATCGGGATTAACTGTAGCCGTTCTTCTAACACTCTGTTACACATCTTCAAAGGCCTACCAAAAACAAAAGGAACGACAACGTCAGCAAAATTTGCAGATCACTATCAACAGTCTTAAGGAAACCGAGGACGACTCCCACTTGAACGCTAGAGGAGTTAACACAATCAACCAATCGCAACAATGTATCTCTCAAAACAACGTTTGGCCGGCCTGAAAGACATACAGGTACATACTACGTCAGCGAAATACAGCCGAACACCGGTCTGCAGCATTGTAAGCAGTATGCAACTTTGTCACTGCAGAGAAATAGGATCCTAAGCGTGGGAACGCTGAATAACCAGTTTATGGTGCAGGTCTAACTTATGTTATAATAATATTTGTACTTCGCAAGTAGTATCATTCGGGAAATAAAGACCATGGCTACGCTTTTCTAATCTCGTGTGTGCTCAATTTATTTAGCTGATAAACTTAATTTATATACGTGCATACGAAATATCATCATTATTATGGAGACGTAGAAAAACAAACACACATAGAAAAAAGTAGACACTATTCACTGCGACAATATTACATATGTACGTGCATATAAATCGGCATACATATTATATATACATACCCTATGATCGAAAAGTATCGGGAAGGTGATGTTGACTGTTTTCTTCGATTGCCAAAGGGTAGTGCACCATGAGTACTTTCCATCGGGCCAGACAGTCAATAAAGAATATTGTTTATAAGTTTTGAAGCGTTTAAGAGATGCTGTACGTCGCAAACGGCCGGAAATGTGGGCAAAGAATTCTTGGATTTTGCATGATGATAACGCGCTATCGCATTGAGCCAAATTGTGCTGGATTATTTGACCAAACAAAAGTAAATACCACCGGGCAAGTATCGTATTCACCTGATATGGTCACGCGGGCCAAGTTGTTTCCCAAGTGTAAGTTACCACTTCGTGGAAGGAGATTTCAGTCGATAGAGGAGATCAAAGAGAAAGCGACGAAGGCTCTGAAGGCCGTCCAGGGGTGCATGGAGGACTGGGTTAAACGTTGGCACATGTGGGTTGCTTCGGACGGGCCATATTTTGAAGGAGATAAAATAAATTTGCCTGAAATTTAACTCTGTTTTTTTTTTTTATTTAAACATTCCCAGTACTTTCTGATCACAGAGTATGCACCGGCACGCACTCGCCACAACAAAAATATCACCATTTGCCAAATTCGAAACAATTCTATATTGCAAAGTTAGCAATTACTAGCACCCCCATACAAAATAATTTTTCTTCGAGATTGTAACTCTATTACTTAATGATTCATGTTTGGTGTATTTGTGTTATGTGCCAATGATGTAACACATGCTGATGAGTATACACCTTTTATGTATGTAGGGATGGGGAATCTTTCAACGAAATTAATTTTCTCCTTGTTCCTTTTGGTTGGTGAGGAAGGGTCAAAATACCTTCGCACTTGCAGCGACCGTCGTCTACTGCGTTGAGTGGTATCGCCACTAAATCAGTCCCTCCTCCTCTTCTGAGCAGACTTCTCTCCCGGAACTACTTTCTGCATTACCTCGGAAAGGCCTAGAATGGTGTCCATGAAGTGGACCAGTTCTATTCACCCACGTCTGGGTCCACCATATTTGTAGCCAGCTTCTTGCTATAGGCTCGTCTTCTTATGTCTCCACCCGTGTAGTGTTTGTGTCTATTGACTACAATACATACATGTGTAGGCTTCATGTTATCGGATAATCTCAATTGCTTCAATTTTTGGAGCAAAAGCAACATCTGAAAAATGTGATATCAGACTTGTTAGTACCTACTTTTTTCCCTTCTGATGTTGTCCTAAGTCAAATAGTTTGTGCCTCCTTATTCAAGAGTTCCTACTCTTCAGCCGCCCACTCCACATATCGCAGGTACTGCATTATTTTTGCTGAATATAATTTAACAGCATTCCAGTTATTGATTGATGCACACATGGCTGGTTTAAGATTGTTCACCTGCAACGAGAGTCCACGAAACACCGCCAGTATTTGACGCTCGTCCCGAAAATGGGCATATTGAAACATGACATGCCCTGCATCTTCGATTATGTTGTAGCAGTTTGAGCAGTAGGGATTTTATGTTTTTTTTTTGCGGATGAGGGGGTTGACAATGCCTAATGCCTCATCAAAGCCGCCGTCGCAGCAATGGTATATCCGGAGGCTAAAAAACTCCCCCTCCTTTGGAGCCGTCGCCCACTCTGGAACCGATTACATTTTCAGTGGTTATGTGACCGACTACATTCTCCAGCGTTCGACGTTCTTGTTCCCAACGCATGCATTAGAAGAATGTGTGCTTAGCATCATCTTCGGCGGCATCTCTGTATATTTATGTGTGGTGTTCGCATTTCCCTATTTTGAACAGGTATTTCTGGAAATACCCGCGCACTGAAAGCTCTGTATAAAAATTAATTTCGCCGTCCATCTGCCGCGTGTTTCGGTTATCCAGCGGTCTTGCTATAGCCTTAGCGTTTTATCTCTTATTTCACGCGCTGCAGGTTTGCTAATTCTTCCATTCCCTTTTGCTTTAATGGCCATAGTTTTTTCCTTTCAGAAGCTAGTAAGTCTATCGGTGTTGAGCCGCTTATTACTTGAACAGCTGGTTCTGATACTGTGCGGTAGGCGGACACAACTCTCAGGGCTGCCCTTCGTTGTACCGTTGCTAAGAGCTTGCATTGATGCTTTACCTTTAGCGCATTTTCCCACAGTTCAGCTCCGTATAATAGAACGGAGAGCGTGATAGCCATCAATATTTCGGGTTTGTTTGGGTTGGGCCACCTATATTTATTATAACGGAGAAGATTGATGGGACTTAGGCAATAGAACTTAGACCATACTATCGAAGAAAGCAGCACCCAATCTCCTTAGTCGTCTAGCTGCCAAACCCGGACATTTACAGAGAAAATGATCAACAGTCGCCTTTTCTGAAGAGTCCCCACAGCTCCTGCAATGGGGGTTAAATGGTAAACCTAGCTTTTCCGAGTGTGTGCCGATCGTCCAATGACCGGTAAACGCACGAGTTTAGAAATTGAATGGCCAGGTGTCCACACGACTTTCTCAGTCCTTCGTTTATTGTGCTGAGGCCAAAGGGTTTGCAAAAAAGCACATGAAGAAATGGAGCTTCATCTTTCCTGGGCTTTCTTGAGAAATAATTTGTACAGTTCCCCTTAAACAACGGTCAAGCGGATGCCAATGACCGGGTAGGAGGTCTCTGAGACCAATTCAGTCCCCTTTCTGGCAAGCTCATCACCAATTTCATTTCCCTCTATGTTCCTATGCCCTGGAACCCAGATCAGAGAAATGTTACCTGTACAGCCAAGAGATTTGATCTCCTCCTTACAGGAGTTTACTAATTTCGTTCTGCAAGCTTCGGTGTAGATTTTTCTCTCGATTCAATCCTGCCTATTTGGAAAGATTGTCGTAGCACGGATAGTTTCCGGATAGAGAGATCTGTTCGAAGTTCGGAGAAATACGGTGTTAACTGCTCGAAAATGCTACCACATCGCTTGAGAGATTGCCTTCAGAGGCCAATCTTAAAGGATTGCACCTTGAGCATCGATGGAAATAACGTAAAAGTCAATGGGAAGTAAGTGCAAAACGACATTCAAGGCAGCACTGGCGCACGTTCTACATGCTCCGGTGATGCCAATGCATGCAGTCCTTTACACCCTCCCCATTTTAGTTATATTATAGCCCTTCCGAAGAGCTTCCCACCAAACCATGCATCCATGCGTTAAAATTGCCAGAATCACTCCATTCTACATCCACAGCCCAGCACAGCGTCCCTCTGTGAACGAATCGAGTGACTTCAGCCCTTCTTGGCACCTCATTAACTTCCCTGCAGCCAAGCAGGGACGAGATCCAGAGACAGATAGGCCTTTCCACCTCTAGTCTATCTAACGCAGTGACAATTGACTCCGCCCTGATGTTATTGAAAGCACTCTCTATATCTATGAAGGCCACCAAAGCGAATTGTTTGCTTTCTCCCTGCCTTAGGTATGAGAACAACCCTCGTTTTCTTCCAGTTGGTGGGGACGTGATTTAGAGCGATACACGCCAAGTAAATTTCTTGCAGAAGAGGCACCACCAAGGCACTTGTTTTCTGAAGCATCACAGGCAAGACATCGTCAGAACCAGGGGAAAAAAAACAAAAAAAAAACATCACAATCCATTTTACTACCATCTGTATAGACTGTAGAGTTGAAGTTGTGTAGAGAGAGTGCCTTATTCTATTCTTCCTTAGATGGAAAGAGAGTGGCAAAATACCTATTGAAAGTGACCGTCGGGAGAATATAGTCAGTCCTCACCGAGATTAACTGAGTTTGTCGCAATAATAGACTAGCGTGATCATAAGTTTTTTTCTTTCCAGCGACCGGCTTCATTTAACCTAAATGCACTCATGGTTGCCGTCTTCTTAATATGTAGATCTATTGGAATAACTTGTGTCAGTGCATTGAGAGCCTCTGTAGGACACGATCTGATTGCACCGACCGTTATTGCACAGGCTGATCTTTGTATTCTGCCGAGTAATTTGGTATTGCACTCTCTCCCTAAAGCTTTCCACCAAACTACCGAACCATAATATAAAATAGGTCGTATAACAGCCTTATACAACCATAATGTAGGCTCAGGTTGAAGACCCCATCTTCTTCCTAGCACACGCTTACAGACATGTAAAGCAATTTCTGCTTTCTTTACCCGTTCTTCGGCATTTAATTTCCAGTTAATTTTGGAGTCCAGAATTACCCCTAAGTACTTTGCGCTGGGTGATAGTGAGAGAGTTTGTCCCTTAATATTTGGTAGGGTAAAAATTGGTACTTTGTATCTGGTGGCAAAAAGCATAAGTTCTGTTTTACGCGGGTTTAAACTTAGACCACAGCCCGTGGCCCAAAAGTTAAGCCCGCCGAATGACCTTTGGATGATCCCACTGATCGTGTTAGGACACAGTTGTGACGCCATTAACACCACATATCAGCGTACGCCACCGCTATTAAGTTTTATTAAGATTTTGCTAATCACACATAACCAAAGAAGTGGAAATAATACTCCCCTGTGGAGTGCCCTTATGGACCTTCTTTATTATGTTGTATTATGGGAAATAGCATAGCAGCTTTGATGATACTGGTTTCTAGCATAGAGATGACCGAATTACTAATGCAATTATCCCCCCCTAAGTCTATCAACGCCCGTTGAATGGCACCTGTACTAAGATTGTTAAAGGTCTTCTATATCAAATAATGCCGCCATGGTATTATGTTTGTTCTCTAGAGAGCCATCTATTGTTCGGATTCCCTTGTAAGGCGCTGCCTCCGTAGATTTGCCTTTAAGGTACGCATGTTGTGCAGTTGGTATACCAAAGAGTCCAGGGTTTCCTGTAACATCTTTGGAATGGTCCCTTCTGGCCCCGAAGATTTAAAAGGTGAAAAAGATTTGATTGTCCATGCAATTTTCTCCTTGCTAATTATTTCATTTCCAAGATGCTAAGGTTTATAGTGTGTCTGTCGTAGCAGTCCAAGTACGATCAGGTTTCTTGACCCAAGAAGCCATTGAATAATCTTAAAAAAAAACTAGGTTGACGAAGGAAATTCCCTCCAGCTCTCTTTCTCTTAGTTTTAAGAGCTCGCTGCTTCGCCAAGGCGGGTGAGTTTTTGCTAAATTTTATTTGGCAAGACGTTTTTTAGGCCCTCCGTGAGAGTGATTTGGTAGATCGGAATCTCTCCTACACTGTTATTTACTACATTTTTGAACCTCTTCCAGTTGGGTCTTAATGGATTTCGATACGGTAAGGGTGGATCAATCTTGGGATCCAGATTGTAGAAGATCCAACTGTGACAGTAAAGTAACATCAATCACTTCCTCCCCCCCTCTAAAGTACACCGTACTAGGAAAGGTGAAAGTGGGAGTATATATAACAGGATACCTATAAGTTAGTATTGATAATTAATTCATAAAAGGACTCACCTTGACTTTTTTGATTTTGATTCCTTCAATCACAAGTAGCTATCCTACAGCGTTAACATTCTTTGTTTCTAATTAAATACAAACCAATTCTACTCAATTTCTGCTAAATTCAAGCAATTCAGTATCTTGATGTTAACTTTTGATGAAAAATGTGTCTGTGGTGATAAATCTTCGTCGGACGAGAAATCTTAAAACTCCATGCGTTCCTCTAATTAAGACTTCTCTATATCTTAACGTTCTCTGGCCTACATGCGCACAGACATAGCAATGCGCAGAGAACGTTAATGGTATAGAGCAGTCTCAATGGGGGAATTTTATGGAATTTCGGCGGGTACTCATTCGGCGATTCACCATTTAATGATTCACCACATTTTGTACCAAAAGTTAACAGGAATAGACTGCTCTGTTTGAATTATTGAGTAAGTCATAACCTCGAGTAAAAAATATTTTCAATGTTGGGTTCCAGTACTGTCTGTACCGCCCTACTGGCACCCTATTTCCACTCAAATAGATTTTCCGTCCCAGTTTTACATAAAGTCATCTTGGCATTACAGTCCGGGTGTACCTGTACAATACCCCTCCAATTTTCATTTTTCGTATATTGTCTTCTACGTCTTGCAACCATCGCCTTCTTGGCCGGCCTCTCCTTCTTGCTCCTTCAGAGTTTGCTTCAAATACTTTTTTGGTCGTTCTTTCGCTGCTCATTCTTAAAACGTGTCCATATCACAGTAATCTTTCGGACTTTACAAACCGCATTAAATTTCCTCATGCGATTAAAACACAGAGCTCGTGGTTACCTGAATACGGTCATGTATAGAAAAGACGTATCCTTATTTACGCTGAGTACTACGCCTAAGTTCATAAACTCTTGCATGAACTCAAAAACATAAATTCCGATTCTGATGTGACTATCATGAAAGGATCGTGTCGTTACTTCGCCATTTCTTCATTTATATTGAGGCCCGCTGGTCTTGTAGCTTGCACTAAGCTCGTGGTATACGGTACCGTCTTCTAATCGTATAGGGGCGAATATTCTTCTAAGAGTTTTTCTTTCAAATCGTATCAGTAAATTCACGCCAATAAATTTAAGGACCCATGTTTCCCAGCCATAGGTGAGAACCGGCCTTAATATAGTTTTGTACTTCTGGAGTTTTTGTTCCTTTGATATCAATGAAGATATCAGAAGTTTGATATGGCCAAACTATGCTCTGTTAGCTGCCTGAATACGGTCTTGTATATATAAGGACATATCCTTAGATTAAAGTTGAGCTCATAAAATTTTTCGAATATCTGCAACATGACAAAGCATTGATCTGTTGTCGAGCGTCCACTTCTGAAACCGCATTGATAATATCCCACGATCTATCCTGCATACACATTTAGTTTCTCATACATTATGTTTGATAGAATCTTTTACCTCATGTTGAGGAGAGCTATCCCTCTATAATTTACACAATTTAATTTGTCCCTTTTTTATAAATTGGGACTATTAGGCTTGTATACCATTCTTCAGCCAAGTTTTCTGTTCTCCAAATTTGAAGTATCATTTCATGTATTTGTCTTATTAACTCTACGAGCCGTTTGATATCAAATGAGGTTTCAGACAAGGTGACTCGCTGTCGTGTGATTTCTTTAACCTGATGTTGGAAAAGATCGTGATAGCCGCAGAACTTAATCGCTCAGGCACAATTTTTTATAAGAGCGTACAATTGTTGGCGTATGCTGATGATATTGACACCATTGGCCTTAATAACCGCGCTGTTAGTTCTGCCTTTTCCAAACTGGATAAAGAGAAACAGCGAATGGGTCTGGTTGTGAACGAGGACCAAACGGAGACCCTCCTGTCGTCAAACAAAGGTCGCTGCACTCGCGTATCGGCACCCACGTCACTGTTGATAGTTATGATTTCGAGGTTGTAAAAGACTTAGTTTATTTAGGAACCAGCATAAACACCGATAACATGTCGGTGCAAGTGCTACTTTGGACTACGTAGGCAATTTAGTAGTAAAGTCTTCTCTCGATGAACAAAACGAACACCCCACAAGCAGAGACAGTTAATAGAAAGTGTTACCTCAAGTGTTTCATGTACATCACTCCACCGCGAGCTAGAGAAAACAATTTACATGTACATATATTATACCCAAACTTCTGCGGTCGTTCATTCTCCCACACTCCCACCTCCACTTTCCAACAAGCTCTTTACATAGCTTAGACATCATTAGTTCTGTTATTTTAACATTAAATATATATGTTAAAAAGTCAAATAAACGAATTGATGTAAACACAATCATAAGTTTTATTTAATTTATCAATAGGCCTATTCGATTCGCCAAGCGTTAGCAAGTGGCGAATAGATGAAGTAACTCGTATAAATAAACATATTTTGGAAATGCTGGAATAGAGCTGCCTTAAATTACATTTGTTTGTAAAATAGTGAGTTATAGCAGTTTTATGAGGTATAATCATACTCGTAAATCTTTCGTGAAGGGAGCAGAGTCCAGAGATAGCGAGTAGAGTATTTGCGAATAGATGGCGCCTAATATTGTTTATCTACATGTGTCAAAATCTACAGTGAATGCAACCGTTTATTTAATATCGAAAAAAGTGGTATAACATATAAAATCAAAACTCGTTTAAGAGACTCAAATATGCACTTAAGAGTATTAACAGCAGACATACATCTTCATATATCCATTTCATATATGGAAAATTAAAAAAAAACGTATAGCAACTAGAGTTGTTCATTGAACACTGAGTAAATGCGAATAATTAAAAAAAAAAACAATTCATAAGACACAAATATACATTTGTGAAACAACATCGGGACACACACCACAAATAGGAGGAGGAGCTCGGCCAAACACCCAAAAAGAGTGTACGCGCCAAAATAAATATATATATGGGGCATTCTTTCTCAACGGGAGACCCCTATCCATCCAAAAATGTTTTTGACCTAGAGAGTTCTAATAGGGCTTAAAATTTAGCTCTTTTTATCTACTTTTCAATGCAGAGTGGCCAAAAACGAAATTCAAGATGGCTAATTTAATATGGCTAAAAATGTAATCAAAATTCATTAAATTCATTCTAATAACCTATGCCAAAAAAATTCATTTCAACGGAAAGAGTTGTACGAGGTCTCAAAATTTAGCTAATAAAGTTTACTTTAAAATACAAAATGAAAAATTTTAAAATCCAAGATGGCGGTCACAACATGGCGGCTAATTTTTTAAAACTACTCAAATCCACTTAAAATTTATTACTCGGGGGTTTTTTTAAGTGAAAGCAAAGAAAATAAGAAACACTAAAATTAATATTGATCAAACCAAGGGTCCCCACAGCTTCTGCAATGGGGGTTAAATGGTAAACCTAGCTTTTCCGCGTGTGTACCGATCGTCTAATGACCGGTAAACACAACTACGAGTTTGAAAGTTGAAAGGCGTGTAGTTCCCAGGACTTTCTGAGTCCTCCGTCTTTTGTACTGAGGCCACAGGGTTTTCGAAATAGCACATGAAGAAATGGAGCACCAACTAACCAACGCTTACCGGAGAAATAAGATGTGAAATTCCCCTTTAACAAAAGTCAAGGGGTGCCGACGGCCGGGAAAGAAAATTCCGATACCAATTCAGGCTCATTCCTGCCAAGCTCATCAGCAATTTCATTTCCCTCTATGTTCCTATGGCCTAGAACAGGAATTTTACCTGCACACCCAAGAGATTTTATCGCCTCCTTACACGAGTGTAAATAATAATGATGTAAATTGGGCATCGTTTATTATAATTGTCAAATGGACAGTTATCAGATAATCATTTAATGTATTAGGAAAGTAGGGATTAATTTGTATGGAAGATAGAAACTTTGGAACAGAACAACTTTTCCAAAATAGCTATAATATCAATAAAAAACAACCAATATCCGACTGGAAATTTCAGCAAAACAGTCCCAATTGTATTTCTCCACCTCATCAATTTAAACCTCAAAGATCTTCTTCTTAATTGGCGCGATAACCGCTTACGCGATTTTGACCGAGTTTAATAAAGCGCGGCAGTCGTTTCTTTCTCGTGCTAACGGGCGCCAGTTGGACACACCAAGTGGAATCAAGTCCTTCTCCACCAGAACTTTCCAACGCAAAGGAGGCCTTCCTCTGCTACCTCCAGCTGATACCGCATCGAATACTTTCAGAGCCGCAGCGTTTTTATCCATTCCTAAGGTCCAAAAATCTTCCGCAGAATCTTTCTCTCAAACACTTCAAACGTCGCTTCAAAGGCTGTTGTCATCGTCTACGCTTCTGTGCCATACGATAAGACGGGCATGATGATTGCAGCATCACCCTTCTTATGGATTGGGCTGAGCACACTTAAATACCAATCGGCAGGCATGCTTTCATAGAAGCTGATGCATACAACTTACCAGCTCCTCGCCGCCATGTTTGAATAGCTGAGCCGGCAGTTCGTCGGCGCCCGCGGTTTTGTTGCTCTTCACCCGCGTTATCGCTATTCTCACCTCGTAGTTCCGTCGTCAACAATTGGGGTGTCGAGATCTTCACATTCTCTGTGACATGCGCAGCTATCACTATTTAGCAGGTTCGAGAAGTGTTCTCTCCATAGTTTAAGTATGCTCTGGATGTCAGTCACCAGATCGCCGTCTTTATTCTTGCAGCATCTCAAGCTCCTCGCACTCACGTATTTCGGGATCTGATTTCTTCTTTCGGATAATATGTCTCTCTTCCTTTCTTAGCTTTCGGTAACGATCCCACATGCCTCGCGTTGCGCCGGATCGCGACGTGGCTCTATAGACAGCATTGACATTCCTCGTCGTACCATCTGTTTTTTCGGGATCGCCGGAATCCAATTTCTTCCTCGGCGGCGGTACGTAGAGAACGAGAAATGTTGCTCGTGCATTCCGGTTTGTTGGGCAGTACTCTCTGAGAGCAGGAGTGAGAGTCGAGTAGCGAATCTTTTAGCAAACAGTTGTGATTGCAGCTTTTCGATGTTTCGGTAACGATCCCACATGCCTCGCGTTGCGCCGGATCGCGACGTGGCTCTATAGACAGCATTGACATTCCTCGTCGTACCAACTGTTTTTTCGGGATCGCCGGAATCCGATTTCTTCCTCGGCGGCGGTACGTAGAGAACGAGAAATGTTGCTCGTGCATTCCGGTTTGTTGGACAGTACTCTCTGAGAGCAGGAGTGAGAGTCGAGTAGCGAATCTTTTAGCAAACAGTTGTGATTGCAGCTTTTCGATGTTGAACATTCTTTGCGTAGGTATACGTATATGTACGTTTTTAAGCTTCTGAGTTTTATTCCTAGAGTCTTTCATTTGGTGAAAATATGGGCTTTTCATGTAAGTTTGCTATAAAGATGCATATCGGGATATTTTGTGGGGTTAGTTTGAAGGATAACTGTATTATCGTGCTTAACGGGTGGGCAAGTTTTTCGGTTTAGTGTTAAAGTAACTTACCTCAATACGTCACTCTTTCAACCAGTGAGATATTTAATCAAGTCTTTTCTGCAGTTTTTGGGCGACTACGTGGTGTTGGGAATCAACTGTAAGTACTGCAGTGTCATCTTTGTTTGACAAAGAAATATCGATTTTCGAGGTAGACCTTAATAAATATGTAATAATTTATTGGAAGAGTATCTTTTATTTTATAGAATAAGCGATCATGCCAAACGTGGTCAAAGGATTGATTGTATGATGTTTATGAGTCTATGGACTTGTTCGATGGTATTGTGTTTTTTCCTGAAACCGAATTGGTGATATGGCATTATATTTCGGTCGTCAATTATAGGCATCTTTTCCTTGAGGAGAGGGAATTTCATCACTTTAGAGGCAATAGACTGATGGGCCGATATAATTCGACTTGTCAAAGCTTTTTCCTGGTTTGAGGATCAGTTTTACTTGAGCTACTTTCCATTGAGGGGGAGAAAACCGGATAATATAATAGAATTGTATTTGTACGTAAGGAAAGCGAGTCCTCCCTCTATGAGTTGTTTCAGTATTTCTTCTGTTATGAGGTCATATCCAGGGGCCTCCTTTTTTTAAGTTGGTAAAGACCACTTCTTTAATTTCATTTTTCGAGAATTTTTTTAAGGGTGGGTCCATCTGGTGTATGCGTTGTAGGGTATATTTTACTTTTTGAGCAGTATTTGGAAAGGTCTTGATATCGTTGCGACAGAACATTCGGGTTAGGTAGGTAGGTAGGTTCGACGGCAAGAGTACCATAGGTACACTTCAGGTAGCACTTACGTGCTGTTTTGATACCATGGACCACTACCTGCAAACAAATTTAGGGAGTGGAGGAGAGAAAAGGGATCTAGGCTGGATCTAGGATCTCCTCAAGCCATCCCCAAAGGGCACGCTAAGGGACCTCAAGCGCCAAGCCGCCAGAGCAGGATACCTATCAGTTCTTTTATGGTTCCTATGGGAAAGCAAGGTTTCCCCGAACGAAGTCGACTTCGAAAAGGATCAGACTGTGATCGGAAAACCAGTTCTTCCGTGAAACCATCCAATTTTTAACCCTAACGGCAGAAGAGTTCGACGAGAGAGAAATGTCAAGGATTTCCTCCAAATCTCTTGATGAAACAAAAGCTGGGGTGTTGACTTTTTCCAGATGAGTAAATTACGGCAAAATATAAAATCAAAAAGAGACTAACCTCGTAACCTTGTCATGTCGGTCTCCTTGCCGCGGGGATGAGGCTTAAGTGGCGAGTTAACCCCATTCTATGGAGATTAACTTACCACTAAGAGGGCAGCTTCATATAGGAATTGGGTATCCACTCATCCGCGGAACGGCGGAATTGGTGGCCACCCAAGTACTATGTGGAGAGTACCGTACCGACAACCTGGCAGGAGGGATAAAATGCATTTCCTTTCTTTAATGTGGAGGCTAAATAAGGATATTTCTGCACGAGGTAACCCACTTTTGCAGGCTCGAACCCCACATTCCTCTATGACCGGAACTGACACCCAGGGTTCCGGAGGAAGCGCACTACTAGTGGTGAAACATGGCACATTGGCTATGCCAATGGAGAGCCGAGTGAGTGTGAACGATACACCGCCATCGAAACGATCTGAAGCAACTGAACAAGTTGTGGAGGATGTGGAAATGGCGGACAATCTCTCAGTAGACTCAGACGGATCTCTGGTACCGAGTAAGTCTTTGACAACGGTTAAACCTGGCGTGAATCAGGTAAGTACCGGTAAAAAGACTGAAGTTATTGGAGAGTCGAACGCAGGTGTTGGTCTAACCGCAATGCAGATCAAACGAAGAAGACAGAAGGCGAGGCAAGCCGAAGCACTAGCTAAGGCAAGGACTCAAGCTCCGTCAACTTCGACACCTGTAACGGAAACGGGAAAGCGTGGCAGAACAGAGGATTCCTCTGTAGCGCTGCGCTCTTCCGGAAACGAAACGGGGTCTGTGCCAACGACCGGGAAGAGGAGGAAGGCAAAGAAGAGGAAAGTTGAAAAACGGAATTCGGAAATGCCTGCATCCTCGACCCAATCCAAGGCAGACAAACCTTTGCCTGACAAGGCAGAGGCTAAGGGACCTCAAATGTCGAATGACACTCTTCGATCAACGTCTGGCGAATCATTCGCGAGAATGGCAGCAAAGGCAATGACGGTGGAGATACATACCGACAAACAAGATGGTCTACTGTCCAAAGGGCAACAAGACTATCTTGACAGCTATCTTTGGAAAGCTATCGGTGAGTCGAAAGACGCGCCGACCTTCGAGGGGAAAAGCATGGTGGACGGCATCGTAAAGGTGCACTGTTCCAATGCTTTTTCCCGAGAATGGCTGGAAAAAGCGATAGCAAAGATTCCAGCCTGCGAAAACAGCAAGTTTATTCTTGTTGAGAGTAGCAAAGAAAGGCTGGTACGAGCGAGTGTCCGGATTCCGGGTCCTTCCTGTAATTCAGCAGAACTCCTCAAACGCATCCGTGTTCAGAATAAGGATCTTGACACGACTCTCTGGAGAGTATACTCGTGCACCAGGCAGAAATCCGCTACCACTTCGGAGGCGGGTTCCCACCTGGTACTGGGTATCGATCTTGGGTCCCTCAAGGTTCTTAAGTCGAAATACGGGTGCAGTCCCCACCTACATCTGGGGCGGATCCAGTTCCGCGTCCAGGATAAGGTGGAGGACAAAGCGTAAATATACTCAGTCTCATGACTGAAGTAATATTTACACAGATAAATCTGCAGCATAGCAAAGCGTCTACGGCTCTCTTGTGCCGTAGGCATGCAAAACTGCAAACAAACCCACACATAATACTTATACAAGAACCATGGGTATGTCACAAGCGTATCTGTGGTCTAAGTGCTATGTCGTGGGGACAAATACTTCATTGTGAAGGGAATGTGAGACCGCGAGCATGTATTATCATGCCGAGGTTGATCGAACACACGATGTTAAAAGAGCTATGCTCCGGAGATATCGTTGCTGCAAAAATAAAGTACTTGAAAAGTGGGAACAGTGTCGAAGCTATTATAATTTCGGCCTACCTACCCTACGACTCTTTACAGCCACCTCCTTCGAGGAAGCTAAGAGAAGAGGTCAAGTACGCAGAATCCAATAATCTGGGGCTAATAGTGGGCTGTGATGCAAACTCACAGAACATTGTGTGGGTAAGCAGCAAATGCAACCCCAGAGGTCTCAAGGATTTTATCCTGTCATCCGACTTGGTCATTCAAAACACTGGTAACAAACCAACTTTTGTGACCAGAAGGAGACAAGAGGTGATTGATTTAACACTTACCAATAGGTCAGTTGGAAATCAAATCAACCGATGGCGAGTTTTGGAAGAGGACTCTCTTTCTGATCATCGTCTTATCGAATTCCGACTGGGAATTGACACAATATCAATACCTTCCGGTAGGAATCCTCGAAATGTGGACTGGGACAGGTATGGTGAGCTTGTAACAGAGCGATTAACAAACCTGAAAAAACTCAAATCAGCAGAAATGATTGAAGATGCGACTAAGAAATTAGAAGGTACTTTAATCAATTGCTTTGAGGAACTGTGTCCACTCAGGCAAAGCAGACAGGGGAAAGCGGTTCCTTGGTGGAACCCTGAACTGTCGAAGCTTCGTGCACGGTCCAGGAAACTTCTTAATAAGGCCTTGCAGACCAAAACAGAAGAGGACTGGGCTAGTCATCGACTTACACAGAGAGAATATAAGAAAAAAGTACGGCAAGCCAAACTTGAATCCTATAGAAATTTCTGCAGTAACGTCGAAGAAATGAGGGAAATAGCGAGACTTTGTAAGGTCCTTCATTTAGACCGCTCAGTAAGGCTGGATTCCATTCGAAAACCTGATGGTTCATACACCATTTCCAAATCGGAAACGTTTAATGCTCTACTCGAAACCCACATTCCGGGTAGTAGAACTCTCTCTGAAGTTGAGAGTGGCATGAACAACAACGGTGGCAACGGTGGAACCTCTAGGTACAGCTGGTATATTGCTAGTCGGATAGTGACAAGGGAATCGATAAGATTTTCCTTATCTTCCTTTGAGAACTTTAAGTCCCCTGGACCTGACGGAATATATCCAGCAATGCTTAAAAAAGGAGGAGACAGGCTGATTGAGGCCCTGAAAAGGATCTTCACAGCCTGTCTTGCATTTGGTTATATACCATCCCAATGGCGGCGCGTAAGAGTAGTATTTATTCCGAAACCAGGAAAAGACGACTATTCTCTAGCAAAAAGTTTTAGACCAATCAGTTTGACATCGTTCATGTTGAAAAGTCTGGAACGAGTGGTGGAGAAACATATTCGAGTGGGGTATTGCCGAGAAGTCCACTTAGTAGAAATCAACACGCTTACCAGAGTGGAAAATCATGTGAATCAGCCTTACACGATCTTGTTAGCAAGATTGAAGCCGGGCTGGAAGCTGACGAATACACAATGGGCGTGTTCGTGGACATTGAGGGGGCTTTTGATAATGCCACTTTCGGCTCGATATGTTCTTCTGCCGAACGACACGGAGTTAATCAAGCCATTATAAAATGGATATACTCCATGCTCTCTGAGAGGCTGTTAACCGCTGGTGGGAGCGATGACGAGCAAATCACAGTCAGGGCCAAGCAAGGATGTCCCCATGGGGGTGTTCTTTCTCCGCTGCTGTGGTGCTTCGTCGTAGACTCCCTATTAGTGGAGATGCAGGAACTCGGCTTTCACGTCCAAGCATATGCGGACGACGTCTGTGCGCTAACATCGGATAAATCCTTAAGGAGGCTTTGCACGAAAGTGCAGAGGATTCTTAACAAAATCGATGACTGGTGCATGAGACAAGGTCTTTCCGTTAATCCGAACAAAACAACTATAGTCTTGTTTACGAGAAAACGGAAATTGGATGGACTCAGTCTTCCAACACTGAAAGGTGTGACACTTGGTCTTTCCAACGAAGTTAAATATCTAGGAGTAATCTTGGATAAGAAGCTGACTTGGGAGACACACGTTTCACTGAAGGTGAATCGTGCATTGAAGATTTTTCAGCAATGCCGTAGAGCCTTTGGCAAAACCTGGGGTCTGAAACCTGCTGTGGTCCTATGGATATACACGGCACTTATCAGACCAACCATCACTTACGCTTCTGTGGTCTGGTGGCGACGGAGCATGGTTAAGTCCACAATCCGGGAACTATACAGGCTGCAAAGAAGTGTATGTTTATGCATCACGGGTGCCATGAGTACAACCTCTGGGGATGCCCTAAATGCTATGCTTGATTTGCTCCCCCTGGATCTTAAGATACAACAGGAAGCAATAAAAGCAATGTGTAGACTCCATAAATATGGTTTCTGGCACGAAGATGGAACTTCGGGACACAGAGAAATCTTTAAGTTGCTGTCGGAGCAGTATCCACTGTTTTTGGCACCTAAAGATGACCTGATACCCAAAGTTTCATTCGGAAGGAAATTTGATGTCAGATTTCCATTGCGTGAGCAATGGAGCAATCCAGGAGGCATGCAGGGAGGTTTGACGGATATTTTCTTTACCGATGGGTCCAAGACTGAAATAGGGTCTGGAGCCGGATGGTACTTAAACGATAGTAATAAGTATCACTATGCTATGGGGGGAATGGCAACTGTTTTCCAAACCGAAGTTTTTGCCATCCTAAAAGTAGCCGAATGGATAATCGAGAGGAGATGGAGCGGGAAACAGATTGGAGTCTTCAGTGACAGTCAGGCTGCATTGAAGGCCCTGGAGAACGCGAAGCAAACCTCAAAGATTGTTCAAGAATGTAAGAAGAAGCTTAATTCTGTCGCAAGACAAAACAGGCTTGTACTTATATGGGTTCCGGGACACTCCGGTGTTCAAGGAAACGAAATTGCCGACGAATTGGCCAACCGTGGATCAGCGGTGACCCCACAGGGGCCAGAGCCAATAATCGGAATCAGTCCCGCAGGAATCAAGAACTGGATCAACGATTATGTAGGCAATCTACATAAAGAGCGATGGTCCGGTCTATAACGCTGCAGAACTGCAAAGTGTTTTGTGACAAGTCCGAACAGAAAACTGTCAAACTTTCTACGAAAACTTAGAAGGAAAGACATTCGGTTGATGGCCGGCATCATTACAGGACACAACCCATGGGGTCAGCATATGACCACCATTGGAATCATCGAGGACCCGGTATGCCTGTCATGCTTGGAGGAGGCGGATAGCACTGAGCACTTTCTCTGTGAGTGTCCTGCCTTTGCTAGAGCGCGACTACGAGTATTGGGTTCCGATGTCATGAGAATGAGTAATATTCGTTCTCTAAAACTGGAGGATATTTACAGATTTGCCAAAGAATTTGGAAAATTCTCACAGGACTAACTATCTCTATCTCTGTCTCTATTCTTTCCTATCTCTTTCTATGATACTTTTCTCCCTCCCTCCTTGACTATCTACCCCCTTTCCAGAGCTTTAAATACAATGGGCTTTTTAGCCTGAGTGTTTTAGGAGCCACCAAATCTCCTGGTGCTCCTTGGCTCGACCTTTTCAAATTCAATTCAACCTCGTTCGTGGATCTCGCTGCTGCCCCAAATGGTGTGTCTGACATTCACGTCGCAGCCGATCAGGATGTTCTCTTTCTTGGACAGGAGAGTATCTATAATGGGCCATGACACCAAGCTGAAGCAACTGCCACTGGATGGTTCCACCCTGACCACCGTCGCATCCGGTGAACTGAAACCAGATAGCAAGAAGGCATTGATTGTGTTCCTATCTAGGATACAGGCTGATTTTTTAGCTATTATCTTTTTAAACAGTTGGTTTAAACAGCTGACGCACGTTTCGTGTCTGATTCCACTGCCAAACATCTTCAGTTTGATCTATAATTTAACCATGAATCGTCTTACAAACGAACAACGCTTACAAATCATTGAATTTTATTATAAAACTGAATGTTCTGTTAAGAAAGTTTATCGCGCGCTTCTTCCATTTTATGGTCGGTTTAATCGACCCACTGAAACGGCTATTCGAGCTATTGTGATAAATTTGGAACCAAATTTACATTACTGGACATCAAACCACCAACACGCTTATGTAGAGTGCGAACTGAAGAAAATATCGCAGTGGTATCGGCCAATGTTAATGATGACCGTCAATTATCGATTCATCGCCGTTCGCAGCAATTGGGCCTCTGTTACTCAACAACGTGGAAAATTTTGCGAAAGGATATAGGTGTGAAGCCTTTCAAATTACAGCTGGTGCAAGAATTAAAGCTGGACGATCTACCGCAACGCAGAATTTTTGAGGAATGGGCTCTAGGAAAGTTGGCCGAAGATCCACTTTTTTATCATTTTTGGATCAATGGGTAAGTAAATAAGCAGAATTGTCGATTTTGGAGTGAAGATCAACCAGAAGGATTGCAAGAGCTACCAATGTATCCAGAAAAGGTCACAGTTTGTTGCGGTTTATAGGCTGGAGGTATCATTGGACCGTACTTCTTCAAATATGCTGCGAATCGTAACGTAACTGTGAATGGTAAACGCTACCGTGAAATGATATACAACTTTTTTTTGCCAAAAATGCAAGGGCTTGACTTGCATGACATGTGGTTTCAGCAAGACGGTGCCACATGCCACGTAACACGCGTAACAATGGACTTGTTGAGAGGCGAGTTCGGTGAACATTTTATTTCGCGTTCGGGACCTGTCAATTGGCCACCCAGATCGTGCGATATAGCCTTTAGGGGCTATGTTAAAGCTCATGTCTATTCAGACAAGCCTGCTTCAATTAACGCATTGGAAGACAACATTAAAGCATTTATATGTGAGATACCGGCCGACACATTGGAAAGAGTATGCCAAAATTGAACTAAGCGGATGGACCATTTGAAGCGCAGTTGCGGTCAACATTTGCATGAAATAATCTTCAAACGTTAAATTATAAGGACTGTACTATCGATTTAAATAAAAATGTCATGCATTTTTCTGAATTTTACGTGTGTTTTTTTGAAAAACTTTCCTATAGCTCCTAAAAAACCACCCTTTAGTTGGCCACCTTTTTAGATAGAGAGACGGGATCCCCAATAGGTGTGTTTGACCTTATAGTATCCTCCAGCTAGAAACCTGTTTCCAGGGGTTTTAAAGAATTTCTCATACTCCTCTGTTTTGATAGCATGTTTGGGTTGGCTATACACTGATGATATTGTGATAGCGCCATTTGAACTCCCCATAACTATGATTGTGGCTTTAATAGCTTTTGTGCAAATAGAAGTTATGCTGTAATGCTTCATATTACTTTTTATGAGAATAGCGGAGCCGACATGTGCCTCTATATGTAAAGTGAGTTTCAGAGATCAGCAGGATACCTATATCGTGTGATTTGAACAGAGCTTTTAATTCCAATATATGTTTTGATAGGCCATTGGCATTCCAGATAAGAATAGTCATGGATTTGCAAAGCTTAATTTTTGAGTCGTATACTTGCTTGAGAAGAGCGATCATTTCTTGCATTTCACTTGAGGACTCATATGTGGTTTATTTGGACTGAGGTGTTGTAGGAGCATTCGTATTATGTGGAACATGTTTTACAACTTGTGGGTATGAGAGCGATTTTGGGACGTGTCTGGGCTGACAATGATCGAACCGGTTGAGCTTTGAGACTGAGCGATGGGTGGGGTGTTTTCATCCCTTTTTCTCAATGGCGGATATATTAGTTTTTGAAAGTTCTTATATATCACGAAACTTTTGTAATTCCCTGAATGATTTCCTTCACATACGGCGCATTTGACGTCGTCTGTTTTCGTTTTGCGCGAGCAATTTGCGGACAAGTGAGCTCCAACCCCTTTAACGCAGACGGATTTTCTGCGGCAATAGGTTTTAGTGTGGCCATACTGCTGACAGTTGCTGAACTGAAGAATTTCGAGATTCGGACGTGGGGTCTCAAAAATAATTTTTTAGTTAAATAAGTATTTGATGCCATAAATTTCTTTATTTTTCGGGCTTGGTTTCAACTAAGTAATGAACATTGGGAGAGGTTTTTTTTGTGTTTCTCAGTTGTAGTAGGCATACATAGCCTTAAAGGATTCGGGAATGGAAGCTTGTTGTAGATCGTAGGAGGAAGTTGTAGATCATAGGAGCCAGGAGCAGTTTCTGCTAAGAGCGTCATCAACGGTGAAATATTGATGAATTTGTCAACAAATATTAGTGGGGACTTGGGAGTTTTTTCTTGAGGATTAGGATTAGGTTCTTCTTCGTGAACTTTCAAAAAGGAAAATCTGTTTTGAGAGTGTTCAGCGCTGCCGAGCCAGTACTCATCAAGTTTGGTTACTTTTGAGAGGTTTTCAGCTTATCTGGGCTATCGCGAAGTCTCTCTTTTGGTTCGACGAGTTTCCAATCGTTGCCTGGTGAGTTCTTGCTGGACGAGGGTTGAGGGGAGAGTTCCTGTTGTTGCTTCTGTTGTGCTAATTGTTGTTGTTGTGGCAGTTGTTATACTGTTTGTTGTAGGATTTTTTGCAAACATTGCCGCAAATGAGTGTCGTTTGGGGCGTTTTGCTGTTTTTGTTGAAATTGCTTCTGCAACTGTTGTGGTTTTTGGCTTGCACCGCCCCTCAGAAGAGTAGTGGCCAATAGGCAATTTTTTTTGTGTTTAAGTTATTTGTATTGTTTAAGTTTTTTTTTTAGTTGTTGAATGCTTTTGGGAATTTTTCAGCATAAAAGTATGCTTTATTTTCTTAAATTTATATACATATGTTCGCTATGAGCAGCCTTTTTATTGTGCAAAATTCCAGTTTTGTTTTGGTTTTGTTTTTTGCTGCTTTATATATGGAGCCGTAAGAAAGGTTTAAACTTTTATAATATTTTTATACCTTTACTATTTTGAGCTTTTGCGGCAATTGTATTCAACCGCACTATGGGGTAATTTGCACTTTGGCACAATTTTTCACTGTTTAAATTTTATTTTTTTCTCTACATACATTAGTTAAGACTTTAGGGGTGCGAATTTCCTTGTCCTCACTTCACTAGAGTTGCAATATTTTAAGTATTTCTTTATAATTATGTTTTTCGTGTTCAATTTCATTTAAATCTAAACTTTTGAATTTTTTGCTTATTTATGTATTTTATACTGGCTGTGCTTATTTTTATAATATGTAGATGTAGACAGGTGATATATAGGTATTGTTTAAAAATATCCAACCAATGTTTCTTCTGGTATGGCGTTAGTAACGAATGTTATACAAATGGCACAATTTAATAGCGCTCTCACGAGAAACGAGTGTCATATCTATTCATCTATGGTTCGATGGCGAAACAATTACGCGGTGTTATATATTTATAGTTAAAATGCTTTAATGCCCTCGTCCCCATCTCTCTCACAAAAAAAGGAACCATTTTACTTCCATGGTTGTTTGGTCGCAGAACGAAACTGCATTTTATTTGAGAGTGGCAAATAAATTCAGTTTTTCGTTGACCGCCTTGGTTGTCTATTTCTCTTTTCACTGCTTTTTTTTTGCACATGTTAATTGCATATTAAACATTTTTGGCTGTGCTTTAAGATTTGTACAAATAAATTTTAATAGTTAACAAATATTCAACGCGTTTTTTCACATACGAGTATATTAAAGCAATTAACTTGTCATGGTTTGCTTTTGGTGGTTAACATCAGCCTCGCGCATCATCAATATCATCGCTAAAGACTTTCATCCAGGATTCCACCGTTTGAGGTCGAAGTTACCTCAGTTGTTAGCGGTATTTCGGTTCCGAGTCTCTGGACCAACTGCAAAAAACGGTATAAATTTTCCGTTGGACCGTTAACTGAAAGGATAAAGAGCTGTACATCGCTGCTCTGCGTTTTTCAGCTATGCCCATTTGTTTCGCTGTCACTGCTTTAATACTCCTTCGTTTATTAGACTCTGTGCTAGCCCTTCGTCTACGCATATCTTGGTTCGCAGCCTTGTTTTACAATTAGGGGCTATTCTGCTAATTCGCTACCATCGCTATTACCGCTTGATTGTATCGCTGTCATAACTAGTCATTGCTGATAATTCATTCTTTTGCTGCCCTAATCGAGCGCTGCTTTTACTCGTTATATTGTTGCGCTCACTCACATTTCATCTTGGTATCCCTCGTCGCTGCCGCTCCGCCACTATATAGTCTGTGTCGTTATTTATTTGTTTGTTTCCGCTTTTACTGTTTTTGCTGCTTTTGTTTGTTTATTAACAGTAATAGTAGCCCCGCCAGTGTCGGGTATATCATGTGTCATCTTCGTCTAGCTCATCTAGGGGTAGACCCAGGAAACATGCTGTTTCGACGAAATAGGTCCAGAGGGAGAGGGGTGTTAGATGAGTCGGTTTTAGGGGGCATGTGAAAAGGTGGTTAGTGTCGTGCGGGGTGCATGCCGGACATATGTTTGGTATGTCGGGGTGGATTCTGGATAAGTAGGAGTTTAACCTGCTACAATATCCAGAACGTATTTGTGCCAGTGTTACGCGGGACTCTCGGGGAAGCTGGAACTCTTCATCTGCTGTAGGTGGTGGTTGGACTCCGATTATGGCATTCACAGGACCGGAGCTTAAGAAGGTGGTGACGGTCTCCCGGTGAATGTCGTTTATTGACTGTCTAAATACTGTCAGGTCCAGTAGATTGGGGTCCGTTTTGTCCTGGATTTCGTCAGCGTAGTCTAAGAGATGTCTCCTGACGTGCCTGGGAGGCGGCTCAGGCTCAAGCAAATGTCTGCAGCGGTGAAACCTACGGTAACATCCCAGCAAGAACTGCCTGCTAAGCAGTTTGTTATGCTCCATGACTGGGGGCATTTGCGCCTCGTTGTGTAGGTGTTGAACCGGGGACATCAGGAGGCAACCGGTCGCTGTCCGAATGGCAGTGTTTTGGCATGTCTGAAGCTTTATCCACAGCGTGTCACTACTTCCAGGCGACCAGACAGGCGCAGCATAGTTTAGAACCGGCCGGCCAATTGCCTTAAATGTAGATAGCAACAATTCTTTGTCTATGCCCCAAGTGCTGGCGGCAAGCGATTTGAGGACCTTGTTGCGAATTTGGACTTTAGTGGCAATTGCGGTTGTGTGCGCTGAGAAGGAGAGCAAGCTGTAAAGGTGACACTCAAAATTTTGGGTTTATTTACCGTCGGAACTGGTGTGTCATCGACTTTTACCCTGAGGGACAGTTTGACCTCCTTTGTCCAGGTGGTAAAGAGGGTCGCCGTGGATTTGGTGGGGGAAAGTTGGAGATTCCTCGAAGTGAAAAAGCGAGAAAGGTCGACGAGGTAGCTGTTCACTTTGGAGCACAGACCATCGATGTCATTGCCCGAGGCCATTATCGTACAGTCGTGGGCGTATGAGACCAGGGAGACTCCCTCTGGTGGTTGGGGGAGCTTCGATATGTAGAAGTTGAACAGCAAGGGAGAAAGGACACCACCCTGCGGTACACCTTGCTTTATCTTCCTCTGTTTTGATGTTTGATCTCGAAAAGTCACTGACGAGTGACGACCGCTCAAATAATTTGCGGACCACCTCTTCAGCCCTGGCGGGAGAGTCGACTGATAAATATCATCTAGTAGAGTGGAATGGCTGACTGTGTCGAAAGCCTTCTTCAGGTCCAACGCTACTAGGACACTCCTCTCGCAAGGGTGGTTTTGGTTAAGCCCGCGATTTATCTGGGTGTTTATGGCGGTGAGTAATTTGGTGGTGCTATGCACTCGTCGGAATCCGTGCTGATGTGGGACTGGGGCCAGGTGTTTCGTGAAGAGTGGGAGTAGGAGGGCTTCAAGTTTCTTTACTACTGGGGAAAGGAGAGTCATCGGACGATAAGATTCCCCTTGGTTGGCAGGTTTCCCAGGTTTCAGTAGTGGGACCACTCTCCCTGCTTTCCACTTGTCAGGGATGATGAGAGTGGCCAGGGATAGATTGAAGACCCTTGTGATAAATCCTACTCCCAATGGACCCAGGTGCTTCAGCATCAGCGCGTTTAGTCCGTCAGGGCCAATGGCTTTTGATGTTTTCGATTTGTTGATGGCCCCTGAACCTCATCACCGGAGAAAGTAAGTGGCGCACTGTCGTTCGTCAGTTAGTGCAGCCTTCTGGTAGCACGACGCTTGGATCTGTCGACCGGCGAATGCAGTATAAAAAGCCGGCTAAAATAGCTCGCGCATCTTTTCGGGTCCGACGAAGTACAACCGTTGAAGGGGATGGCCACCTTGTCATTGTGCTTCGTCGGGTTCGACAGGGACCTAACGGTGGACCAGAGCTTGCTCACCCCGGAGGTGAGGTTACAGGTCTTCAAGTCCTCAACCCATTTAGTCCGCTTGTGTTGGTCTACCAGTTGCCGGATCTCCAAATTGAGATCCCTTATGCGGGGATCCCCGGGATCGGCCTGGCGTAGGTGGTCGCGCACTGCTGGGAAATGAGGACGGATGTCCTTAAAACTTCCACCTGGAATTGGGCGAGCCGCAGCAACTGTGAGCACCTTGCGGAATGCGCGTTCGCCTGCGCGCACATCGGTGGGGATGGGAAGAGCGGCGAAGGTGTCCTCAGTGAATTCAGTGAAACCGGCCCAATTAGCTTTTTTAAAGTTAAAATAGAACCGGTGGTTCCCGGAAACAAAGTCGGCAGGTATCTCAATCGAGACGATAATGGGCAAGCGGTCTGATGCAAGCGATAGCATAGGTCGCCACGTTATGCTATTTATCAGAACCGCGCTAGCTATTGTGATGTCAGGCGAGCTGCTACAATTGCCCACTACCCTGGAGGGGAATCGTCGTTCACAGTGCTGAATGTCGAATTGTCTATTTGCTCTGCCAATTGCTGTCCCCTATAATCATTTGGCAGGCTTGAATGCCAAAGATCGTGATGCGCATTAAAGTCACCTACAACCAATCGGTTTTCACCTCTGATGAGCGCACCTATATCAGGGTGATATCCTGCCGGGCAGCAGGTGACAGGGGTGTATGTAGATGTTAAAAATTTTGAGCTCAGAATCGCCTGTCCGGACAGCTATGCCTTGACATTCTAAGGTGCTGTCCCAGCGGTCGATTCATTCATCAATGAGACGATACTGCACTGTGTGGTGGACTATAAACGCTAGGCCACCACCAGTGTCTCGCTCGCGATCGTGTCTGTGCACCTTATAGTCATCCCTAGTGATCAGAGAGGACCTAGCGCGCAGCTTGGTTTCCTGGACCGCAGCTATCTTGATACTGTCCCGGCTCATAAAGTCAACTACCTCGTCGACCTTGCTCGTGAGTCCATTACAGTTGAATTGAAGAAGCTTAAAGCTTCTGGGTGATGTCGTTGTAACTCGGGGGGTGAGGGACGCATGGGGTTGCCTACGTTGCACCTGCTGTGCAATCCGCTGTTGTTGTTGCGGCCTGATGATGGTGGGCGGCCGCGCCACGGGTGGCGGTTGCGGGTGCAGAGCACTACAGCAGGGGGCAACGTAGTCAGTTGTCCACTCACGGGTGGTGCGCAGGCCGGAACATCTCCGAAAATGGCACCAATCATTGCAAAAATTGCACTTGACTGGTGCCAGATTCCGAGGTATTACGGCCTGACACACGGAACAGACTGTGCGGGGGACCAGGAGCTGCTGGTTTGTCCCCGCACTGGGGTTGGAGCAGGAGGGAAGGGGAGAGGTTAAGTCAGGGGAGTGGTGTTGCTCCGAGGTACTAGTTGTGGTGGCGGTTGGTAGTGCCGGCTTATCAGGGGGGGTAGTAGCCGTGGAGGCATTAGACGCCTGCTGGCGGGAGCAACACGGGGCCACATACCGTGTGGTCCACTCCCCATGTGTCTTAAGGCCTGAACAGGTCTTAAGATGGCTCCACCCGTTGCACTTGTTGCACCTAACCAAGGTGGAGTTCGGGTGGAGCCGTTTATGGCAGACGCAGCAATAGAATACTTCTGGCCCAGGGTTGGATTCAACTCCAGCCCTGAGGAGAAGTATTTGGAGCAAGGTTGCTGCGCGGAGTTGCTCCTCTGACGTAAGGGGTGGGGTGATGTACGGTTTACTAGACAGGGCTAGTTTACTGGGGCGGCAGCCCTTCGTCGGGAAAAACCCGAGTCATTCCGGTAACGTAGAACCCGCTGCTTGGGAATGTTTTTGCTGCTTAATAAGTTGCCGTTACCCAATCAACATTTGAATGGAGTTTCCTTGCCATTTGTCGTTTTCAAATGTTTATCGAATTAAAAGTAAACCTAGCATCAGTATTCACGCCCTCCTCTGTAAGGACTTATAGTTGATCGTATAATATGATATTTGTATTTTATTGCTTGCATTGCTTGTGATCGTATACTTTTATAATTTTATCATAACTTAAATTTCAATTATCCAACAATATTTCTAAAGAGAAAAAGATTTCCCGCGTCAAAAATACATATATTTGAAGCCAGTGTACTATCAAGTGGTAAGCTACTCTCAGGAGCTGAATACTAACGTCGACCTGGAATCCTTCAATCGTATTTCAATCAAAGGCTGTCAACCCAAACGGACACAGAAGAGTTGGATTCTTTCGATGGCGGTCATGCAGACTTGGCGGAGCCGTACATAACCGCAAAATTGATCATCCAGTCACAACTATCTGAGAAGCACAACGTAACACCATCAGATACCAATTAAGTGAAAAAACATCAAAAACAAAAACTACAAGTTACACTGCGGACAAGGACGAAATTAGCCGCCCTTTAGGAGGAGCTCTCTCATAAGCAGGACCCTTCCAGAAAAAGCAACAACCACAAATAATACATCGGTGGTATTAACAGCTGATAGTAGTTCAGCAACCCTGGCGCCCAGTCAAAGACGGGCAAACAAAATGGCTGCACATACAATTCTCACCCTCAGTGGCTCGGCAGGTACAAGCCACCAGCAGCAGCTAGTGATCACCCCGAAAGTGAACAATGGACAGCGAACTCCGACAATTAGCAATCCTGCGCCCAAAACAGGGGTGTTAGCGGAATTGATCGAGCACATGGGAAATGATATCGACGGTCTGTTACAATACGTTGAATCACGTCGAAATGTACATGGCGACATCTGAAAAATGTGCAGCATTATAAAACGTGCACACACAGCTGAAAATCGATGAGCGCACCACCAGCGTTATGTCTATACCAACGCAAACAAGGAAAACAACGGTGGCCAAAAAAACTGCAACTCTATCCGCAAAAAGAGACAGAACTAAAACTAGTCCTAGTGCAGCTCATGGAACAGAAATACCACCAGGCTCCAAGAAGAGAGGGTCAGAATTCACCTCCCAAGGATCGTAAAAAAATGGCTTAAGTGTACGGCAAACGATAGGAAGACCAGCGGCTCACTTCATCCGCGATCCAATGTGATCATAATCGAAAAAAAAGTGGAAGGAACAATTTTTTTTTTTATTGAAACGTATTTAATAATTATTCATTTACATTTCATATCATTACACCTAGTCTTAAAAACTAACAAATAATATATTTTTAATGATAATATGTTGCTTAGTGTTATCCTGTGGTTTTTTCCTTTTTAGACGTCTTTCCTTTAGAAGCTTCGGAGTTGAGGTGATTTAGCAGCCGTGTTGCATGTTTCGCTGCCATGAAGGTTATTGCGTCAGACACAGTTGATATTTTAATGTCCCTATGTAGGTCGACATACCAGGGTGCATTAACAATATTTCTTAAAATATTATTTTGTATGCGTTGAACTACGTCGATATGATTTTTGATTGCACACCCCCAAATTTGGATGCCATATGTCCAAACGGGCTTTAACATTTAACATAAATAAGCTGTTTGTTGCTTGTTGAAAATTTGGAATGCTTTCCAATAAGCCATTTAATTTTTTTGTATTTTATATTTAACGCTTCTGCTTTTATTTTTATGTGTTCTTTCCATTTCAGCTTTGTGTCAAGTGTCATTCCCAAATATTTTGCAGTGTTTGCATATGGTACTAATTTGCCGGAAATTTCTAGAGGTATATAGTTAACGTTTTTATTTGTAAAATTTATATGTGTTGATTTGTTTTCATTGAGTTTAATTCTCCATTTGTTGGTCCACTCAACAATTGCATTTACCGACAATTGCAGTTTCGCGGTTGATTCTGTTTCATCTTCACCAGTTGCTAAAATCTAGGTATCATCTGCAAATGTAGCTAGTGTGCAGTTTGCTGGTATGGGTATATCCGCTGTATACAGCAAGTACAAAGTTGGACCAAGTACACTCCCTTGGGGTACTTCGGCACAAATTTTTTTCATTGAAGAATATTCTTGACCAATTTTAACTCTGTAGTAACGATTATTAATATATGACTCCATCATCTTGGTAAATTGTGGTGGAAGCAAGGTCTTTAATTTTTAAATTAATCCTTCGTGCCAAACTTTATCAAACGCCTGTGCGACATCTAAGAATATGACTGCGCAGACTTTCTTCTTCTCTAACGCTTCTTCTATAACATATGCATTATGATCTATGGTTGAGTGTTTTTCACGAAAACCAAACAGATGTGAAGGGATAAGTTCCTTTAATAATAATATGTTTTAGTCTTGTCAAAAACAATTTTTCAAAAAGCTTTCCCATTATGGGTAACAATGAAATAGGTCTGTACGAACTTAATTCATTAGTATCTTTTCCGGGCTTAGGAATCATTATTATCTCTGATACTTTCAATTGTGAAGGGAAGTACTTTAGTTTTAAGCAAGCGTTCATTATACGTAGCAATTTTCTTAAAGCTTTTGGTGAGAGGTTTTTTAAAACTTCAGATGTGATAAGATCAAGGCCAGACGATTTCTTAAGCTTTAATTTTTTTATTTTATTAAGGAATTCTCCGGTTGTAATCGGTTGGATGCACGTTGAATCCTGCACAGTTGAAAGATCATTAAAAGAGTTAGTACCTTCAATTGGCTGAACCGTAATATTTCCCACTTTGTCCTTATTTTCCTTTTCTCGAGTAAAATTTTTAAAATCTTAGTTGGAGATTGGCGGCAGTATTTTTCTTGAATTACTGGTGGGCTTATCCAAGTAGCATTTTGAATTTGCGTCGAAAAGTCTTCAAGTTCATTATCAATGTCTTCAGAACTCTCAATAAACAATAGGTTTCTCGGAATATGTTTTGTAACAAAGAAATCGGTTAAATCGGATGTTTTAGACGGGTCTGTTGGCCAATATGTTGGATTACCCGTAGAGATAATACCTAGTTGTTGGGAGGCATTCAATAACTCGCGGCCTTTACTAGTTGTTAAACGGGCGCCCCAGTTTACATGTTTTGCGTTGAAATCTCCTCCAATCACAAATCTTCCTTTATGTTTATTTGAAAAAGTTTTGTATTGATCATATTTAATATTTTGTCTTGGTGGACTATATATGGATATGATGGACAAACTCGTATCATTTAGCTTAATGTTGATTGTTACTGCTTGGAATTCAGCAGTACTAATCTTTTCTTCCTCATAATGTTCTAAAGTTTACCAAAATGGCACTGCCTCCTCTAGCATTATTTAGAGGATGATTAGAACAATACATAAAATAATTTCTGAAATTGATGAACATTTGCTTTGTTAGGTGAGTTTCTGATATAAAGCAAATGTCGATTTTTCAGTTTTCAAGAATAAGTTCAAGTTCCTCCTTTTTCTTCATGATTCCATTTGCATTCCAGGCCATAACCTTGACGGTCGTTCTCATGTTTTTGATTTTTTGGTGTCTTGCTTTTGTTCAAGCTTTTCAATTCTTTTCAAAAGCTCTTGGTTGAAGGCGGTTTGCTCATTTAGGTTAGGTTAGGTTAGCCTGGTTGGCAATAAGCCGCGCATAGACCTTTTGGTCCCTAGCGATACCAGATGGAGACCGACCTCTATGAATACCTGAAGTAGACATCATGTAGGATGTCAGCGCTTTTAGCGAATCTAAGTAGGGCTGGGAGCTCCGCTTTAGAGACGTCTTCCAGACCCTCAAACAGTGGTGCTCCCAGGCATTTTAGTCGCGTTTTTAGTAATGCCGGACAAGCGCACAGAAGGTGTTCTAAAGTCTCCTCAACATCCTCTCTGCATTTCCTGCATTTGTCCGTGTTAGCAATCCCTATCTTGTACGCATATGCAGCCAGTAGATTGTGGCCTGTTAGCATACCTATGATAGTTCTGCATTCCTTTCGCGAAAGCGTAAGTACGAATGGAGTCAGTTTTTTGTCGTTAGTCCTACACATGACTTTTGCTGTTTTGCATGTGGTCAAGTTAGTCCACCTAGCTTCCACTTGCCTTTTCATGTGGTCGTCCATTTCGTTGTATATTGTGTTTAGCGGTTTTGGTATGTCGTTCTCTTGATCAAATGGTAGCCTCACAGCACTTTTTGCTATCTCATCTACTATTTCGTTCCCCATAATGCCTTTGTGACCAGGTACCCAGTAGATATGCAGCCTATTGTTTCCGGCTAGCCTTTCTATGGCCTCCCTGCTCCGTCGAACATTTTTGGACTTAATACAATATGAGCTTATTGCTCTTATTGCTGCTTGACTATCCACGTATATATTAATTGTTGAGTTCTTTCTTGTTCTAGAGTAGGCTAGCTCCGCGGCCTTCCCCACAGCAAAAACTTCCGCTTGGAAAATACTGCTGTGGTCTGGTAGCTTGATAGGCTGCCTTATTCCTAGTTTTGAGCAGTAAATACCTGCTCCCACTCCGTCTGGAGTTTTCGAGCCGTCTGTATAGATGTGAAAAGTTCTATGGCCAGGCTTCATGCCTTTGTGCCATCCCTCCTCTTCAATTGTAGTGCGAAACCTTCTCTCCCAATTAAAGTACGGAGTCATGTAGTCCGTGCCACCTGAGCTCCACTTTCCTATTGAGCTGTGACCGAAGGTTCTGCAGGTGAATACCCCCGCAGCCATTAGCCTCCTCGCGGATTTCGCTGCCAGGTTTTCCGCCATGAGGTCAATAGGTGGCATGCTGAGTATCTTCTCCAGTGCCGCCGTTGGAGTGGTTTTCATCGCTCCTGTTATGCACAGAGCAGCGAGGCGTTGAATCCTTTCTAGCGGCATTAAGTATGTCAGTTTTTTTGTCGCAGTCCACCATACTAAGGTTCCATACAGCAATATCGGTCTGACTACTGCTGTGTAGCACCAATGCATCAGAGAGGGTGATAGACCCCAAGTAACACCCAGCATTCTTTTACATGCGTACAAAGCATTACTGGCCTTCTTCACCCTCTCCTCGACGTTGTGCTTCCACAGCAATTTGCTGTCCAGTATTACTCCGAGGTACCTCGCATAGTCTTTGAGAAGTAGTTCGTTATTGCCCAGCTTCGGTAGGTTCCACGCCGGAACTTTGTACTTCCTGGTAAAAAGTACCATGTCCGTTTTTCCGGCGTTTATCCCTAGCCCTGCGCGGGATGTCCATTGGTGTATCGTTTTGAGAGTGTTGTTCATCACATTACTGATGGTGTCCAGGTACTTTCCCGTAACTATTATAGCTATGTCATCGGCATAAGCCACTAGTTTAGGTGCCCCTCCGTCAAGTTTCTTAAGAATTTCATTTGCTACAAGTAACCATAATAGCGGTGATAGTACCCCACCTTGCGGAGTACCTCTACATGCATATTTGGTGACGCTCGCATCGTTCCACTCCGCTTTTATCTTTCTGCTAGCTAATAGCTGCCTTATCCATAGATAAACCGCGGGTTGCACGTTAAGTGACTCAATGCTGTTTAGAATAGCATCTTTTGTCACGTTGTTAAAGGCTCCTGATATATCTAGAAATACTCCTAGAGCATACTCCTTATATTCTAACGCCTTTTCTATGTTTAGTATAAGTGAGTGAAGTGCAGTTTCAGTGGATCTGCCTTTAGTGTAGGCATGCTGCGCCTTGGATAATTCGTCCGGCGCAATTGTGTCTCTAATGTATGTGTCTAAAATCTTCTCTAACGTTTTCAGGAGAAATGAGGTCAGACTAATGGGCCTGTACTCCTTTGAGTAAAGAGGGTTGCTTTTTCCCGCTTTTGGAATAAACACAACCCTCGCCTCTCTCCACAATACAGGAACGTAGCTGAACCTCAGGCATCCCCTGAATATCGTTCTTAACCATGGTACCACAAGATGGCTTACCTTTTGGAGCATGGCCGGGAAGATTCCATCCAGTCCTGGCGATTTGTATGGGTCGAAACTTTGTATAGCCCATTCTATTTTGTTGTTTGTAATTACGTTCGTCGGGATTTCGTGCACAATATCTCCTCTAGGTTCGAGATCTGCAGTGTCCGCACACCCTGGAAAGTGTGTACTGACTAGGTCTTCTAGAGAGTCCTCACAGCTGTCAGCCCACTCCCCGTTAGTTTTTCGTATTGTTCTTGGCATAGACGGATTCTTGGATAACAGTTTCCTAAGTCTAGCCACATCGTTAGTGCCTTCCATACTGCTACAGAAGTCTTTCCAAGATTCTCTCTTGGCTTTACGTATCTCTTTCTTGTATACTTTTAGCAGATCCTTATACTCTTTCCAACAGAACTCATCGTCAGCCACTTTTGCTAACCTATAGAATTCATGTACCCTACGCCTTTGTGCTCCTAATTCCCTGTTCCACCAAGGAGGCTTCACCTTGCGTCTATTACGTGTTGGAGGGCAGGATCTTTTAAAGGCTTTAACAAGCGTAGTTGTAAACAATTCAACCCCTTTCTCAAGCGCGATGTTTGTCTTGTATTTCCGGGGTATTATTGGTGTTTTTGATAGTATATCCCTATACAAGTCCCAGTTCGTGTTCTTAGGATTTCTAAAGGATGTAAGCTTTTTTTTTGAGCGAAATATCACCTGAAAGCTTATGTATCTGTGATCAGAGAATGAGGGCCTACTCAATACTTCCCATTCCTGAACCATAACATGCCTGCTTGTGTAGAGTGTTAAATCGAGTACATTCTTCGAGGTTGGTCCCACATATGTTGGTTCCTCACCTCTATTAGCTATTTCTAGACTACTTTGAAGAATATAGGTAAATAGTGACTCACCTCGGTCGTTTATGTCTGCACTTCCCCAGACCGTGTGATGTGCGTTTGCGTCCGTTCCTACCACCAGAGCATGCTTCTTTCTGGCAGCTGTTTCTACCAGCTTCCGAAGTTCCGCTTGTGGTGCTTCCTCATCATGTGGCATATAGCAGGACCCAAAGAGTAGCGTCTCATCCTTGCAGCCCTCCAGCGCCACCACTGTCAGATCGTCTGAAGAGAGATTATGATCAATATAAGAACATATACTTTTTTTGACCAATATCGCTGTTCTTACCTCGGGATGTATGTGTTGTAGTTTTGTGACTTTAGACCGGAGACTATGTTGCCCGACGCTATCCATGGTTCCTGGACTAGAGCCACATCGTAGCCGACTCCCTCTATGTTGAGCAGGAGCTCGGCTGAGGCGTTTTTACTTTTGTGGAGGTTTATCTGAAGGACTTTCAGCATCTAGCCTCAGTACCTCCTCGGGGTTGGATACTACCTCCAAGTCGCCCTTCTCCACTTCCTGTATATTGAGGGAGGCTTCCAGGATCTCTTCTATGCCGAGATCCTTTTCCACCTCCCCCGCAGCGAGCGTGTTGTGATTGTCGTCTGCCGGGTTGCGCTTTTTGAGGCGAAGGTGCACGCTACCAACTCCCCAAGCCATCCTCCCGAATCGCGCGTAAAGCAGGTCCTCTGCCGGCTTGTTGATTTGGATAATGTAATCCTGGCCACCATCAGCAGTTGTTGGTTTTGCCACGCTCAACACTTTCCAATCGTCTGTCGGCACGTCCGTGTTTTGACGTTGTAGTAGTCGCAGCGCATATTCCGGTTTTACCACTCGCGGAATGAAAACCTTTGCCTTCGGTATTGAGGGAATGCAGCTGCGATCAACGATTTCCAGTGATGCCCCCTCCCACAGGCCGCGAAGCGTTCTCACCGCTTCCTTTAGCCATGTGAGCGTGGGGTCATCCTTGCACTTTATTATTTTGACGCCGCTGAACCACCCTGCTCCGTCGAATGCTGGCATGGGTGCGTTCGGCTCCGCGTCCATTTTAGTAAACAAGGTTTCCAGTAGCTTCATCTCCACTACCTTCCACCGTTCCTGCGACATTCGCCCCAGCTGGTCGCTGCGGTCAGTGAGTGCCACTATGAGATGCCTCTTGGCAATTTCACTGGCCGCTACCGCTGCTTTCGACGTCGTAGGTCCTTCGTCTCCGTTTTTAGGTTTAGCCGTCTCGTGCCTGTGCTTCAGCTTTTTTGATGGCCCTGAGGCCTCACTATCCGCAGAACGCTGCCTCTTGATGGCTAGCTCTTCTTCGATTTTGTTCGCATATTTCGGGTTCGAGGCTGCGAACATTGGCTTTGCTGCGTAGAAGGCCCGGCCATTTTTGATCTCCTCTCTGGCCCAAGCCAACCGTTCCTCCTCTTGCTTCGTCAGGTTGGACTTGCTGCCAAATCGGTCACAAACTTTGACCGCAGCCTTGTATCGGGCTTTGGCCTTCAGCTTCTCTTTATCAGGCTTGATCCTTGGTCTGTTCTTGCTATCCGAAGCAGCACCATTGGACTTAGCCGGAGAACGCAGAAGAGCCTCTTCCTCAGCTGTATTGATGCTCCCGGCGCTTTCGTGGTCCGAGTCTTCGTTGACAACGGCACCTCCGCGCTGAAGAGCGTTCTGTGTGTGTTTGGCAGTGGGATTGCGACCACTGTAGCCTGCTCCCGCTACAATGGAAGTTTTGTTGCTTGATTTTTCATCTGTATTCATCTTTTTCGTACGACCACCTGCTCGACGAGGCGAGCGCAGTGGTCTATCTGTATAATGGGGAATTCAAAACGGTCCACCACGGCAGCGCCCCATACCGTGGCAAGGCCACAGTTACTTCCTAAGGCGGCCCGGTGTTAGGAAGGCGCCGTTGAAATACAGCCGGTCTGGTGAACCCCCTGGCTGCAAACCATCCAATGGGCACGGTGTCGCATAACACCCTGGATTAGGGGGTGGGCTAGGAGAGGAAATAGCGGGATGTGAGGGGTTTGGGGATGGCAAAGGGATCTTCGTCGGTACGGTGATCTTCGCATGGTGATTGGTTGGCCACCAGGTTCGCCGTAAGGCGAATGGATGGCAAGCCAGTCTCCATATGAAGCTTCCCTCTTAGTTCGTGTTGGGTTGGCCCCCATGCTATGGGGGTCAGACCACCACTTAAGCCTCATCCCCGCGTCAAGGAGACCAACATGATGAGGGTTTGCTCATTTAACTTCGACAGAATTTGTTCAAGAGCATTGGATTTGCTTGGTACGCTGTTGTTATTCTTTTCAGATGCGACTTCTGCGAAGCTTCTATCTGGTACAACAGTAGCATTTACATTAAGAACTGTTTTTCTTGTGTTGTGCTCATTTCTATTTTCGGTGCTTTTATTACGCAGTTTTTGAAGATGTTTTGCAACTTCGCATCCTCGATCGCATCCTGGTTCTTCCCACAGTTACAACACTTAGGCGTTGAGTATCCTCCTTTGTACATCCAATTGTAGCATGATTTCCGGCGCATTTTACGCATTTTGGTGGTTTACTGGAGTAATTTTTTGTATGCAAGAAACCTTGACAGGACTTACACTGCGGAATTAGCTTTGAAGGTTTCCGAGGTTCAACTTTGAGGACAGAATTCAATATGTGTTTAATTTCATACACTTTTTTAATTTCTTCACTTGGTTCGAAATATACAACGAACATATTTAGAGGTTCTTTTGTTTTCCATTTTAGTTTACGGAATGCATTTATGACTTTTAGACCTTGTTGCTTTAAGTCAGAGACAATTTCATCTGGATCACATGAAGGGTGTAGGTCCTTTGCAATGACTCTCAACTTTCCGGTTTGTTTATTTTCATATGAGTGCCAAGAGAGTTTGTTCTCATTAAAAATCTTTGGAATTTTTCTATAATCAGAACTATCGTAAAAATTTATTTTATAGGAATCTTTGCCTGTAAGTTTCAACGAGAAATTTAAAGTCGTGTTGTTTTTCAGTACTTGGTGAATTTCTTCGTAGCTTTTATCGACACCTAAAAGCAATATTGGTGGTGGACTTGGTTGTCTAACCCCCGGAGTTGTTTCTTTTTCCGTCTCTAAAACCGTGTCAGGAGAGCCTTCAATTCTTCGTTTTTTCGATTGCCTTTTCGGCTTGCTGAGAATGAACTCCGTCTCTTTAATAACCCCATCTTCTTCAGTAAAATATTCTATTCGATGTTCGCTCGTTTTCTCCGAGTTTAATTTTAAATTTTATTTTTAAGATCTTCATTTTCTTTTTTTAAAGATGCGCAAAAATTCTCTAACTCTTGTATTTTTCCTAGTAGGGGTTGTATTTGGAGATTTTGCCAACCACCGGCAGGTGCCGCTTTTTGTCATTTTCACATTTGGCAATTCTTCAGATGAGAACAGCTGGTCGCTGTTTACGATATTGAGTTGCGGAGCAGGATAGTTGATTTTTTATTTTGCAAGTTTTACTTAGAAAGAGTACGCTATTTTACACTTGTCGGGTTAACTTTTCGCTTTTTGATGAGAACAGCTGGTCGCTGTTTACGATATTGAGTTGCGGAGCAGGATAGTTGATTTTTTATTTTGCAAGTTTTACTTAGAAAGAGTACGCTATTTTACACTTGTCGGGTTAACTTTTCGCTTTTTAATAAATTTTAATTTTAATATTTTTGATTTTGTTACCAATAGCTGAATATTTTGGACTACCACCAATGGACGATGTGAGCCATCCAATAAGCAGCAGCACCGTCGTATCTTTTGTTTTTTTTATTTTCTTTGTTTTTATAAAGATTTTTGAAACTTTCTCAGACACTTCCAATAGTTCGTGTTCACTGTGTAATTGTAAAATCTGTTGGAAGGACCAACATACGCGGATATGCTTCGCGCTACTAAGCCCAACGATGTGCTAAGCGAAATCTGCGATAATGTGAGGACAATGAGACCTACGCAAAAAGCAGGGCTATTGATGGAGCTCAAAACAAACAAAGACAACGAATCATCTAAAGGGTGGTTAAATTTCAAGGGCCGATATTGAATGTGAACCACACCTAAACGTCAAGTTTTCTCTCCATTTCATTTGACAGTTTTCAATTTCAGACTAATTCAATTTCAATCATGGAAAGATAAATAATCGAGCAATGCGTTAAAGTTATTCAGGTTTATTATGAAAACGGGCGTTCAAATCAAAATGCATATCGCGCACTTCGTGAAGAAAATCATCTTCAGTGATGAGGCACATTTTCACCTCAGTGGATTCGTCAATTAGCAGAATAGCGAGTGATTGTTGAAAAACCAATGCACCCACAAAAAGTGACTGTTTGGTGAGGTCGGTCGGGCAGTTACTGTGAATAGTGTTCGCTATCGTGAGATGATAACGAACTTTTTATGGCCCGAATTGGAAGATATGGATGGGGACGATATGTGGTTTCTACAGGACGGTGCCACTTGTCACACAGCTAACGAAACAATGATCGACGTCCATTATTAAAAATGTAGTTCCAATATCCGAATCCAATTTATTAATTTAGTCTATAAACACAAGCTTCTTACAGATTTTCGGAGAAGAAAAATTTAGTTGGATAGAACCGGAGGCCGAAATAAATTCACTTAAAGCTCGAACAAGATGTGCATTACGCGAATACTCTGGTTTACATTTAGCTCCATAGACAGGTAGAGAGCTACAAAGATTACACTGCTGCATTAAAATTAATTCTTTCCAAAAGAAATGAGCTGTCAATACTGCTATTGATGATGTTATAAACGATTCAAAGCGAGAGGACTGATCTTACTTACTTATATTAATCAAAAGCAAGCGAGATTGATAGATAAAAAAAGGCTCGACAAAGCTCAATGAAAGTAGAGCATATTTAAGCAAAAAATTTGGACCCGTTCAATCTAATTATGTAGATTTTCTGACTCGGTCTCTAAATGCAAGTAGCATATTCAAAGGCATGGACGTCGATCCAACGATTCTCTCCATGCCCCTTGACTCCATGCCATTAAGAGTCGTACTTGAAAAGAGATACAGTGTAGTGCTACCAGAGGCTCAGTTGTGTGGAGACTCAGAAAATGAGCCCGGCAAACACTGTTTTCGCATTTTTACGGATGGCTCCAGGACCGAGCATGGCTCCGGCTCTGGGGTCTACGTGGAATCCAGCGGGATAAAACTGCACTTTGCTCTTGGAATGCATGCATCTGTGTTTCAAGCGGAGGTGTATGCAGTTCAATAAGCGATGAACTTTGTTGTGGAAAAACGATGGAGAGGCAGATCTATATGTGCCTGCAGCGACAGCAAAGCTGCCCTTATGGCCTTAGACAGCCCTTCAACCACATCAGGGGTAGTCGAGTCCTGTAAATCCAGGCTGAACTATGTCGGTAGACATAATAGCCCGATGCTAACATGGGTCCCGGGACACGTGGGTATCGCGGGTAACGAGACCTCTGACTCCTTAGCTAAGATGGGCTCTGAGGCCAACTTCTTTGGCCCAGAGCCCGCTTTGCCACTCCCTTCTGCAGCCATCACGGCCACGGTTAGCAAATGGGTAACTACCACCCACAAGCAAGCTTGGCAGGCTGAGAGAGTCTGCAGATGGACAAAACTAATGTTACCTGTCATGTCAGATCGAGTCATTAAGCAGAGGGAGTGCGGACGGCTGGTTGGACTGATGACGGGACACTTTCTGTGGGCAAAGCACATGGAAAGGTTGGGCATTTCAGACAGTGTACTCTGCCCAGCTTGTGAAGAGGAGGATGAGCCGGCGGACCACTTCCTGTGTGTCTGCCCCGCCTTCGCTCGAATCAGGTTTGGGGTCTTTGGCACTGATGTGTTAAGAAGCGACCATCTTGGCTCCTTGGCACCACAAGATCTACTCAGATTTCTTCGGAGATCGGGTAGATTTAAAGAAAATTAAAAGGGAATCCAAGTGTAGTACAATGGACTCAATTAATGTCTGAGTGCTGCACTTGCTAGTTGTCCCGACAAAAAAAAAAAAAAAAAAAGTACATTATTATTCGGCATGTGAATTTTATTGTTGAAGAGCAAAATTATGTAATAAATTTTATAAATGAAAAATCCATATTGACTGAAGTTATTAGTTCAACAATTTGCGGCTGTGGTCCCTGTTGTTATGAACACCGCTGCACAGCTCACAGGCGCTTCAATAATAAATATTTGGCACTTTGGTATGATGTATGTACAGTAACCTCCTAATAAGCCGCACTCTGATTTCTGAGTAAGTTTCTGATTTTACAGCTATTTACATATGATTCTGTGCACTTTTTATCAATTGGAGAACTACATACGTGAAATGAAATACTAATTAATATAATTATGCCTGGTAAAGAAGACATGCTCTGCATCTATGCAGATAAGATTTAAAGCATCCATGTCCTCTAAGTACTTGGGTCAGGTAGAAATCTATCTGTCCATGTTTTCGATTTATCTATTTAGTGATATTCGGAATCAATCAATACGTCCGACGTCCGTTCATGAAGTCCCTCCATTCCTCCTGCTACGTACGGATTCTTCGCTCCCGTCCAGCCTTTCGGTTAGTCAGCCGCGCCAGATCCGCTCGATGTGTTTTTATTTCGGCGAATTCGAGTGGAGTCAGCTTAACCGATGGCATACCCGCGAGGACTAATACAGCAACCTCCGATACTGTGTGTCATTCGCAACAGACCCTGAGGGCACATAACCGGTATACCGATTTAATGCCTTTCATGTATGAGCTACAGTATGTTGCTTTGACCCAGGCTGGTTCAGCATATAGCAAGATAGACGATTCGATGGCTTCAGCCTGGATATGGAATTTAGCAACGACCACAATTGCAATGTCATCAGCAAACCCTATGATTTGGATATTGTAGGTAGTTTGAGACACAAGACTGCATCGTACATTATATTCCAAACGAGTGGGCCCAGCACTGATCCCTTTGAGACTCCTCCTGTTACTCTGAACCTTTTGATTCCCTCGTCGATTTTATATTGCAGGACTCTGTTAGAGAAGTAGCTTGCAACCATTTTCCGAATGTACACTGGGACTCGGAAATTCTCCAGCGTACTTAGGATTTTGCCCCAGTTAGCTGCATTAAATGCATTTTTTACGTCCAACGTTGTGACTAGGCAATAATCTTTATCTCCGTGGGGCCAGCGAGAGCCTTCAATCGCTTTGTGAGCGTTTCGTTTAACCGCCATAACCGCATCTGTAGTAGAGCGTGTTTTACGGAACCCATTATTGATGCGGTGATAACCCTCCGGCACTATCGATGGCAGCTGTCTGGCGATTCACAATCAGCCTTTCTAGTATTTGCTTGCCGTGTCCAGCCAGCAAGCATAGTAGACGCACAGTAAAATATGATGGTTTATATTTAATACCACTTGCTATTGAATTTATACAATTTTGGAATTAAATTTGATTTTTAATTCTAAAAAGTTTTATTTTAAGACGATGAAATATTCTTACAATTATTTCAAATTCAAAATGGGTTTAAAACAAAACTTTAATTGGTGCTGAGCGTTGCGTTTTTGAAATTTAATACCTATTAGATTTAACGTAAGACCGAAAAAACATTAAAATGCTCTCTTTAATGTTTCAAGCTATTTTGGTTTCAGTTTAAGTTTCAATTATATTCAATTTAAAATTTATTGGTTTAAAAGTAAAACCAAAAATGTATTAAAAAATTTTCTCACTCTCAATTAATTTTAATGTACTCTGAACTTTAGTATTATTTGATTTAAAGTAAAACCAAGAAAGTATTAAAAAATTCTCTCACTCTCTGTCACTCACTTACTCTCAGTGTCATTTTTTCCACTATTCTAGAAGCATGTTTTTAAAAGTGAAATACCACGCGGAAGTGCATTTCCTTAAAATAATCAATCCTGAAAGTGAGGAGTTCTCGGTGGATAAAACAATTGCATCAAGTAAGTAATCGAAAGAATTGTTGAGATTTTATAAAATTTAATGGTGTTTTTTGGCAGTTGTACAACAATTAAATATTGATACTGAGTATGCACTAGCATTTAGAGACCGCGACGGAGCTGATTTTTTTTTTGATGATTTCCAAGATATTATTCGCCAATATAAAGGCTGTAGCTGTTTTTTATTGGAAATATACGAAAATTCGCCAAGGAAAGAAGCATCAGCTGTTTCAAGCTTAAATCATAAGGTAAGTAGCAAATAAAGTGTAAGAGACATTTTAGTGTTAAACAATTCAATAAGATCTTGAGAACTACATCAGAAGTGGAGATTTCTCTAGTATTTTTGAGGAATACAAAAACACTAACACTTTAAGTGATAGTTCCCAAAATTCCAAAAATCTGTCGACAGTTTTATTTCTTTTGAAAACGTAATTTACTATAAATTTTTTGTTCTTAATGGGCATAAATAAAAAAATTTGTTTTTACAGCTTAACACACCATAAGAAGATTATAAAATAACGTCTGGTCAGCCCACAATCGTTGCAGTTGGACAAGACAAAGCCACAATTTGCCAATATTTTATAACAATTGATGGTAAGAAGATAGCAGCTCCCGAGCATTATAAATTGAGGCAAGTTTTTGACTTGTATTTTAAAGCATTTTATGTATTTAATATACAGTTTGATGTAACTTTGGCTAACTTTTTGGGATTTATTGCCAAATTTATTTACAAAATAGACGATAAAAGAAAGCCAAGATTATTAGAAGTTCAATCTAAGTTTGAGAATAAGTTTAAGGAACTATCTAAATAAGCTCAATTTTAATTAGTGATGGCAAAGTTTTGCTTTTTATGTGGGAGAGAATTTGAAACAGTAGCATATGTTGTATTTTATTTAAAAACTGAACATTTTTATCTGAGTCCCACGGATTAAAGTTAAGATAAAATATGTAAAAAAGTATTTAGTTCGTTAAGCAGACATTCCAAGCTTTGTAGTCCTATAAATATAAACAGCGAAATTCCAGCTAAAAGAATTCAACCAATATCAGTTACAGAGAATGCAAATACCCAAGGTCCTCAATCTGAAAATGATCAAAATTTGGAAACTTTCTCTATAGGTTCATCACTTTTAAAAAAACTGGTTTTATGTGGTATTTCTGAAACAAAAATTGGTGAAATATTTACCTCGTTCGAACTTTTAATCAAAAAATATTTGACTAAATTTGAAAGAGATTTTACAGAAAGACATCCGGATATAAAACATAACTTATTTAAAGAAACATGTGCTGGCTTTCGGAGTAAACTGACCGAAGATTTCAAACAATATTCCACAAAATTTAAAAGGGAAAAAGGGAGTAAAAATTCAGATTTTTTCGTTTCGCCAATCGCGAAGGCATTAGGAGGTCATTGGGTTATAAAAAAAAAAGCTTGGCATCCAACTAAGCATCAATCCACATTTCAATATGTCCCTATCGGGCGGATTATTATTGCAGATTTTGCACTATTCATCGAGACAAGGCTTAACACTCAGTAGTTGAAAACAACAATCTTTTAAGAAAACATACAGAATACAATGAAATGCTATCTTCTGTTCCAGGAGTAACTTTTTTAGATACAAAAACTACTAAAGGCATAAAAAATTCTTGTGAGATTAACAACTTATCACATTACAAAATTTTCGAAAGCCATAATGTTGATGTAATGCACGACATTTTGGAGGGCGCTGTTTCTTTCGTTTTAAAACTATTTTTTAAAAAGCTTACAGAAGGCAAATACCTTTCTATAACAGATATTAATGATAAAATTAAAAATTTTAATTTCGGCTATTTACAAAACACCTGCAACCCACCGAAAATCACTCTTGATAAAAAATGCCGAACTTCCATTGGGTTGTCAGCCTCTCAAAATTTATGTCTTATATTGCACTTGCCTTTCATCTTTTTTAAGTTCTATGACATTCTACCCCGCTTTTGGATTGGGGTTACTTCGCTTATTCGAATAATAAAAGTTGCATTATCCTCGGTCTTAAAACAACAACATTTGAAATGTATAATTGAAGTTTATGGTGAAACCCTGCTTCCAAAACATCAATTTTTAACTCACTACCCTTCAATTCTAAAAAAAATGGGTCCTCTGATTCATACATGGGCAATGAGATATGAAGCCAAGCATCGCGAATTTATAGGGGATGCTTCAGTAATCAATAACTACAAGAACATATGGAAATCTCTTGCTAATAGATATCAAACAAAAATGAGTATTACATGGGAAAGATGGAAAGATGGTTTTCCGACTCGTGAGCATGCCACATATAATTGATAATGTCAGAAACATTGATTTTCTAGATTCAGACCACAAACTTTCAAGGATTGGCCTTGTGATTTGTTAATGGTCATGGCGAATGCAAGAGGGATCGGAAATTGAAGTCTTTTAAACTCAAACGGAAGATCGGTTGGGATCATCGGGATCCTCGGAATGAGAACTTCTTCACCTTCCTTTCCTTTGAGTATCGTCGCATAAATCACATTGTTCATCGATTTATTTACCACCAAACGCGTACCGTTGCAAAGTTTTTTTGGGCTTATGTTTCAAAGCATTATTACTATGGAGCCAACTTTTAGTCGTAAATTGTGCGGTGGTAAGCCAAGCACATCCAAGGAGTTTAAAAATTCTATTGGATAGTTGGTGGCTTCATCTTCTTTTGTTACACAGTCAATGGATTTGAATGAATGCATTGTTCCAATGATATCATTTTGAATTATGCAGTTTAGGTCATCTACATCTTTATTCTTAGCCGCTAAAATTGCTCGTTCACCCAACCATTCATTATTTTTGTAGTTATTAATGATGTTTGGGAATACTTTATTGATAAGTTCGTCTTTCGATGAGACAAAGTTTCAGAAATTCTGAGGAAAAGAGATAAATCCGCTCGATTCGTCGACAGGTACTCGACCATTACCGATAGTCAGTAATTGCTCAGAGAAATCTTCAGTAGATGTGTCATTAAGTAATGCAACTCTCATGTTTGTTATCAGCTGAAATTTCTTCACATAGCGCCATAGATTCGATGATTTGAGGCAAGCGTTTATTTCGTCACCAGCCGTTGATCTGATGATGATGAATACTGGCAGTGTTTAGCGGAAGTCGCCAGACAGTAAAATCATTGCGCCTTCAAAAAAGTCAATAATGGCAATTTCACTCTTCCACTAAGGCAGCACAATCCGGGCGTTTCTCCGGAAAACTTCAATGCGCCACAATACTCGCAAACAACGTTCATTGGCCCAATGCAAACGCTAGGATGCAAGCAGTAATCAGTGTTGCAATCATATCGAAACGCTGCTCGATTCCAATCAGTACTTGATAATTCTCTTCTTGTATATCGAAAATCACCTACTTGTTGATCTCTGTTATTCGCTCGACGATATCGCATTACCAACCCAGCCGTTTCACGGGCTGCCTCGCTTTGCTCTTGTGATTGAGAAGCACGAAGTCGAGCCATACTAACGCGGCGCTCTTCACGAGCAATACCTTGCGCTTCTTCAGTCGTTTCATTCGCAATGTTTCGTATCCTTTTTGCATTACGGCTTTGTCGGGAAAGATTCGATCGTCTTGGTTTTACTGTGATTATATATTTCTGACAAAATTTATATTATCTAATTTTCTACTTAACCATGGACAAAATTACGTTTAGCTGCCATTTGCGTTTTGTTATTCCATATCAGATCCGTTTTTGTTATATCACATTTTATAGTGACTTCACGGAAACGCGTTCGAATGGGGTAAAAAGTATCCTATGTCCGTCTCCTGGTTCTAAGCTACCTCTCCACCAAATCGGTTCAGCCGTTCTCGAGTTATAAATAGTGTAACTAACACGACTTTCTTTTATATATATAGATACATCGAATGTATTTTTCAAGATTTACTCCTCTTTTGCTAATTGTTTTACCGAGAAATATATGTGATCTTAGTAATACAGGTATATGTATATAACATTTCAAAGGTGAGCCATTTGACCCACTTTGGTAGGAAAAGGAATACATAAAGTATCGGTAGGTTAAGTGTTAATGGTCACTATCACCCATCCGCCCCTAACATGGGGAACAGACGCTGCCCAGGTAGCCGTAAACTGTCGTCGCTCCTGGATTTTGAATCGTTCACTCATTTAATAAGGCAGTATCGATTCGCCTTTGACACAGGAACGTGATCAAAACTTATTCACAACTAACCTGTTACTACAGGCCTTCCTGCTATCCACAACCTACCGACCCAACGGTAGCTTAGAGCACAGCTTAGTCGCCCGATACCGAAGGAACGTGACCTTCTGTGTATGTGAACAACACTATATTTGTTAAAGATTGAGTTTAGTTGTCCCATATATGAAAATACGTTTCTTTTAATTTTCCTTTTATTGATTTTAAATTTCAAAGTTTTATACTATCTAGAAAATGCATACCTAGGAACAAATAAATGCAACTTCAAATGATTTGCCACATGCCGTCGGCAATTTGATTTCATACAAAAGCCAAAAACTATGCAGAGCCAATTTACTCACTTTACCGCTGTCGAGTTGGGCGAGATGAAAAAGTCTTCCCGGTTTCACTTCATTTTTTACAATTCACACTATTCGTAGCTCGTGAGATTTCTCTATATCATTAACGTTCTATGTATGATACATATACCCTAGTTGTAGGTTGAGAGCGAAGGGAATAATACTGCGCTATAACAATTTCTAAGTCCCAGCAAAGGAATATCTGACAAAGTACTCTCACTAAACAGAATAGATCTACGTCTTTTAACAGGATATCTTACAGGTCATTGCAGCCTGAGGTATCATTAAATATTGGTCTATCTAAAACCAATGTCGTTCCGCTACCCGACCATGACGAGGTGAGAATAGCGATAAAGTCCCCAAAGAAAGGATAATCGATACACACCATCCTTTTGTCGATTTTAAAGCTACATTACCGTATTGTAGGTGATGGAAGAATAAGCTGTATGAGATATAGACATAGCGCAGCGAATAAAGATCCTACGGCTTCGTAGGCTGGGTCATGTCGTCCGAATTGAAACAAATGCTCTGAACATATTTGATGTGGTACCAGCTGGTGGTAGCAGAGGAAGGCCTCCTCTACGTTGGAAAGGTCAGGTGGAGAAGGACTTGGCACCGGTTAGCACGAGAAAGAAAGTACTGGCGCACTTTGTTAAACGCGGCAACTAAATCGCTTAAGCGGTTATGACGCCAATCAAGAAGAAGAGAAGGCACTACAGTATAGAAGTCTTAAATTGCTCTATATATCATTTGTTCGTTCTAAAGTGGAATATGCATCCCTTATCTGGAGGTCTTATCATGCCTGTCACATAATTCGAAGTGAACGTATCCAAAAAGTTGTCAATGGAGTTTCTCTACGTTCTCTTCGTTTTCATATAGTTATACTATTCCAGATGTCTGCTTATCAATTTGAAATCCTTTCGGCGTCAGCGATCAAGGTGTTGTGGATTTTCCCTCCATAATTACATTCTAAGTGTTGAAGAGAGTATTATATCTAGTCCTAAGACTTTGGGGTACTTCAATAAATCTTACAAATCTTGTATTATAGCCTCGACAGACGCCGGTGTTGATTGGAATTACAAACGCAGTAAATCCGATCAAAATCGTAGTGTGACAGACGCTGTACGCGCCTGCCATTTCAACAGCAATGTCATTGTATATTTAGGCATTTATTTTTGCCCACCGCAAATCATTTGCACGTTCAGGTTGCACAATTCACTCTGCTTGCCACCTGAATTTGAAAAACGCATCTTTAAACTTAAAAATAAAACGAAAGTGGTATAAAATACTCACTCCACGTGATATTGGTCAATAATTGTTTGCTGCAAAGATTGTTTTTAGTCTTTCTTGTTCTACTATTTCAAAGTTTCATTATTTTTCATTTATAGTAGATATTAACTATAATTTTTCGGTAATGTTGCCATGGACAATTCCTCTACTCCGCTTAAATTATGAGAGTTAAGTCTCAAACCTGTCAAGGTTTCAAACCGCATTGAATTTAATTTAGAAGTTTTTGATCTTTTACTTTGGACTACTTTCCACTTATTAACTTAAAATTTGTAATTTGGCGGGAGGTGAATTACTGTTACACGGGTATAATCATTGAGAACTTGTTGTTTGATCGTTAAAAATTCAGAGGAAACATTACTGTTACAAAAGGAGACATAGAAATCGTCGAAAAATTCCTGAGTTGTGTCCTGAGGAGTTAAAAGAGTGCTACTCGGAGAACTTAGTGCGGAGATGGGAGTATGCGAAGACCAAATTCTTTCTGTGTTAGAGCTAGGAGTTATGTTGCTGGTGAATTATTCAAAACAAAACGGTTTGACAATTATGGCCCTACGTCGAAAGGTATAGGGTGTCCGGTGGCAGGATTAGGTTTTAAATTTAAAGATTCTCACTAAACGCTGTGCGTATGAACGAGGATGGGACACCATTAACTTTGTTAGTCGTGCGGGTTATTTAGTCTTGATGTTGCAGTGGACGGGTGAAGAACGTGCATTTGCAATAGAAACGTATTTCAAGGCCAATGATTAGAGTGAAACTGCTCGCCGTAGATTTTGTTCACGTTACATTATTCAACACTGGTAACACATTGGATCCTAGAGATCTAAATGAGATCTTTTTACAGATCAGCCAGCACAACCTCCTACCTACAACATTCGAAATTTATGTGATGGCCTAAGTGAAGGTTTGATTGGGTCATTGGTGCGAATGTTCCGGGCAAAAAGTCTAGCGGAAAATAGTTCACACCCGGTGCACAACCCCTTATATGGAACAAATGAAAATATGGGGACTGTTGCCCTAGGACTTCCAAAATCTATTTTGCATAGAATTTTGACGAAGGATGTTTAATGTTCATGGTCAAGCATATTGCTTTTAAATCGTGAAGTTCAAGCAGTTTCTGTTGGCCGATAAGTGACCGGCACAAGCTAAATAATTATTTGCTGCCAATAAGAAGAGAACATTCTTCTGTCAGTACAAACACATTTGATCTCAGCAAGATGGCGCTACGCCGCACATGGTCAGAGAGACAATAGCGATACTGGGTAATTTCTTCCTTGACAAACTGACAAGCCGTTTTGTTGTCGGCCGAACTATGGGGACCTTAAAAGTAAAGTTTATGCAACAAACCCAGCGACCACCTCAGCACTAAAAGAAAATATCGGTCGCGAGGTTAATGACATCCGGCATCACTTCTCCAGGCACAGAGTACGGAGGCTAAATAACAAGAGTGTATTCGATGTATCGGTCAACATTTAGAGGAAATAATCAAAAGAAAAAATCCGCACTTGTCTTCATTATAACAGTTAGTATTAGTACGTTTAGTATTAGTAATTCCTTTTTAATTTTGCTTTTGATTCCTAATTCTAGTACCGGACACCCTGCAGAATCATATCACTTTTAAATGCGCAGACTGACCTTGAGCACTTGAGCATTTTGTTTAGCTTGTCTCAATGTTAAAAGTTCAATATTCCACCATAGTGGAGTTGACTTAAAGGTTTTACCATGTGTTCCAGAATTTCAATCGATGAGCTGAATCGATTTTTTTATTTTAACTTTCGTCTGAAAACGATGGATGGGCGGCTTAGAAATAATTTAGTAACGGCAGTGAAGTTTTCACTTTCTTGAAGATTGTTTATTAGGTTCTGTATACATTTGGCATTATGGAGTAGGCTAAACAATGTTTGGTTTATATCTTGATTGTCGTTCATATACTGAGGTGCAGATGCGTGATTGGAGAGAAAAACATTTGTGGGGAGCACGTTTCTCTAAATAGCGATATCTTGCTTGCTAGTAGTGGTGTGGGGTAAATTATAAAATTCTCCATTATAAGCTTGAGGGATATTAGCGATGACAGCATTCTGAGTTTCGCTTAAAAATGTTATTGACGAATTATGCGCTTTAACTAGCATTTCAATATCGGTAAAGTAGTCATAATACGCGTTTATGTTCGAAGAAGAAGCATATGCACATGCATATATACAAAGAAAGATAATTTATTGTTTTTATGCGAGAGTTAAGAAAGTCAAGATTTGGGTACATATGTATGTCTATAGTTGTAGATTGAGAGCGAAGGGAGTAATACAGCGCTATAGAGAAGTCTTACGGGCTACGAATAGTTTGAATTGTCAAAAATGAAGTCAAACCGCGAAAACTTTTCACCATAGATAACTAGATGTGAAACTTATTCATTTTGAGAGAGATCGCGCCCATGAGGACGTTTCAAAACTTGGCAGCACTCACACAATATGGGAGTTTGAACACCTGATAGGCGAAATGGCAGACTGCCAGAAGAAACGCGCCAAAAATAACAGAAAAAAACAGTTCGTTTTTGCTTAATGGAGAAATGACGTGTTGAAATGTTTATAATTATTTGTCTTAAAATTAATTCAATTGAAATGTAATAATTTTAATTGAAGTGAGTTTGTAGAGTCCAAAGCTCGTTATATCCTTTTCGACTTCTACTTTTAATTAGTCTTATGTACATAATGTAATTTTTTTGAAAACTGTGTGTTGGTTTATGTAAATTTGTATATACGTAAATATTCTATGGTTGAAAAACGTAGGTAAGGGAACTGAATTTGTGTTTGAGATATTTTACAAAAATTAAAGGTAATCTGCTTTAACTTATTCTGTACGTTGTTTGAGAATTTTTGTTTTTTGTTACCCATTTTCTGTGTTATATTTAAAAATCGCTATAAGTCATATTTTTAATTATAACTTATGTTTTTCGGGTTCATAACTTTATTATTATTAAATTACTTATGTATATTAGTTTTAAATAATTTCATTTACATATAAATTTTTAAATTTTTCGCTTATTTATGTACATATTTCATACGGATTGTGCTTATTTTTAGTATATGTAGTAAGTTTACGAGGGATATACGGCTATTGGGCAACCGCACACTAAATACTAACCTCAATAGTGGTGTGGAAACTAAAAATTCCAGACCTTTGTTTAAAAAATACCAAATTCATGTTTCCACCGGTGTGGAAATATTGGCGAATGTTATAAAAAATGCACATTTCTCAGCGCTCTCACGAGAAAAAGAGTTTCACATCTAGTCATCTATGCTTTTCACATCGCTCTGCTCGACAGCGGGAAAATTCTTAACAGAGCTGATTGCAGTGAGTTCTCTCTGCACAGTTTTTGCCTTCTATATGAAATTAAATTGACTAATAGCCGACCGCATTTTGCAAGGCATTTGAATGTGTTTATTTCTAAGTTCCTTTGTAAAACGATATTTATCTACCCAAATTTTTTTTAAGGGAACAAAATATTGATTTTCTTTACACTCTGAAATTTAAAATAAATAAAAAAATATTAAAGAAACCTATATGCATATATGGGGCAACTAAGCAAAAGTTCAATTGCTTCTTTAATTCAAACATATGTATATACTGAAACAACCATGAGTTACCTCCCGACGCATCGGCTCATAATATCCACATACGGTAATTAGCGAATAAATACCCGAATGATCGAATATACATATACATATAATTGGCGCGTACCCCCTTTGTGGATGTTTTTAGCCGAGCTCCTCCTCCTATTTGTGGCCAGCGTCTTGATGTTGTTCCACAAATGCAGGGACCTACAGTTTTAAGCCGATTCCGAACGGCAGATATTTTTTATGAGGATATTTTTCATGGCAAAAATACACTCGGAGGTTTGCCTGCCGCGTGGCGACCGCTATTAGAAAAAACTTTTTCTTAATTTTGGTCTTTTACCGAGATTCGAACCTACGTTCTCTTTCTGAATTCCAAATGGTAGTCAGGCACCAACCCATTCGGCTACATATGTATATATAATTGGCACATGCAACCGTTTTTGGGTGTTTGACCGAACTCCTTCTTCTATTTGTGGCGTCTGTCTTGATGTTGTTCCACAAATGAAGGGACATCCACGAAATGGAGCAACTCTGCGCCAAGTTTTCACTTATCATTATAACATAGCTTTACTCTTTTATACGCTCATTTCATTTTCTTCGGTGTACACGGACACATATAAGAAATATACGTAAGGCTCAATTGAAATATGAAGAATTAGAGAGGAACTAAGGTAAATAAAAACTTAAATATAATTAAATAATGAATTGTGAAAACAAATATGTAAAAACGAAAAGAATAAATAAAATACTTTTGCAGGTTTTTTAAAGCATCAATCAAATAAAGAAGCTATTAAAAATTAGATAAGAGGGATACTTATTCTTTGCAACAAAATTGTTTTAAAAACCTTATTAAATAATGGCGCACTTAAACGGTGCTCCAGCAACGTTAAACACATTGGCTGAAGAAGTTGTAGTGCAAAATGATTGTGGGTATAACCTCACTAATCATGCGCCGCCTGCAGAGCAGAATTTGCAAATAAATCTAGATAGCGTCGGTGGCAGTCTCAGCGCACCACAAGAATTGCTAATCCATAGCAGAACAAAACAGCTCCGTTTACAGCAACTAGAAGAGACCATGCGTTTAAGAGAGGAGTATTTGCGCGAAAAGTTTCGCATTTTAAACGTAGAAGATACAGACGAGGTGATAGATATTGTCAACGGGGGCTCATGTGTTATTGGTCCCACCAAAATGTGTGGAACTAATGTGAGCGGTAACACAGGATTTTCCCCAACTCCACTGCAGCCTTTACAGAACCGTATCATGTGTCAAGCGCGTGAGGTAGCGCTACATACAGTTATGCAGTCACCACGTCAGCCGTCGACGCGGACTGCGGCTGAGCGTAGTCAGGCCTCACATGTACACTGCAACGGTAATTCACTAAATATATTTGCAACTTTCACATAATCAACAAGTACAGTACGTTCGCCAAATCAGGTATTCGCTACTCAATCAGCCGATACCTGTAATTTGACGACTCCGCAGTTTGCAGCGCGGAAATGTGTGCCAAAAGACTTGCCGATATTTAGCGGTGACCCCCAAGAGTGGCATATTTTTGTTAGTGCATATGAACAGAGCACGCAAATGGTTGGTTACTCTCATCATGAGAATTTAGTTCGCCTTCAAAAATATCTACGTGGTAAGGCTAGGGGGTCGTGCGCCATTTACTGTTATTACCGGACATGGCACCTGATATTATACTTAGGATGCTTTCCATTTCAATTCAACCGGGCTATTCGGGTCATGTTCTTCGATTTTGATGTAACTGAAATATGTTGCTGTCTGGTCAAAATAATGAGATACGTATTTGTTTTGTTCGCCCGGAAAAAATTTTTTTCAAGATTTATCGGCAATTTTGTTTTTCGGCTCAAAATCGATTTTGTTTAATTATATAAGAAATTTTTTTTTAAATGCATATAACTTAGTCAAAAATGAACCGATTTTAATGATACTGAGTTCAAAATGATTGTCATTACTTGCACGAGCGACTTCATGTAGAAACAATTGCAAAACAGTAGTTGAACATATTTTATTCTGCAAAAAACAAAAAGGGCGAAACAGGCTTTTTACTCAAAAATTCATTACTCAAAAACAATTCATTTTAGCTACTGGGCATTCAGCTCAATTGAAGTTTGAGGTGTCCTCTTGATTTGGAAAAAGTTATAAAAAAAAACAAAATACACTTTTTGAAATATTGAAATTTCGATTTTTTTTTTGCAAAATAAAAAATGTTTAACTACTTTTTTGCAATTGTTTCTACATGAAGCCGTTCGTGTCATTCAAATCGGTTCATTTTTGACTAAGTTATGAGCATTTAAAAAAAAATGTTTCTTATATAATTAAAAAAAATCGATTTTGAGCCGAAAAACAAAATTGCCGATAAATCTTGAAAAAAAAAATTTTCGGGCGAGCAAAACAAATACGTGTCTCATTATTTTGACCAGAGAGCAACATATTTGAGTTACATCGAAATCGAAGAACATGACCCGAATAGCCCGGTTGAATTGAAATGGAAAGCATCTTAGAGTACTTATTGATAGGGCGCGGCAATTACCATCGGCTAAGGGTAAACTTGATCTACTCATCGACTTTGCATTTGCAACCAAGAATATAGTAGCAATAATTCATGCAAGCAAACTAAGCGGTTACCTCAACAGCCAATTATTATTGCAGGAGTTCGTTGAGAAGCTCTCTCGGGAGTCAAAACTTAACTAGGGAATTTATTCAACTGGCATGAATAACCCTTGCTTGGAAGATATTTCTACCTCGTTGCCCACATTGGCTGAAGCAGCTTGCCATGTTACGAAAGCGGCATCACTCTCAGAGAAACTTAACAAGCGTAAGCTCATTTGCATTCGCATAAATCTGATGACGTTTTAAAACAATACGAGCAATCCAAATCTATGTCCAGATGCGCAGTATGTAATAACCCACATAAGGTTCCTCAGTGCGACCGGTTTAAAGCACTCACTATGAATGAGAGATGGGACTTTGTTAAGAGGAAAAATCTATGCCGCCAGTGTTTGGGAACACACTCTCGCCGCTGCTAGAGTAATAGGTCGTGCGGGGTGGATAGCTGCACAATACGTCACCACAGACTCCTTCATAATTCTGATGTTAACAAAAATAGTGAAGTTTCAACGATGCTGAATAACCACCGCTCGATTTTCAACAACAACACCACATATTTTCGAATCTTGCCGGTAGTTTTGTCAGAGAATGTTAATGCAATGAGAAGGAGCAAATGTTAAATGAGCTTTTTTCGAGTTCTAATTTGTAGATTCAAACTAAGGTCATTTCAAATTCAACTTTCCTCGCGAGGTGGGAATTGCAGATATTTACCACGCGAGTGACGCGAGTGGAGGGTTTCTATATTTACTTACCACGCTAGGACAGCAATTCAGATATTTTCTGCGTTTACCAAACTACTGAAGAAGTTCATAAGATTTTTCGGCACACTACTAAGGAAATCGAAGCGAATAAATTTGCGATTAAGAAGGCCGCGCGGCAGTTAGTTTGTGGTGCAGAAGCTAAAGTCGACGGAATTATTCGTTTTGTTTCTTGGCACGTATTTAATTCAGGTTCAAGTCCTGAAGTCATATTTTTTTTCTTGCACATTTTTTTTTACAATTCAAACCAGGAAAGTTTGGTAAAATTTTTGAGTTTATTTTAATTAAAATTTCTTTAAAATACTGTTTTTTTTGTATTTTATAAATGGAAATTTCTTTTCGGTATAAAATAGTTTATACTGGATATGACCTGATTTTTATATAAATCAATCAAAACAGAAAATATGTACATATGTCTATAATCTATTTCATCAAATCCAAAATAAATTGATGAGAAAGTATTGTATCATTCTAATATCCGTCCAGAAAGCCAAGCGCGCATACACACATACATATGCATATAATTACGCATACAAACTTTCAACTAACGCAGAATATGTGCATATGAAACTGCGAATCGAGTAAATGAGTGATTTAGAAAAGTTCATTAGTAAATAAATGTAGTTTAGCACAATCGTGAAAGACGCGTCGTGTATGCAGTACGCCGTCCCATATTTGACTCAGGTTCAAGTCCTGCACACAAATTTTTATTTCATTTTTTATATTTGGTTTAATTAGAATTGATTTAAAATAGTGTATTCAGGTTTTTCTAATACCTGTTATTTAGAAATTTATTTTCTATATAACATTATTCATACTTCATTTGAATTAATTTATATGTAAAACAGCCAGAAAGGCAATCATGAATATGCATTCCTATATTTAATCTCTTCAGTCAAATCTGAACTACTTACATACACATATTGATGAGAAAATATTCTAATATCCATGGATGCATCCAGAAAGCCAAACGCGCATGCACGCATATGTATATATGTAAATATATATAAATATGTATATACAAACCTTCAACGAACGCAAAATGTATGCATATAAAAAACAACAACTGCGACCGTCTTCTTGTCCGTCAGTGAAAAGATGGGATATGTATACCCTATGAGCAAAAAGAACCGGGAAGGTGATGTTGACTGTTTTCTTCGATTGCCAAGGCATAGTCCACCATGAGTACCTTCCATCGGGCCAGACAGTCAATAGAGAATATTATTTATCCGTTTTGAAACCTTAGAGAGATGCTGTGTGTTGCAAACCGCCGGAAATGTGAGCAAACAATTCTCAGATTTTGCATGATGATAACGTGCCAGCGCACTGATCAAAGAGAATACAAATCGGCCTGCCGGGGGTGTTTGGAGGAGTGGGTTAAACGTTGGCACATGTGTGTTGCTTCAGACGGGTCATATTTTGAAGGAGATAATATAAATTGGCCTTAAATTTAACTCTGTTTTGTTTAATTTAAACATTCCCGGTACTTTCTGATCATAAGGTACATATATGCGGCTTTGCGGACAGCAATGTGTGATTCGCTGGAAGTGGCATTAACTCGCGACTGTCGCACAGTTACAAGACATATTTACATACATATAAGGGTGCATACATACATACGGAGCCGCGGCCACTCGACATGACAAAAATTTAAGATTTATTAAATATTGGCAAATAATTCCACGCGAAATATTCCAATATTGACTATTTTCGAATGGTCGCGAAAATTGGCATATGGGCGGCTCGTTTTATGAATGAAATTGAAATATGAGCTCTAACTTATGAATGAACTTTTTGTTTTTGTTCTAAATTGTTCAGCGCCGTCGCTGCGACTGCGTCTACGAATGTATTTTGTTTTGGTAGTCGCTAGGCTTAGATTTTAGCTTTGGGCGACATGCGCATGTGAGGTATGTGTTTTTGTTGTGTTCTAGAACATTTTAGAATGTGTGGTGGCAAAGCGGCCATCGCGTTACGCTTGCTGTTGCTTTTGCGTCTATCAAAGTATTGTGTTTTTGTAAGTATAATATTAGGAATATCGACTGATGAAAGACAAAAGTACACGGAAGCAAGAAGGGAGCGCTGTGCTCGCGCATATATGCATGAATGTATGAACGTGCATGGATGTTGTAACATATGAATACAATTATTTTGTAGGAAGTTTAGAAGGCAAGTAGGTATACTCGTATATGTATGTATATATGCTAGGACATAAAGTGGGTATATATACATACATAGAGCAGAATTGTTTTTGCACTTGTTAGGAAGAAACTCGTTCGCTAGTGCGTATGTGTATTTGATTTCTTGTAAGAATGTGATGTGCTGTGACATGTGTACATACATAAGTCAAGGTTATTTGGGCATACTTGCATATGTGATATGATGTTCTTGCGCTTGTGCATTATTGTTTTTCATATACAAATGTACATACATACATATGTATGTAAATGCTGTCGAATACATAAATTATAAATTGACATACAATATAAAATAAGTGTTGATTTATCTTAAACCGTTCTTTTTTTCTGAATGCAAATACCTCCTATTGACATGTACATACATATTATGTACTTATGTATATTATCATATACCATCATTTATTTACATATAGAGTATACGTTCATTTATGTACATATGTGTGTAATGAAAAACTTCATGAATTACTTTCAGAACTTTATTAAAATTTATTCGCGTCGCGCGCATGCACAAAACCTTTTGTTCACAACGCAGGCGCAGAAATAAACGCTCTGCGTATTTATCCTCCCCACGTGACTCGCCATCAATTCTCGGTGCAAATTTTTTTTTTTTTTTCGTTTTTAAATTTTTTTTTTTTAATGTAATCGTAAAAAAATTTGTAATAAATTTTATGTATCCGCTTATCATTTCAAAAGTAACAAAATGGTAAAAAAATAAGCAGTGGAAGAAATAAACGCACCGCCTAATTTTCCTCGCCACATGTTAGACTCGAGTTCAATTCCCGGCGCAAACTTTTTTTTATACATTTTTTTTTTCTAAATCGTTTTTTTTTTTAATGTAATTGAAAAAAAAAAATTATGTTATAAATTTTACGTATTCGCTTATTATTTCAAAAATATGAAAATAGTAAAAATTTAAATGGTTTAATGTCGAGGTGAGAAATGTGTTGTGTGTTGAGGTGAAAGATGTGTGGTGTTTCTAATTTTTGTGTGGGCAAAAGTCAGTGAGGTGTCTATAAACTCGGTGTGCTAAATGACCTTATTACAAATCTTTCAAATCTCAATTGTACTAAAAAAAGCTCACAGTAACATTTGCACCTTCTCATTGCATTAACATTCTCTGGTTTTGTATAGAAGAAATAAAACAATATCCACATACGCGTTTATGGATGATGGATGTACACTGACACTTATAGATCAAACACTTGCAGATGAATTGGGTGAGGCTGGCGTTCACGATCCTCTATGCACTCACTGGACTGGAGATATAATTCGATATGAAGGTGATTCGACAACGACTCGATTTACGAGTTTCAGGTAATATTCAAGGTGCGAAAATATATCCACTCCGAGGTGTTTACACGGTTAGTATCTTAAACATGTCATCATCAATATTGATTGCTGACCAGTTGAAAATAAAATATGCACATTCAAAAGGCATTCCCTTGCCAAAATTTATTGACATAGTCCCTAAGCTAATTATTGGTGTAAATAACCCCAAATTGATAATGGCACAAAAGGTACGTGAAGGTGGATGGCATGATCCTGTAGGGGCGAAAACCAGATTAGGGTGGACCAATTTTGGTGGCGGTAATAATCGTGGTGCGTTATAACCATTCGGAATTCACAGAGAGAACGTTGGTTCGAATCTCGGTGAAACACCAAAATTAAGAAAAACATTTTTCTAATAGCGGTCGCCCCTCGGCAGGCAATGGCAAACCTCCGAGTGTATTTCTGCCATGAAAAAGCTCCTCATAAAATATCTGCCGTTCAGAGTCGGCTTGAAACTATAGGTCCCTCCATTTGTGGAACAACATTAAGGCGCACACCAAAAATACGAGGAGGAGCTCGGCCAAACACCCAAAAAGGGTATACGCGCCAATTATATACATATATAAAAATCAGAGTAAAGGTGGATTAAACTTACACAAATGCAACTGTGAGAGCGAGAACAACCTGCATGAACTCGTAAAGTCTTTCATGTTGAGCGAAATATGATCCCGTAGGGGCCAAAACCAGATTAGGCTGGACAAATTTTGGTGGCGGTAATAATAAGAATAAAGGTAATGGATTAAACTTACACATATGCGAATGTGAGAGCGATAACAGCCTGCATGAACTCGTAAAGCCTTTCATGTTGAACGAAAATATTGGAATTTCAGTGCCAAAGGTAGATCCACTTTCAATGGAAGATCAACGAGCCGTAGAAATTTTGCGTAACTGAGAGTTGCATGAGGGTCAGTATATCGCGAGCTTGCTGTGATCAAATGACAATATACGATTGCCAGACAGCTTGCCAACAGCTTTTAGTCGCTTTAAGTGTCTGGAACGTAAGTTATCTAGCAATCCTGAACTGCAACGCAATATGCAGCAACAAATTGACAACTTAGTTAAGAAAAATTATGCGACCAAGTTACCGAACGAAGCTAAATATAAAGGATCGTGGCGACAAAATTTGGTATTTTCCGGTTTTTATCGTCCGCAATCCGCAATCCGCACAAGCCAAATGAAATTCTACTTGAGTGGGATTGAGCCGCGAAATCTAGAGATGTGTCCCTAAATAACTTCTTACTGAAAGGGCTAGATATGTTAACTCCACTTGTAAATATATTACTCATCTTTCGAATGGGTAGAATCCCAATATGGGTAGAATCCCAATATCGAAGAAATGATCCACCGCATTAATTTACGACACCCAGACGCAGATGTTCAGCGTTTTCTCTGGCGTACTAATATCAATGATCCGATAAACGTTTACAGGCTTAACGTTTTAAGTTTTGGTGCATCTTGATCTCCATGTATAGCGCATTACGTGCGAAACCTAAATTCTTCGGTACACGCTGCTCAAAATTCTCAGGTAGCGTGTGCAATAAAGGATGACCATTACGTCGATGATTTTATTGATTCGACTCGAACCGTCGACGAAACTATCAAACTGGCGGAAATGTTCGCAAGCTTGCTTCGGACAGAGTCGTCCCTACAAAGAGAGAAGTATTGCAAGTGCTCATGCCAGTTTTCGACACGCTGGGACTAGTAGCTTGCTTAACCTCATATATAAAGATTCTTATTCAAGATATCTGGTGAAGTGGAATAGACTGGGATCAACCGTTAAATTATGAACTTTCATTGAAATGGAAGACTTGGATTGGATTCATTCCCGTTATTACTAGCGTGTCAGTACCGCGTTGCGGTGTGAGTTTTTGCTAAATTTTATTTGGAAAGATGTTTTTTAGGACCTCCGTGAGAGTGATTTGGTAGATCGGAATCTCTCCTACACTGTTATTTACTACATTTTTGAACCTCTTCCAGTTGGGTCTTAATGGATTTCGATACGGTAAGGGTGGATCAATCTTGGGATCCAGATTGTAGAAGATCCAACTGTGACAGTAAAGTAACATCAATCACTTCCTCCCCCCCTCTAAAGTACACCGTACTAGGAAAGGTGAAAGTGGGAGTATATATAACAGGATACCTATAAGTTAGTATTGATAATTAATTCATAAAAGGACTCACCTTGACTTTTTTGATTTTGATTCCTTCAATCACAAGTAGCTATCCTACAGCGTTAACATTCTTTGTTTCTAATTAAATACAAACCAATTCTACTCAATTTCTGCTAAATTCAAGCAATTCAGTATCTTGATGTTAACTTTTGATGAAAAATGTGTCTGTGGTGATAAATCTTCGTCGGACGAGAAATCTTAAAACTCCATGCGTTCCTCTAATTAAGACTTCTCTATAGCTTGACGTTCTCTGGCCTACATGCGCACAGACATAGCAATGCGCAGAGAACGTTAATGGTATAGAGCAGTCTCAATGGGGGAATTTTATAGAATTTCGGCGGGTACTCATTCGGCGATTCACCATTTTATGATTCACCACATTTTGTACCAAAAGTTAACAGGAATAGACTGCTCTGTTTGAATTGTTGAGTAAATAATAACATAGAGTCATAACCTCGAGTAAAAAATATTTTCAATGTTGGGTTCCAGTAATGTCTGTACCGCCCTACTGGCACCCTATTTCCACTCAAATAGTTCCAGTTTTACATAAAGTCATCTTGGCATTACAGTCCGGGTGTACCTGTACAATACCCCTCCATTCTTCTCGGCAGTCCGCTTTCGCTCTTTATTGTGAAATTTTCATTTTTCGTATATCGTCTTCTACGTCTTACAACCATCGTCTTCTTGGCCGGCCTCTCCTTCTTGCTCCTTCAGAGTTTGCTTCAAATACTTTTTTGGTCGTTCTTTCGCTGCTCATTCTTAAAACGTGTCCATATCACCGTAATCTTTTGGACTTTATAAACCGCGTTAATATAGTTTTGTACTTCTGGAGTTTTTGTTCCTTTGATATCAATGAAGATTTCATAAGTTTGATATGGCCCTGTTAGCTGCCTGAATACGGTCTTGTATATATAAGGACATATCCTTAGATTAATGTTGAGCTCATAACATGTTTCGAATTTCTGCGACATGATAAAGCATTGATCTGTTGTCGAGCGTCCACTTCTGAAACCGCATTGATAATATCCCACGATCTATCCTGCATACACATTTAGTTTCTCATACATTATGTTTGATAGAATCTTTTAGCTCATGTTATGGAGAGCTATCCCTCTATAATTTACACACTTTAATTTGTCCCTTTTTTATAAATTGGGACTATTAGGCTTGTACACCATTCTTCAGCCAAGTTTTCTGTTCTCCAAATTTCAAATATCATTTCATGTATCTGTCTTATCAACTCTTCTCCGCCATATTGTATGAGCTCTCCATTTATACAGTCTTCCCCACCTGACTTGTAGTTTTTCAGCTTCTCTATTGCTCTTTTCGTGTCATTAAGATCGGAGTCTTCTAGCCTATTTTCTACTGTGTATACAGTACCAATAGACGCGTCATCTTCATTATTATTTAATAGCTCATTACAATGATTTTTTTTCCAGATATTTAGCACTTCATTTCTATCACTCACTAAATCACCAATTTTGTTCTTGCAGGCCATCAATCTCGGCTGGAATTGGCTCGTGTGCTTCTTTATCCTGCGGTACATAGTTCTTGGTTGTTTGTTGTGGAAATCTTGCTCTATTATTTCTAGTTCCCTTTTGATATAATCGTTTTTCTTCTTTTTTATAATTTTATTGGATTATTTTCTTCTTTCTTTAGATTCTTTCCATTTCAATTCAAAGAATGAAGCAAGGAAAGCCTGCCTCGAAAACAGTACTCGAAGGAACTTACAAAAATATAAAGATGCTTTCCCTTTCAATTCAACTGGGCTATTCGGGTCATGTTCTTCGATTTCGATGTTACTCAAATATGTTGCTCTCTGGTCAAAATAATGAGACACGTATTTTTTTGTTCGCCCGAAAAAAATGTTTTTCATGAGTTATCGGCAATTTTTTTAATTATATAAGAATTTTTTTTTTTAAATGCCCATAACTTAGTCAAAAATGAACCGATTTTAATAATTTTGGGTTCAAAATGATCGCCATTACTTACACGAGGGACTTCGTGTAAAAACAATTGCAAAAAAGTAGTTGAAATTTTTTTATTTAGCAAAAAAGAAAAAAAAATTGAAAGTTTTTCGAAATTCAATTTTTTATTATAAATGCTCGTAACTTAGTCAAAAATGAACCGATTTTAATGATTCTGAGTTCAAAATGATCGTCATTACTTACACGAATGACTTCATGTAGAAACAATTGCAAAAAAGTAGTTGAACATTTTTTATTTTCCAAAAAAAACAAAAAGTGCGAAACAGGCTTTTTACTCAAAAACAACTCATTTTAGCTACTGGGCATTCAGCTCAATTGAAGTTTGAGGTGTTCTCTTGATTTGGAAAAAGTTATAAAAACAAAAAAAATACACTTTTTCAAATATTGAATTTCGAAAAAATTTCAATTTTTTTTTCTTTTTTGCTAAATAAAAAAATTTCAACTACGTTTTTGCAATTGTTTCTACATGAAGTCGCTTGTGTAAGTAATGGCGATCATTTTGAACCCTAAATTGTTAAAATCGGTTCATTTTTGAAAATTGCGGATAACTCTTGAAAAAGATTTTTTTCGGGCGAACAAAAAAATACGTGTCTGATTATTTTGACCAGAGAGCAACATATTTGAATTACATCGAAATCGAAGAACATGACCCGAATAGCCGGGTTGAATTGAAAGGGAAAGCATCTTTATATTTTTGTAAGTTTCTTCGAGTACTGTTTTCGAGGCAGGCTTTCCTTGCTTCATTCTTTGCTTTTCTTTTGCTTACTACCATTTGTTTTGCCAATGGTTTCATTTGCTGCGCTAAGAATGGCTTCTTTAAGACTTTGCTTCTATTAAAATTTCTTTGATATCACCTAGTTTACGCTCAACCTTTTCTGTATACTTTTTTCTTGTAGATTCATTCGCTATGGCTTCCTCAACGTTCCAGTGTTTCTTTTAAAATTCGTTTTTTATTATTCGCACTATTATTCTTTGGCGCACACGCGCTACAACCATGTAGTGATCGGAGACCTTACGTCGATTATCGAGGGCATGTACCTTTAATCTATTACTATGTGATCAATTTGATTAGCAACATTGTGGCCTGGGAAATTCCAAGCATGTTTGTACACTCGTTTGTGTTGAAGAGATGTGCTGTTTATAAATAGTCCTTGAAGTTCGGGAAAGTTGCATAAATGCATTACATTATCATGCAATTTTCGTGTAACGAGTGCTTTCCTACAACTTCCTTTATTATTGCAGACTCGTTTCAAATTTTCGCGTTGAAGTCACTGCAGAGTATTTTGATGTCATAAAATTCATCTTTTATGTCATCTTCACTTCCTTCTGTAGGGGCGTAAATAGTCGGAAATATGAAATACGTTCATTCACCGGCTTAAAAGCCATCACACTCTTTTTTATTAACATAAAAACCAACTCCTTTATAACCTTGACTTTCGACGCCGCTGTAGTAGATGCTATAATCAAGATTCTTTATTTCGCCTTGTCCTCTCCACCTTATTTCTTGCAGAGCCGCTATTGTATGCCATATGTTCCTAGATCATCGGCTATTTCTATCATTTTTCCTGGTTGAAGCATAGTCAGAGCATTCCATGTTGTTAATTTGAAATTTTTGGCAATATGATTTATGACTGATGAGAAGTCGCTAGCCTTAAACCAGGCTTTTCTCACCTCATTTATTTTGTTCCCTTCCTTTCCGCCACCGCGCGCAAGCGAAATGAAGAGATTGGAAGTGATAGGTGAGAGGCATCATGTAATAGGACCAGCCATTATATTGCACATCTCTTTCCTTTTTGGTGCCAAGTAAGGAGGATAAAAACAGGAGAACAAATCATCGTGTCGAGTTATAAAGGCGACCAATGAGGGCTTTGCTCGTATACCAAAGAGGAAACGACGCAAAGTACTGCTACTCAATATAAACAGTGAAAATGCTGAACTGAAAATGGATTAATTTTGCTAAAAATTTGTTCCTTAGTGAGTTGAATCCTTGATATTCGGGTTAGTTTTTTCATAGCTTTTATATTTTCCACGAAATTAAGTCTGAAATGCGGATTAAAATTCTTTTCCTGAAGCAGTTCAACAATACCAAATACGTGTACATTTCGGACAACAAAATTTTTGATTTGTGCCCACTCAGAAAGCACGGTGTGCGGCAGCCAAGCAAGTGCCGTTACAGACGCACAGAAGTGTACCACGACTCGCTACAAATTCTAAAGAGTTCACATTCGTTGTCAGAAGTAACATTTATATGTAAACTATGATACACTACAGCAAAATACAGCAACAATCTGGATTCAGAGTAAATTTCTAATTTTGCGGCTATATTACTATACATATTTCAATACTCAATCCCCTCAACTACAACAACAACAAAATTTCGAAGACGTAAACTTATTTTAAGCTAACGGTGGCTTTTGATTGCATCATCAGTGTATGCTTCTGCGCGCACTTGACACACAGTGATTAAACAATCACCATTCGCTACGACTGTCGCCATTCTTTCTGACACTTAGAAGCCATATTCACATACATATGGACAAGCATACATATGTATACATACATGCCATCCACTCTGAAGTCAAGGAACTAAATAACTTTTGCGAAAGCCCACACAGCCGTTATAAGCTTTCCAGCGCTAGAAGCAGGGTACTTACTTGGCGCAGAAAAGATTAAGGTTGGCTGGGTTGTCTGCAGAATTCGTGAAAAGTTGAACCTCACGAAGTGTTATAGATACATAGAATACGGCCATACTGCAACTAAATGTACAAATTCTGAAGACAGGAGTTAGGTTAGGTTAGGTTAAATGACTGCCCTAGCTTAGGGCACACTTGGACAAATATTCCTAAATTCATCCGTTGTGATGCCACACAGGGGAGAGGAGAAACGAGGAGGGAAGGAAGAAGGAGGCTTGGGATTTGAGACGATGATGACCATGCATTTTACGACGATGCCGACGGTGGCTGATTTACGTTCGTAATTAGCCGTAACAAGCTACTGATGAACTTCACCAAATTTGTGATATTTAGACCCGCTTTATCCGCAGGCGTAGCGAAAAAATGAGAGCCCAGATGTCTAAATCTTTGCCAGATGAGAGCAGTGCAGCTGTGAAGAAGGTGTTGAGATGATTCCAAGCCAGGTGTCGCTTATTCAGCCAGCGGTGGTGGGTGTGTGGAGTGCTATGCATCCTATTAAACGAGTCCTCACTGTCGGAAAAGGTACGTCAAGAAGTAACCTAAGTGACTCATCGCTGCTCATCGTCCAGCACCCCGAGCCGTATTTCAGGTGTGGAACTCCTCGAGAGAATACGTCTGAATCTCGAGGACTCATGACACTTTTCCAAGACAGGAGTGAGTGCTGTATGAAATGTGGTGGGAAAGGCAATTTCGCAACAACCTGTTAAAAGAAGTTTTCTTGTATTGCGTGCCCAGCAGTGGCACGACATACACCAAATTACCTAGGGAATTGGGCTATAGATCCAAATATCCTGGTAGAAATCAAGCCTACAACAGTTTTAGAATTTATTAACAGCCTAAAACTGTTTGAGTAGGATACATGGCTGTGCAATAGATCTCTTCAAGTCGCAGTGCACAAACAGCCAATCAGTAATAAAAATAAAATTATGTGCAATAAAGTCAAAAGGTTTAATACAAAGCCCCAAATGTACAGGGAAATGCCCAATTCACCAGGCAGCATGCGAAACAGAAAGAAAATGAGAGTGATTCAAATACACTTCTCACAAAATTTAAGGGAACAGTAAAATTTCCTAAATTTCTTAGTCATATTTGAAAAGCTGTATCCCGGTGAGAAATGGTCGCACGGAGTTCCGACAAAAAGCAATTTGAAGCTTTAAATTTCTAGTTTTAAGATCTTTGAGCAAACATTTTTTTTATTTAACGGTTATTTTGTAATCGTCAGTTAGAGAGCGACACAAAAATTTTCGAAATTTTTTCCTTCTTTTTTGGTTGCACGAGCTTGGAAAAATTTTTCCGACTAAAACTAGCCCTACAATCAACTAGCTTAATTATTTAGCTTCAAATTTTTTTTTGAATTCTCGCTACGATCATTTCTCTATGAGATATCTGCATTTCACGAAAAAATACCATTTTATCTTTGATCATTGATATCTCAGCAACCAATAACCAAACAATAAATCGGACAATGGTTTTAGAAAGAAGAATAAAAATCTATCGCTCACTTACACACTTCAGAAAATCTATCGCTCACTTACAAATATTAATGTGGGGACTCATGTTTCCAGGGATTTTTACAGTTTAATATACCACTCACTAAAGATCCTGTAAGTTTTTAAATCGATCCATCAAGCCGTTTTTCCGGACCGATTGATCAAAATTTTACAAAATAATTATAGGAACAAGAGCATTGTTTTTAAACATTGGCTAAACATTATTACATGTAATTGAAAAAAAATTTTTTTTAACTTTTTTCGAATTTTTGCCTTAGTATTTTATTAAATAAAAAAAAATCAAACCATGGACGAACAAATTTTTAAGCTTATGCTTAACGCTCACACAACTAGCACAGACAACGCTAATGAGCAAGCACAACTACTGGTAACACGCCTGACCAAAGCCTGTGATGCTGCAATGATCAGGAAAAACACACATGCATACGTGCGGAAACCGGCATACTGGTGGAACAGCGATATAGCTGAACTCAGAGGCGCCTGCCACAAAGCTGGACGACAATATCAAAGAAGCAGAGGAACAATTGAAAATGAAAGGTTACGGGATATTTTCAAAATGAAGCGAAAGGGTCTCAAAAATGCGATTAAAAAACGCAAGGCTTCGTGCTTCAACGAACTGTGTGCCAAAGCTGATGAAAATCCGTGGGGAGCAGCATATAGGTCGGTGATGTCTAAAATTAGTGTATGCGAAGGACAAGTGCCGACTTGTTCTGTTATCTTAAAAAAACTGGCTTACCTCGTCAAACCTTCAGCTTGCGGGCCAAAAAACTGCAGCAATTTTGATCACAAGCAGAAAAAAATTGAGAACATCACGCTAAGCATACTATAGACGGGTATAACATCAACACCCAACCGTATTTGAAATACTTGGGAGTCATGATTGATGCACGCTTAAACTTCAAAGCGCACATTGCACTTCAAAAAGTTTGTGATAAAGCAGCTCGGGTAATGGTATAATGCCCCCAGATATACTGACTCTGGAAAGTAAGAGGATATATGACACAAGTTAAAGCTAAAAGCAGGTCGTTAACAACTGAGGAGCACAAAGAAATAAGATACGAGAGTCTATCTAAATGGCAAAGACGTTGGGATATTACAACCAAAGGGAGAAGGACACATCGTCTCATTAGAAATGTGCATACATGGGTCGATAGAAAACATGGTAATGACGACTTTTATATGACGTAGTTTCTGACAGGACTTGGTTGTTTCAGAGAATATCTCCATAAGTGTGGCCATGATAATGGAGTTATATGTTCATTTTGTGCCACACCTCTTCAGGCAATGGTAAATCTCCTAGTGGAGAGTTAACTAGTGTCATTTGTTGTTTTTTGGTTTTGATGTATTATACAATGAAAAAGTGTTACTGATAATGCGAATGTATGTAAAAGTATGTATGCCAAAATATGAACGGCAACATTGTGTCGATACAACCAAACACAAACCAATGTATTGTGTAAATATGTAACCAAACGAAACAGCTATATTCTATGAGTATAGGTTTTGCTCAATTTTGTGTATCTTACGGGCAACGGACAAGGATTGAGATAACGTCGGTGAATGCGGGCACAATGTAAGTTGTTGCAATGGTTCGCCCTTTCTCTTTTTTTCACCCGACTGACCGTATCAGTATGCTTGTTTGCTAAAAAACTTGAGTGGTTGTGACTTTATCTTATTACTTACTCAATGGTTTCTTCATCGTTTCCGGATGAAAGAATATCTTTTAACTTTTTAACTTGAGATATTGATAAGATTAATACTATCGTATTCTATCTTATTTTTAAAACATAAACGTAATGTAATGTAATTGCGTAAATAATATTCCGGTTATAAAGACAGTGATGTTACTTTAAAATAAATTTAAATTAACTGGTAATCAATTATTTCTCGGTAATTTTAATCGCTACTCAAAAGATTTTAATTGTTTGGGAAAATTTCTTCACATAAGCTAAAGGTTTTTCCAATAACAGGTGTTATTTTGAATGGCCCGCTATTTCGGTAGATGTGACTTTTGAAGCTGTCATTTTTGGATATTTGACAAGTAGAAACTACGCCATTAATAAAAATGGAACGCTACACGCTTAAACAACGCATTCAAATTATTAAAATTCACTACAAAAATGGTGAAAGTTTAGCAGAGACGCACAGTGGCGGAATTGCTCGAAAACCTGGGAAAAATTGAAAAAAGTTCGAATTCACTCGAAAACACGTATATAGGGGTTTTTGAGATGCTGAACATGAATATCAAATTGAATTTCATGGTACTTAAAATGGTTTCATCGAAATGGCCGTTTCACTATTACAAAAGTTCAATCTCATCGCGTTATATGTTTTCAAAGTTCGAACCGTTAATAACTCCTAAAGGATCAGAATGATTTAGAACATTAAGAGATGAAATAATGAAAAAGTACGTAGAATACACTTTTTACTCATTTTTTAAGGTTTATGATACATAAATGCTCTGAAAATCATCAAGAATTTGTGTTAGATTTTAAAAGTTTATTTATCAAGAAATGACTGATATTACATAACTAAAGTACATAACCTATCTGTCCTATGTTTTCATCTATGTGAACAATAGTTACATAATGCACGAGTAATGAAATAACTTATAATTCAGAACTCAATCACTATCTGACGCGAAACTTTCTTCTGATTCACTGCTATTGTTGTTGTTGCTGCAGCAGAACCTTTGTTCTGTCAGTGTAAAGTAATCACGGGTCGTCTTCGCCTAGCTCATGTAACAGTAGGCCCAGGAAACTAACTGTTTCGACGGGTTGGGTCCAGAGGGATAGGGGTGTTAGATGAGTGGGTTTAATGGGGCATGTGAAAAGGTGGTTAGTGTCGTGCGGGGTGCCTTCACATGCTGGACATATATTCAGTATGTCGGGGTCAATTCTGGATGGGAAGAAGTTTAACCTGCTACAATATCCAGAACGTAATTGTCCAAGGTTACGGGAGACTCTCTGGGAAGTTGGAGCTCTTCATCTGCAATGGGTGGTGGTTGGACTCCGATGACGGCATTCGGGGGTCGGGAGCTTAAGAAGGTGGTAAGAGATGAATGCCGTTAATTGTCTGTCTGTACATTGTCCAATCCAGTAATTGTCGGTCTGTTTTGCCTGGGATCTCGTCCGCGTAGTTGTGGAAATGCCTCCTGATATGCCTGGTACGTGGCTCAGGCTCAAACAGGTGTCTGTGTGGGTGAGGCCTGCGGTAACACCCTAACAGAAACTGGTTACTGAGCAGTTTGTTATGCTCCTTAACACGCATCATAAGGGCCTCATCGTGTAGGTGTTGTATCGGTGACATCATAAGACATCTTTTCGCGGTCCTTAATGCAGTGTTTTGGCAGGTCTGAAGCTTCGTCCACTGCGAATCACTGGTTCCAGGCGACCAGACAGGCGCAGCATAGTTTAGAACCGGTCGGCCTATTGCTTTAAAAGTCGAGAGCAACATTTCCTTGTCTTTGTCCCAAGTGCTGCCGGCAAGCGACTTGAGAACCGTTTTGCGATTATGTACTTTAGTTGCAAACCGTTACGTATGCGTAACCGCTACGCTGAGAAGGAGAGCAAACTGTCAAAGGTGACTCCCAATATTTTGGGGTTGTTAACCGTCGGAATTTGTGTATCATCGACTTTCACCTTGAGTTGTAGCTCGACCTCCTTTGTCCAGGTGGTGAAAAGGGTCGCCGTGGATTGAGTGAGGGAGAGTTGTAAATTCCTCGCAGTGAAGAAAGGCTGGCGAGGTACGCCTTGCTTTATTTTCCTCTGTTTAGATGTTTGGTCTCGAAATATCACCGACGAGGTAGTTCGCGGTCCACCTCTTCAGCCCTGGCGGGAATGTCGACTGTAAAATGTCATCTAGTAGCGTGGCGTGGCTGACTGTGTCGAAAGCCATTTTTAGATCCAACGCTACTAGGACAGTCCTCTCGCAGGGGCGGTTCTGGTTGAGACCGTAGTTTACCTAGGTGTTAATAACGGTGAGTGCTGTGGTGGTGCTATGCACTATTCGGAAGCCATGCTGGGGTCAGGTGTTTCGTAGACAGTGGGATGAGAAAGGCCTCAGGAGTCTTCACTACTGGGGAAAGGAGAGTTATTGCGCGATAAGACTCCCCTTGGTTGGCGGGTTTCCGAGGCTTCAGTAGATACCACTCTTCCTATTTTCCACTTATCGGGAATGATGAGAGTGGCCATAGACAGGTTGAAGACCTTGATGAGATATTCCCCTCCCAATGGACCCAGCTTTTTCAACATCAGCATGTTTAGTCCGTCAGAGCCAACGGCTTTGGATGGTTTCATGTGTTTGATGGCCCTCTGAACCTCATTGCTGGAGAAAGCAAGTGACGCACTGTTGTATGCCAGTTTGTGCAGCCGTCTGCTGGCTCTACGTTTGGATCTGTCGGCCGGAGGATGCAGAATAAATTGCCGGCTAAAATAGCACGTGCTTCTTTTCGGATCCGATGACGGACGACCGTTGAAGGTGATGTCCGCCTTGTCATTGTGCTTCGTCGGGTTCGACAGGGACCTTACGGTGGACCAGAGCTTGCTCACACCAGAGGTGAAGTTACAGGACTTCAAATGCTCTTCCCCTTTGTTCCGCTTGTGTTGAGTTACCAGTTGCCGTATATCGGAATTGAGATCCTTTATATGAGGATCCCCAGGATTGGTCTGGCAGCAGCCGTGATCGCCTTGCGGAATGCGCGCACATCGGTGGGAAAGGGGAGAGCGGCGAAGATGTCCTCAGTAAATTCCGCGAATCTGGTACAAACAGCTCTGTTGAAGTTGATGTATGACCGGTGATCCGCGGAAACAAAGTGGGCAGGTTTCTCGATCGAGACGATAATGGGCAAGTGGTCTGATGCAAGCGATAGCATAGGTCGCCACGTTATGCTATTTATCAGAACCGCGCTAGCTATTGTGATGTCAGGCGAGCTGCTACAATTGCCCACTACCCTGGAGGGGCATCGTCGTTCACAGTGCTGAATGTCGAATTGTCTATTTGCTCTGCCAATTGCTGTCCCCTACAATCATTTGGCAGGCTTGAATGCGAAAGATCGTGATGCGCATTAAAGTCACCTACTCCCAATCGGTCTTCACCCCTGATGAGCGCACCAATATCAGGGGGATATCCTGCCGGGCAGCGGGTGACAGGGGGTATGTAAATATTATAGATTTCGAGCTCGGCATCGCCTGACCGGACAGCTATCTCTTGACATTCTCAGGTGCTGCCCCTGCGGTCGATGCCTTCGTCGATAAGACGATACTGCACTGTATGGTGTATTATGAACGCTAAGCCTCAACCGTGGTCTCACTAACGATCCTTTCTGTGCACATTGTAGCCGTCCCTGGTGATCAGGGGGAACCAGCGTGCAGTTTTGTCTCTTGGACCGCAGCTATCTTGATACCATGTCGGCTCATAAAGTCAACTATCTCGTCAATCTTTCTCGTAAGTCCGTTGCAGTTCAGTTGTAAGAGTTTAAAACTCCTCGGGAGTGTGAGCGTAACTCGGAGGGTGAGGGACGCGTGGTGTTGTCTGCGTTGGTCCTGCTGTGCGTTTTGCAAGAGTTGTTGTGGTCTTACGTTGACGGACGGCCGCCCCGCAGAGGGCGGTTACTGGTGCAGAGCTCTGCAGCATGGGGCAACGAAGTCGCATGTCCACTCACGGGTAGTACGCAGGTCAGAGCACCTCCAAAAGCCGCACCAGCACCATTGGACTGTTGTCACGTTCCGAGGGACCCTGGTCTGACACACGGAGCAGACTGTGCGGGACACCAAGAGCTGCTGGTTTGTCCCCGCACTGGGATAGGAGCAGGAGGGTTGTGGTTCGTTGGGGAAGTTTTGTTGCGCATCAGGGCTCCTTACCGTTGAGGTGTTCTTGGTGGCGGCAATTTGTAGTGCCGGCACTGAGGACGGTTGAACCGTTGAGGCAGGGCCGCCTAATGGCGGGAGCAACACGTGGCCACATACCTTGTGGACCACTCCCTTAAGGCCTGAATAGGTCTTAAGATGGCACAACCCGTTGCACTTATTGCACCTAACCGAGATGGAGTTCGGATGGAGCTGTTTGTGGCAGTAAAATATCTCTGGTCCAGGGTTGGGTTCGACGCCAGCTCTGAAGAGAAGTATTCGGAGCAAACGTGCTGCAAGGGATTGTTCCTGTGACGAGAGATTGAGGGTTGGATACGGTGCATTAGACAGGGCTAGGTTAATGGGGCGGCAGCCCTTGGTCGGGAAAAATCCGAGTCATTCCGGTAACGTAGAGCCGGCTGCCATGTGAATGATTCACTGCTATTCATTTCGCTTGGTTCTACAACATGTTCGAAACTCACGTAGCATAGGCAGTAAAAGTTGTATAGCGTCGGAAGATAGACTGTTGTTTTTTTTTCGGTGGAAAAGTTCTTAGGCTAGTAATAAATGGATCGGACGAAACCAGCAACCAATGGGAAATGTCTTCCATCTTTTTTTCTCTTGAACATTTCCGTGAAAAGCCATCGCGAAATTTCTTTACATCTTTATATCTTGCCTCTTGTGCCTCTTCCGACAACTGACCGATTGCCAATGGAGCCCATTCGATAATCAATGGACCATGAATACATGTAGGAATGTTGTACCACGGATAACAGTTTACTAGCTGTTCAAGTCTAAGCAGAAGTTCTTAAGCATGAGCACAAAACCTAAATTTAATTAATTGATCGGCAAAGACAGCATTAGCTCAAGATCATTAAATTGCTTTGTAGTTGCGGCGCAAAGATAACAACGCAACGTTGACTTTGTCATTGTTATAGCGTTGCGAACTTTTCCATCTATCATTGTAAAAACAAGTTTGGTAGGTCACTGTTTTTTGACTTTTGTTTTCAGTGGTAATATAAGGTCCTTTAATTTGTTCGTCGATATAACTTTGTTCATTTAAGGTTGCTCATAATGTTTCTTTCAAAAATGGTAATCTTATAGATCGGCAATAGCGAGCAGATGAAGGCTTTGGATTTCCAAAATATTAGTTTATGGGCTGTTTCTTCATTTTTGGCAGTTAATTGAAGAGGCACAAAAGAAGTCAATAAAATACTTGCATCTGATGCATCTTGGTCGTCAAACTTTTGTTTGTACTGGCTTTGTCCCGAAGAGCCACCAAAACCATACTTAACCATCAACCCAAAGTTTGACATCATTTCCGGCTTCAAAGTTTTCAAAACATCAGTTTGCACAGAAAGAATTCGTGCACAAGTGTGATCGAAAAGGGATTGTAGAGGGACTTCAGCGCACGTTTCTGTAATAGCTATATTTTCCGGATAGCATGCAAGTTTTGAGTCGAACACTTTTTCGTACGAAGGGTATACTCGAACATTGTATTGAGAATCCGGTACACATGGCGGGTTAGTTTTCCTTCGACAATATCACATAATGCCAGAGAACCTGACATTTCAGGAAGTAATAGAATGCTTGACTTTTTATAAGCTTCTTCTTTTTTCGCGCGTTGTGGAGAATTCATGGTTATATCCTGGAGAACACCCGCCGCTTCAGATGATCCTGTAGCTCGCAAAGTCACCTGCGCTGCGTACGTCCATTCAGATGCATCATACATAGCTCATAGCTCTGCAGTTTTCCGTCTTTTTGAGCGTTCACTTGACTGTTGAAATGATAAAATAGGACGATCCAGCGATACATCTGTTTTTATTTTCTGGCGACGTTGAACAGGACTGTCAGGGGAAGCTTTTTGCTAAAAATGGTCAATCATCAATTCAGTAAGTTGCAACTCAAGATTGTACATGTAAATTATGATTATTTGTTCATAATACCTGTTGAGAATGTATATCAAAATGTAAATTCTAACATCATCCAGTACTAAATATTTGTATTAAAACTATTGATGTAATTATCAAATCTGGCAACCCTTCATGTACTTGTCAAAACCTGGAAATAAAGTTTAAGTCATTCGTTGTAAATCCATCCACGTGTGCTTTTCTTTCTTAAAAGGTTATGGGCTACGTGTAATAGTAAAATCTAATAAAAAGTGGTATTTATATCGTGCAAGCCAGAGCAATCTATACTAATATTATAAAGAGGAAAACTTTGTTTGTTTGTTTGTTTGTTTGTTTGTTTGTAACGAATAGGCTCAAAAACTACTGGACCGATTTTAAAAATTCTTTCACCATTCGAAAACTACATTGTCCACGAGTAACATGGATTACATTTTATTTTGGAAAAAAATAGGGCTCCGTAAGATATTTGGATTTTTCGGACACAAACTGAAAAAAATCGTATATATAAAATAAAGTCAACTTTTTGTGTGTGTTCGCTAACCGGCCGTGTCTGCACCGAATTAAACCAAACTTACACACATTGTTAAGAAGGTATTGAAGATGGTTTCCGTATAGTTTGGATACCTATTGGTGGATAGGGCTCGAGATATAGGTCAAAACGTGGACCCGGGTAACCTTCGTATGTGTATGTACAATATGGGTATCAAATTGAAGCTGTTGGTGAATGCTTTAGCACAGAGTATTTTTCATGCCGCTCCGTGACTAGGGTCTCGAGATAGAGACCAAAACGTGGAGCCTAGAATGTGTTTGTACAATATGGATATCAAATTGAAGCTGTTGGTGAATGCCTTAGTACAGAGTATTTTTCATGCCGCTACGTGACTGGGGTCTCGAGATATAGGTCAAAACGTGGACCCGGGTAACCTTTGGTTGTGTATGTACAATATGGGTATCAAATGAAAGCTGTTGATAACTTCTTTAATACGGGGTAATTTTCATACCTACTGATGACTAGGGTCTCGAAATATATGCCAAAACGTGGACCCGCCGTGTCTTTGCACCGAATTAAACCAAACTTACACACATTGTTAAGGAGGTATTGAAGATGGTTTCCGTATAATTTGGATACCTATTGGTAGATAGGGTCTCGAGATATAGGTCAAAACGTGGACCCGGGTAACCTTCGGATGTGTATGTACAATATGGGTATCAAATGGAAGCTGTTGGTGAATTCTTTAGTTCAGAGTATTTCCATCCGCTCCGTGACTGGGGTCTCGACATAGAGACCAAAACGTGGACCCTAGAATGTGTTTGTACAATATGGATATGAAATGAAAGCTGTTGATAAGTGCTTTAATACGGGGTAATTTTCATACCTATTGATGACTAGGGTCTCGAAATATATGCCAAAACGTGGACCCGCCGTGTCTTTGCACCGAATTAAACCAAACTTACACACATTGTTAAGTAGGTATTGAAGATGATTTCCGTATAGTTTGAATACCTATTGGTAGATAGGGTCTCGAGATATAGGTCAAAACGTGGACCCGGGTAACCTTCGGACGTGTATGTACAATATGGGTATCAAATGGAAGCTGTTGGTGAATGCTTTAGTTCAGAGTATTTTTCATGCCGCTCCGTGACTAGGGTCTCGAGATAGAGACCAAAACGTGGAGCCTAGAATGTGTTTGTACAATATGGATATCAAATTGAAGCTGTTGGTGAATGCCTTAGTACAGAGTATTTTTCATGCCGCTACGTGACTGGGGTCTCGAGATATAGGTCAAAACGTGGACCCGGGTAACCTTTGGTTGTGTATGTACAATATGGGTATCAAATGAAAGCTGTTGATAACTTCTTTAATACGGGGTAATTTTCATACCTACTGATGACTAGGGTCTCGAAATATATGCCAAAACGTGGACCCGCCGTGTCTTTGCACCGAATTAAACCAAACTTACACACATTGTTAAGGAGGTATTGAAAATGGTTTCCGTATAGTTTGGATACCTATTGGTAGATAGGGTCTCGAGATATAGGTCAAAACGTGGACCCGGGTAACCTTCGGATGTGTATGTACAATATGGGTATCAAATGGAAGCTGTTGGTGAATGCCTTAGTACAGAGTATTTTCCATGCCGCTACGTGACTGGGGTCTCGAGATATAGGTCAAAACGTGGACCCGGCTAACCTTTGGTTGTGTATGTACAATATGGGTATCAAATGAAAGCTGTTGATAAGTGCTTTAATACGGGGTAATTTTCATACCTATTGATGACTAGGGTCTCGAAATATATGCCAAAACGTGGACCCGCCGTGTCTTTGCACCGAATTAAACCAAACTTATGCACATTGTTAAGTAAGTATTGAAAATGGGTTTCGTAAAGTTTGGTTGTAATTCGGAGCAGTGGCAACGGGTACAGCGTTCTTTTGAGCCAGCCATAATGTCGCTTACTTTTTTAATGCTTGGGGCGGAACTGAACTGTCAAATTGACAGTGTGAGTTACAATGTGTCAATATTTCTTTCTGATTTGGATGCCATAAGGAAAAAACGTAAGTGCAACATGTAAAAATTGTTTGTGAATTTTTTTGGAGTGGATTTTGGAACAGTGAATAATTTCTTACGAAATTTGAGAATTTAATGTGAAATCCGAATGAAATTATGTGTTCGTGGAAAAAACAATTTTTTTGGTTTTTTTTTTTTTGAAAAATATAAATGGATAATGGTTAAAAAAGCTCCAATGCTTAATAAAACATATAAATTGAAACGAAAAATTCATGGATGATCAGGAAAAAAGACGATTGTTTCATCATATGCGTTGATTTGAAATTTAAAAAAAATCCTCTTTTTTCCTGATTTTCAATTTATATTTTATATTTACTCAAAAACAAATAGAAAAACAAAAAATATTGTTTATGGCAAAGCGCTTGAATAAAGAATAAAGAAATAAATAATATGAAAACCATATATTTTCTGTTCTAAACCATATCTATTCTATTTTAGTGTGCCCAGCGAAGGGGGCCGGGTTTGCTAGTAGTAAAATATAATAAAAAGTCGTGTTAATAGTGGTATTTATATCGTGCAAGCCAGAAAAATGAATTCCAGTTATCATACAAATGTGTCAAAGCTGAAAGGGCGCGAAAATTTCGAGGATTGGGCGTCGCTGTAGAAAACTTATTAGTTTTGGAAGGCGCTGACAAATTCATCAAAGAAGAAGGAATCGAGGCGGCAGCGGTTGCGGCAGATACAAAAGTACGAGCTAAGCTGATTTTGACGATTGATTCATCTTTATATGTGCACATAAAGGAAATTAAGACTACGAAAGAGTTGCGTGCTTTGTTCGACGATTCAGGTTTTTCGAGAAGAATTAGTTTGCTTCGTCATCTTATATCCATAAGGTTAGAAAACAGTGAAAATATGACGAATTATGTGACACAAATAGTGGAAACGTCTCAACGTTTAAGAGGAACAGGATTCGCCATTAGTAACGAATGGATCGGTTCTTTGTTGCTAGCCGGTTTACCTTCTGAGCGGCGAATTCAATAGAACTGATTTTTACATTGATTCAGGTGCGAGTGCGCACATGACCGCGAATGAAAGTTGGTTGATAAATCCCCAGTATTCATCTTCATTTCATGAAATTATAATTGCAAATAAGATGAAGGTGCCTGTTTTATGTTCCGGTGACGTAGAAAGAACAACAAATTACGAGTTTGATATAACAGTAAAGAATGTGTTGTGTGTGCCAAGTCTTACACCAAATCTGTTATCAGTCAGTGAGTTAATAAAAAATGGAAACAGTGTCGTCTTTGAAACGAATAAATGCTTAATTAAAAACAATAAAGGCGAATTGGTTGCTGAAGCGAACTTAACTAATGGTGTTTACAAATTGAATCTAAAAACAGAGAATTGTTTATTATCATCGTCATCTACCATAGTGAATGGGGAAACGTGGCACAGGCGTCTTGGTCATATAAATAGCAATGATATGAACAAAAAGAAGCGTTGCGGATTAGTGAATGGGCTGGATTATCCTGACACGTTCACAATAAGCAAATCAGATTGTGAGATATATTGTGAAGGCAAACAGTCAAGATTGCCATTCAGTACTGGATCCCGAGCAACAGATGTACTAGAAATTGTTCATTCTGATATTTGTGGGCCAATGGAGACCAAGTCGATTGACGGTGCAAGATTCTTTCTATTATTAATTGATGACTATACCAGAATGACCTTTATTTATTTTCTGAAAACAAAAAAATGAAGTATTACACTATTTCACAGAGTTTAAGTGAGTGGTGGAGAATTTTCATAATAAAAAGATAAAAATCTTGAGAACGGATAATGGTTGGGAGTATTGCAGTAATAATTTTGAGAATTATTTGAAATCAGAAGGCATCATACATCAAAAAACAAATCCTTACACGCCCGAACAGAATGGTCTAAGTGAGAGATCAAATAGAACCATTGTAGAGAGAGCAAGATGTCTTCTCTTCGATGCTGGTTTGGACAAAACATTTTGGGCAGAAGCTGCGAACACAGCTGTCTATTTAAAAAACCGGTCAGTAGCTTCAGGCATTGAAAAGACACCATATGAAGCGTGGACTGGAATTAAACCAAACTTAGAACATATTCGTATATTTGGAAGCACTGTGATGGCTCACATACCAAAAGAAAAAAGAACCAAAATGGGATAAAAAATCAAAGAAACATATACTAGTTGGTTTCAATGAGAATGTAAAAGGATATAGAATTTATGATTCAATCAAAAGACAGAGTGGGGGATTCAATGGTTGAATCTGTGGTGAAATTAGATTATCACAGTGAATCAAGCTCTAGTGACTTTGAATTCCGGGATGCAGAGAGTGTAGAATATAATAATGACTTGCAAAAAATCAATAATACACCTGAAAAAAACAAATGATTCGCAATCCAATAATACACAACAAGCCCCTCAACTAGTTGATGAAATAAAAGAGAAAATACAGAGGAAAAAGCCCTCAAGGTACGGTGTTGCTAATATTTGTACTAGATCCACAGGGGAGGACGAGCCGACATATGAAGATGCTATCAGTGGTCCAGAGAAGCAGCAGTGACTGCAGGCGATGGCAGAGGTGTTGGAGTCGTTCGAAGACAACCAAGTATGGGAGATTGTTGATGCTCCAGAAAATGCTAGTGTAGTGCAGTGTAAGTGGGTCCTAAAAAGAAAATATGATTGCGATGGTAATGTAAGGTATCGGCCAAGGTTAGTGGCCAAAGGTTATACGCAGAAAGCTGGTGTGGACTACCAAGAGAAATTCTCGCCGGTCATTAGACATTCAACCTTGCGCTTATTATTTGCATTAAGCGTTCAGTTCAATATGGACATTACTCACTTAGACGTTACTACAGCTTTTCTTAACGGATATTAAAAAGAAAGTATGTATATGTATTTACCTGAAGGTTTTCCTGTTAAAGATTCCAGTAAAGTGTTAAAATTAAAAAACGCTGTGTATGGTTTAAAACAATCTGCGCTGGCCTGGTATCAGAGAGTCGAAGAGACATTGTATAATTTAGAATTTAGCAAAAGTAAATTAGAACCTTGTGTGTTTATAAAAAATCATAGTAATGGTAAGAAAACTTTTGTTGGAATTTATGTTGATGATTTCAAAATATTTTCAAATGATACATAAGTCAGAAACTGATATTTTAATTGAAGCCTTGGAACAAAAATTTGAGATTAAAAATTTAGGTCAGGTAAAGCAATATTTAGGTATGAGGATTAATATTGATAAACATGCAAATGTAATATAATTACAGTGGATCATGGGCAATTGATTAAAAAGTTTAACATGTCTGAATGTAATACAGTTAGTACTCCGATAGAGATTAAACTAAATATTGAGAAATCTGATATTTGTGAGGATCATTTGCCATATCAAAAACTTATAGGTAGTTTGATGTATCTGGCAGTTTTGACACGACCAGACATTGCCTATTCAGTCAGTTACCTCAGTCAATTTAATAATTGTTATTCACATGTTCACTGGAATTATGCTAAGAGAATTTTAAAATATTTTTTAAAAACAAAGCATTATTGTTTAAGATATTCTAAAGAGAGAACAGAACTAGAGGGGTATGCAGATGCAGACTGGGCTAGTGATAGCATTGATAGACGTTCTTATACTGGCATCTAAATCCGGATCTGCCATCTCTTGGGAGAGCAAAAAGCAAAGGACTGTTGCTCTCAGTAGCTGTGAAGCAGAGTATATGGCTTTGTCAGAGGCTTGTCGAGAGGCCATTTTTTTAAGAAATTTAGAATATGAATTAACAGGTTGTTTCAACATGATATTGTATAATGACAGCCAAAGTGCATTAAAACTGGCAAATAACCACCAATCTCATAAACGATCAAAACATATTGATGTAAGGTATAATTTTATCAGAGATGTAATTAATAGCGGTCTAGTTGAAACTAAATACAGGGTGCCTGATGAATTTTGCTGCATTAAGAAACTCAAATAACTTTTTTTTTAGAGTATGGAATTCATTTATTTTTTTTTCAAGTTGAAGGTCATTAAATTTTATTAAATGTAGCTTAACTAGTTTTAAAAATAATTGAATTTAAATGCCCCCCATGCTCGTTGACACAAGTGCGGCATCTTAGTAAAAAGTTGTTCATTGCTGCTTTGAGAGTTGCGACAGGAATAGCCGCAATTGTTACCCGAATGGATTGTTTTAGTTCATCCAAATTTGTTGGCTTTGTTTTATAAATTTCTTGTTTACATAAACCCCACAAGAAAAAGTCAGGTGCAGTAAGGTCAGGCGACCTGGGGGGCCAACGAAATTCGGAGTTTCTTTAAATCAGTTTATTGGGAAATTTTCGTCGCAACTCTGTCATAACAGTCTGGGCTATGTGAGACGTTGCCCCATCTTGTTGAAACCACACAGAGTTGAAAGGAATTCTCTTTCGGCGTAGTTCTGGATAGAAAAATTCTTTCAGCATTTTCAAATAACGGTCTCCAGTAACCGTAACGGTGTGACCATTTTCTTCAAAAAAATAAGGCCCGACAATACAGCGTGAAGAAACCGCACACTACACTGTCACGCGAAGAGGATGCAATTCCGTCTCGTGGAGTATCTATGGGCTAGAAGTACTCCATATTCGACAATTTTGTTTGTTCACATTGCCGTTTAAATCGAAATGGGCCTCATCAGACATGAAAAGGCAGTTTAACATGTTTTGGTCTTCTTCCACCATTTGCTGGATCTTCTGGCAAAATTCCAAGCGAATCGGCAAGTCTGCTGCATTCAGTTTGTTAACCATTTGAATTTTGTAGGGATATAAGTCTAAATCTTTGTGCATTATTGTTTGCAAAGACTGTCGGCTGACACCAAGTTGAGCAGATAAGCTTCTTGTTGAAACCCTTGGATTGCTTTGTATAGCTGCAGCTACAGCAGCGATCGTTTCCTCCGTCCGAACTGGTGGGTTTCGATGATAAGGCCTTCTTGCGACTGTTCCTTGCTCAGCAAAATTATTCACCAGTCTCATTATGGTCCATCTGCTCGGGGGATCGCCGCCAAACATCCGCCTGTACTCTCTCTGTACCAAAACTACGGACTCCAGTGCGTGATAGCGGCGGACTATCCAAATTCTTGTTTGCGTGTCCCAGTTATCCATTTTAATAAATTTTAAAGATCAATCTGCAAATTAAAACAAAAATGGAACAGATAACTTAAAAAGAAAAAAAGTTATTCAATTTTTTTTGGTGGCGGCTTACATCAGCCACCCTGTATTTGCCAACTGCTAACATGCCTGCAGACTTATTAACTAATATAACTAACATATTTCATATGAATAGACAAATTTTGCAGTACATACCATCAGCACCACTCTCCATTTGCACGGACTGAATAGTTGCATTTAAAATATAAACCACGTGCACTTGAAAAATATCGAGACTTTGTGGCGAGAACGCTCGAGATGCAAGGGAAAACCGGTTTCCCCTTCAGAATAGCATACGATGCTTTCCATTTCAATTCAACCGGGCTATTCGGGTCATGTTCTTCGATTTCGATGAAACTTAAATATGCTGCTCTCTGGTCAAAATAATGAGACACGTATTTTTTTGTTCGCCCGAAAAAAATTTTTTTCAAGAGTTATCGGCAATTTTGTTGTTCGGCTCAAACTCGATTTTTTTTGATTGTATAAGAAAAAATTTTTTTTAAACGCCCATAACTTAGTCAAATATGAATATGAATATAATTCATCGAAATCGAAGAACATGACCCGAATAGCCCGGTTGAATTGAAATGGAAAGCATCATACACAGTTGCCATCTAGACGATAATGAATTACTTTGGAACGAATTCCTACCTTGCCATTTTCCGACTTTTGGCCAGGTTTTCCGGCATTTCCGCCACTGTGAGACGACTCGTAAAACTCGAACGTTTTTGGGTCATCGTAAAGCACCTTGTCGGACCGCAATGCAGAAATTGGTTGAAAAATTCGAGCTGTTGGGACAAGTTCGTAATGTGAAGAATAAAACCCGTGCACGTCGCTCAAGAACAGCCGAAAATATTGCTGGTCCGAAAGTGTTGAAGAAAACCGGGCTTGTCCATTCCTCGTCGTTCTTTGGAATTAGGCATTCCACAAACGTGCATAAAGATTTGGGTCTTAAGGCTTACAAAGTCCAGTTAACACAAGAGCTCATGCCGGCCGATCATCAACAACGTCGTGTCTTTGTTGATTGGGTCGTTGAAATGCATGAAAATGATCCGGAATTCCATCGGAAAATCATCTTGAGTGATGAGGCCAATTTCAACCTCGGTGGCTTCGTCAACAAGCAAAATTTTGGGATCTTGGGCTCAGAAAATCCAAGAGTTATTGTTGAAAAGCCTCCCTATCCTCAACGTGTGACTGTTTGGTGCGGTTTATGGTCCGGCGGAGTTATTGGACCTTACTTTTTCGAAAATGATGCTAGAGCAACAGTTACGGTGAATGAATTGCGCTATCGAGAGATGATTAACGATTTTTTATGGCCTGAATTGGATGGTTTTGATCCGGACAACGTTGGTTTTCAACAAGACGGCGCTACGTGCCATACAAGCAACGAAACCATTGATATTCTAACACCTCTTATTGGAAAACCCTTAATATTCTTGAAATTTTTTTTTTATTTCCATTATAATTTACAATCTGTTAATATTAACAATAAGTAATTGGTGTTAGGGTTTGGAATTAAAATGTCCCTTCTCTTTGGAAGAGAACATTATTGTCTTTGGTAGCATTTAGTTACAATTGTCAGTGTCAGTGTCTATGCCGAGGTCGCAGTGAATATCGTCATTTCTTATGTACCAACTTGCGTTTGTGATTATCCTTAGCATCTTAGATTATTTCTCTGTATGATTTGTAGGTTTGATTTACTGGAAGTCCCCCAAATTTCTAGTCCGTAGGTCCATGTCGGTCTGATTATTGATTTGTGTATCATTTGTTTATTAATAAGCTTGATTGTTTTCCTAGTAGCCAGTAGAGTTGTCGGAATTTGTTTTTCATCTCGTTTTTCTTGTTGAGTATGTGTTTTTTCCATGTGAGTTTTGAGTCAATCGTTATGCCTAAATATTTTGCACTTGAGTGTATTTTTATGTCTTCTCCGTTAATTTGGATTGGATGTCTTGCAGATTTTCTCTTTGCGTATATTACATGTTGTGTTTTGTCTTTATTGACCTCAATGGCCCATTTTTCACACCATTGTGTTGTAGCTGATAGCGTATCCTGCAGTGTTTTTGTAGCTGCTTCTTCATTGTGGTTAGCTGACATTAAAGCTGTGTCGTCTGCAAATGTAGCTATCATTGATCCTCGAGTAGTTGGCGGTGGTATACGTGCTGTGTATACTAAGTGTAGTATGGGGCCCCCCAGTACGCTTCCTCGAGGTACTCCAGCTCTTGCCGTCAAGATGTCAGAGCACTCATTGTCGTATTTTATGAAGAAGTGTCTATCAGTCATGTAGCTTTTAAGGATATTAAATATGTTAAGTGGTAAAATGTTTTTAGCTATATAGAAGTCCTTCGTGCCATACTCTGTCAAAAGCTTTCGCGGTGTCCAAATACACGGCAATGCAATATTTCTGCTTATCGAAGTCGTCTGTAGTTTTTTTTACTACTCTGTGAATCTGTTGCACAGTTGAATGTTGTTTTCGGAAACCGAACTGGTGTGGGATAGCGTCTTTTTGTTTTAGAATCGGGTCAATTCTGTCAAGCAGTATTTTCTCAAACAATTTGGAGAGGATGGGCAGCAAGCTAATTGGTCTGTACGAGCTAGCAACCGTGGCGTTCTTGTTTGGCTTGGGGATCGCTATAACTTGTGCAACTTTCCATGCTTTTGGAAAGTATTGTAGCCTAATTATTCCGTTGAAGAGGTCTCGTATGTAGTTTATTATAGTATCGGGTAGCTCCTTTAGTATTTTTCCATTTATTTGGTCATATCCCGGTGTCTTTTTGTCCTTAAGTTGCTTTATAAAATATTTGATCTCTTCTTTTGCCGTGTTTTGTATTGTGTGGTCTGCATTTTGAATTGTGTTTGGCAGCTCAATGTCTTTATTATCCATGTTATTTGTAAATATTGTTTTAAAGTGGTCAGCTAATGTGTCAGCCTTCTCTTTGCTTGTTCTTTCCCATGTGTTGGAATTTGTTTTTATTGGAGGCTTGTGTATGATTTTTAGTTGCTTTTCATAGGGAATAGTTGGTAGCTGTAGTTGTTTAGAGGCTGCTAAGGTACTTCTTCAGTTGAGTGTCATTATGTGCTTGGAGAATTTTTTTGACTTCATTTGATGATTTGTTTACTTTAGTTTTATCGGCTGGGGGTTTGGAGCGTTGCCAGTCTTTCCTGAGTTTGCGTTTTTGATTGATTTTGTCTAAAATAAAAGCAGCAATTTTCTTTATTATTAAAGTGTCTGATATTGGTGTCGATTGTGTTACTGCTTTTATTATGTTATCGTTTAACTATACGATTGCATTGTCCAGTTCGGTGGAGGATTTCAAAAAGACTCGATTTTCCATGTTTTCTTTTATGACATCACGAAATATATTCCAGTTCGTCTTATGGTTACAGATGCCATCCAACGGGCATTGATAGACCTAGAGGTGGACAGTTGCATTAGTAACTGGGTCATCTCTATGCGTGAAACCAGGATTATCAAAGCTAATATGGGTAATATCAAAATAACTAAGAAAGTCCACAGGGGCACTCCACAGGGGGGAGTATTATCTCCACTTCTTTGGCTATGTGTGATCAGCAAAATCTTGATAAAACTTAATAGAGGTGGGGTAAAAGTGGTAGCGTGCGCTGATGATGTGGTGTTAATGGTGTCAGGACTGTGTCCCAACACGATCAGTGGGATCATCCAAAGGGAGTTATGCAAGCTTAACTCTTGGGCTACAGGATGTGGCCTAAGTTTAAACCCGCGTAAAACAGAACTTATGGTTTTTACCACCAGATACAAGGTACCAACTTTTACCCTACCAAATATCAACGGACAAACTCTTTCACTTTCACCCAGTGCAAAGTACTTAAGGGTAATTCTGGACTCCAAACTTAGCTGGAAATTAAACATCGAAGAACGAGTAAGGAAAGGGGTCTTCAACCTAAGCCTACATTATGGCTGTCTAAAGCGGTTATACGACCTATTCTATCGTATGGTTTGGTAGTTTGGTGGAAAGCTCTAGAGAGAGAGTACAATACCAAATGACTCGGCAGAATACAAAGATAAGCCTGTGCAATAACGGTCGGTACTATAAGAACTTCTCCTAGAGAGGCTCTCAATGCACTGACACACGTTATTCCAATAGACCTACATATAAAGAAGACGGCAACCATGAGTGCATTTAGGTTAAATGAAGCGGGTCGATGGAAAGAAAAAACGTATGGTCACGCTAGTCTATTGTTGTGCAAGCTCAGTTAATCTCGGTGAGGACTGACTATATCGTCCCGACGGAAGCTTTCAATAGGTATTTTGCCACTCTCTTTCCATCTAAGGAAGAATGGAATAAAAGACTTTCTCTAAACAACTTCAACACAACAGTCTATACAGGTGGCAGTAAAATGGATTGTGGTGTTGGAGCTGGTATATATTCTCACAGATTTGGAATTGAAAAATCTGTGCGTCTCCCTTATACCAGCAGTGTCTTTCAGGCGGAAGTACTGGCAATTGGGGAAACTTGTAGGCTACTAAACACGGATTTCTCTTTTAAGGGCAATATCGCTATTCTTTCGGCTAACCAAGCTGCAATCCAGGCACTGGAATCGGCTACAACAACCTCTAAAGTGGTGAAGCAAAGTAGGAATAGCCTCACCACCTTGAGTGAAAACCATAAGGTAACCTTAATTTGGGTCCCGGGACACCGGAACATAGAAGGTAACGAAAAAGCTGATGAACTGGCAAGAGGGGGATCTGCCATGAATAACGTTCTTGCAGAATCCGTATTCACACCATTAGGTGCAGTCAAGAATGCAATTTCCCTAAAATACCTTCAAATCGCAGATTGTAGATGGAGAGACCAGACGAAATGCAAAATCAGCAGGGCGTTATGGCCCACCTACAACCTCAAGCAATCGTCGACATTGATAAACATGAATCGACGGGACGCCTGTAGACTAACGGCAGTCATAACTGGCTTCTGGTCTATCGGAGAACAAGCCGCCAAAATGGGCATCCCTCACAACACATACTGTCATAGAAAGGAAGAAGGAAACAATCTTCCATTTCCTCTGTGAATGCCCTGCCCTATGGAAGGACAGAATGTTAACCCTGGGCAAACCGCTGTTCGAGAGTCTCGAGCAACTGTCTGGCATAGACGTCAACAGCCTAATAAGGTTCCTAAACTGCACAGATTGGATATAGTTTTGCTCTAAGTAACTGTTAAACAAGTTGGTAACGAGGATGTGGCAACAAAATGGTGCGGAAGCCCTAGTTGGATTCTGGATGAATCACCACTCTAACCAACCAACCAACAATGGTTATATAGCGAGATGATCTTTCTAACAGGTCTATTCTGGAGCGTTATTATTAATGGTGAGGGGTCTGATGATAAGTCAAGGAATGATTTTATTGCAATGTTTTCATGAATCAGATTTTTCGTAATACAGAAGTTAGGAAGATTTTTAGTGTCAGTTGGCCAATACGTCGGTTCTCCTGTGCTTAATATGATGTTGTTGTTTGCTTAACGGTCTCATATAGGTGTCTTCCTTTCGTGGTGGTTATCCTAGATCCCCATGTTACGTGCTTAGCATTGTAGTCTCCCCCTGCTAGATTTAAGATAATCAAGGTATGGGTGTTTTGTATTATTATACTTGGGTGGACAATAAACAGTTGATATATTTATTGGGCCAGTCAAAGTGTTGATGCAGACTGTAGTCGCCTGTATATGTTCTGCTTTATAGCCATCCATTTCTACGCATTTTATTGCTCTTTTTATTGTGATGATAGCTGTGCCTCCATGAGCTTCGTAGTCAGGGTGATTTGTATAATAAATATCGAAGTTTGGTATGCTTATATACATAGGTCTTCTCAGTGGCATGGGTTTCGGAAACAAGCATGATATCAATTGCATTGTCGGGTAAAAATATTTTCAATTCTAGAAAGTGGCGGTATAGTCTGTTATCATTTCAGATAGCGATTTTTAATTTATTGTTTATCAAGTTTAGTTATAAGCAAGGTTATGATATTCATCAAGTTGATCACATGAGCAACTAGTTGTTTCATCATTTGTTTCAATTCTTGCAAGTCGTATTGTTATTGTGTCGGGTAAGTGTTCGTTGTGGGAGAATGCTGTTTATGGCTCGTTGATGAAGCCATATTTTTGGTAAGTGCTTCTGCGTACGATATTTCTGAGTTTATTTGTTTATTTGCACCAGAGTTGTGATATTGATCTGTGGGTGGCGTTTGCGTTGCTGGTAGTTCTTTTTTACGGACGGAGGGGAATTTTGGTATTTGTAGGGCTTTGTAGACCATGCATCCTTTATAATTTGCGGTGTGATTTTCCCCGCATAGGGCACATTCAATTTCATTTTTGTTGGGGGAGTGATGGATTTTGCAGGTAAGTGTGTTATGTTTACCAACACATTTTACACATACTGGATCTTTTGTGCAATAATTCTTCGTGTGGCCATATTTTTGGCAGTTTGTGCCTTGGGGGATTGTCCGCTTTTGGTGAGGTGGCTCAAACGTGACTCTGCAGTGTAGAAGGGTTACTATTTTGTAATTTCTTTGTTATTGTTTTGCTGTTTTAGTTCTATTGCGAAGAGCGGGAGAGGTTGTTTTGTGTTTTACTGCGTTGAATATTGTGTATGTTTAGCACTTCATGACCAAGTTGTGCTAGTTCTATTATGATTTCGTTTTTATCAGTTGCATGATGAACATTGCGAAGCATTACTTTGAAGCCTCGTTGGTCTTTAGGTCTAAATGTGTAGAATTTTTTTTCTTTATCTTTTAATAGTTTCAGCATGTTTGTGTAGTGAATGTGTTTTTGTGGTTGGATTTTAACTTTATTTGTTGAGAGTGCTTTAAGTTCGTATTTTTTATCGGTTAGTGATTTAAGGGCTGTAGACGTCGATTAATAAAATATAAATATATTAATAAAATTGATAAATATTTAACATATTTACTATGGTGTTAAAACTATATTTAAAATCTATAATAAGGCCAAGTAGATTGATTTCAGTTACGGAGCTTCAAATGGTTCCATTGTGATTGAGTTGAAATCCGGTACAACATATATAAATGGCGCATTATAATACGAGTTCCAATTCGATCAAAAGCTTCCTGGAAATCAGTTGACAGCAAAGATATATGATTACTCGAAGAGGGTGCATTTGAAATGAAGTGGTCAATGGGGTCGTGATGTTTTCTATATGATACTTGCTTTGGGCTGAGTAATTTTTTATTATTAGCATACCACTTGAGTCTATTGACAATGATTAATCCAAACAATTTACTAAGACAAGATAATAAGAAGATTGGCCTACAGCTGTCAACTTCTGAGGCCGTTTTATTGGGTTTTAGAATTGGAACGAAGCATGCTGATTTCCAGGATTGAGCAAAAGGGGCGCTATCTAGAATATTGTTGAAAAGGTTGATCAGCCTAAGTTTGACCGAAGTGGGAATGTTTCTAATCATTGGGTACGAAATCCTATGGAGGTTTTCCTTTCATAGAACTGAGAGCGAAGTCGAACTCGGATATTTGTATATTTGCTTCTAGTTTTGCAGCCATTGATAGGCGGAATGAGAGTGAGAAGCTACTACTACGAGCTGCAGCTTTTTTATTACGGAAGTTGCCAGAAAAGTTCGTGTTGGAGGAAAGGGAAGAAAAAAAATGAGGCGAAGAAGTGAGAAATATCGACTGCGGAAAATAACACTCCGAGAACCAGTTAACATTTTTATGTTGGCCCATATTTTTTTTGGGCTTGTGGTAGGGTTAATGTTTGAAGTCAGATCTTAAAATTTTTTCCGTTACGTAGATTTTGCCGCACGTTCAAGAATACCACGGGCTTTTTTATAGATTACTAAATTTTGATTGGTGCGGTTTCCTTTATATGCTTGCCACAAATGTTGTTTATTTGAGCGCAAGTCGGATAGATCATCAGCAGTGCTCCACCAAGAATGCTTTTCTTTTGGGAATTGGGCTTGGATTGAGGTATTGCAAGATGAGCCGCATTGCGCAAGATTTTGGCGATACTTGTGGATTCTTGGCTTCCATTGTGATACGTCTGCCAGTTATCACTCAGATGTGTCAGTAATAAATTTTAATATAGGTTTGAAGGTGGTCTCAGGTCTTAGGCAGTTGAGTTGGGTGATTATTGGATAGTGATCACTACAAATGGTAATATCTATACATGTAAAAGAATTATGAGTGGAGAAGTGTGTTGCTGACCCATCATTGAGGCAAATGAGGTCTGAGCGCATCTTCAACTTTTTCCCCTCTAGAATTTGTATGTGAGGAACCCCAAAAAATACTCCAAGCATTTAGATCACGATCTAAAATATATTGGGAGGAGAAATTACAAAAGATGCGCGTGATTTCCGCTGACTAAAATTCTTGGGTGGGGGAAATGTACATGGTCAGGCTACTAACTTTAGCGGAATATCTGAATTTTAACTAATTTGTGGAAAATACTTTTTCCTAACACGTAACACAGGGAACATTTGCTTATCGCTGTTAGAAGGAGATGAAGTAAAAAGAGAGAGTAGCGCAACGTATTATGAGAACTGGTGTGAGAATTGAGGTGAGAGCAAGAAACTATTCGTTTCGGAGTGTGAGAAGTGGAATGGCTAATTTGTTGTGTGCTTACTAGTTCTGAAAACAGTGAGCGATGTACGTAATCCCTTACCGCAGCCCCTGACGAGCACAAAAACTCATCCCCTGAGAACAACTTCGTTCTTTTAATTACATATTTACACAATACATCGGTTTGTGTGTGTATGTGCTTGGTTGTATCTACACAATGTTGCCATTGATATTTTTGCTTACACACTTTTTCACACATCCGCGTTATCAGTTACAATTTTTCATTGTTTAATAAACCAAAGACAAAAACCAACATATTCAAATAGTTAATTTATTTATAATTAACATTTTTCAACATTGTTTTTAAGTTATTTTAACAAAAATTAAAATGTTTCCAAGTTTATTTTGTAAATGATTTCGAAATGTACTGTTTGGCAACAATGTGTTGAATGCCCCACATTCTCTGTCTTGTAAATTGGACGGAAATTTGGATGGGAAATTGGGGGAAAAACTTGACGATAAGGGAAGCTGTAAGTGATCGATCCCGGCCGCCGTAGCCGAATGGGTTGGTGCGTGATTACCATTCGGAATTCACAGAGAGGTCGTTGGTTCGAATTTCGGTGAAAGCAAAATTAATAAAAACATATTTCTAATAGCGGTCGCCCCTCGGCAGGCAATGGCAAACCTCCGAGTGTATTTCTGCCATGAAAAAGCTCCTCATAAAAATATCTGCCGTTCGGAGTCGGCTTGAAACTGTAGGTCCCTCCATTTGTGGAACAACATCATGACGCACACCACAAATAGGAGGAGGAGCTCGGCCAAACATCTAACAGAAGTGTACGCGCCAATTATTTATTTTTTTTATTTTAAGTGATCGATCCCAGGTGCTTACTCTGGACATAAGAGCACAGGACACGATCAGCCGGTCAAAATTTGGTAAACGGTAATGTGGAAACATTGGCTGGTTACAAGATTCCCACAGCTACAGAAGAGAGCTACGATTTTGGGAAAGGTAAATTGTGAAGCCGTTATTGGAGCTTTATCAGTAGTTTACACATTTTTACTAATATATGGAGATAGCTCTGAAAACTGCTATAGAAACTACTGAGGAGACGGCAAACATAATCGGTAGAAGAACACTAGTGGAGACGGGAAAATATACAGTAAGGGTCTTAATAATTTCGAGTCAGCAGTTATTTTGGAAGGAGCTGTAATTGGGAAATGTCGGAAAGGGAAGAATTGCAGGAAGCGGGAAGAAAACCCCCTGGCTGCACACGGACTTGCTTGAAATAAGAGGGCTAGAGAAAACGATAGCTACGAGATTGCACACTAAACTAAACATTCTATATCGCTAAAGCCGTGAAAATATCTTCGAGACGAGTGTACCAACATAAAAACATAATAATCGAAAGTCGAATGTACGTAGTCCGCGAAATTTGAAAATTTGTCTTATTTTTTTAACACATCTCGTATATATATATATATATATATATAATCGGTGCTTACACCATTTTTGGGTGTTTGGCCGAGCTCCTCCTCTTATTTTTGGCGTGCGTCTTAATGTCCTTCCACAAATGGAGGGACCTGCAGTTTTAAGCCCACTCCGAACGGCATATATTTTTAATGAAGAGTTGTAATACTGTGGTTTATTTATTATACTTTTAGAGGCACTAACCAAATAAGAAAAAATAATATGTGTAGGAAATTTGGTTTTGTTTTTTACATATGTATGTTATTTAAAGCTTAATAGTTTGTGCTGCTACCTTCTTTATAAATTACTTCGAAAGTAGCTGATGAATGGATCTGTACAAATTCTCCAGATAACCTAATTGAATTTCAGACCAGGCTGTTTTAATAACTCGAATTAGAGCAGTTTTGTCTTCAAATTGTTACCCATTTTCATAAACCTTACGAGCACGCCATCCCCATAGATTTCACTGTGTGACAAAAAAAAAAAAAATTAAATATACTTTTATGGAGACCTAGCACAACTTGTGGCTATAGAAAAACTAAACAAAATGGTATAGCAGAAATTTCCAATACACCCCCAAAATCTCATTTTAGGCCATAAAGCCGTTTTTCAGTAGGTTGATGTGAAGAATCACTCCTAACTTCGCCAATTTCCATCCGATTTCGAATTTGTTTTTTTAGTTCGAAAGAACAAGCCTTTTTGAAAGTGTGTTGACAATTTTTCTGAAATGACAACTGACGAGACTGTAGACGAAAGTATTTGGAATTTTTTTATTTTTTCTCTATTTTTTCAACTTTGACATAATTTTTACGATATTATCCGATATTGAGGATTTTTTTTAGTACACTACTGTTATAGTAAATTGTTAATTTTGCGTCGAATGAGCTATATTTGACTGTAATTGAATTAAGATTAATATTAAATTGTGTGAGTTTTAAGATTTTTTTTTTTTAATAATTTGGTATGTAGGTATAACTTACGCTAAATGGGAAAAAGGGTGCGTTTCCAAGCATGAAAATGAGTGTCATTATAAACACATAATATTTATTGGAGTATTGTGCAGTGCATCACTGTACAGTATGGTACGGTGCGGTACGGTGCAGTACACAACGGAACAGGTTCCAAACTTAAAAACGCATTGGAAACGGCCCTTTGGAGTTTAGTATGGGACGGTACATTTGTCATTCTCTCCATCAATTTTGAATACTTCTCTGTAAGAAATTCGATCATCATCATTCATCTGAAGTCGTCATCAACTAAATTCCATTGTTTAAATCGAGAAGCGAGCGTTTCAGATTGTCTTCCCGATAGAAGTAAATCACGAGAAAAATCCTGAAAATCTGAATTTCATACAATGTGTCGTTCTGAAGACTTAGAACCAGACGGAAAGTACTCTTCATCATCAGGCTTATTGTTATCAGTTTGATCATCATCAGCAATGAGTTGAACTTCCTTCAGTTCCTGCAGTTGAGTCAATCATATCGTCCAAGACTACGGGGTTCTTAACAGTTGCAACATCAGCATACTTTATGTGCTTTCGAGCTTTATAATGATGACCGTTTACGTCCGTTTTATAAAAATAACAATCATCTGGTTTATGATAAGCCTGATGAGGCCACATCATCGGAGAATATTGAGAAATTCGACTTTTCTCTTTTGATTTATATCTCTTGAATTTCAATGAAACAAACAATAAAACTTTGACGTTTTAGTAAGGTTAAATTATAATAACAAACTTCTTTTGTTAACCAATGTACAGTGTGAACTTTGGCGCACTGGGGAGCTTTTTCATATTTCATTTGAAACAAAAAAATTTGTGATAATGTGTAAGATATTTTCGTAAGTTTTAAGCAATTCTGTTGTATGCAGTACAGTACATATATACTCCAATAAATATAAAAAAAAAATACCAGTCTAACGGTTAGACGCGATAGAAGTGAAACCTTCCGTAAAACAAACTGAGAGAGAATGAGACGAAAGCAGCATTAGGCGCGGGATAATTATAGGTTCATTATAATATTGCTAGAAAGTTCATATTTTATTTTCTTCATTTTATTATTATTCATCCTCAATGTTTTCAATTTCAACAAATGATACGAGTGGCTTATGATAAATAAAATATGATACAAATGCTTTGGTTTCGATGTTGTCAACATATCTTTGAAATACCGCGTCAATTGTTGTTTTTGATCGTGTTGTCGATTCAGTGCGATTGTTACACATTTTTAAATTGAATGTTGTATTGAGAAAGTCAATTGAAGGAACCGCTGTGTCCAATGCAAAATTTACGTTAAAATCGCCACTTAAAATCATTGGAGCTTTATCGTAATCTTTTCTAAGTATCCACGATACTTCTGGTGTATACTTTATTAAATTTTCGTGAATGAATTCCGTGATGCTATTTATTGATTTTTTTTCTGTCGATATTCACGACACTTTTCTGCATTATTTTTCGGCATAAATGCGGTAAATATTTAAAAATGAAAATATTTACGAATATAAAAATACACACGCGGTTGCTATTATGAGCGTCCCCAGCAAAACCTGCGTGACCGAAACTCTAACCCAATTACATTTTTTTGAATGTTACAAACACATATGCACGCAGGTTTTGCTGGGGCGTGACCGAAACTCTAACACAATTACACATATGCACTCGTATTTGTTTGAAAATCGACTTTTTTTTTTGGTTCTCCGTCACCTTTGGAAAATGTGTAAACAGTAAGCAAACTTTATTAAAATATTTTCCCTCATTTTTGCATAAGTAAAATTAAACAAACGCCGTAGCCGAATGGGTTGGTGCGTGACTACTATTCAGAATTCACAGGAGGAGCTTTTTCATGGCAGAAATACCCTCGGAGGTTTGCCATTGCCTGCCGAGGGGCGACCGCTATTAGAAAAATGTTTTTATTAATTTTGCTTTCACCGAGATTCGAACCAACGACCTCTCTGTGAATTCCGAATGGTAATCACGCACCAACCCATTCGGCTACGGCGACCGTCAATAAATATTACGTATCTATAATAACGCATCAAAACACGTCCTTATTCCCATTTAGCGTAAGTTATACCTACATACCAAATTAGTAAAAAAAAAATACCAGTCTAACGGTTAGACGCGATAGAAGTGAACCTTCCGTAAAACAAACTGAGAGAGAATGAGACGAAAGCAGCATTAGGCGCGGGATAATTATAGGTTCATTATAATATTGCTAGAAAGTTCATATTTTATTTTCTTCATTTTATTATTATTCATCCTCAATGTTTTCAATTTCAACAAATGATACGAGTGGCTTATGATAAATAAAATATGATACAAATGCTTTGGTTTCGATGTTGTCAACATATCTTTGAAATACCGCGTCAATTGTTGTTTTTGATCGTGTTGTCGATTCAGTGCGATTGTTACACATTTTTAAATTGAATGTTGTATTGAGAAAGTCAATTGAAGGAACCGCTGTGTCCAATGCAAAATTTACGTTAAAATCGCCACTTAAAATCATTGGAGCTTTATCGTAATCTTTTCTAAGTATCCACGATACTTCTGGTGTATACTTTATTAAATTTTCGTGAATGAATTCCGTGATGCTATTTATTGATTTTTTTTCTGTCGATATTCACGACACTTTTCTGCATTATTTTTCGGCATAAATGCGGTAAATATTTAAAAATGAAAATATTTACGAATATAAAAATACACACGCGGTTGCTATTATGAGCGTCCCCAGCAAAACCTGCGTGACCGAAACTCTAACCCAATTACATTTTTTTGAATGTTACAAACACATATGCACGCAGGTTTTGCTGGGGCGTGACCGAAACTCTAACACAATTACACATATGCACTCGTATTTGTTTGAAAATCGACTTTTTTTTTGGTTCTCCGTCACCTTTGGAAAATGTGTAAACAGTAAGCAAACTTTATTAAAATATTTTCCCTCATTTTTGCATAAGTAAAATTAAACAAACGCCGTAGCCGAATGGGTTGGTGCGTGACTACTATTCAGAATTCACAGAGAGAACGTCAGTTCGAATCTCGGTGAAAACACCAAAATTAAGGAAAACTATTTTTCTAATAGCGCTCACCCCTCAGCAGGCAATGGCAAAACACCGAGTGTATTTCTGCCATGAAAAAAAGCTCCTCATAAACATATCATAAAATAAAATAAAATAACTGTATAAAAAAAATTTTTTTCTTGTGATTCGAACCAAGGATTTTGGATCGGAAGCTCACATTGCTAGTCGCTCGGCTACCGCGCCATGCTGTCGGCGCTGGCCTAAAAGTTATTTAGTTCGTCGCTACGTTTATATCAACATATAATATAACGCTTCGTAGCCAAGAGTGTCGCTTTTTTCGTTTCACTTTTTCTCAAATCACTCCCAACGATTCTAAAGAAGTTTTCACTTCAAAAAAAATCTTAAAACTCACACAACTCTATTAATTTTAATTCAATTACAGTCAAATATAGCTCATTCGACGCAAAATTTAGTTTACTATAACAGCAGTGTACTAAAAAAAATCCTCAATATCGGGTAATATCGTAAAAATTATGTCAAAGTTGAAAAAATAGAGAAAAAATAAAAAAATTCCAAATACTTCCGCCTACAGTCTCGTCAGTTGTCATTTCAGAAAAATTGTCAACACACTGTCAAAAAGGCTTGTTTTTGTTCTTTCGAATTACTATAAAAAAAAATTCGAAATCGGATGGAAATTGGCGAAGTTAGGAGTGATTCTTCACATCAACCTACTGAAAACGGTTTTATGGCCATAAAACGAGATTTGGGGGTGTATTGGAAATTTCTCCTCTACCATTTTTTTTAGTTTTACTATACCTACAAGTTGTACTAGGTCTCCATAAAAGTATAAAATTACTGTCGCACAATGTTTTCAATAATGTTAAGATCTGGGAATACAGTGGCCAAGCTAAAGTTTCATTGTTTTGGGACACAATCTAGGTTTTGAGCACACTTGGAGGGTGCGCTCTTTGGTGGAGGGTGCGCACTCATTTAAAGGTGATTTTTTTGTAATTTTGTAGGTTTTAGATGTGATACTTTTAGAGTAGCCCTTCGTTAGGTAAATTTACTTGCTGCATTGCCATTTCTTTTTTTTTTTTGCTGTGGGAAGGGCGGAATTTGATGCAATCGTAAAGATTTTGCGAGTTTCCTTTGGTGTCCAAGACATCGCAGTTCTGCCTTTGTAGTTCTTACCTTGTTTTACGTAAAGATCCACAAAGTTTGGATTTTCACCAATCTTTTTGGCAATTTAGCGACTTGAAAGTCCCTCTGAGGTCAAGATAGCGATTTGGCATTTTTTACGATCTGTTAAACCTTCCTGCTTTCCCATTTAATTAGAATTAATAAGTTTTCTACCAAACACAATGAATACTTCAAAAACAATTCCTTTTCACTGCGTTCATGAGCAAATAATGTACGCAAATTGAGTGCCTCTATTCAAGTAATCCAAGTTAAATGCAGTAAACAATTTTTTGATAGAAATTATGAGTGACAACTGATAGTATTGTTGTCTTTTTTAACGCTTGATTATTGCAGTGCTGCCATATTGGCATTTCTGAACGTTCTGTTTGCTATACAATTGTAGTTTGCGCGTCATGTCGCATTTACGAACACAGCCTGTATCTAGAAAAAAAATCCTGTCGCGAAATTCGCAAACTTGTCGATAAATCATGGTCCAGCGTTCGAAACATCATTATGCATTATTGCAATACTGGCCAAATAGCTCTGGAGAGCAGATCTGGTCGCCGAAAAACATTAACCGAACGACAGGAGCGAATTATGGAGTCCACGGTGGCACAAAATCCAAAAACTTCGGCTGTCAAATTGTGCAAGACTCTGCAAAATTCATTTGAAATCAATTTCAACCCCTATACTATTCGGAATACCCTACATAAGGCTGGGTATCATGACCGAGTTTCTGGGCACAAACTCTCCATTTCCAAGGTAAATAAGAAAAAGAGGCTAGAATTTGCTAAACAGCATTTAAATAAGCCCGATGCTTTTTGGAAAACCACCATATTTAATGATGAATCAAAACTCAATTTATTTGGGTCAGATGGAGCATAAAAGATTTGGCGAAAGCCAAATAAAGAGTTTGAAGAGAACAGCCTGCTCAAAACAGTTAAATACGGTGGAGAAAATGTGATAGTTTAGGGGTGTTTCGCGGCATTTGGTGTCGGAAAGCTCGTGTTCATAGATGAGGCAATGGAAAAGCATGTGTATCGCGACATTCTTAAAGAAAATTTAAGTCAAAGTGCCGAAAAACTGGGCTTTAATGGGACAACCTGGCAATTTTAACAAGATGATGGCCCAAAACATTCGTCTTATCTTGTGCAGGAGTGGTTGATATACCATAGCGAACAGCTCAAAACACACTCCCAATCGCCAGACTTAAATCCTATTGGGCATGTGTGGCATCGTCTGGAACGGAAGAAACGATCTCACCACATAACGTCAAGGATTCTCTAAAAGAGACAATGATTGATGAATGGAATAAAATAACACCTTCTGAAGCTTCAACTCTGGTAAATAGTATGAAGAGACGTTTGCAGGTCGTTATTCAGTCTAAAGGAGGATTAGCAGAATACAGCTGCAATGAAGCTAGCTTATTACGCGACCTGTGCCAATACTTTTTTGATGTGAATTCGTGCCTTATTTTACCTTTCAAGGTTGAGCTTGTAAACCTAAGTCAAAATTAATTTTTGTTTTTGTTCAGATATGTAATAAAAAAATACATTTAGAAAATACCGCTTTCTTTTTTTTATACTTTCATCATCAGAAGAGAAGTTTTAGCTCTGAGAACTTTGATTTTTCGAGTGTGCCAATACTTTTTTTACTCACTGTATATAGATATAGATAGCGTAGGTCTTGATGCTTACCCGATTAACAATTTTTCGTACTTACCAATAATATCGGCCATTTAAGCACTATTCCCATAAACTGTAGGGTAGTATTGTATGCTGCAACAGAAATCATAAAAAGGAAAAGTCCCTTTCATTATCCAACTTTTAAATAAATTGTACTCGAAAAATACCAAAAAATACTCTTTTTAACCAGGTCTGATGCTGAATTGGGATATTTACAGTAGAAGTTTTTTCCGAATGCTATATATTTTATTTTTGTTTTTTAGCCGGTACGCAAATTATTTTCACCATTCAAAATAAAAAAACATTTTCAAACTACATAATTACATTTTTTATTGTAAATAGAATATATCAGATTATAAGTTCAAACACACACGGAAATTCTAAGTGACATTTAATATTTCATTTAAACATCGTATGAGCGACCAAGATGTTAAAATTCCTTACAATATGAATTTCGTGAATCTATAAGTTTTTATTTAAATTACAATGCTATGCATTAGAGTTATAATAGGGGAAATGTATGGGTCAAAACTATTATTATTATTTTTTCACATTTTAGGTATCGATTCCATTCCACTTCTTAAATAAGTTCAAAGCCTAAAGCCTGCAATATTACATTTAGACTTTTAAACCTCTTATACCATATAAATATGTATAATATATATGGTACACCTTTTTTGGATGTTTGGCCGAGCTCCTCCTTCTATTTGTGGCGTGGGTCTTGATGTTGTTTCACAAATGGAGGGATTTACAGTTTTAAGCCGACTCCGAACGGCAAATGGTTTTTTATGAGCAGCTTTTTCATGGCAGAAATACACTTGGAGGTTTGCCATTTCCTGCCGAGGGGCGACCGCTGTTAGAAATAAACTTTTTCTACATTTTGGTTTTTCACGGATATTCGAACCAAAGTACTCCGAATTCTGAATGGTAGTCATGCACCACCCCATTCAGCTACGACGGTCGCCTCTTATGTAGTATATGTGTAATTGCGGTAGTCAAGAAAAAGGGTTTGAATATATATTATATTTAAGACACATACGATATACATATATGCAATTTTATATTGTACACAAATATTAAAAAGGTTCAGTTTACATATTTTCTGGAGCTCCTGCTTGAATTTAGCATCGTTTTGATAATGTAGACGAAATTAAGGAAAAGTTTTGGTTTATGGTATACAAAGACAAAAATTATCCGATTATGAGTAATTTAGTTATGAATAAGTTGCCTTGAAAAAACGATAGCAAACTTCAGCCATAATACTTTCAAAAGAATCCTTCTTTGCTCATATATAAAGTGATATTCAGACAGCATTGTCATAATAGCACATAAAAGCACCTATGAAGGTGAGTATAATGCTATTCGATGACCACAAAAGTTTACGTTCCACGGCATGCCACTAAATTGTAGCATATGGTTCAATACTTCAAAGTTATTTTCATATTGTCTTATAACGGATAAGACTAATCTGGGTGCATTCACTGTTCTAAAATCATTATTAATTTAAATGTCAGAGCGTAATAGGTTCGCAAAACCACATATATCTAATAAAATACATTTTTTTGGTGTCCTTCTTCATAAAACGCTCGTTAAGTGATTTTGTGTGAAAACAGTATATTTATTTCAAATATTAAAACACACTTTTTACGTGAATCGTTCAATAATTTGAAGCACTGCTTTGACTGGCTCATTTGGACGTTATGCGAACAGGAATACACGCTTATCTCTTGTAATAATTATAACAAAAGCACAACATGCTCAAAGTACAATTTTTTATACCATGTATTTTTTAAGTGGTGGGCTATGTGGTGAAGAAAGAAGAAAAGAAAATCATTTGACCAGCTACACTTATATTAAAAACTACTATTAGAAACTTATATTACGCATTGTAAATGGTTCCTTTTAAAAGTGTTATAAACATTTTTGAATACTACATTGTTTACCATATATCGATTATATTGGCTGAAAAATACATCATGAACATAACCCAATTTTAAACAAATGTTTGCCTCTTATATATTTCTATTTAACCTCTCTAGATCCTACTTACTTCTATTTCACCCTGCGTAACATTTTCTATAGCATTTGTATGGTCTTCCGATACCTCATGCTGCATTACATTGTGCTCGAGCGCAAGGTATTCAACTCCTATACTCGCCTTTACGGCTTCCATATTTGAAGAGTGATAATTTGGAAAATTAGGTATAGCTGTTTTGGCGGCGGTACTTGTATTAAATGTGGTAATAGGTAACGTTTCACTACTCGGAGCAGCTGAAATTATGGTTGGCGAGCAACTCAAGTTTTCCAACACATTGTCCATGTCAACTTGTAGCTCGTTAATTTTGCTAACAATCTGTCTGAGTAGAGCATCTTCTGGCTGCTTCTGGTTCAAGTCGATCTCGCTCGCTTTCCGCTCTTGTCCATCATTACAATGAGTTGTCGCACATATACCTTCGTACGGGTGTGGAGTTATATTAGTATCTGTTGTATTCATTACTCGTTGGATTTCAATATATTCAGCATCTTGAATTACAACATTCCCTTGCCTATTTTGTTTGTAAATAGGCGACACCTCCTCTTCGTTTCCAGCACTTGGGATATTAGTACATGTGGTTACAATTTTCCTGCCATCTCTGTAAAATTTCGTTCTGATTTTATTGTAATAATTTAATTGAAAAAGGCGGTACCTACCCTTCATTTCTTATTTCACGTAACATAGTGTTGATATCAGTGCATCGAATAATTGGATTAAGGGGACCTGCGAATTTAAACATACTTCAATGTTAATTTAAACTATACGAAAAAACGCTAATAGAAAATGTTTTTGTATTCCCCACATAGATAATTGCTTTAAGCAATATAATGAGGATCCTATTGAAAACATCTAATTGTTGCTCCTGTCGTAGCAGTTTCCAAATCTAGTCCAGTGCAGTGAAGTCATCGGTCGTCGTCGTCTATAACATCCAGCGGTAGGCTCAGAAAACAGGATATTTCGACAGGTGAGTGGCTTCCCAGATTTCGGTAACGGGCCCACTCTTCCTGCTTTCTACTTGTCACCTGCAGGCTTTTGAAGGTTTTAGGGTTTCTGAGACCAACTTTTATTGTTGTAGCAACTTACCAAACCCCGACAGTGCGATGAAGTCAGTGCCGGTCGACTTCGTCTAGCTCATCTTGCGGTAGGCCCAGGAAACATGCTGTATCGACAGGTTGGGTCTAGACGGACAGGGGGGTTAGTTGTAAACGTAGTAGGTAGGACTTTAGTCTGCTACAGTATCTGGAACGCAATTGAGCCAACGTTACGCGAGTCGCGCGTTCGTTCTCGTGCAGAAGTTCTTCGTCGGTAATAGGTGGTGGTTGGACTCCGATAACGGCGTTCAAGGGTCGGGAGTTTAGGAAGGTGGTGTCTCCCGATGAATGTCATTGAGCTTCTGTTTGTACACTTTCCGGTCCAGTAGTCGTAAGTGCGTTTTGCCCTGGATATCGTCAGAGTAGTTGAAGATACGAGCCTGGGAGGTGGCTCAGGGTCTAGCAAGTGTCTGCAGAAATGATAGCCCTAGCAGAAACTCCTGAGCATTTTATTGTGCTCCTTGACGGGGAGCATTCAAACCTCATTGTAGTATTTTAACATGTCTGTAGCTTTATCCACTGCGAATCAATTTGATCTTTAGCTGTAGTTTGACCTCCTTCATCCAGGTGGTGAAGAAGAGGGTCGACGTTGGATTTAGTGGTGGAAAGTTGGAGATTTCTCGCAGTGAGAAAGACTGGTGAAGTAATCGATATTTTGCCGCACAGACCATCATTTCATTGCCTGACACCAATATCGAACAATCGTGAGCATAGGAGATCAGGGAGACTCCCTCTAGTGGTAGGGGCAGCTTCGATATGTAGAAGCTGAAAAGCAAGAACGATAGGACACCACCCTGTGGAGTCTTTCAGCAGGAATGAACCGAGCCGTAGCAGCTGTAAGCACCTTACGGAATGCGCGTATCTCTACGCATACCTTGGTGGGGAAGAGAGTGGGAGAGCGAGAAAAGTGTTTTCGGAAAATTCAACGAAGCCGGCCCAATTAGGTTTGTTAAAGTTAACGTATTACCCTTGATTCGGGGAACCGAAGTTGGCAGGTCTCTCAGTTGATAATGGGCAGATAGTCTGAAGTCAATTATAGCATAGGTCGCTCGGATATGCTATTTATCAGACCAGCGCTAGGAATTGTTAGGTCAGGCGAGCTGCTGCAATTACCCATTATCCTGCGGGGGGCGTCGACGTTCACTGTGGAGAATGTTGAATCGTCTATTTGCTCTAGTGTTGTTCCCTACGATAGTTTGGCAGGCTTGTGTGCGCCTACAAGTCACCTACAACCAATCGGTTTTCACGACTAATGAGCACACTAATTTCAGAGTGATATCATATCGGGCAGCAATTGACAGGGGGTAGGCCATCACCACGGTCTCGCTCGCGATCTTGTCTGTGCACGTTATAGCCCTCTCTGGTTATCAGGATTCCATGTCGGCTTATGAAATCATTTACCTCATCAATCTTGCTCATGAGCCTGTTGCAGCTGAACTGAAGGAGGTTAAGGGTCCTCGGGATGGCGGTCGCTATTCGGGGTGTGAGAGACGCTTGATGTTGTCTGCGTTGGCCCTGCTGTGCTTTCCGCTGTTGTTGTTGCAGCCTGATGGTGGTGGGCAGGCGCACCACAATGGGCGGTTGCGAGTACAAAGCTCTACAGCAAGGATCAACGTAAGCACGTGTCTAGTTTCGGGTGGTGAGTTGGCCAGAGCGCCTCCGAAAATGGAACCAGCCATTGCAGAAATTGCATTTGACTGATGGCAGATTCCGAGGTACTCTTGTCTGAAACACGGAACAGACTCTGCGGGGACTAAAAGCTGCACGGAAGTTGGTTTGAGAAGCAGGAGGGGGCTGGCCACCGTCATTGCTGGAGAAAGTAAGTGGTAGCATAGTTTTTGGAATCCGGAGAACGCAATAAGAAATGTCGGCTAAAAGAACTTGCGCATCTCTGTGGATCCGATGAAATACAATCACCGAATTTGATTGCCACACTGGGATTATGATACGTATGCTTGAAAAGGGACTTTACCGTGAACCAGAGCTTACTCACATAAGGGCAGAAGTTTTAGGTATTCATATGCTCAACCCATTTTGTTTGATTTAGGCAAATGTAAGGTTAGGCGAGCTATTGCAGTTATCCAATATCATTAGAGGTGCCGTTGTGATTGTTGTTCTTCTTCCTTCTCAGCTAATAAAGGGTGATCAGATTGGAGGGTTTTTCTGACAGATCACCCGTGACTACTATCAAACTAAATACAATACTCATTGACATTCTATCATGGAAAGACTTACGCCTATACAAATTTACAAATCGTACATTTTTATTACGAAAATCGACGCTCTGTGATAAGTGTTCATCGCGCGCACAGGCCAACTTATGATGTTCAGCAATGACGGCCTAAAAAGGGCCTGTGTCTACGTCAATAAGCAAAATTCCAGTATTGGGGCTAGAGAGTAAGCTATTCAAAAACAGCCATTACTTCCATTGAAGACAACCGTTTGGTGCAACCTATGGGCTGAAGGAATCATCGGCCCATAAGTTGGCGTCAATGTAACAGTGAATGGCGAACGCTATCGCCCCATGATAAACGACATTTGGTACCAACAAGACTTCGTAACTCGTCATACCGACTTTGAAACAATGGATTTACTATGTCGTCGCAGTCGTTGGCCACCACGATCTTGTTATATCACACTTTTGGACTTTTATTTGTGGAGGTATGCAAAGTCTAAATACTTTGTGGATAAATAGGCTTCGATTAAAGCATTGGAAGCCAACATTACTAAAGTTATTCACGAGATACTGGCCGACGTTCTCCTGCGAATCATTCAAAATTAGTGTTTAGGGATGGCTGAATCATGATGCAGTTGAGGCCAACATTTGAAAAGGATTATCTTAAAAAAATAAATATCATGAAAGGTTATACACAAAAATAATAAAAATAAATGAATTTTCGTTATTTTATTTTATTTTAAAATCCAATACCTGTAAATTGATCACCCTCTAGCTGTCCTCTGCCCTCATTTGGCAGGCTAGAGTGCCAGATATCTTAATGGTTAATGAAGTCACCAATTGCCTATCGGTTTTCATCTCGTATGTCAGGGTCATATCCTGGACGGATGCAGGGCTCTACAGAAAGGGCCATAGCATCTCCCAAAATAGCTGCAGCTGTTGATTGGATGAGAGAGAAGGGGAGTTATGTTGCTCTGGTGAGATACAGAAAACCGGGAAGGCTCCGTTTTGGGCTTCTTAGAAGAGGCTCTGGCGCGGTGAACGAAGTTGAATCCGTAAAGGAAGCGAAAGCGCAATTTATACCACGGTACCTACAGTCAAGAGCAAGTTTTGAACCCGAAAACTAGCAAAATTAAGGCCGACGCTTCGATTATTGTCAAGTTAACCTCTCCTAATTTACGCAAATAAATGATTGACCAAAGCAGGACACGCATTGCTAAAAACTGCGTTGTGATTAAAAAAAAATACAAAAATATTTTCAGTTTTCTCAAGGCGCAGACAAATCTTCATAATTCTCTCTGTCCTAGCGATGCACTTGATTATGTGCCATCTATGAAAATGGTGAGAAATTTAGTTGGAACCGACGAACAGAATCTAATTTTTCGCAGCGATATTTAAATTATTAATTTTTCGTTTCCTTGTTGTTAATTTTCTGACATTTCCAATTACAAATTTTTCTTTTGTTGTGTTATTCCAAAATGTTGATATAATATTACTTTTAGATCTATTACACTGTGCGACAGTGATATTATACTTTTATGGAGACCTAGTACAACTTGTAGGTATAGTAAAACCAGAGAATGTTAATGCAATGAGAAGGAGCAAATGTTAAAAGAGCTTTTTTCGAGTTCTAATTTGTAGATTCATAATAAGGTCATTTCAAATTCAACTTTCCTCACGAGTGGCGAATTGCAGATATTTAACACGCAAGTGGAGGGTTTCTATATTTACTTACCACGCTAGGACAGCAATTCAGATTTTTTCTGCGTTTACCAAACTACTGAGGAAGTTCATAAGATTTTTCGGCACACTACTAAGGAAATCGAAGCGAATAAATTTGCGATTAAGAAGGTCGCGCGGCAGTTAGTTTGTGGTGCAGAAGCTAAAGTCGACGGAATTATTCGTTTTGTTTTTTGGCACGTATATAATTCAGGTTCAAGTCCTGAAGTCATATTTTTTTTCTTGCACATTTTTTTTTACAATTCAAACCAGGAAAGTTTGGTAAAATTTTTGAGTTTATTTTAATTAAAATTTCTTTAAAATACTGTTTTTTTTTGTATTTCATAAATGGAAATTTCTTTTCGGTATAAAATAGTTCATACTGGATATGACCTGATTTTTATATAAATCAATCAAAACAGAAAATATGTACATATGTATTTAATCTCTTTCATCAAATCCAAATTATATTGATGAGAAAATATCATTCTAATATCCGTCCAGAAAGCCAAACGCGCATACACACATACATATGCATATAATTACGCATACAAACTTTCAACTAACGCAGAATATGTGCATATAAAACTGCGAATCGAATAAATGAGTGATTTAGAAAAGTTCATTACTAATTGTAGTTTAGCACAATCGTGAAAGACGTGTCGTGTATGCAGTACATCGTCCCACGTTTGACTTAGGTTCAAATCCTGTACCCACTTTTCTTTGTTCGATATTTTTATTTCATTTTTTATATTTGGTTTAATTAGAATTGATTTTAAATAGTGTATTCAGCTTTTCTAATACCTGTTTTTTATAAATTTATTTTCTATATAACATTATTAATACTTCATTTGAATTAATTTATATGTAAAACAGCCATAATGGCAATCATATGAATATGCATTCCTATATTTAATCTCTTCAGTCAAATCTGAACTGCTTACATACACATATTGATGAGAAAATATTCTAATATCCATGGATGCATCCAGAAAGTCAAACGCGCATAAACGCATATGTATACAAATATATACAAACCTTCAACGAACGCAAAATGTATGCATATAAAAAATAACAACTGCGACCGTCTTCTTGTCGTCAGTGAAAAGATGGGATATGTATACCCTATGAGCAAAAAGAACCGGGAAGGTGATGTTTACTGTTTTCTTCGATTTCCAAGGCATAGTCCACCATGAGTACCTTCCATCGGGCCAGACAGACAATAGAGAATATTATTTATCCGTTTTGAAACCTTAGAGAGATGCTGTGTGTTGCAAACCGCCGGAAATGTGAGCAAACAATTCTCAGATTTTGCATGAAGATAACGCGCCATCGCACTGATCAAAGAGAATACAAATCGGCCTGCCGGGGGTGTTTGGAGGAGTGGGTTAAACGTTGGCACATGTGTGTTGCTTCAGACGGGTCATATTTTAAAGGAGATAATATAAATTTGCCTTAAATTTAACTCTGTTTTGTTTAATTTAAACATTCCCGGTACTTTCTGATCATAAGGTACATATATGCGGCTTTGCGGACAGCAATGTGTGATTCGCTGGAAGTGGCATTAACTCGCGACTGTCGCACAGTTAGAAGACATATTTACATACATATAAGGGTGCATACATACATACGGAGCCGCGGCCACTCGACATGACAAAAATTTAAGATTTATCAAATATTGGCAAATAATTCCACGCGAAATATTCCAATATTGACTATTTTCGAATGGTCGCGAAAATTGGCATATGGGCGGCTCGTTTTATGAATGACATTGAAATATGAGCTCGAACTTATGAATGAACTTTTTGTTTTTGTTCTAAATTGTCAGCGCCGTCGCTGATAGAATCATGGCCGCGGCGACTGCGTCTACGAATGTATTTTGTTTTTGTAGTCGCTAGGCTTAGATTTTAGCTTTGGGCGACATGCGCATGTGAGGTATGTGTTTTTGTTGTGTTCTAGAACATTTTAGAATGTGTGGTGGCAAAGCGGCCATCGCGTTGCGCTTGCTGTTGCTTTTGCGTCTATCAAAGTATTGTGTTTTTGTAAGTATAATATTAGGAATATCGACTGGTGAAAGACAAAAGTACACGGAAGCAAGAAGGGAGCGCTGTGCTCGCGCATATATGCATGAATGTATGAACGTGCATGGATGTTGTAACATATGAATACAATTATTTTGTAGGAAGTTTAGAAGGCAAGTAGGTATACTCGTATATGTATGTATATATGCTAGGGCATAAAGTGGGTATATATACATACATAGAGCAGAATTGTTTTTGCACTTGTTAGGAAGAAACTAGTTCACTAGTGCGTATGTGTATTTGATTTCTTGTAAGAATGTGATGTGCTGTGACATGTGTACATATGTACATAAGTCAAGGTTATTTGGGCATACTTTGCATATGTGATATGATGTTCTTGCGCTTGTGCATTATTGTTTTTCATATACAAATGTACATACCTACATATGTATGTAAATGCTGTCGAATACATAAACTATAAATTGACATACAATATAAAATAAGTGTTGATTTATCTTAAACCGTTCTTTTTTTCTGAATGCAAATACCTCCTATTGACATGTACATACATATTATGTACTTATGTATATTTCATATACCATCATTTATTTACATATAAAGTATACGTTCATTTATATACATATGTGTGTAATGAAAAACTTCATGAATTACTTTCAGAACTTTATTAAAATTTATTCGCGTCGCGCGCATGCACAAAACCTTTTGTTCACAACGCAGGCGCAGAAATAAACGCTCTGCGTATTTATCCTCCCCACGTGACTCGCCATCAATTCTCGGTGCAAATTTTTTTTTTTTTTGTTTTTAAATTTTTTTTTTAATGTAATCGTAAAAAAATTTGTAATAAATTTTATGTATCCGCTTATCATTTCAAAAGTAACAAAATGGTAAAAAAATAAGCAGTGGAAGAAATAAACGCACCGCCTATTTTTCCTCGCCACATGTTAGACTCGAGTTCAATTCCCGGCGCAAACTTTTTTTTATAAATTTTATTTTTTAAAATCGTTTTTTTTTTTAATGTATTATAATTGAAAAAAAAAAAATTTTATGTAATAAATTTTACGTATTCGCTTATTATTTAGAAAAAAAAAAAAAAAAAAAGTACAAATTTAATTGGTTTAATGTCGAGGTGAGAAATGTGTTGTGTGTTGAGGTGAAAGATGTGTGGTGTTTCTAATTTTTGTGTGGGCAAAAGTCAGTGAGGTGTCTATAAACTCGGTGTGCTAAATGACCTTATTACGAATCTTTCAAATCTCAATTGTACTAAAAAAAGCTCACAGTAACATTTGCACCTTCTCATTGCATTAACATTCTCTGGTAAAACTAAGAAAAATGGTAGAGGAGAAATTTCCAATACACCCCCAAAATCTCATTTTATGGCCATAAAACCGTTTTTCAGTAGGTTGATGTGAAGAATCATTCCTAACTTCGCCAATTTCCATCCGATCTCGAATTTTTTTTTTATAGTAGTTCGAAAGGACAAAAACAAGCCTTTTTGACAGTGTGTTGACAATTTTTCTGAAATGACAACTGACGAGACTGTAGACGGAAGTATTTGGAATTTTTATATTTTTTCTCTATTTTTTCAACTTTGACATAATTTTTACGATATTATCCGATATTGAGGATTTTTTTTAGTACACTACTGTTATAGTAAATTTAATTTTGCGTCGAATGAGCTATATTTGACTGTAATTGAATTAAAATTAATAGAGTTGTGTGAGTTTTAAGAATTTAACCACGCTTTTAACTCTAATTTGAATTATTCTATTTGTATCTTAATTTTTGATTTAATTCTGTTCTGAGGTAGTTGACTATGATTGATCGTTCGATTTGCTATTACTTCATTATAGATCTCTTTGTGATAACATTTATTTTCTACTTTTTAGTTCGATTAGCAATAAAAGCGCGTTTTTTAGTTTTTTTTTTAATATTTTTTATTTTCTACTTTTTAGTTCGATTAGCAATAAAAGCGTGTTTTGTAGTTTTTTTTTTAACTAGTTTTTTTAACTTCCTAACACTTTACTTAATGTAGAAATTTTAAGTTTAGTTATGTTAAGTCATTGATTTTGTATGAGTTTACGTGAAAAAATCTGTGTATGCCGGGTTCCGATTGCTATTTGGGAATCCTAAAACTCTTTTTTATCGATTGAAAATCTAAAGCTTTGCAGTTATCGACCTTCATACAGAAGTAATCGGAAGAGAGAACTTCGTTCTCGGAGAAGGAACCTGAGAAACGGTTACCCCATCCAAGGAAGGCAACGGGCGCGCAAATTACCCACTCCCGAAATATAGAGATAACAACAGAATATACTGACATAATTAACATTCAACAGACTTTTTTCCATTAAATAGTTAATTGAAGGTCGAGATTCGTTTTTATGAATGAAAATTATTGTTATCATTGCAGTCAGTGAATTAATGATTCGATATATTCGTGTTATATTTAATTCCTTTCTTATCGACTGTGAGTCTAACGCTATGCAGTTATCGGCCGTGATAAAGAAGTAATCGGGATGAAGAACTTATTTCGTGGAGGGAGCCTGAGAAACGGCTACCCCACTCCTGAAACGGAGAGGTAACAACAAAATATACTGACATAATCAATATGTTACATACTTTTTACCATATAGATCATTGATTGAAGGTACAAGGTTCGACCTTATTGTTTTCATTTAGTCAGTGATTTATAGTCCGATTTAATTGTGTTATATTTAATTCTTTCTTTACCGACTATATGTCCAAAGATAGGCCAGCATTGGCCTTGACACAGAATAGATACTCTCAGCACTGAAAAAGGAGACCGTGGATTATATTGACACAATCAAAACGGGATGTAAAGTTCCAGTTTGGTTTTTTTAGTTCATTTTTGTTGTGAATTGTACTTGAATCGATAAAATTTTATAAATGAAATTATACAATAGTAATGATAAATTCATTTTTTAATTGCCAAAATTTTGTTCCGTAAAATAATTTCAAAATTTATGTTTTGATTATTTTATTGTAATTAACAAAATTACATCTTATATGAAAATTATTTCATCTTATATGAAAATTGAATAGAGTAAATTTACGTGTATGAGACTTGTAGTATCTACGGATGTGTAGAGACTATACAAAGTGAGAATGCAACTACCCTGAAAACGTTTTAGCCTTCTATTCGTACTGCAGTGCCGCGTGCCCGAGGAAGTTCGAATTCGAAAGAGTAAGTCGTAGACTCCCGAAATCAGTAAGAGTAACTCGGAGAGTGCAGGCATGCGCAGACCGCGCGTTAGCTCTGTCTTTCTTACTCTTCTACAGAAGATCTAAAAAGGAAATATTAGTCCTGGCAATCCTAATAAGGATAATGAAAAACTTTTATCAAATTATTGCATTGTCATCGGTCCTTGATAGGTGTGCAAACTTCCAAGTCGCTCAGATTTTTAGAAGCCAGTGAAAATTAAGCTCAAAGATTCCGTTACATTCATTCATAAATACATACATACATATATACATGTATACAACCCGAGCTAATAAAAGCGTGTTAAAAATACAACCACTTTTAAATAATTTTATCCCAAAGTTTCAGGCGTGTTACAAACCAAATGGTAAAATTTCTTTCGACGAATGCATAATTCTATGGCGAGAGCGGCTATGCTTTAGGACGTACAATCCGGACAAAATTATGAAATATGGATTACTAGTACGCGGAGTCTGCGAAAGCAAATCTGGTTATATAAGGTTGTCAAAAAAGTCTTGCGGTATTTTTATTGAATTTTCAATTGTTCATAAAATTGGTTATAATAATGCGATTTAAGTCAAATATGCGCCGTTTTGTTCAATGACGAGTTCCCAACGAGATGCCAACTTCATAATGTCCCTCTTATAGAAGCTCGCTTCCCTATTGTCAAAAAACTCGGAGAGCCAGTTTTCACAGGACTCTCTTGTGGACAACTTCCGACTACCAAGCTCGTTCGCCATGGACAGAAATAGGTGGTAATCACTTGGTGCGAGATTCGGACTATACGGTGGATGCAAAAGAACCTCCCATCCGAGCTCCCGGAGCTTCTGGCGCGTCACCAAAGATGTGTGTGGCCTGGCGTTGTCCTGATGGAAGACAATTCGGCCTCTGTTGATCAAAGATGGCCTCTTCTGCATGAGTGCTGCATTCAAGCGGTCCAGTTGTTGGCAGTACAGGTCCGAATTGAGCGTTTGGCCATGGGGGAGCAGCTCATAGTGGATGATTCCCTGCCAATCCCACCAAACACACAGAAGAACCTTCTTGGCCGTCAATCCAGGCTTGGCCACCGTCTGGGCAGCTTCACCGCTTTTCGACCATGACCGTTTGCGCTTCACGTTGTCGTAAGTGACCCACTTTTCATCGCCAGTCACCATCCGCTTCAAAAACGGGTCGATTTTGTTGCGATTCAGAAGCGATTCGCATGCATCCATACGGGCAAAAATGTTTTTTTGCGTCAAGTCGTGTGGCACCCATACATCGAGCTTCTTTTTGAATCCAGGCTTCTTCAAATGGTTTATAACGGTTTGATGACTCATGCCCAGCTCTTGGCCGATGCTACTGCTGCTACTATGCCGGTCTCTTTCGATCAATTCAGCGATTTTATCGAAATTTTTGACGACAGGCCTTCCGGACCGTGGCGCATCTTCGATCACCTCTGCACCAGAACGAAAACGTTGAAACCATCGTTGTGCGGTGGAAATGGAAACTGTATCGGGTCCATAAACTGCACAAATTTTATTGGCAGCATGAGATGCATTTTTGCCTTTATCGTAGTAGTACTGTAACATATGCCGTATTTTCTCTTTATTTTGCTCCATGTTTGCGACGCTATAACTCACGAACGACTAAAAGCAAACAGCAATTAATTAAACACGTGTTAGCACGTGAAAAGAGCTTTCCAAAACGCTCTAGCGTGAACCGATGCGACGAATACAACTAGAACTACGCGCTTGCAAAGACAAGCTTGCGGAAATACCGCAAGACTTTTTTGACAACCTTATATTATAAACATTGAAATATACTCAGGAATTGGCAAAAAATTAGAGGACACTATGCTTTCTGTTTTACGTCCAGTTTTTGATAAGTGACACCATCTATATCAAGACAATTATTACAATTGTGTTAAAACTGCTGAATTGTTGTTAAAAAAGAAAATAAGAGTGAGTGAAACCGTAAGATTAAATAGAAGTTTTCCTACAAAGCTAAAAAATTGTATAGGAAAAATGAAGTATGTTTTCGTCGAAAAGATGACGTTCTCCTACTCATATTACATAACAACATATCCGGCAAGTTAAAATGATAAGTACAATCCATAGCGCAGATATTATAACAACTAATAAACTAGATAGAAAAACTAAGAAATATATCAAAAAACCTTTGTGCAATAACAGAGTACAACAAACATATAAAAGGCGTTGATCGGGCAGATCAATACCTTTCTTACTACGCAATACTTCGAAAAACTGTAAAATGGACAAAGAAAACGAAAATGTATATCATAAACATTTAACAATTTTACTATGTTTAATGCAGTAAATCAAACCAAAAAGAAAAACTACAAGGACTATTTCTTGTCTGTAGCAATAATATGGACAACTGCAGAAATTGATTAAGAACAACCAACCCCATCAAGAGGCACTGTTGCAACCATATACCAGCCTGGTAGATTGTCCGGAAACATGAAACAGCACACCCCTTAAGATATAAAAGCAAAAGCAAAGAAACAATTTCCCACAAGAGTATGTCATGTTGGAAAATCTCACAATAAAAGAAGCGAAACACGATATATCTGTAATTTTTGTAAAGTACCATTACACAAAGGTAACTGTTTTACAAAATATCATAGAATAAAAAACTATTAGACTTACTCTAACTAAATAAAAAAAGATGTCTTCAAATATATATATTATTAGATTTCAAAAAGTAATTTTCAGGTCTAAAATCACCGGTCTTTTAGTAAACTTCAGCAAGATTGCCGGGAGGCATTGTGTTAACTTCGCTTTACCGTTATCTCTGCTTTGCAATAATCACTTTATGCTTTGGTTTTATCATTAAGTAAACAATTTTTGTTTTATTCGGACTTCAATTTTAAATACTGTGTTTTTAAAATGCCTGACAAAAGATTTCTTATTGCGCGATTATTATATTATAATTACCACTTTGGTAAAAGTGTTCAGGAATTGTCTGACATGTTTTCGGTAACACTTCAGACCGTTTATAATGTTATATGTAAACAACGCGGAAAAAGAGGGTAGATTAGAACAAAAGCGTGCAGGGCAGGTGGACCTAAAACTAAAATTATTGGATTAAAATCCGAGAATTTCCTTGAGAACGCTTGCAAAGAAGCTTAACGAAGAGTGTGGTATTGTTGTCTCTCATGAATCAGTGCGTCAAGGCATTCTGCACTACAAATATTCATCGAGATCAGCACGCAAGAGACTATTGATATCTGCACAAAATGCGGAACGCCTGTCTTTTTCTTTGAATCACATTTCCGAACCAGAAGATTATTGGGATAACGTTATATTTTGCGATGAGACAGAGATAATGCTGTAGTACAACGTTGGACCGACTAGAGTATGACGCAAGCCCTTGACATAAAATCCAAATATATGTAATTCATATGATTAAATTTTCCATTATGGTTTGGGAGCGCATTTGAAGGAAAGAAGTAGAAGACTTTTCGTTTATTGACGGCACAATGGACGCCAAACAATATTTAAATATATTGAAAATAAACTAAAACAAAATTAGTGGGCAGTGCTGAAAAAATTGGGTTTATAACTAATATTAAACCAAATTTTCAATTTTACCAAGATAACGATCCAAAGCAAAAAGAGCATAGTGTGCAGAAGTTATAAATACACCGACCCAGAGTCCCGACATAAACCTGATTGAAAATTTGTGAGCCCTTTTGAAGAAAAGTACATATAGTAGTGTATTACTCATTGACTACTTTTATATGAATGACTTAAGGTGAACTTTATTATATCACCAATTACCCATACTTTCTTTTTCCAAACATAACTTAATTTTCTTGACGTTTGACTTCTCAATGACTGACAATTGGTGTCAGAAGAGGGCTGGTTGAATAAAGTCTCAAGAACAGGGTCGTGAAAAAGACAAAGCTAAACGAACTCAAGGGTCAGAAGCTTAAGAAAAAGTTGGAACAGCGTGGCTTGTTAACTACTGAGAACAAGGCAGAATTACAAATACGGCTGCGCGAAGCTATGGAGGTAGCGGGCGTCGATGTAGACGAATATGTGTTCCTGTTAAAATCTGAGGAGTCATCGACTAAAATGGAACATCGCGATCTTTGCAAGTTGAATCGGAAATGTCATCACAGGTGTCACAAATGCCAGCCGAGTTGTCGTTAAAGTTAGATGTGCAACTGGAAACACAGGATACGCATACGAATATATCTAAGTTAGAAGCTGAGAAGACATATATGACGTCACAATTGAAAACGACTCACGCCGAGGTAGACCTAGTGAAGACTCGTCTATATGAATTGCAATTGAATCGTCCGAATATGGCCCGAAAGAATAGGACCATCATTCGACGGCTCTGTACCATTCCCCTTATTTATGTTAATTTGTGTTAATCAGTCTGACTTCCGTGAACGTTTTCTCTCTATCCAGTTAAATGCAACTGAGATAGATGGTATACACCTTTTTTTCTAAAAGCTGTTTTCCCAGTTCTGCTTACATACACTGTTTTAATATGATACTAACAACGTCCGTTTTTCCAAAATATTGGAAAACGGCTAAAATTTTGCAGATAACTGAAACCGACGGTGAACTCAGATCAATCGCAATTTTAAGCTATGTTTCGACGGTATTCGAATCACTCACGTTTTTCTTTGTAAGAGCTCTCTTTGACACAAGCGGCGATCTGGGTTTCGAAAAGGACATAATTGTATAACTGCGCTTATTGACGTTGACGAAGTTATTCGTGAGTCTATTGACGATGAAAAAGTCACTTTCCTTTAATTGCCTCTTTTCTAAAGGTCACATATATCTGTAGTGGGCCACAGACATTATCTGTTTTACGAGTAGAAATAAACAGGAAAGTTCCGCAAGGATATATTCTTTACTGAAATGCGCTATCATTCGTTCGCAAATCATGTCCTAATTTATCGACCTTGCAAGCTGAGTGATATAAATGACTGTGTTCTTAAAATCAACCAAAATTTATGTCGCATTAATAAATGGGCATCCCACAATGCACTAGGTTTTAACCTTAAGAAATCTGAAGTGGTTGTTGTTTTCAGAATACTCCTCGACACTTCAACTTTTCCAAAAATCGTACTTGACGGCATTGGAATCAATTATGTGCATGCGGCTAAAAATCTCGGAATCATTTTTAACCAAAGACTAATCATAGGTAAGTTGTACGGAATGCTTTGCAAGCTCTGGACTATGCAACACTTTACTCCTCTACGCATTCGCATTCTAATGGTTAAAATATATGTCATGCCATCCTTATTGTATGGTTGTGAAATCTTTGTAAATTATGGTTATGGATCAAGGCAAGAGACCACGTCTATCATCCTGCTGACCTTTCTATTCCATGTCCATGGATAAGCTTCCTCGGTTTCGATCTTACTACTGTGCCACACCGGAACCTTATTTATTTATCTTCATGAAACCATTTGTAGCTCTTATGAAGAGCAGGATTGGTCCACTCCGCACGTCAGAGAGTTATGTAAGAGAATTGAAAAAGTATTTACCTAGACAACCCGCTTTGATTTTAGCTATGGCTGGACAATTGCAAAGAAAGTGATCAACTGTTTCTTCCTCTTCCTCATCTCTAAAACTGCTACAATACTTATGGGAGAAAACTCATAGTCTCAAGGAATGCCTGGACCTTCGAGATATCCTCCTTTGAGAGGCTAAGCAGTTCCTTTGTCTTTTTTTTTGTTTATTTGCGGCCATAGTAACCAGACTTGTATGCATGTACCTTTATCTTTCCATTCCCTTTTGGCCTCTTGTTTAATGTTATTCTTAATTATTAATGTGCTCGTGGGCATAAGTAACCCAATTGTACTTCCATCACTGAGCAGTTGAAGAGTAATACCGTTGTTGGATAGCTCATCGGCTTTACAATTTCACTCAATATCTCTGTGCCCCGGAACACAAATAAAGCTGACCTTGAATACGACACTAATATCATTTAGGGCTGCCCGGCATTCCTGTACAACCTTCGATCTTTGTAAAGCCGCATGCATTAATTTAATAGCCGCCTGGCTATCCTAGAATATATTTATAATAGTTTCTGTTATGGTATGCGTATTTAGATACGTAGCCACTTCTTATACAGGTTCTTAGAATTCTCTTCCCTACCAAAATTTAGTATCTGTAAGTAGCATGAACATACGTACAGGCGAACTTAAGAGATATGTTAGTACTAAAACAGATAACATGAACTCATAGTGATTTTTCTTGTTCCTTTAAATGTTAACTTAGTATGTTCCTCAATGTAACTTGAAATACCTATGCAAACTTTATCCTGAAAATTGTAACCTATTGTGACTAGCACTAATAATTGTAAGGTTTACCCTGGCTGTGTTAGGAATGAATCTCTAAATAAATAAGTAAATAAATATCTCTAATAATGTCCTGCAATAGGTGGATGATTATTTATTTTATTAACAAATAGTTTATATTAGCACAAAGTCAATAGTCAGTGAGAACTTTTGTGTTGTTTGACAAAAATTAAATAAGTCGAAAATACCTTGAGAAAATTTTTTTCTTAAATACTTAAATGTTTTTACGATGATTGTTTTTGGTATAAAAACCACTTAACTACTCTAAAATAAGCATTGTCGCATTTCGTTCTCACCATCAGTTTTAATATTCTTCTGCGCTTCATCTAATACTTCTTGAGTATGCTCTTCAGCAATTCGTCGAATATTATCTATATCGTAATCTGTATGTACTAATTGCGAAACATCATTTGGTATTCGTGAGGGCGTATTAGTGGATGCAGCCTGCTCGAAACTGGTCACAGATTCTGTAATGAGTGTGTCAATTTTAGAGTCCCTTTCAAATAGTTTTAATATATCATACTACTTGTTTCCAAATTATTTTCCACTTCAGTTGGCATTATATTTTTATTCCCGTTATTAATTTTATAAATTTTACTTTGTCTTGTTTGTTCATTCGTCGGTAAAGAATCATTCAAAACAGAAATGTCGTTTATAGCTGTTGGTGCTTGTTTGCTGTCATCATAATAAATTTCAATGCTTTGATTTAAATGCAATTCAAATTCACTAAACTCAGACTCGTCTAGTTGACTTTTAGCAATGCGTTGTTCCATGTTATCTTTTACAGCTTCCATATTAAATATACATTTCTCCATAACGTCAGTTCTATTGATCTTGCTCAGAGCATGTTCCAAGGCGTTACCCGTAGCTTTGTGTCCTTGTTGGCGCAGCCAAAGGTGTAACATGACCGTAGACTTCTGAGATGTAGGTTCAGTGTATTCCGCATTGATACTCTCGATATCGGCCTCGGGTACACCTAATTCTTTGGCCAAGCGCATCCAGTCGTCATCAATCAAGTCACATATATCTGATAAGTGCATATCGGCTTTGTGTATAACGTTTCTGCCGTCCGGATGAACATGCAACGTTATGCCCTGGTTAAGTCCTGCCTCTCTAGCATCTATTGCCCCTTCTACTACAGTAGAAGGTTTAAATTCTATCGACTTAATACCAGCGTTTAATAAGTCCCGATAATTGAGACCACGATCGATTTTTATATTGTTCAAACTTTTTTGGCTGCCATCCAAACGGTTGGCGTTTTCCATAATGTCTCGACGTTCTAATGATATGTTTAAAATACAAATTGGTTGTTGTGGCGGTTCCCTTAGACCAATTTTTGGTTCACCCATAAAGCATATACGACCATAAGGCTCTTCTTCATCTTTGACATGTACAATAAATGAGAGACGATTTTCACGGAAAGCCTGAAATTTAAAATTAAATTGTTCGCCTGATTTTAACACTGGCACCAAATTGCCTGCGAACTCCAAATAAACATCTTGATCTTCAAGTATTTCAACATCTCGGCTCTTCGCTATCTCAGTAAAAAATTCTTGCTGCTCCAGAGTTTTATCTTCTTTGTCGTCGGTCATACAAAAAACGGAAAGCTTTGCTTCTGTTGCTGAAACTCGTTTTGCAAATATAACAAATTTTACTATAAATGGAACTTGAGTCATATAGGAATAGAGCTCGGTGGCCATGCGACTGGCATCGGCGATATTACGACAATCCATTAACCAGAAACGTGCAGACACTGTCGTTGTAAACGTGACACTATCCTTCACAAAAGCAAAAGGGGTTGAGCCAGTAACATCCTCCCAGACGGCGCGATTTTGTCCCCCCGTTATTGAGCATAAAAGCCTCAGCGTTGGGGCGTTACCTGTATATGATGAATTCACCATGCCTTGTGTGCACGCCTTTGGAGCTGGTATACTAAGCGTAATGGCTTTATGAAATTTACGACGGCGCGGCTCAACGGTAACGACTGGCGACACGGCCACACCCTGACCGAGCAGCTTGCAGCAACTGTTCAAATCAACCGGCTGTGCCTGAAGACCGACACGAATCTTCTTTGTAAGCGCATGCGGCGGAAAAATGGCCTGCACGTGTGGCACTGCTTGTGAGGAGACGGTGCCACCGTCAGGCCCAATAGCATGCACCTCCTGCCGAATACGCGATACTACCGCAAAGAATTGTGGAAAATTTCGTGTCAAAATGCGCACAATGCGATTAGTGTGCAAGTCTTCAAGTGGATTAAGTCCGTCAATAATGGTTTCCTGCAAAACCTCTATCATTGCATCGATAGCATCGTTATCGTACAAAGTATGCTCGCGCCAACTATCTCCATTGTCCGAGCGCAAAATTATAATTTCACGTTCCTTGTCACGCAAAGAGCCGAAGTGTGGCACTTCAAGCACAACTGGGCTGGAAATTTAATAAATCCCATAATGGTAGGTAGCAAAAAGATAATAATAATAATAATACTACGTCACAAAAATTAACTTACCCGAGAAATTTGGCCTCAACTGGAGATAACTCCATTATACGGCTAACCAAGGCTTCACCTTCCATCAAAGGTGGGGGATTATGTACGCGTTGCGGCTTCACATAACGGCAAGTAATACGCGTTGGTTGCGTACAAGCCTTCGGTGGCACAATCACGCGAACCCCGCTATGGCGGCACCCACGCATTGAACCCCCACGCGCATCTACTAGGAACGACACAAGGAAGCTGCATTTGAGCAAAAAAAAAATAAAAATCATGCATTAAAGGGCTAAAATATATATGGCTTAGTATCTCTGCAAATACGTACCCCAGATGAACAGGCGGACGAGTTATCACAACATTGTCGATCTGCTTTAACGGATATTGGGTTGATGAAGCAAAACCTTCATTGACATAGTAGAAAAAAAAGCGAATAAATGAGCATTATTCCAAATCAGTACTGTAATTAAAGCATATATGGAATATAAAACATATTCTTACGCAGGAGCTATGTGCAAACATATATATGACGTTACAGCCTGAAAAAATATTTACAAAATCGCTGCAAACAATTAATAATTTTTACATTTTTAAAGCAACGAATTATTTCTAAGTAGTGCACATTAAATGAAATTCTTTGCTATGAAACTGGCGCAAGTTTCTCCCCCAACTGGTGAGGTGCATGTTAATGCCACCAGAGAAGGTTTATTTGTATTCTTTAATTTAAATAATGCTTTTCATGGCAAAATACTGCCAAAGGAGGACAGCCGGCGGAAAACAATGTTGATATTTTTATACACACTACATAGTGAGCCCAAGAAAGAACACCTTGGGGGACAGCGAATTACAAGCAAAGAAACAACACAAACCTGGTTGAATAAATAACTTGATGCCTTGTGGTAAAAAAAACATGCACTATTACGGAGACCAGTAAAAATACTGGGAAATTTCAGCTAAACCAAATGGTGGTCAGGCGCTTCCGTCACGGAAGTTAATATCGAAAGAATCATTCTATACACACGACCTAAAATGCTTGAAATAGTATATGAAAAATAGAGCTCCAGGACGGCGAACCTCAGCAAATGTGTCCGTAATCTTTCTCTATCATTAATGTCACAAAACTTTCTACCGATTAAAATAGTTAAAATCCTCGAATTGTATTATAATAAAGCCTACACCCAGAAAAATAACATTGGTTAAATGTAACAATTTCCGTGGTTAATTTTACTACCATGTAAATTGTTGTTGCAAAAGTTCTCAGGTAACTGCAAACGTTGGTCAAATTAACAATTTTTTTCGGTTAGTGCGCGCTCTGTATAATTTGTTGCTGTAATTTTAACAATTTTAGCTTGTTATATTAACTGTTTGAAAAAGTTAAAATTTTCCTTACATTTTGTTGTTGTTTTCTGACCAACAAATATGGTAGAATTAACCAATTCAAAAATTGTTACTTTCTTCACTTACTATTTGTTCAGTAAAATTAACCTACGTAAATCGTTTTTTTTTTCTAATGTTATTTTGTTAGTGTGATTTAACTGATCTTATTTGGTTAATTTTACAATAAAATTGTACATTTGAAAAAAAACTAAATCAACCATAAACCTTGGTTAATTATACCAGTACCAATCAGTTAAAATATTTCTCCCTGAAAATGCCTCTTAAGAATTTCAATAGGTTATTTTGACAGTGGCAAATTGTGCCACTACTATTCCTTGTGTTAAAGTAACCATTGATACAGCAGTTAAAAAATAAACGATCGCAATAATAGAAGCGGACCATGTTGTTGCTGTTGCTATTGTTTGTAACGGAACTTCGCCGACGCTCGCTGCAATCAGTTGGTTGAAAACTTTGAGCAAGCAAGTTATAAAAATGGAAAATAATATTTTGGAATCTGCAGAAAAGGACGGACTGGAATCTTTATTAGACTCTTGGGGATTCAGCTACATTTTACAAACATTAAAAGGTAGGTTTATTAAAAATAACTTTTGTAAATTAACAAAAATGCTGGTGAAACGGCGTCATGCAACCATTCCGTTATTTGGCTTTGGTTGTGTTGTTGCTTTTATTGCTCATATAAAAAGTGTGAAAATAATTGCATGCATCGATTTCTGTTTGTAAATGAAATAAACTTATTAAGTAAATGTGTAATATTTTAACAAATCGTGGATGAATCTATAACACTTGAACGGCTAAGATATTTGGAAGAGCAGGACTTGACATACTTATTCCGGGAATGTAAGTTAGGAGAAAAAGTGGAGTTTCGTTTCAAGATTCAGCAATGGAAAATCGCAAATGTAAGTACAAACATAAAATTTGAATATTATTCGGTAAACAAAATAAAACTTTTCTATTTAAGGGATATTCTGATGTCAAAGCCTGCGATACAATATCTGTAGACACGACTTTCCTGGAAGACGTAGAAAATTCACAATATTTAAACTGCAGTCAATCAACAAGCTCTTCTTCTAAAGTTATTCACGATCTTAATGGGTACCGCGGCTCCATTGTGAGTATATACATATGCAAATATCTACAGTGAACGTCAAAAGAAATTGTGCATCATAAAATTGCAATATTCACGAAAAATTACTTATTCTAAAACATGTTCGCAAATTCCTAGTAAAAGTATTCATTCACGAATACAATAAAAAATGTAAATAATAAATAATAATAAATACAATAAATAATATAAGTTAAAGTTCGAGTATGCAGTTTTGTGGCTTGTTAAATTTTGGTATAATAAGATACTATTACTTAAGCCGCTAAAACAATTACCTGATTTTTGGCAATTCTTTTTTCTAAGCCCCAGATTTTTTTTGCATACAAATTTATAAGCTTAATTTTTTCTTAGTATCGTACTATACTAAAATTTAAATTACATTAAATTAAATCTTAAATTTAATTTTTTGCTGTATTCTTGTGAATACTTGTATTAGAAATTAGCGAAATTATTAATTTTTAGTAAAAATTGCAATTTTATGGTGTATAGTTTCTTTTCACGCTCACTGTAAAGTATTTCAATTTACATTCAAAATTTAGAATATTCAATCAGTATTGGGGAGTCATCCAAATGGATACTATGTCAATCAGACTTACAAAGAAACTGGAAAACTGAACGACGCAGCACGTAAAATTCTAATAGATTCTATAGTAACTTGGCACTTGAGACATAAAATAAAACTTGGAAGAAAAGAATTTGAGCACATTTCTATTAAAATTGAAGAAACATTCAATGATGACAAGGTTTGTCTTTTATTTAAAACGATATTTTGATATTTTTATTTGGATATTTTCTACATAGGCAATTTATTTTTATTTAATTGGATCGCGGCCTTCAGGAAGATTGTATGAAAAATATTATAATACTGCAAAACGTTTAAAGAGAACGGGTGAATTTGTTTATGAAAAAAGCAATATAGGTGGTGAATCCCCAAAAGCTGATATTTCAAACTATGGAGAAGAAACAGGTATACTGAAGCCGAATTGTTCTACGTCTTATGTGTACCATTATCAACATTTTGATTTATTCCTTAGAAATTGCAAAGGCTCAAGATTGGCTAAAAATTTTTACGGAGCCGTGGAATGACGTGCAGGAAAATTGGCGAAAGTGTTTTAAAAAACGAGGACAAGAAATTCTAAGCACAAACGGTACACAAAACAGAAGTCTTACAAAATTGGAAGCTCTTTTCACATTCATTGGGGTATAACCTGGTAAGTAAAGTGCTTATGATAATTATAAATAGGGCAACTCATATAAAAATTTGAATGTTTTCCAAATTTTACGAATTACCATAGTACTATATATAGTAACAGTATCAATCTATTTTTAGATTCAAATCGATTTTAGTTATTTGCATCCACATTCCACATCCATCGTCGATAAATGGAAGACCTTTAATCTCAAAATTATAACACTGCTAAAAACAAAGTTGACGGATCCGGCGCACTTGCAACAATTGGAAACAATAAAATCACAAGAAAAAGGTTTGTCAAGGCATTTACTCAAACATATATTTATATTTACATATCTTTACTATTTCTAAACATATACATAGGTTCAGAACAGATCATTGCACTACTGCTTCATGTTTTGCTGCGTCCAACAATAAAATGAAAAGCAAATACCGCAAGAAAGATTTACCGGTCTACTATTAAAGATTCGCAGATGTCGTTTATTCTTCATGTTGTTACGGCAAATGATGTTGAAAACTGTTTAAACAAGCTGAAGACTTCCCTTTATGATCGCGGTGAGACCTTACAACCAATAATTATTGCAGTTGGCTATAATTTATGTGACGCTAAATTTTATGTTTACTTTGATGAAATCAAATATGAGATGCCATGTTTTTTGAGTGCGTTTGATACTTGCTTTAAGACATTTCATGTCCTTCATTTAAAATACCCCAGTGATAGCTTAAAGATAAAGATGCTTGGGAGGATGCTAAAGAATTCGAAATTGATAATAGAGTCCAACCCTTACTTTCGAAAAATGAAATAGTTTTTATGGAAAAGCAAAGTAAAGGTACTATCATGCCAATAAATTTTCAGATAAAAAAGTTTTTTGAGCTACCTAACGTTCTGAAAGATACTTTATGCAACACTTATAAAAGTGAAGAAAAATTGAGCAGTATTGTCAACGGCGCATTATGGAAAGAAAAAATTAAACTTTTTCCGAACAAAGATGTCATTCCCTATATCATTTATTTTGATGACTTCGAAATTAATAACCCTCTAGGGTCGCATAAAGGAGATCAATCTGTTGCTGCTTTCTATTATACTTTTCCTTCAATACCTGAGCACCATCTTTCTTCACTAGAAAATATATTTCCAGCTCTTTTTTTTTAAAGTAGATATAAAAGCTACGGAAATGAAGCCTCTCTAAAACTTTTAGTGGAAGAAATAAAAGATCTAGAGGAGAATGGTATATGTATTAAAGTTAATGGCACAGAAAAGCGATATTTTTTTGTACTACTGCTTATCACTGGGGATAATTTAGGGCTCAATAGTGTTCTCGGCTTCACAAAAAGTTTTTCTTCAATATATTACTGTAGGCGTTGCTTATATAACAAGACAGAATGTTCTTACGTGGTACGCGAAAGTGAGGATAAGCTTCGAACAGAATTGAACTATATGCAGGGATTACATTTAAATGAGACATACGAAAAGCGAATTATATTAAATTATCTGGGATATCAGAGGACTATCTATTTTTAATTCCATAAGCTCATTTCATGTTATTCAAAATATGTATGAAGACATCATGCATGATGTTTTCGAAGGAATCTGCCACTATGATATCTGTAAGATCTTGCTTCATTTTATTGAAACAGAAAAATGCTTAGATATAGCCACTTTGAATGCAAGAAAGTGTATTTTTCAATATGGCGAAACCGAAATTGGTAATATATCTCCTTCTATAAATATTTATCATTTAAAGAGAAATAAATTAAGCATGTCCGCTCGTGAAATGTGGACCTTCTGTCATTTTCTTCCACTAATGATAGGTGATTTAATTTCAACCGATAGCAAGCATTGGCAATTGCTATGTCTATTAATTCAAATATTAGATTTATTGCTTAGGACCGAATTTGATGACAATATTTTCAACGGAATGCAAGAAAAAATCAAGGAACACCATAGGCTTTACATTGAGCTTTTTGGATCTACGTTAAAACCCAAATTTCATTTCCTGATTCACTACCCAAATTTTATAAAAAATGTTGGACCATTAAAAAATCTGTGGTGCTTTAAATTCGAATCTAAACACAGGGAATTAAAAATATACATGAATTCAATAACATCGAGAAAAAATACGACTATTTCAATTGCAACTAAATGTTTACTAAAATTTTCTAATAGAATATTGCTCGAAAAAGGTTTTGAAGATAAGTATACAACAGCATTTGTTAATAACGGCACAATTTTAAGTAAGACATATTTCAGGAACGCAAGCAGTGTTTCGAATAATGAATTTCTTTCACAAAACATATCTGTAAATACTACATATAATTTCACAGATAGAATCACTATAAAAAGCACTTTTTACAAAGTGAGTTATTTTTTACTTTCCAAAGCTTTAGACATTTTCGAGATCAAGGACATAATTTTACTAGGAGATTTCGAAGTAGGCTTTGTTTGCATCAAGCACAAAATTGAAAGTTTTTCTGACCATTTCCAGTCATATTTGGTTTCACTGAAAGAAAGTAGTTTTACAATTCTACACCCGTCCGAATTTTACAAGTCACCTTTACATATAAATCGCTCTCCAAATATTATATTTAAGACCGAAATTCTATTAATACAGTGTACATATACAATATATTTTCTAGTAAAAACACATGTTTAGGCTAAGAAAAATAAACTAAATTAGAGACATAGGGGTTTTAAAAACATTTGATCCTCCAAATCGAAGTCATTTTTTAAAAGATGTTTTGTGCAAAACGAATAATGCAAACGCCATATAGTTTTTGTAAAGACTGTTATAGATAATTAAAAATATGGTTTAAAAGCTTTTACTATGCTACATATTGTTTTTACAAATTAAGTATGTTTAGTTTTCCTGAAAAAAAAAAATTTAATGTACTTTTTTTATATAATATAAAGGTATCTGAGAGAGATTACTGAATAATTATAATTTAGTTATAAAACTGAAAACTTGTGATTAAAACTACATTAAAAAAGCTCGAAGAGATTTGTAAAAGGTTCTGATTTAACCTTTTTTTTTAATTATACGTATACTTATTTATTTATGTTTAAAACGTTATCTTAAAGACTGTTAGGGATAACTTTAAAAAAAAAACTCCCACATTGTTACTTTTTGTGAATTATTTTTATTACAATCCATTTAAAAAAAAACAAAATAAATTTTCCTGAATAAAATACAAATACTGTTTTTATCTTTACAACGTTGATGTTTAAATCAAAACGATATAGAGTAGAAATGTAACTATAAAGATTCTAATTGTATATTAACTATTCTACAAAAATTTTATTGTATCTAAAATTGTGGTAATACTAAACAATTAATATTGTTATCACACAATTTATATTGTAGGATTACAGTATAAATAGTACTTTGACAATTTTAATTGTTTATGTACCACAACTTCAGCAACAATACAATTTTTATAGTATTGTAACAGTAAAAATAGTTAATTCTACAATTTTTATGGTTATATTACAATTTTTACATTAGTTTTTACCAACTTTTGTGGTTAGGTGGGCATTACTATTAATATAAGTTAATTTTACCAATTTTTATAGGTTGGAGCCATACGAACCTACTTTTGTGGTTAAGTGAACCAATTTCACATTGTTAAATTTCAACCATTTTTTTTGGTAAAATTAACAATTTTTAACCACAACTTCAGTAAGGGTTGCTAACTATTTTCTATTGGTTGGTTTCACCCATATTTATAGGTTGGAGCCGTTTTAACATAGTTTTTCGGTTAGTTTTACAAATAAAATTTTTTGAGTGTAGCAAATGAGATTAGTCTGTGATATAACTTAGTAAAATTTAAAACCATGTAAGTCAATCAATGGAGATTTCATTCACCCATATTTCTATTTGGGAATGTTTGATCGAGAATATAAAATCTTTAAGGCATTATCCAGTGAAAGAAAACTGCTGTCAGCAGTACAAAGTGTGACAGTTAAGTTTATAACTTAGGAACTGGCAACTGGGTATTGCTGTACTAAGTCAATAGCATTGGCTTATGTTTTAAGCGTATTTTCTTCGAACACATGTGAAAATCCCGAGGCTCGTAAGCAAAGTCAACAGCGAGTGGGGAGCGGCCAACGAAATCGATAAAATATCAATAGTTTTTCGATATCCGCAGCATTATTCATTGGGAATATGCAACTGTCGGACAGATAGTGACCGCACAGTTCTCCTTTTACATCATGGACTTAAAATCCACCTTTGTACTCGTATATCTGTACAATTCGAGGATAACTTGTAATTATTTATATTGAATGTTTAGGAACGAGTATTTTCATCTGAATACTTAATCAGTGTTAAAAATGTTTGTTTTAGAAATCTTTTTTTATTCCTGCATTATATAAGTATACATAAACATGAGCTTTCAGATTTCCTTTGAGTGAGTGCAGAATCAAAAAATTAAAACCTCATTTCCAAACAAAAAAGGGTAAAATTTTAATAGTACAGAAATAGCGTTCTCGAAATGCATATAATTCCTCACTTAAAGCTCTGTTAAAAACATACAGTTTGTCAAGAATGAGTTTTGACATTGAAAATAGATTCAATTTTTCGATTTCAATTTTTCAATTCAATTAAAATTCTTTGAAAAAACAACAACTAAAGCAAAAAAAACAAATAACATACTATTTCGACACTGTAAATAAATTGGTTTTACAAACCTTAATACAGACTTTTTTTTATTAAATACATAATGTCATTACGTAATTTTTTGATTAATTTAATATTTGGTATGATAATCATTAGCTTCAATAACATTTTGCAGACGCTTTTTCATGGAATAGATCAATTTCTTTACGTCGTATTCGTTCGGTATATTCTGTCCTCCATTTTTGCAGTTTTTAATGCTGCTGCATTCTTTGGATATCTTCTAACAACTCTGTTCTTCAAAAAGGCCCACAATTTTTCAACCAGGTTAATATCGCGGCTCTGCGTCGGTGTATTTATAACTTTACCGCATTTGTAGAGAAGCCACATCTGCACATTATGCTCCTTATGCTTTGGATTCTTATCTTGGTAAAATCGAAAATTTGGTTTACTATCGGTGATAAACCCAAATTTGTTAGCACTGTCCACTAAGTTTTTATTTATTTTTTTTCAATACATTTAAATATTGTTCGGCGTCCATTGTGCCATCAATAAACAGTAACTCTTCCACTTCTTTACTTGAAATGCACTCCCAAACCATAATGGAAATGTTTCCAAATTTAATCATCGGAATTACATATATATTTTATTTCTGAGCTTGCGCCATACTCTAGTCAGTCCATCGTTGTACTACAGCATTACCTTTGTCTCATCGCAAAATATTACGTTATCCCAATAATCTTCTGGTTCGGAAATGTTGTTCCAAGAAAGAGACAGGCGTCGTTCTACATTTTGTGCAGACATGAATGGTCTCTTGCGTGCTGATCTTCATGAATATTTGTGCTGCATTATGGCTTGACGCACTGCTAAATGAGAGACAACAATACCACATTCCTCGTTAAACTCATTTGCAAGAGTTCTCAAGGAAATTCTCGGATTTTAAAACGATTTTTCGATCATCAAAGTGTTACCGAAAACATTTCAGACAATTCCTGAACACTTTTACCAACAATACCACATTCCTCGTTAAACTCATTTGCAAGAGTTCTCAAGGAAATTCTCGGATTTTAAAACGATTTTTCGATCATCAAAGTGTTACCGAAAACATTTCAGACAATTCCTGAACACTTTTACCAAAGTGGTAATTATAATATAATAATCACGTAGTATCAAAGGATAATCTTTTGTCAGGCATTTTAAAAACACAGTATTTAAAATTGAAGTCCGAATAAAACAAAAGTTGTTCACTGTATGATAAAACCAAAACATAAAGTGATCATTGCAAAGCAGAGTAAATTACAATTAATCACGCTACATTAAACACGATACATTTTAAATAAATTGAAAAATCAAAATGTAAAATCAGTTTATTGATTGACAGTGCCGAAGTAATGAGTTATTTGTTTTGCTACTTTAGTTTTTGTTTTCCAAAGAATTTGCAGTTTTTTATTAATTCCCTTTAAATGTTGGGAATAAATATGAATCTGTACAAGGAAGAAGTCAAAGAGAAATAAAGAGTGCTATTTTGAAATCGAAAAATATAATTTATTTTCAATGTCAGAAGTTATCCTTGACATACTGTATGTACACATATACATCGGATGGAATTAAAATTTTTCGTTGCTTCGATTAAACAGCTCGTTTAAGCTCGGTTAAGTTAAACGTTTTAACTAATTTTCTGAAATCCTTAAATCCTTTTATAAATTTCGAACAAATATGTTTAAAATTAATAAGTGAAGATTCTTACTATATAGTTCGAAGTGAATTGAATGGACCAACCCAAAAATTATGCATAATAAAACCACAAATGCGTGCAGTCATACTGTACGTATGTATATAAGATTCTGTATATTTTATGTGCATGAAAATAGGAACGCCATTTACCTTTGTCGCTTTGAAAAGTGTTACGCCCAGCCGATTCTGTATATTGCGCCTGTAGAACCTGTTTTTGTAGGCGATTATCGATGTTTTCATCATTTTTGGTTGTATCGTAATTTTGATGATCCTGTTCAGACGCTCTTAAATCATCAGTCGCCATGTATTTGTATTGATGATGATCTATATGTTCGTCACCACCTTCGTCATCAGAGTCGGACATAAATGTTTCATGCATCAATTCCGGCGCAGCAACTTTATATTTCTCTTCCAACACGCCAGTGATAATATTCGTTACTGATTTTTCGGTAACCACTTTTAGAGTTTCAACAGCAGTAATGTATCCCAAATTGTTGGCAATGCTTAAAGCAGTTTGGCCGTTCTATTTCATGAATTAAAGGTAAAAAAAAGTAGACAAAAAAAATCAATGCACAATTTTTGTAATAAAAAATTCTATAACTTGAAGATCTTACAAAATTAATTTAATTTATTTTATCGAGTTAAAAACCGAAAGCAGCATTTAAGCATACACGAAAGATTACTGTAATTTTAAAACATTACATAGACGATTATTATAATGGGGTAATATACGAAAACAAATATGAATAAAAAAACCCCAATAAGTTGTCAAAGAATAAAAAATATAAAAGAGCAAAAGTCTCGTTCAAACGATCAAACTGAAACGCGCCTCCCTACATCCTACCCAGAAAGTCAATTGAATCGATTCTTTCTTTCTTCGGAAAATGCGCATACGTTGAATTTATTTTTAGCATGAAGACGCAAAATTCAATATCGATGCCACATACAATTCTACTCACTTTTTACCAGAAATGTATGCATTGCGCACATGTATACATCCACGTGCATATGTTTATATATGCACAGGGTTGTCCATACAGTAGCTAAAACTTAAAAATTACAAAAATGTACATAATGATTCATTTATGGTTTGTTCGCATAACATCGGTCCTTCACAGCATCTCACGAAAAAGGCGAATGGCATCAAATAGCAGTACCGTCTGATAACACAATTACCAACTTTTTTTTTTTGAAAAGCAACCCTTTCTAAAATGTTTGCTTATTAGTATAAGAAGTACATTGTTGACTTCCTCTTCAGTCCGTTAAAGGAGATGTGATTGAGAGTTATTTCTGCGATCAAGGGTGTATGTGTGATTGAAGTATTTTATTATGAGATGTGGAACACTTTTTTATTTCTTAAGCTATTGTGGCGAATTTGAGATCACGAGGTATTTGAGCATTTGTGATGTAGCATGGTGCGTTTGTAATCATGCTTAGGGTTTTTGACTGAAATCCTTTGAGTATTTCGATGTTAGAGTTAGCTGCAGTTGGTTTTAAGATAAATGAATAGAGTAAGAGTTTACTTTTGAGAGAAACATGAGAATTTCGGTTAATTAACCAGTATAGGTTTCAGAGTTTATTTCCACGTGCTTTGCTTTTGGTGAAAATATGCGTTTTCCATGTAAGCTTGCTGTCGAGCTGCATACCAAGATGTTTCGTAACATTATTTTGGTGAGTGTAAAGAGAACTTAAGCAAGTTTCGTCTCCTTAGCTTTTATTTTCCAGTCTTTCAGCTATTTAGCTATTTTATCAAGTCCTTTATGGAGTTTGAGGGAAGACACTTCGGAGTGGGAGTCTATAGGGAGTAGGGCGGTGTCATCTGCAAAGGTTCCGACGATAGTTTCCCCTGTCATTGGTAGATCTTGTGTGTAACGCAAGTAAAGTATTGGGCCCATTATGTTGCCTTGGGGTACGCCTGCTAAACATTCATAGAGTATAGACTGTTCTCCGTTTTGCTTAACAAAAAATTAGCGGTCTTTGAGGTAGAACTTGATAAAAGTATAATAATTAATGGGTAGAGTGAGTTTTATTTTGCAGAGTAAGCCGTCATGCCAGACGCGATCGAATGAGATATGATACATACATATATCGAAAAATGCGGCTGCGCAATATTTCTTCTAAGCTTGGTGAATGCTATTTACGAGTCTGGGTTCTTGTTTGATGGTACCAGTTAGTACGATAGCTTTACATATATGTATTGGTGAGAAAAGAGATTCCTTTATCGGGCAGTTGTTTGAGTAGTTCTTCAGTGATGAGATCATATCCGGGAGCTTTCTTTGTTTTGGGCCTTTTTATTGCTGCTTTTACTTCGTTTTTCGAAAAAAAAAATTATGGGCGGGTCCATCTGGTGGATGAGTTCCAGGATGCCTTTGACTTTTTGTGCTATAGTCTCTGGGTAAGTACGAGCAAATGTAAGTATGAGCTTTTTCAAGATCCGATTTAGCCCACTTATTATTTTCCATTTTGATGGCTGACTGTGATAAGATTGGTCTTTTGAATTTTGTTGCTACTTTCCAAAGAGAGTATTCAGAGGATGAGGATGCTTCGAGGTTACTGAGATGGTTATGAAGCTGAATGTTATGTTCTTTTTCAAGGAGCTGTTTTAATTCTCGTGCGAGCGAGTTCGGAGATTTTTTGTCTTCGGGGTGTCGGTTGGTGTTGCCATTTTTTTCGCTCGGCGCTTTTCTTTTAGCTTTTTTTAAACCTCGAGGGATATCTAAAGGCGTTGCTGCTTGGTTATGAATGGTTTGAGTTTCAATCTGCTTGCTGAAGGCAATTATTGAAATGTTCAACTGCAATTGTAATGTCTGCATTAGACTTGAGTGGGAGCGCCAGGTTATATGTTAGGCAATTAAAGTTCGGAAACACTGCCAATCAATTTTATTGCTGTGAAGAGTACAGGGGGTAAGAGATTCAGCTATGTCTTTATTTAATTTCATCATTACTGGAGAGTGATCAGAGGTTAATTCATAATATGAGTTACAGGCTATTTCACTTTCTGGAATACTTTTCGCAACGCAAATGAGATCGGGGGAGTTTGTTCGTGTCACTAGGCCAATATGTTGGAGAGCCTGGGGAGGCTGTGATGAGCTTCAATTTTGTAATGGAAGCCTTGCCGACCGAACTTGGTGCGCAAAAGACCGATTGTGGCAAGGCGCGCCATTCTACTGAAACCAGAAATTTTCTAAGTCCATGTCTTTAATTTCCGGCTACAAAAAATATTTATCCTACGCTCATCGTTGGTCAAAGTGGAGAATGCAGAACTATTGATTTCTCGACGATCACGAGAGGGTTGTCTGATACCCAGAGGCGGCAGTTTCGGTTGTTGACAAAGTCGCAACGAAATAAAATTGCGCATCGTCAGAAAATATGACTTTGACTTCTTTTTCAACAACCGCTATATCATATTGGGCTACACAATATTGAATTAAAAAATAAGTTTGCAATATTTTCCAAACTTGTTCGGGCGATTAATTTCGGAGACATGATACCGACTTTCTGTCAAGATTTCCATGAGGAAAAAGCGGTTACTGTGGGGCAGCCATGCATGGTACAGTCAGGAAATATAGTGGTTTATGAAAAGTGGAATAGAGCATTACCTTTCAAGAAGCAACAAGCTTTTGAGTGCCAATATTTCACTCCAAATAATTTTAATACACAGTCACTTAAACCTAATCAGATAAATATACGATTTTTTTGTAAAGTTTTCTATATTTCATAATATTTTGCGAAAATAGAAAAACAGATTATGCAGATATTTTCTTTATTTTGCTTTATTTCATTTTTCAACACCAAATAAAAACACGTAACCACTCATTTCATTGTAATTCCAAAAAAAATTAAATCATACAGAAAATTCACCCCGCAATTTAAACGATACCGTTAAAAAAGAGCAACTGTTTATTTCTAATTTTTAAAATTTGAAGGTATTTAGTACTTTGTTGGGCATCCTTTATTATAAATTACAGCTTGCAGTCTACGTGGCTTGAAGTCAATCAATTTTTGTTTTGTGTATATTGGACTCATTTGGTTTCACTCTTCAAGTATCGCTTTTTTAAGATCAGATTTGATACGGCCACAAATTTTCGATGACGTTAAAATCCGGTGATAATGCAGGAATTTCAACAATGTTATATATTAACCATGTTTGTATTATTTGTGATTTCTGCTTATGGTCGTTACCTTCATAAAAACGAAAGTCATGTTCTATTTGTAATTCTCAGGCGCTTTGAATTAAATCTTATTGCTAAAGTTTTTAATAAACAAATTTGTTCATTGTTTCTTCGAAAGAGGCTTAACTTTCATTTTATAACATGCATACCCAACGTGCCACCACGGTATTTTATAGTAGCTCGCATATTTTAGGGTTTGAGCTCTATATCGGCCTCGTGCTATATGAAAGGTCTGCCATCATGTACAAAAAAGGGTACTTTTCGACCGTTTGCAAAAAGTACGCCCCTCTAAAATGCTGAGGTTCTATATATAATACGAATGTAGATGGTCACGCGCAAACTGCAATCGCTTACTTCTATTCCTTGAACTTACGAAAGGTTTATTACGGCTAATTCTACCATTTACATTTACTTCCCTCAGAACTCTGCGAACAGTTTCTGGCTGGCAAGTCTTACTTAAATTCCTTTTGGCCATTTGAGTTAACTTTGAAGCGCTTGTTGCTGGATTTTTCTTCACTTGGCAGACCAACCACTGACATTCTTTCTCTGTGAAAGTTTTTTTTTTAATCTGTGGTCCCTTATTTACCACACGATTTTCATCTCTTATACAAAGCGTTCCATAATGTCTTGAACTGTTGCCGAACTTAAATGTACAATTTCAGAAATCTTACGATACGACATTCTTTTTTTGAAATCCTCTAAAATTAACCCACGCTTTTCTACCGAAGTACGCGGACCCCTGGCTAAAAAGCGCAAGCATGCATATAATATTGCTTTATGTCAAACTCACTGTACAAACTCTCGCATACTAAACTATGATACTTTGTTGGAACTTGCGTCGGGGATAGCAATACTTTTAACTGTATAATTTAAGCTGCGGCGTGAGTCATTATAATGAAATGAGTGGAGGCTTTTTTGTATCGTATTTTATGTTGAGAAATTAAAAAAACAAAATAAATAAGATGTGAGCATACTCTGTTTTTCAATTTTCACAATATATTGTGATATATAGAACATTTTACAACAAATCGTACCTGTATCAAATAAGGTGTGAGTGTCTGTATAAATATATGCATAACAAAGAAAGTAACGAAAAGTAAACATAAACGGAACTACTTATTGAAAACGATGACTTTAACTTAATACAATTGTTTCGAAATTTAATGCAAGAGTCCGCAACATTAGTGCGACAAATTCAAATGAATGCATTGCAATGAAGAACAACGTCGATGGGGAAAATAAGCGGAACAAGGTATTTTCAAAAGTTTTCAGGTGTGGAAGTATTTTGGAAAATCTCACGACAAAAAATTGGCCAAATGTGGAAAAAAATACAACACGAATAGAGGTACAAGTAACTTACGTGATCATTTGACAAGATTTCATCGCTATTGCAACAAGGATGAAGAGTATTAGGAAATTGACTATACTAGGCTCGTCTGGAAGTCGTCCATCCAGCATAAGATAGGTTACATATTACTGCAGTTGCTCATTGAATACAACAATACGACAAAAAAAAAACACATAGATTACGCTTTGACTTGCTTACTGATTGAGGGTTAACCCATAAACATAGTGTATAACCATAAACATAGTGTATAATGATGTGTTCAAAAATTTTGTCCATGTTCTAGATCCAGGTTGTGTATTACCGTGTGCCAATGAACCCCGTGTGAGTGATGAACTGTTGAAAAAAAAGTTCGACAATACTACGTTGAAATCAAAAGACATTTTGTCCGAGGTCGCTCCATTTGTGGAACAACTTCAAGACGCACGTCACAAACAAGTATAGTGACAGATAATGCCCACGCAATGATTATTGCTTGCAAGCGGTGAACTAAAAGTTTGAATGAATGTGAATCTAAAAATTAATATTAAAAAAATGGTTTTATTTAATAGCTTAAAAATGAATAAATAAAATTACTTACACAAAGAGATCAAAGAATTGACTTGACATTGACTGACGCTCAACTGATGGTAATGAATCAGAGGTATGTCCTCGTAAAAGGATTACAAACTATAACATATTCATATAAGAGAATTATTTACAAACTAGACAATTTTTGAGAAATTTAATCAAAGTGTTAACTCTAACAAAAACATATATTACAACGATTTGTGAACTAGTGTGTGAAGTGAAATTATAATCAGAATTAAATTTCCGAAAGAAACAAGTTTTTACAGTGGCCGACAAAAGTCTACATACACCCCCATTTCCACTGGATTGAAAGTTCAAAAACTTTACTGAAAAATGTGTTTACACAGTTTTATTTGAAAGCTTTTTCTAATCATTATAGACTTAAAAAAATCGACACATTGACATAAAATACCAAAGCTATGGCAAAAAAACCTAAAACCAACGTTGACAAAAGTCGACATACAGTACACAAATATCTTACTTCAGTATGAAAAACTTTACTTAACTCTAAGTAATATTGCTTCTTAGTATTTTGTTGGTCCACAATTAGCATCAATTACAGCTTAAAGCCGTATTTGCATCGAGGTGACTAAATTTGTTAACTCTGCAGAAGTTATTGTATATTGTTCCAAGCTTCTATTAGTCGTTCTTTGAGTACTGAAGCGCTTGAAATCGATTTTTTTCTAATTTTTGGATCTAAAATTTCCCAGACATGTTCAATAATATTCCAATCTGGGCTTTGCGGTGGTGTATTTAATTGTCTTGGAGCATGGTAAATCAGCCAATCCTTCACAATGTGTGATGTGTGTTTTAGATCGTTATCCTGTTGAAAGACCCAGCCTTGACCAAGCTCCAAATCATCCACCGAAGATTTCAGATTGACTTCCAGTGATTGGTATATATAATATAACGATTCATATTACCTTCAATAAATACTAATCTTTCAACTCCAGATGCGGCAACACCTCCCCAAACCATTACATTGCCGCCACCATGCTTCACTGTTGATACCAAATTCTTCGGACTCAATGCAGTATTTTCTTCCTCCACACTTTTGCTCTTCCATCGCTACCGAATATATTAAACTTCGACTCATCTGTAAACAAAACTTTTTGCCAAAAATCCATCCCCTTTTCCCTGTGTGCTTTGGCGAAGTTTACGGTTTTTTTCAGAAATAAGAGGCTTTTTTCGTGGTGTTCTACTATGAAAACCGTTTTTGTTCAGAGCTCTTTGAATTGTTCTTGGATGAACACACTTGTTGAATAAGCTTGCTATAATCCTCGGCCAATTTCGGAGCAGAAACTTTTGGATTTTTGTCCACTTCTTTTAGAATCAAGCTGACGTCTCTGCGAGATAGTTTGCTCGGCCGGCCACTGCGTTGTTTATTTTCGGTGGAACCACTATTTTTAAAGTTTTTTTCAATGGTCTGGAGTGTTGCACGATTTAAGTTTAAGATTTTTGAAATTTCACCATATGATTTTTTTCTTTCCTGTGCTGAATAACTAAATTTATAACGTCAACTGATATTTCTTTTCGAGGAACCATTGCAGATGCTTAAGTATTCAAATTGCAACTAAACTCAATAATAGCAAACAACAAGCATAAGAAAAGGAGAGAAATAGACAAACGGTATTTTACCGTTATCACAACATAGGATATCAGAGTACAAGATAGGAAACCGGTTCTATATGTACACTTTTGTCAACGCTGTTTTTTTGCGTTTTTTAGCTTAACTGTGTTGTTTTATGTTAAAGAATGGATTTGTTTTAGTTAAGGGGTAACACCACTGTAGAAATTTCAAAAAATTGATTTTTTTTTATAAGCTTAAAAAATTCTTTGAACCTTTTAAAATACAGAACAAAAAGTTTTATACGTTACCGAAGTCTATTTCATAAATATTTTAAGCTTTTAACCAAGCGTTAGTGACTGCTACCTAACGACTTCTCCAAATTTCCAAACTTTAAACGCGTTTTTCTCAAAACACGTTTTCTGAAATTGGCACGCAGCATAACTCAAACAATTTTAAATATTTTTAATCAGGTTTTTCACTACGTCTGTATAATAACCTTCTTAAGAGAAGAGCGTAGGGGATTTTCGATAGATTAATTTAAGCGATTGTTATAATTATTTAAGTGCCGTTTTTTAGTCCAAAATAGAGTTTTTTCCTTCAAATGCTTGCTAATTCCACAAAAATAAATATTTTTTAAATGCCCTACGTGTTTCTCTAGCTATTCTTATCTAGATTAAGAAAAAAAATGTTTCTTTGTTCCAGATTAAAATTTGCACCCTCTGTGCTGCGTGCCGCGGAGCTCCTTCAAGAGAAACCACATTACAAAAATGTCTCCAATGCCGCCATTTTGTAAAATTTTTCGATCAAACTTTGTAGTTTTGTATTTTAGTATATAAGTAATAACTTCCCAAATCAGAGTGATTGTTTCCCCTTCCCTTCTATACAAAAAAGTTCTTTAAAAATCATGTTTATTTTACGCGTGTACAGTGGTGTTACCCCTTAAGTCAATTAGAAAAAGATTTCAAATGAAATTGCATAAGCACTTTTTTAAGCAAAGTGTTTATACTTTGTAAACAACGAAAGGGAGGGGTGTATTAAGACTTCTGCCGGCCACTGTATATATGTATATGTATATAATTGGAGCTTACAGCCTTTTTTGGAGTGTTTGGCCGAACTCCTTCTCGTATTTATGGCGTGCGTCTTGATGTTGTTTCACAAATGGAGGGACCTACAGTTTTAAGCGGACTCCGAACGGCAAATATTTTTACGAAGAGCTTTGTCATGGCAGAAATATCCTCGGAGGCTTGCCATTGCCTGCCGAGAGGTGATCGCTATTAGAAAAAAACTTTTCTTTATTGTTGCCTTTCATGGATATTCGAACCTACGTTCTCCGAATTCCGAATGGTATTCACGCACCAACCCATTCGGCTACGGCGGCCGCGCGTAAGTATTTTCCGAAACAAGAAGTAAAGAACAATCGACGGGAAAACTTATTAAATACAAGTGAGCGCAAGTTTTACTCGAAGATATTGTAAAAAAATATTGTAAAAACATACTCATGAGCGTGCAAAAATGTAAGTTTTCAAGGGAATCGGACAGTATGCTGAACTTAATTAGCCCTCTATTCAGCAGATTATAAGTAATCGTCAAAAAATCATATAAAATTCATATTCTATTTTACATTACCTGTGTTTGTTCATTCGCCAGGTAACAAAAAAGGTAGACCTCTACAGACGGTCTTTATGGATTAAGCGTAAAAATTAAAACAAAGTAATTTTAAATTCAATACAATAAGAGGAAGTTTTTATTGTTCATTTCACCGTATAATACTAGGTAACATCTAAGATTTAATGTGAATGATTATTTCACTGTGATGAAGAAACATACCTGTTTTGAATTTTTGAAGAAATTTTTTCAATGTTTTGTCCCTTTTTCACAAACGAAAAGATGAAATTTTTCAACTGTAATTTTTTCGACTGATTTCAACGACGGCCATTACTAAACTGACGATAAACATCAAAATGAAACAAATGAACACTATAAATGATTAGGAGTGATTCCGTCATAGCCGTTTCAAGGTAGCGATGCCGGCTCACACGGAAAAGAAAATTCCATATAAAACCAAGGAAGGTTTTATAATGACCGTCTGTAGGCGGTCTTACTGGATAGAGGGTTAAGCGGTCTGAGCCAACACAATCCAACAACAACATTAATTTTTTCTGAAGAGTAACATCAATCTACGAGCGATACAGTAGCTGGCAAAAAGTTCAACGTATTAGAGTTAAGTATTGTACTTAGTTTTACTATTTTGGTTGTTATTCTTCAAATATCGGTCAGTCCATAAGTTCATGCGTATTTTACCCATAATTTCACTTTTGTACGATTTTTGCATACAAAAAATTATTCGCGGATTATAACGGAACTATTTATATTTTCTTTGATATATTGTGCATTCAATAAGTGATTTTAATCGCGGATAGAAGCTCGTGTTGTTAAAAAATAAAATGGAATATTAGAACGCGTTTAAGAGGCATATTTTGTATTTTTTTTTATAAAAGTAGTAAAAATGCAACAACTGCTGCTGCAGAAATAAACACTGTTTCCGGAGAAGATACCGTGAGTGTAAGGACTGCGCAAAGGTGGTTTTTAAAATTCCGAAGTTGTAACTGCGACGTGGAGGATGCCCCGCGCGCTGGTCGTCCTGAAGTCTTTAACTCCGACGCCTTGCTCGAACTCGTGGAAGCTGAGCCAAATTTGACAGTCGATATGATAGCTCAAATTGAATTCATCGCATGGAACAGCTTACAGGCACCTGGTTCATTTGGGAAAGGTTTCAAAGCTGGGAAAATGGGTTCCGCATAGACTTTCCGTCGCCAACCTTCAGCAGAGAGTGAATGTGTGTTCTCAGCTGCTGCAACGGCTTGAAAATGAAAGTTTTTTGAACCGTATCGTTACTGGTGATGAAAAATTGGTCCTTTACAATAATCCTGTTCACAAACGCCAATAGTTAGATAAAGATGAAACACCAGAACCGACCCCTAGAGATGACCTTCACACCAAGAAGATTCTCCTGTCTATTTGGTGGGATATGGCCGGTATTGTTTATTATGAGCTTCTGGAACCAAACCAGACGATAACTGCTGATTATTATCGCCATCAGCTCTCAAACCTGAATGAGGCACCTAAAAAAATCGACCGTCTCTAGTGAATAGACGCAAAGTTTTGTTTCACCACGACAACGCAAGACTCATACCGCAAGGCAAACATTATGCAACATTAATTAACGAGCTCGGGTGGGAGCTAATGCCACATCAACCATACTCTCCGGATATTGCACCTTGTGATTATCATCTTTTCCGTGGACTTCAATCCCATATGAGTAACAAGAACTACTCCTCAAAAGAAGCTATAAAAAGGGATATCGAAGCGTATTTTGACTCCAAGGACAAACAACTTTTTGAGCAGGGAATTAAAAATTTGCCTAAACGTTGGGAAGAGATTGTAAATAAACATCTTTTTTATTAATTTTAAAACCACCTTTAAAAAACGCACGAACTTATGGACTGGCCGATACTTTGGGAAGCAATACTTTTGTGCCTTTTGGTCGACGAAAATTATGTGCTGAACTTTGTAGAATTCCTTGTGGGAACTGCTTAAGATGAATTAAGAGTTCAAATTGAAGAGCTCAAGCTCAAGTCCTTTAGAAGCAGAGAATGCCTTCAACTCTCCTCTTAATTTTAAGGCAATTGTTTCAAGACAATATCAGTTCTATGCTAAAAAACTTCCGCTACATATCCTGGAAAATGAATTCAACACTCTAAGGCAAGGAAATATGTCAACCAATATTACGATGTAGTTGACAAATAACTCGTCCTGATAATAAATAAAAAATATTATGACATACAACGGAAACAAGTTACTTATAATCGCGTTTAATTAAAAAGCCAAATCCTTCAGACTTATGTACAGTACTTTCAACAGCATAAAAGACAACTACTACTAGGTAAAAATTTGCCAACACATATGCCGTTGCTGACTCTGTTCGAAATCTTCGAAACTCCACTTTTTCACGGAGTCATAATTTTAACTATCCTCAGATACCTCCTGAAGGGTTTTCTTGCCAAATCAAATCAGAACCCAGTCCCTATGGAAGTAAATTACGGAAGTTCGCACATCAGGCGACGCACCGATCTCAAAAATAATCCTTCAAATATTCCCCAGAATGCCCTGAAATCAGTTTGCTAAATTTGAGGAAAATAACAGTAATCATATAAGCACGTTGGCTGCGAAACGCATCAACCCAGTCGCCCTTTCACTAAATCCAACAAATTAACGCCATTGAAAATTAATCTTACTATAAGGAAGACGAATCCTATAATAACAAAAATGAATCCTTTGAAGAAGTTAATGTTTTAGGCTCAAGTCAAACTTGCCATGTATTAGCAGAACCCTTTAGAATGGGCAAGCGACACTGGACAAGCTTGTGAGCGATCACAGATGTATGATTTTATTAAATGTAATGTTGTCAATGATAAGTTAAACAAGCTGCTAAGTTTGAAAGCCAAATGCTCGTGATTGACAGTGTCGAAAGCTTTAGAATGATCCAGAAGTGTTAATAAAGTTACGCGGTTATTGTCAATGTTGATCCTGATATCATATGATGCCCTAATTAGAGCCCTTTTATATATAAGTCCAGCTTCGGTTGGATCTAAAACAGGTCAGTACTGATTACACCGCAGATTTCGACTCATAAAAGAATTTATCTGAGCATGCATTTACGCTCAATTGGACCCGTGAGGAGTTGCCTGATCTCCCATCGGACGCGTCCCAGGTGGTGGATGGGGAAGCCCTGGCATCACACGAGTAGCCTTCTCTGACGGGTTAGGTTCAACACTCGTGTGATGACTCAAAGTTGGCATAGAATCAGGGTGCCATCCGCGAACCAAACTTGCTAGGGAGGAGTCCCGAATGAAAACCTTCATCGAAAATGGAGAACAATAGATCTAATACTCCAGGTGGAACCCACACAAGTGGCAATCCACCCGCTTCGGCGGCAGGGGCATAGATTCTGGAGGCCCCAACCATTACCCAAGTCTCTCAGCTGTATGAGCGAGAGCGCATCCTGGAGGAGACAGGGTTTGCTTTCGCAATCTCCTCTTCTTCAGAGACAGAAAGTAGTTTCCCAGTTTCTGAGGGCTCGCGTTGTAAGGTCACTGGGGTGGCGGCATGACGTCCTAAAGAACCCGGGAAATGGAAGATCGTGGCAAGGAGAGCAAGGAAAAAGCTGCTGTCAAGGCTTATTCGGGAGAAATCCTCTTGTGGCTTGGCCGGCCCTTCTGCGTTTGTGTCTTCCAAAAGACTTCGGTTGGCGGAAGTGACACCCACGAGAGCTAATGATTCCTCGGAGGGCTCGGGCGCTCCTAAACTGTCTCACTCTCGAGGTAAGCGGAGGAAGACCGTGCCGACTGCCGCTATCCTGCAACTGCCGCTAATGGCCGAGCCACGACCTACAAAGGTACGAGCGCGGTCTTAGCGCCAGTCAATGTGACAGGAAAGGGTTCTGTAAGCAACGTCCTGATGGGCGCCTCGATAAAAACTCCAACACAGCTGTCTTCCCGGCGGAATTTTCGTCAGTGGAGGATGGCGGGCTGAACCCTCGCCTAAGCACATCCAAGGATGTGGCCCAGCCATCCTATAGCGAGAAAGCTGCGGGCCCACGACTTGTGGCTGTGGGGCCTGACCATCAGCCGACGGATGCAGAAATCAAGTACTGCAAAAGTCTGCTAATGTGTCATGTTATTGCCTCCGGTCCTGAAGCCAATGCGAAGGGCTATGAGACAAAGGACGGCACCAGGAAGGTGATGTGCGCGTCTCTAGCCATCTTTGAGAGGATCAGGACCGTGGTCAATAACGTTCCCAAACTGGAACACTCGCTTCGTGGAACAGAGGAAAAGACCTGGGGGTTAAGGGGCCGCCTCTTTGGCTTTAGCACGTTGAAAGGGGCCACGTATTTATATGACATGAGTTCGAGTAGACCTAGGACCGGTCTTATATTATCATCCCATCGCACTGTGACGGGTCTTGAGCAATTCTGTTTCCAACACCTGGTAGCGACTGAGGTGTGTTATAGAGGTAGGCGCGGATGGACGAAGTTTGTGATTGCATCTGCTTATTTTCCTTACGATGCTCTGGAAGGGCCACCAACAGGGAAGGCCACCAGTCTCGTGAGGTTCTGTGAGCGGCGCAATTTGGGCCATGTTCTCTGTTCCGATGCTAATGCCGAGCATACAATCTGGGGCAGCAGCAAATGCAGTGGACGGGGCTCTCGGCTATTCGAGTTTATCGCTTCCTCTTGCCTAAATATACACAACAGGGGCCCGCAGCCTACGTTTGTAACTGCTAGAAGGCGGGAGGAGATTGATCTCACCCTATCAAACTCAAAACATGGGTGCTCAGTCAACAACTGGAGAGTCCTTGCCGAAGATTCGTGCTCAGACCACAGGTACATTGAGTTTCAGTGTGGTGAGATGTTGAGGCGTGAGTCGTGAAAACTTCTAAACCGGGCCATCAAGATTAATCTTGCTGAGGGCTGAGAGTGATACCGTAATATTCAGAAAAACAACCAGAGGCTTGTTCGGGAATCAAAAAGAGCTTCTTATAGGTAATTCTGCAGCAATATTGAATGTATGAGTGACACGACGAATCCAACCGCAAAGCTGGGGTCGCTTAGGAAATCTGATGGCCCCTTCACGGAGAGGCAAAGTGAGACACTCAGCTTGCTGATGGAATCTCACTATCCAGGTAATCAGATTAAGGTCTGATAAACTGCCTGGCAACTCTAGTGAAATGAGGTCAAGGAAATTCACATACCTATAGTTTTCGCAAATTAATAGTGCAAAAAATAAACTTAAACAGTGAAAAAGTGTGCAAAAGTGCAAAATTTCACCGTTGATGAAGCTCTTAGCAGAAACTGTTCCTGGCTCCTATGATCTAAAAGTCATAAACAGTGGGCAAGTAAAAATACAAGCTTCCACTATCGAATCCTATAGGGTAGGCCTTATAAAATTTGCTGTATAAGGCTATTGTATCCCTACTAGAACTGATTCGTATAAGCCCAAAGAAAAGAGAATCTTCAAAGTTATATTAAAAAACATGCTTCCTTCTATATGCATCCAAGCAATTTTAGTGGAACTAAAAGAGTCTGGCCACACAGCGATAAATATCTTGAACATTAAGCACAGAAACACAAAAAAACCTCTCCTAATGTTCATTTATGAGTTGAAACCAAACCCGAACAACAAGAAATTTATCACATCAAGTACTTATTCAACTGAAAAATTATTTTTGAGCGCCCGCGGCCGAAACGTGAAATTCACCAATGCACCGCAGAAATCTGTCTGCATTAAAGGAGATGGAGTCCCCTTATCCGCAAATTTTTCGCGCAAAACGAGAACAGATGACGTCAAATGCGCCGTATGTGAAGGAAATCATTCAGGGAATTACAAAAGTTGCGTGATATAGAAGGACTTTCAAAAACTAATATAATATATCCGCCATTGAGAAAAAGGGATGAAAACACCCCACTCATTGCTCAGTCTCAAAGGTCAACCGGTTAGATCACTGTCAGCCAACCGCCCAGAAACGTCCCAAAATCGCTCTCACACCCACAAGCTGTAAAACATCTCAGCCTAAAGAAACAACATATGAGTTCTCAAGTGAAATGCGAGAAATGATCGCTCTTCTCAAACAAGTATTCGACTCAAAAACTAAGCTTTGCAAATCCATGCATATTCTTATCTGGAATGCCAATGGCCTATCAAAACATATATTTCTATTAAAAGCTCTGGTCAAATCACACGATATAGATATCCTCCTGCTCTCTAAAACTCACTTTACAGAAAGAGGCTACTTTTGAGTCCTAAATTACAAGTTATTTCACACAATGCATCCCGATAAAAAGCACATGTCGGCTCTGCTAATCTCATGAAAAGTAATATGAAGCATTACAGCATAACCTCTATTTGCACAAAAGCTATTCAAGCCACAAGCATAGTTGTGGGGAGTTCAAATGGTCCTATCACAATATCATCAGTGTATAGCCCACCCAAACGTGCTATCAAAACAGAGGAGTATGAGAAATTCTTTAAAACCCTTGGAAACAGGTTTCCAGCTGGAGGAGACTATAATGCCAAGCACACCTATTGCGGATCCCGTCTCTCTATCTTAAAAGGTGACTAACAATTATTAGCTATCACGAAATTGAACCTCACCACAGCCTACTCAGGCTCTCCAACGTTTGGCCCACTGACAGTAATAAAATAGCAGATCTCATCGCCTCTTGCGGAAAGGTGTTCTAGCTACTGAAATAACCTGCAGCTCATGTTATGAACTATCCTCTGATCACTATCCCGTATTTGTCACATTAAATAAAGATTCAGCTAAATCACTTGCCCACTGCTGTCTGCACAATTGCAAAACCGATCGAGCATTTCAAGAATTGTGTGCAAAATACAGCATTGATCTCCACACCATGTCTCACCAAGCAACACCACTCACAGATATCCCTTGATGTAAAAGGAAACTGAGGGGAAAATGGCTCTAGTGTCTACGTGGAATCCAAGGGGGCAAAACTACACTTTGCTCTTGGAATGCACGCATCTGTGTACGGAGGTGTATTCTGTTCAAGAAGCGACGAACTTTGTTGTGGAAATCAAACGGCAGATCTGTATGTGTCTGCAGCGACAGCAAAGCTACGCTCATGGCCTTAGGCAGCTTCCAACCACATCAGGGGTAGTCGAGTCCTGTAAATCTAGGCTGAACTATGTCGGTAGACATAATAGCCTGATGCTAACATGGGTCCCGGGACACGTGGGTATCGTGGGTAACGAGACCTCTGACTCTTTAGCTAGAATGGGCTCTGAGGCCAACTTCCTTGACCAAATTGTTTTTAATTTAAAAAACTGTGATGCAGGCTAATACTAAGTTTCCACCGCAGCCGCTATCGTGTTCTCTGCCGCTATCGTGTTCTTAGCGCAAACACGAAACAAAACACCTGTCAAATCCCATACAAAATTAAAACACAACTCCATACCTAAACCCACTTTTCAAAGCGTGTTTTGTTGGGTTTGCGTCTAATTTAATTATTAAGTGGTGGCAATGTTGCTCATTTTCCTCATTTATTATTGCATTCTTATCGAAATATGGCAACAATGATTGCAATTTGTCTTTGATTGACGGCCGCCGTAGCCGAGTGGGTTGGTGCTAGATCACCATTCGGAATTCACAGAGAGGTCGTTGGTTCGAATCTCGGTGAAAGCAAAATTAATAAAAACATTTTTCTAATAGCGGTCGCCCCCAATTATTTTTTTTTTTTTTTTTTTTTATATTTTTCTTGTGGTAATCGTTAAGTGGTGCGCGCAAAATATAAAATAAGTCAAATAAGCCAAATAAATCTACAATCTTTCCTCAGGAATACTGAATCAACTCGTTGCGGATAGTATAACAGGTATTTCTTTTATTTATATATGTAATTTTATTTGTATTTACATCTAAATACATCCTAAAATATACATGTACATTATACACAAATAATGTATCATAAATCTGTTTACCATACCAAAGACCATACACTTTGCGAACGCATTAAATTGGCAGCAACGCTTAAAATTATTTTATTTTCCCTTAACCTTTTTTTTAAATAATATGTGACCAACTCACTATCAATTATTTTAAAATAAAATGATAAAATCAACATAACAAATTGAATTTTATGCACCATTTTATAATTTTATCAATTTTTATAATTCTCATTTCACAATGTCAACAAAAGACAGTTCAAACACAGTTTCTCCCAAACTTTCGGTGGAAACAGTTGACAGTTCTCCCAAACACAACTCCTGCAAACACGGTGTTTGCTTTTGGTGGAAACGGCATATAACAAAACAATATATTTTCTTTTAAATAATGAAATAAAAATAGTAAGCTTTCAAACTGAATGTAATATTATTAATTAATACCAAAAGGAAGTTCAATATCTGCGTCAACAAAAGTCTACGTACTCTTAGAAGATATATAAATATATCAGCAGACAGAGTCGACTTGTTGTTAAGTAGTTGCAGTTCAATCCGTATTTTTATTTAATCCACTGGGTGTTAGTTTTCTATAAAGCTACGTAAATCTTTTATAAGCGGTTCCGTTACCCGGATAAATCAAAATCAAAATAAAGTTTAATATAACTACTTGAAATACTGTGAAGAAACATTGCTGTTTCACCTGTTAATATTGTTTGAGTTTACTAACATGACAAAAAAGTCAACATGAACAACGGCCTTAAACAAATTGTCACCATCCCCGCAAACGCCTTCAGTACAAAGTAAGCCTTTTAGTACCGATGCACAGAGCGGCCGATTCCCAAAAAGCTGGCCAAAAGTCGAAAAAAAAGTTTCTAGATAGAGTTTTTTTGTCTTTGGGTTGGCTACAGTAATGCCTTGAGTAGTGAAAACCGTTCAAAGCAACGTCCTGTACCCTAAGTATCCTCTGTATTTTCAGTCGCAACGTGGCCTTCGTTTGAGCATCGTATTACTGTCGATGAATAGTGAAAGTTGTACACATTTGAAAGATTTTGTAATGGAGTAAATTGAACAAAACCAAATGGAATCATCTTCGGAAGGTTAGTAAAATACGAGAAATCTTTAGTACATATCAATACCTCGACACAAAATTTTTAGCTGCAGCAATACGTAGATACATTTTTTGCAATTTTTTTTATAAAATTTGAGTTTTCAAACTGTATAGTAATACAACGCCGTCATATGCTGCTTTGAAACCTATTAAAGATTACTCAAAAAAGTAATGGTTACTGAATAAAACAAGATTCAGCTGCTACCACTTGCTACCTTGGCTTTTATGCTATTTTTTGTGCACAAGTGCATCTTGATTATGTTCTTGAATATACGCTATTTCACGTGAGGAGGTGGCCAATAGGGGTGGAAGGGGGTGGATTTTCAAAATTTTAAAATCAAATTCGTAATAATCGACCCTGAAAACATAAATTAACGTGCATCTTGATTATGTTCTAGAATATACGCTATTTCACGTGAGGGGGTGGCCAATAGGGGTGGAAGGGGGTGGATTTTCAAAATTTTAAGATCAAATTCGTAATCAGCGACCCCGAAAACATATAAATTAACATGCATCTTGATTATGTTCTAGAATATACGCTATTTCACGTGAGGGGGTGGCCAATAGGGGTGGAAGGGGGTGGATTTTCAAAATTTTAAGATCAAATTCGTAATCAGCGACCCCGACAACCCCCGAGTAAGACATTTTCAATCAATTACTTAATTTTTTTAGTTTTGGCCAGCTTTTCGGGAATCGGCCGCACTGTGCGATGCATCAACCCCTGCTCTTAATTCGTGGTATGCGAAATTTGAGAGTCGCCTAGAATTACAAAAACAAAGCATTACAGAAGGGCTAACTCTACGATTAAGAGAATCGGAAGAGCGAGTAATGGAGAGATTCAGTGAGCTGTCAGCTGATGTCATGAACTTGAAGTCGGCAGTTAAGCACTTGGAAGAGCGCATAAAACAAACGGAACAGAAATGCGCTAATGTAGATAAATTGCGCAGCGAAGTACATATATGCACTTACTGAACAAATAAATGTGTATGAGAACAACTTCATAGCATCAGATTTAATTGTAAGTGGGTTGCCTATAAGAAAAGATGAGGACTTTCTCAATGATTTCTCCAATCTGTGCCAATACAGTATAAGAAGCAAAAACGTCTAACGTCAGTTTTCTCTGTTCGTGGGCAAGTGTTTGTTAGAGCTCGTACTCAAACTGATGATGTAATAGTAACTGAAAAAACCAATATAGAGACCATTGCAGCTGCCAATATGTAAAACCAAAAACATTTAATTAGTTATATTGATAATGTTATGTCTGCGTTAAGTTTATTTTCTTATTTGTCACATATGTTTTCCAAATTCTTTGCTTTGCATTGTAATAATTTTTATTTTAATTTCATTTCTATTTCTTTCATTTCATTTGTGCTTTTCATATTCTTTGCTTTGCAATGTAACCTTTTATATTTTGATCTCATTGCTATCTATTTCATTATCCCCTTGCTTTATTTAAATTCCTTCACTTTGCATATCCTCTCAACCATAAACTGTCAATGTGTAATCAAATAGCAAAACTATTAGACAAAGAATATGCAAAAGGACTGCTTACACTCATTTCTAACCGCTACAAAGTGTTTAATGCCTGTCAGTTTAATGCGCGAAGAAGTTTGAATGTTGAAAAAATTGACTATCTAAATTTTGTTTTTGATAGTTTGAGCATTGACTTAATATGTATTACAGAGATCAATAGAAATGATATTTGATAATTTGTGTGTGGTAATTTAAATATAGACATTTTGCGTGATGATTTTTCTTCCAGGAGGTTGATAGATAGTTTTCAATCATTAGGAATTTCAGTAATCAATGAAAATGCTACTCGCTTTGCATCCACTGCAAACCAAGACTTTTGGATGCATTTTGCGTCAGTGGAAGAGATTACGTCAGTCATATTGATCAGCTTCCTATGGCTAGAGTTTCTGGCCACGAGTTGATACAGACAAAATCAAGTAAAAGAGTTATTTTTTAGAGACTTTAGGCTTATTCAACATGATCTCTTAAATAAAGAGGCTACTGAGCTTAATTGGAATATGTGTTGGTTATTCACAACAGTGGATGAAAAACTGCAGCATTTCAATGCTTTAATAAGTCACCTATTTGATAGGTTTGTTCCGTTGCCTAAAGTTAAAGTTCATGGAAACAGGAAATCACGGTTTACACGTGAGGTATTGTCTTTCATTAGAGAACGGAGTAAAGCATATAAGAAATGAAAAAATATAGAAATACCCGATCGTGGCAAAAATATCGTGTTGCAAGAAATAAAGTAACCAAAGAGCGAAAAGAGCATATCTACAATGGAAACTCAATGAAAGTTTACCTTCGAAAGTCCTATGGAAAAACATCTTTAGGTGTCTCAGGAGAGGATAAGCCCGTGTGCAGTTTGGATCCAGAATTTTGAAATACCCACTTTATAGCATCTAACAGGGCTCCACTCAACATACCTACAAAAGTTTCTCTACGAGAGCATGCTGATGACGGTTAGTTTGAATTTGTGTCTGCAACAGAGACGGATTTGATAGAGTGTGTATATACTGTCAAATCTAATGATATAGGTACCGACGGCATTTGTTTTAAATTGCTTAAAATTAACCTACCATTTGCAATACCATCGCTTACACATATAATTAACTTTTCACTCACCTCATCGACATTTCCAAATCTCTGGAAGATAGCAAATATCATACCTGTGCCAAAAATAATATGCTCTACCGCCCCTCAGCTCCTCAGTCCAATAAGCATTTTACCTGCCCTATCGAAAGTATTTGAAAAATTTTTGGCGCGATAAATTACCTGCTACTTGGACAAGAATAATCTGCTGAGTAACTTCTAGTCGGGTTTCAGAAGTCTGCATAGTTACTCCACACCTATGCTTAACATTTTTGAAGATAAAAAAAATCACCTAACAGTCCTAGTATTACTTGATTTTTCAAAGGCTTGCGATACTATTGATCACAATATTTTGCTGAAAAAATTGTGTTATGACTATAAGTTTGGAGCATTTTCTCTGCAACTAATAAAAAGTTACCTTTCGAATCGGCTACAACAAGTTAAGTGTGATGATAGCTACTCAAGTCTTAAGCCAATTACATCAGGTGTGCCGCAGGGCTGTATTTTAGGTCCAATTTTATTTTGAATTTTTTATTAATGATATTGTGGAGTGTTGCCAAAATTCGTCGATTCATCTCTATGCTGATGACACTCAGATATACCTGTCAAGGCCAATGGGTCTTATTGAAGATTTAATAGCAAGGCTTAATGAAGACCTCACTCGTATTTCTAACTGGTCCATATCTAACAACTTCAAATTAAATGAGTCAAAGACGAAGGCGATTCCTACCTGGGTCTTAGAATAAATTCAAGATTATCATGCGTTGACTATGTAAACTTTGTTGTAAACAAGGTATATAATATTCTTAGAAAGCTATATTGTACTGCCTACTTACTGCCACGGCAAACTATATTAAAACTTGTTGAATCACTCTTTGTTCCGCATGTATCATATGCTGAATTAGTATATTGCAGGCTTGATAAAAATTCGAAACATAAATTGCAACCCGCTCTAAATAACGCAGCTCGTTTTTGAAAAAAGGAAATATGACCATATATATATATCTTTTTATTCAAAACAGATTCTTGGTCATAACCTCGGCTCGTATCTCAAAATACGCGCTCTTATGTTCCTGCATAAATTAAAAACCACACAAAGCCCCTTGTACCTGTATAAAAACATTAAACAATGCCAATGCATACGAACATTGAATCTGATTGTTCCGACTTATACTTACTGGGAATCAAAGCGCATGTTCTTTGTTAGTGCCATAAAACTATGGAATTCCATAAAGCTTATAAAACAAGCAAGGTTTTAACTACTTCTAAACTTTAATCTCCTTTTCCTTCTCCCACTCCTACCGTCTTTCTCTTTTTCTCATACACCAAGCTACCTGGTTGTCTCCTGTCACGTTTGTAGTGTTTTAGATGTCGACGATCCGAAGACCCAACATCGACTTGGATCATTACCTTGTTGCAGCCAAACTGCGCACACGCCTCTGTACAGCAAAAAACATACATCTACCTACGCAAAGAATATTCGACATCGAAAAGCTGCAATCATAACAGACAGCCAGAAAATTCGCCACTCGACTCTCACTCCTGCTCTCAGACAGTACTGCCCAAAAAACCGGCATGCACGAACAATGGAGCAACATTTCTCGTTCTCTACGTACCGCCGCCGAAGAAGAAATCGGATTCCGGCGAGCCCGAAAAAACAGTTGGTACGACGAGGAATGTCATGCTGCTGAAAGAAGAGATGCCGCCTATAGAGCCACGCTGCGATCGGGCGCAACGCGAGCCATATGGGATCGCTACCGGGAGCTAAAAAAGGAAGAGAGACGTATTACCCTAAAGAAGAAACGAGAGGTCGGAATACGTGAGTGCGATGAGCTTGAAATTCTGGCCAATAAGAACAACGCCCGAAAATTCTACCAGAAAGTTCGGCGGCTTAGAGAAGGTTTTAAGACCGGGGCGATTTCCTCTAAGAACAAAGACGACGATCTGGGGAATGATATCCATAGCATTCTTAAACTATGGAGGGCAAACTTCGCGAACCTGTTAAATAGTGACAGCTGCGCATATCATAGAAAACGAGAAGATCCCCATGGCGGCGAGGAGCTGGTAAGGTGTATGAATCAGCTTCTATGCAAAATATGGTCGGATGTAAGCATGCCTGCCGATTGGAATTTAAGTGTGCTCTGCCCAACAAATAAGAAGGGTGATCCTGCAATTTGTGGCAATTACCGCGGGATCAGTCTTCTAAATATCGCCTATAAGGTTCTAGCCAACGTATTGTGTGAAAGGCTGAAGCCCACCGTCAACCAACTGACTGGACTTTATCAGTGCGCTTTAGTCCTGGAAAGTCTCCCATCGACCAAATATTCACAATACGCAAAATTTTGGAAAAAACCCATGAAAGGAAAATCGACACACACCATCTTTTCGTCGATTTCAAAACAGCATTCGACAGTACGGCGGCCGCCGTAGCCGAATGGGTTGGTGCGTGATCACCATTCGGAATTCACTGAGAGGTCGTTGGTTCGAATCTCGGTGAAAGCAAAATTAATAAAAACATTTTTCTAATAGCGGTCGCCCCTCGGCAGGCAATGGCAAACCTCCGAGTGTATTTCTGCCATGAAAAAGCTCCTCATAGAAATATCTGCCGTTCGGAGTCGGCTTGAAAGTGTAGGTCCCTCCATTTTGTGGAACAACATCAAGAAGCACACCACAAATAGGAGGAGGAGCTCGGCCAAACACCTAACAGAAGTGTACGCGCCAATTATTTATTTTTTTTTATTCGACAGTACGGAAAGGAGTTGCCTACATGCCGCGATGTCTGAATTTGGTATCCCCACAAAACTAATACGGCTATGCAAGCAGATATTGCTCAACACCAGCAGCGCCATCAGAATTGGGAAGGACCTCTCCGAGCCGTTTGATACCAAACGAGGTTTCAGACAGGGTGACTCGCAGTCGTGTGACTTCTTTAAACTGATGAGTATCGTACGAGCCGCAGAATTTAATCTCTCAGCCACAATATTTTACAAGAGCGTACAATTGTTGGCGTATGCCGATGATATCGATATCATCGGTCTTGACAACCGCGCTGTTAGTTCTGCCTTCTCCAAACTGGATAAAGAGGTAAAGCGAATGGGCTTGAGGGTGAACGAAGACAAAACGAAGTGCCTCCTGTCTTCAAACAAACAGTCGTCGCACTCGCGTATCGGCACCCACGTCACTGTCGACAGTTATAATTTCGAGGTTGTAAAAGACTTCGTTTATTTAGGAACCAGCATTAACACCGATAACAATGTCTGCCTTGAAATCCAACGTAGAATCTCTCTTGCCAACAAGAGCTACTTTGGACTAAGTAGGCAACTGAGCAGTAAAGTCCTCTCTCGACGAGCAAAACTAACACTCCACAAGGCTGTCATCATGCCCATCCGAACGTATGGCACAGAAGCGTGGGCGATGGTAACATCCGATGAAGCGACGTTATGCGTTAGATTTTTGGACCTTTGCACGTTGGCAACGGTGAATATCGCAGGCGATGGAACGATGAGCTTTATGAGCTTTACGACGACATAGACATAGCGCAGCGAATAAAGATCCAGCAGCTACGTTGGCAGGGTCATTTCATCCGAATGGATACAAATGCTCCGGCTCTGAAAGTATTCGATGCGGTACCAGCTGGTTGTAGCAGAGGAAGAGGAAGGCCTCCTCTGCGTTGGAAAGATCAGGGAAGACGGACTTGGCTTTACCAACTGTGACCAACTGACGCCGGTTAGCAGGAGAAAGAAACGACTGGGATGTTTTGTTAAACTCAGCCAAATTCGCCCTGAATACCGCGAAGGAAGAAGCTGGTGCTTACTGCATGATAATGCACTATCTCATCGATCCACTCTTGTGACTGATTTTTTGACTAAAAATCGCATTTTAACCATCAATCACTCACCGTAATCGCCTCATATGGCTCTCTGTGAAACGGTTTGCGTCCGTAGAGCCCATCCAAAAAGCTTGTACCGACATCCTGAAGGACATTCCGGTCAATGGCCTGAAACACTCTTTCGAAAAGCTTTTAGATCGCGCAAAACCGTGTATCGAATAAATAAACTCGAAGTTATCAGACCAAAGTTGCTGCCGTTTCTATATTAGCTCAGTCTTATTTATTTGGGACTTCATCTTGTAAACAAACTAATGCAAACGGAGTGCTGCGTATTAAAGTACAATTTTTTTTTAATTTTTATATTTATTTTTATTATCCAATTTTTTATTGCGATGTGTTTAAACTTTATACTTTAATATAAGTTTATACTTTAATATAATAAGTTCGTGCGGTTTTTTTTCGAAATTTGAATTTCGGATCATTCCCATGGCTTTTAAACGTTTGGAAATGGTTGATTGATCAACTCCCAAAGTTTTTGCAACCTCTTCTTGCGTTTGAGCCGGATCTTGATCGAGCAATTCCTCCAATTCGGTATCCATGAACTTTGGCGGCGCGGCCAAAATCACCACTTTTAAAGCGTGCAAACCACTTCTGGCACGTTCGCTCAGCTAGAGCATGCTCACCATAAACTTCCACCAAGATACGATGACTTTCGGCTGCTTTTTTCTTCATATTAAAGAATTCCCCGCAAAAACACATTATTTGGCACGAAATTCGACATTTTCAAGTGTGGTAAAAATATTGTTGTTTACGCTTCAAATAAAAAACTTATACTGACGTTTGTGCCTTACGACAGTAGCTCTCCAATGAATGTTTGGAAATGTGGATCGATGGAATAATAATAGTTACGCCATCTGTTGTAAAACCGCACGAACTTATCCATAGACCTATTATTATAAAAAAAGGTACTCTACGAGACATGCATGGAAAGCAGCCAGTGGTGCCACCATTCCTCAATTTTCGCTTTCTAGTACATGAAATCTATTGTTGATTTCCTCTTCAATTTGATAAAGGAAATTGGGTTGGTGGTAATTACTGTAATTAGTGGGCTTGGGTGAGACTGAAGTTTTATATTGTGTGCCTCATCATTATTTGATTTCTTCAGCTATTGTGGGAACTTTGAGATCACGGTGAATTTGGGCATTTGTAATATAGTATGGTGCGTTTGTGATCATTCTGAGAGTTTTTGATTCGAATCTTTGGAGTATTTCGATGTTTGAGTTCGCCGCATTGCCGCAGAGTTGTATGCCATAGGTCCATATTGGTTTTAGGATAGCTGAGTACAGTGAGAGCTCATTTTCGAGAATTGCGATTTAACAGCCAATAAAGTCCTCGAAGTTTGATTCCTAGTGCCTTGCGTTTAGTAAAAATATGGGTTTGCTATGTGAGCTTGCAGACAAGATGCATTCCGAGATACTTTATAACATTACCTTGGGGTATGATTGTGTTATTGAGTTTAACGAGTGGCCCAGTACTGCGCTTGAGTGTAAACGTAACTTCAACAGATTTTGTCTTATTTGATTTTATTATCCAGTCTTTGAGCCATCAAGTCCTTCTTGGAGTTCAAGAAAAGCCACATCAGGGAAGGAGTCAATTGTGAGTAAAGAGGTGTCATCTGCAAAAGCTCCGACGATAGTTTCCTCAGTAACTGGTAGATCGTGAGTGGAATACAAGTATAAGATGGGACCTATAATACTACCTTGGGGTACGCCAGCTAGACTTTCGCAGAGTTCAGATTGTTCTTCATTTTGTTTTACAAAAAATTGCCGACTTTTTAGATATGATTTGATAAAGATATAATAATTTGTGGGTAGAGTAGCCTTTGTTTTGGGGGGTTAGATGGGAAAGTGATGCGTACAATATAGCCACTCCTCTCCAATTGGCAACCTCTACCCACTGTCCAGGACCTGATGCCCTGGACTTGGTACTCCCTGTTTTCGCTAACGAGGCTCTGTCGACCGGTGACAAGGCGGTATAACCTTGTCAGCACTTTAAGCTAAGGTGTCGAGGTACCCGTGCCGAGAGCTGCATGGCTGGTAGTGTCTAAATAACCAGTCTTTAACGGTCCCCTCCGACGCCCAGGCTAGGTCGGTTGTATTAAGTGCCTTACCACGGCATGCCGGCTCTGCCGTGGCGGACCACCCCTTCAGTGCCTACTCGTGGGACCAAAAAGCGAATGGAGTCTAAAACTAATAAAAAAACCGAAGAAGAAGTAAAGGAGTTAACGGAGAGTGTGCTGGGCACTCTCTCCGAGGACGATCTTCTGGCTTCCAGCCAGGAAACGATCGTCGAGCCATGTTCGAGCGGTGCAAAACACAGCACCCCGCTTCTAAGACCAAGCCTTCTCCAGTCGGCTACCAAGACGACCTCTGGTGAGGTAATCAAGGTGGCCTCTGGAAAGGTCTCCTTGGAGGCCTCTGGTAAGGCCGCCAAGGTGACCCCTGGCAATGATGCCCCGGTGACCACTGCGAAGGTCACCAAAAAGAAAAAGAAGAAGTCGTCCGGTACCCTACTCAAAGCGCGCTACCTGAGGGCGAAATTCATTCTGGCAAAGATTGCCAAGAATGAACAAGCCGGTAAAGCGCACGAGCGGGACGCTGAGGACCGTGTGAAGTACGAGGCCGCGATCAGAGAGTACGAGGCCGCGTCCGCAGCAAAATTAAGCCAGCCACAACAACAACCACAACAACAGCCAAAACCGGCACGGAGCTCGGCTAAACGCAACCGCTCACAGGATGTGAGTGGACGCGTAGCCAAAAGGAGCAAATACTCCTCAACCCAGGGGGCTGGGGGCCCTTCAACCAGTGCGGCAGGCGCGGCCTCGAGGGCGGCTTACAGTGAGGTGGCCAGAGATCATCTCCAAGTTGCCCTCGTGGACGCAAAAACCAATAGTGGAAGAGCGGTGTTACCCCTTTGGGATGCCATTGAGGGACGGCTATCGGGCATGGTCGTCAGACACCTCATGGACAAAAAAGGGCCAGCTCCGCTCTTTGACTCGGGTGAAATCTGTCGAGGCTGTAGGGTGATAAAATGTGCCAATCAGTACTCGAAGGAGTTTCTGGAGAAGAGCCTTGCTACGGTTAGCAACGCCTGGGAAGGGCTTTCGCTAAAGCTCATCCCTGCCTCAGAAATTCCCAGGCGACCACGAGCCAGAATCTGGTTGCCGAAAATGGAGCTGGACAGTTCGGAAATTGTCCCGTGTCTCAAGCTACAGAATCCTGAGGTTCCTATGGATGACTGGTCTGTCATCAAGGTAGAAGAACCTCAGCAGCATAGCTCAGCCATATTACTGCTGATCAACAACGAGTCGCTGGAGGCGCTCGAAAAACAGCAGTTTAAACTTCGCTTTGGCCTCAGGTTGGCCAAAGTGAAGGTCTTCCCCGCCTCTGTCGCCCTGGACGATGACTTGGAGAAATTGGGGGATGACACCAAGAAGCTGCTCGACGATCTACGGCTGTCTGGGACGGACGTAGACTCTGAACTGGGGGAGCAGTCGTAAAAAGGTAAGTAACACTTTTGAACAGGTTGTTAAAAGTATTACAAATTAACCTTCGTCATTCCAAACTAGCCACAGATAACCTACGAGTCACCCTCCGGGAGGAGGACATCGATGTCTGCCTGATTCAGGAGCCATGGATCTGGCAGCATAAAATCATGGGACTGAGGGACAGATCCTATGACCTTTTTTATGTCCAAACTGATGGTAAGCCAAGGGCCTGTATCCTAGTAAGGAACACAATTAATGCCTTTTTGCTGTCTAATTTCAGTTCACCGGATGTGACTGCGGTCAGGGTGGAACCATCCAGTGGTAGTTGCTTCTGCCTGGTGTCTGCCTACATGGCCCATGACAGATCGGCGCCTCCTGAGGAGTTGCAACATCTAGTGGATACTCTCCAGCCCAAGAAGGAGAACATCCTGATCGGATGCGATGCGAATGCCAGACACACCATCTGGGGCAGCAGCGAGATCAATGAACGGGGTGAGTCTCTGTTTGATTTTATACTAAGCCGTAATTTACTTATCTGGAACAAGGGCAACTCCCCAACTTTTGTCTTCCCGGCATCGGGAACATCAAGTGGTTGGGAGGAAGTTCTGGTGGTAGCATATGCCGATGACTTGGTCCTGATGGTCTCAGGCCCCTTCCCATCAGTAATGGCTGAAATTCTGGAAGGAGCACTGGCTACACTCAGCAGATGGGCCGCCAGTTGCGGTCTCAGAGTCAACTCTGACAAAACAGAGTTGATGCTATTCACCAGAAAATACAAGCCTCCACCTTTTAAGCTTCCTAGACTTAACAACCAGTGTCTTACACTTTCATCGGAAGTCAAGTATCTTGGTGGTAATACTTGACCCCAAGCTCCACTGGAAGCCGCACATAGAAAATCGAGTTAAGAAGGCTAATATAGCCTTCTACGCCTGTAAATCTATGTTCGGCAAAAAATGGGGCCTCAAGCCACGTGTCGTACTCTGGATGTACAACTTAGTGGTTCTGCCAATTTTGACATACGGTTGCCTAGTTTGGTGGGTAGCTCTTCAGAAGGGCTACAACTTCACTAAATTAGAGAGAGTGCAGAGAACTGCATGTGTAGGCATCACTGGTGCCTGTAGGACATGTCCCACCGCTGCGCTCAACGTTATTCTCCACTTAATTCCTATGGATCTGCAGGTTAAGTCCATTGCTGCTCAGAGTGCTATTAGACTGAAGGAGTTTGGCCTTTGGAGTCAACTCCCTGTAGGGCATAGCAGCATCTTGAAGCAGATCTCCCCTTCCTTCTCTGATATTCGCACCGACCTCTCCATCCGCAAACTGTGCTTTGAGGGTTGTGCTAGGGCCATCTTTCCGAGCAGGCAAGATTGGAAAGAGGGGAGAGTTGTTGCGGATATAGATGCCTCTGTTTTCACTGACGGATCCAAAATGGGGTCTGGAGTGGGAGCGGGGGTCTACTCCAAATCAGCCAGCATTTCGGTCTCCTATAAACTGCCGGAGACAAGCAGCGTCTTTCAAGCAGAGGTCTTCGCGATCCTGCAGGCATGCAAAATGCTTCGGGATCGCTGCTGGGAGGGAGACATTAAAATTTTTTCCGATAGCCAAGCTGCAATCAAGGCACTGTCGTCGCCGAATTGCAGCTCTCTTCTCGTGAACTCCTGCAAGGAGGAACTCAAACGCCTCGAACGTGCAGGAAACATTTCCCTCATCTGGGTTCCTGGGCACAGGAATATAGAGGGAAATGAAATTGCCGATGAGCTTGCCAGGAAGGGGGCGGCAGAACCAAGTCCAGCTGCCCTCTTCTCAGACATCGGCATCCCCTTGGCCGTCGTTAAAGGGAAACTACACAACTTCTTTCTAAGAAAGGCGCAAGACAGATGGAGGTCTGTCTCATCGTGTGCCATTTCAAGAGCACTATGGCCTCAATATGACATAAATAGAACGCTTAAGATGATGGGAGCTCCCCGCCATTCAATTTCCAAACTCATTGCGGTGATCACTGGCCACTGGGTGATCGGCACTCACGCGGAGAAGCTTGGAATTCCGTACAACCCCCATTGCAGAAGCTGTGGGGATCCTGCAGAGAAAGAGACTGTGGAGCACTTTCTCTGCAGATGTCCGGCCTTGGCGGCTAGGCGTTTGAGATTCCTCAGCATCCCCTTTCGGGATGACTTGATGAAATTCTCCAGCCTAGATCCCTTTTCTCTCCTCCGCTACATCAACAGCACTGGATGGCTGTAGACGGGCTTATCTCCTACCTTAATCCTTTCACAGGTAGTGGTCCACTTTATGGTATCAAAACGGCACGTAAGTGCTACTTGTAGTGTACCTGGGGTACTCTTGCCATCTTACCTACCTACCTAGCCTTTGTTTTACAGAGTAAACCATCATGCCAGACGCCATGACTCCAAAACTTTTGAGGTAAGAGGCAGCAAGCTGATGGGTCGATAAGATTCCATTTTTTAGCGTTTTTTCCGGCTTTAAGGGGTAACACCACTGTAGACGCGTAAAATAAACACGATTTTTAAAGAATTTTTTTGTATAGAAGGAAAGGGGAAACAATCACTCTGATTTGGGAAGTTATTACTTATATACTAAAATACAAAACTACAAAGTTTGATCGAAAAATTTTACAAAATGGCGGCATTGGAGACATTTTTGTAATGTGGTTTCTCTTGAAGGAGCTCCGCGGCACGCAGCACAGAGGGTGCAAATTTTAATCTGGAACAAAGAAACATTTTTTTTCTTAATCTAGATAAGAATAGCTAGAGAAACACGTAGGGCATTTAAAAAATATTTATTTTTGTGGAATTAGCAAGCATTTGAAGGAAAAAACTCTATTTTGGACTAAAAAAACGGCACTTAAATAATTATAACAATCGTTTAAATTAATCTATCGAAAATCCCCTACGCTCTTCTCTTAAGAAGGTTATTATACAGACGTAGTGAAAAACCTGATTAAAAATATTTAAAATTGTTTGAGTTATGCTGCGTACCAATTTCAGAAAACGTGTTTTGCGAAAAACGCGTTTTAAGTTTGGAAAATTTGAGAAGTCGTTAGGTAGCAGTCACTAACGCTTGGTTAAAAGCTTAAAATATACAGTGGTGTTACCCCTTAAGGATGATTTTTATCAGTGCAACTTTGCATTGAGGAGCAAGAAAATCAGTTAATATTGAGGCAATGTACATATGCGTGAGGAAAGATATTCCTTCTGCTGGGAGTTGCTTGAGTACTTCTCCAGTTATGAGATCATATCCGGGGATTTCTTGGTTTTAAACTTTTTTTATAGCTTCTTTCCACTTCGTTTTTGAAATTTTTTGGGTTGGTCCATCTGGTGGGTAAGCTCCACGGTGTCTTTAACTTTGTGAGCAGTACTTAGTGAGGATATCATGTGAGGTAAAAACTCGGGATAAGTAACGAACAAATGGTTGAGCTTTATTAAGATCCGACTCAGTCCATTTGTTATTTTCCATTTTAATGGCGGATTGTGCTAAAGAGTAATCTGTGTACCAAAGAGAGTAATCTGAGGGAAAGGATGCATCGAGGTTACTGAGATAGTTTTGTAGTTGAGAATTACGTTCATTTTTGAGAAGTTCCTTCAAATATTGTGTAAGCGAATTCAGAGTTTTTTTTTGTCTCGAGGGTGTCTGGTTTGTTGGCAATGCTTTTTCGCCTGGCGTTTTTCTTCATCGATACGAGATATCTGTGAGCGTGGTTGCTTGTCTACGCAAGATGTGGATTTCAAAGCTGCTTGCTGAACGCAGCTATTAAAATGCTCTACAGTATTTGTTATATCTTCGTTGGTTTTGAGAGGGTGCTTCAGATCAATTGCGGAGGATACAGGCATCCGGAAGTATTTCCAATCAGTTTTACTGTTGTAAAAACAGCATAAGGCAAGTAAGTCAGCTGAATATTTATTCAACCTGATTTGTACGGGAGAGTGGTCGGAAAAAAGTTCATAACATGAGTTACAGGTTATTTCACTAGCTAGAGCACCTACACAAAATTCGATGAAATGGTGTATTTTATTTGTGTCAGACGACCAATTTGTTGGGGAGCCTGAGGAGGCTGTGGTGAGATTCAATTTTGTTATCGCTGCTAACAGCTAGCGACCTTTTGGGGTAGAGAGTCGAGATCCCCACTGCGTGTTATAGTATCCCTTGCAAGGAATCTGTTGCCGAGGGTTGAGAAAAATTTTTCACATTCCTCAGATTTTATAGCATGCTTGGGTGGGCTCTCCGATGTTGTTTCTTTTTAATAACTTGGGAATATGAAAGTGAGTTAGGGCAGTGTCTGGGCACTTAAGTAGCATGGACTTTGATGAATTTTGAGCGACGGGTATTGGGTTTTTTTCTCAATGGTGGGTATCTGAGCTTCTGTAGATTTTTATATATCATGCGGCCTTCATATTTTGCTGGGTGGTTTCCTTCGCGAAAGGCACATTTCACGTCGTCTGTTTTATACTAATAGATACTTGATATCAGATATATCTTTATTGTTCGGGCTCGGTTTCAACTCGACAATGAACATCGGAAGTGATTTTTCTTGTAATTCTGTGCTTGATGTTGTGTATATTTGTCGCTGTGTGACCGAGATCTCTAAGCTCTTAAGAGATTCCTTCAGTACCAACAGATGAATCCATTTTTGAGAATTGCCTTCAAGTTGAGTTTTTGTTTTGGCTTATATGTACAAAATTCAGTGTCTTTTTGCTCCAGAAGAGTAACTATTTTTGTTTAGGCTTCACGGGTGGATGATTGTATTTTTACTTGCTCATTGTTAATGAGCTTCAAATCGTAAGAGCCAGGAGCATTTTGACTTAAGAGCTCCATCAAAGCATTATATTGTTTGTCCACAAATATTGGTGGTGGCTTCGGGATATATTCTTCTTCCGGCTTGGGGGTTTTTCCATGTTCTCCTTCATTTTCGACAGAAGAGAAACTATTTTCAGAGGACTCGGAGGTATCTAGCCAATACTGATAGAGTTTAGCTTGTTTTTGGGATATTTTTGACTTACCTGGGCTGTCACGTGGTTTTTTTTGGGTCAACAGTTTGCCAACCACTACCTGGGGAAGATTTGTTGATTAAATGTGTTGGAGAGAAACACTGCTGTTGATTTTTGGGAGGTTCATTTGGAGCGGGTTAGTATATATACTCAACAACAAAATAATTTACACACATTCATACATGCATTGTAGCTGCACTGGCTGCGTCCCCGCTATAATGATAATAAACCGCAACACACAACGACGCTCTTTTTATCACTTGTTAACATTCTCTTCGCTTATCACTCTTATCAGGACTTAGTGAAAGGAGAAGATCATGTTTTCTCAACTCTATTAGATAGGTCACTGACCTAATAGATGTAAATATGTATAAAGCGTTATTATATAATTTCAAACACATAGTGGTGCATATCATAGCAAATAGGTATATAAGGGCACAGTGACCTTTGTATGACACAGTCCACAAAATACTTGCGCAGACCCACTAGGACTTAAGTAATTTTTGCTTGTTGGTAAAGGCAAGTGGAAACGCTCCCTCTGCACTTTCAGATGGAAAGGTCAATAGTGAAACAAATTTTCGAAAACCCGCAGTGCAGCCTCTGTCAGGGTGAGAAAGTAGGCCAGGAAACAGTCCGAAGAATTCTCTTAAAACTCAAATTTTCATCAAGGAGTGAAAAAAAATACAGTACTACCGCATTCTAACGTTGATAAATTCTTTTGCTCCAACTCATGTTTCGCACCCATTGGAATATTAGGAATTTTTTGTGATGACCTTGATTAAAAAGAAAAAAAAGAACATTATTTTCACAATGAAATCTGGCAAGTTAAGTGCAATGGTCTGGGGTTCTATTTTTAGCAAAGGTGTTGTGACTGAAGACAACTGACAAAATAAATTTATTTAGACATTTTACGTAACAATTTGAAACGAAGTATGCAAAATTTTCAGCTCACTGATCCAGAAAATCAAAATAAATTGTTATTCAAATTATACCAAATATAAATTAAATTATACTAGGTATATGCATATGCAGGTTTTAGTTGCTACATAATTGCTCAAAAGTACTAGATAATCCTGCCCAAAGCCAATTGAAAATTTATGTTCTCATTTGAAAAAAAAGTTACAAAAAGGTGTCCAACAAACAAAAACCACTTGATACAGTGCACCAAACGGAAATGGGAAGAGATTCCACAGAAAAAGGACTTAAGAAATTAATTTTATCAATGCCCAGGAGGTTACAATCGGTAATAGGTTCTACAGGCGGTCATACCAAATATTAACAAAAAAATAGTCATGTGTATTTATTTGATCTTTTGTTGATATGTGAAAAGAATTTTCAGACAATGACCAATAACGTCTTTTTTAAATTTATTTTTATTTTATCTTATCTTATCTTATTATCTTTTTTTTATAAATAGCGGAAAAATAGAAAATAGCAATAGAATAAAGAATTGAAATAGACATGTTTCCTTGTCAAATAGTTTCATATGAAAAGATTTACGAAAAAAACTGTATTTTGTATGGAACTTTGCTATGGCGATCTACTCTTAATATATTAATTTTATAGAATGTGGTAATAGCTAGCCTTGAGCTCAACAATTCTAGTTACTGGTTGGCATCCACCTACATATCTCACTCCCGACCAAATTGTATTACCGCGACAAATTTTGAAACAAACGAAACTAGAAGCTAATAAGGAGGCTAACGCTCGTCATTCTTTGTGGAGAAATAGTCACATAAATGAAAGGGGTGAACTACTTGCAGATATTATCTTGGGTACAAGGTTACTCATTTGCAAGATAGGTGAAGAACGGACTTTTTTCACTAGAGAGAATCTAGATGTCACATTATATTCTATCTCCACCTTAATAGATATTTCGAAGAAATATTAGGAAGGGCTTGTCTAGAACTACCTTCGTGAAATCGTTTAAAGAGGTGCCTGTGCCAGGTGTAGATACCAGCACCAACCTCAATCAAGTATGGTAGTAGAAAAGTTTACCAGTAGCTATAAAAAAGTACTTAGTGCGGTCTACCCCTTAATCAAGAGAAAAAAAACACCTTGGCGGTCGGAAGCATGAAATACATTTAGGAAAGACTGTAACAGGTTGTTTAGTCAGGCTAAAACCACAGGTCTGAAAGTGTTTGAAAGAGAAAAGCGTAGTTGGTGGCGAAATTTTTGTAGCTCAGTTGATGAGTGTACCCCTTGGGGGAACCTGTTATCCCTATAGGGCGCGTCCCCAGGTGGTGGATAGGGGAACGCCTCCCAGATATGGAAGGTAGGAGAGTAGGTCTCCCGCGAACCACACAGGTCGAAGACGTAAACTTCGTTAAAAAAACTCCCTCAACCCAAGGTGTAACGCGACCCGTGCCTACTGGGTGGGTTTGGCAGCCGGGGGATAAAACTAGGCTGTCTTTTAACGGAGCCCTCCTGACACCAGGCCGTCTCAGGTTGTAACGGTGGCCTTACCATGGTATGGGGCGCTGCCATGGCGGACTGTTTATTTCCCCTAAATCCTCATTGGTCACCGCACATGGCGACATGTGCAGCCTTCTGGAAGGGCAGGTGACCGTACGAAACAGAATGAACGAACAACAAAAACAAAAAAATTCGGATAAGGCTATAAAGAAGACAGACAAACGGACGGACACAGACCCAAAACGAACGGATAAACGGACGCACCCATTGACACAACAGATGGACAAATGGACAACTCGGACCGACACCAACGAACAGAGGAAGTTGGGAACTCCCTCAGAGGACGAACTCTTGGCCTCCAGCCAAGAGACGGTTGATGGCAAAGCTGTGGGCCACAGCACGCCATCAACATCTAATCAACCATCCACATCCGCTGATGCCAAGGGGCAAAAGCGCCAAAACGTTAAAAAAGGCCCGTCCAGGTATAAGCTTTACCAGAGGTCTCTGACTATTCTCGGAAGAATAAATAAAAATGAGGCTGAAGGTAAAACTCATCCAAAGGACGCGGCCGATAAGGCAAGGTGCCAAAAGGTGGTCGATGAGTACCGGGCGTTCCAGGCCACCCAGAAGGCAGAAGCCGTAAAACGCAATCGTTCGCAGGACGAAAGCGACAAACCAACGAAGAAGCACAAAGTGTCGGTTCACTCTGCTTCAATACCAAAACCAACCAAACGCTCATTTAATGAGGTGGCACGGGATCACCTGCAAATAGCGTTGGTTGATGAAATAACAAACCGCGGTAAACCTGCATCGGATAAGTGGTCCGAAATCGAGGCACGGCTGTCCCGCATTGTCGTCGATCATGTCATGGCAAACCCGGAGGGTCATGTGCCAGGATTCGATTCAATGGAGGTGGTCCGCGGATACAGGGTGATCAAGTGCGATGATCAACTCTCCCTTAACTTCCTGCAAAAAGTTGTGGGCGAGATCCAGAGCGACTGGGAAGGTTTGAGGCTCAAACTAATCCCGGCCAGCGAAATCCCTCGACGGCCGAGGGCTCGCATCTGGATCCCGAACATGGAATTCGAAGCTAAGCAACTTATTCCATACTTGCAGGCACACAACCGCACTGTTCCGATGAATGACTGGAGCATCATCAAAGCGGAGGCTCCGCAAAAGAACAGTGTGTCCTTTCTTCTCCAAATATCGGAGGAGAGTATCGAGCCACTGGGAAAAGTGGACAATAAACTTCGGTTCGGCGTCAGGAAAACGCAACTGAAGATATTCCGATCTGCAAATCCGGAGGATGAACAGGACGAGGTTGACGGCGCCAACGAGTTGCTCACAGGCATGCAACTTGACGACGCCGCGTCTACCAAAAACGATGGCGCTAATGAGCAGCACCCGGGAGTGCAGCTTAGCGACGCCGTCAAATTGTAAAGCGACCAGCAGCATGGGTCTCAAGGTTGTCCAAATAAACCTGCAGCACTCGCGGACTGCAACGGACAACCTAACCGTTCTCTTGGCGGAGGAGGATGTCGACATCGCTTTAATCCAGGAGCCCTGGGTGCGGAGCACCGAGGTGAAGGGGTTCACTGGGAACAACCTCAACCTTTTCTACAAACGGACTGAAGGTAACCCCAGATCTTGTATTGTAGCTAAGAAACATTTGAACATATTTTTAATCCCCTCATATTGTTCACAGGATGTGACGGCTGTGGAGGTAGAAGCCGCTGACGGTGTCGGCATCATACTGGCTTCCATCTACATGGCACATGATCGGCCAGCACCACCCGAGGAGGCTCGTCGGCTGGTGTGTGAAGCCAGAAACAAGAGCCTGCTGCTCGGATGCGATGCCAACGCGAGGCATGCGTTGTGGGGAAGTTCCGAGACAAACGACCGAGGTGAGTCTTTATATAACTTTATTATTAATACTAACTTTTCGGTATGTAACAGGGGTAACACTCCCACTTTCACCTTTCCACCGGAGTACTTCAGAAGATGGGAGGAAGTGATTGATGTTACTCTACTGTCTGAAAATAGCTTAGTAAGGGTAGATAACTGGAGGGTATCCAATAAAAGGTCCTTTTCTGATCATAGTTAGATCCTCTACGATTTGGATCTTAAGGTAGATCCACCCCTTCCGTATCGAAATCCTTTAAGAACCAACTGGAGGAGGTTCAAAAATGTGGTAAACAAGAGGATAGGAGGGACTCCTATCCCTCAAATCACTCTCACGGAAAGCCTTGAGAGTAGGGTCATAACACTGGAAAAGGCATTTAGTAGGGCCTACAAAACGTTCTGCCCCATAAAATTTAGCAAAAAAACTCACCCTCCTTGGTGGAGCAGTGAGCTCTTAAAACTAAGGGAAAAATCTAGATCAACGTTTAACCTCAGCTACTCGACGGGAAATTGGGAATTGTACAGAGAAAGTCGGAGACAGTACAAGAAGGCAATCAGGGCCGCCAAAAAAGAGAGCTGGAGGGAATTTTGTTCGTCAATCGAATCCACTAGGGATTCTGCTAGGCTTAGCCGGGTTCTTTCCAAAGACCACTCTATGGCTTCTTGGGTCAAGAAACCTGATGGAACTTGGACTGCTACAGCAGAAGAATCGCTAGAGCTTCTGCTAAACACGCATTTTCCGGGATGCAGCGCTTACGAAAGTAAGAGGGGAAACATTAGGCGGAGCCAATATAATCCACAGCATCTTGCAAATGAAATCATTACCAAAGAAAAAGTTGCATGGGCAATCAAATCTTTCTCACCCTTTAAATCTCCGGGGCCAGATGGGATCATTCCAAAGATGTTACAGGAAACCTTGGGCTGTATCCTACCATGGCTAGAGGAAATTTTTAAAGCGTGTTTAAACTTAGGCCATATTCCAGACAGCTGGAAACTAGTCAAGGTCGTCTTCATACCAAAAGTAGGTAGAAGAGGACATGAATCAGCGAAAGACTTCAGGCCAATCAGTCTTTCGTCTTTCCTGTTAAAAACCTTTGAAAGACTTTTGGATACGCACCTCAGAAGCTCTTTGGAGAGCTCGGGTTTACCAACTGCACAACACGCATACCTTAAAGGCAAATCTACGGAGACAGCGCTTCACGAGGTAATCGGAACAATAGAGGGCTCTCTAGAGAGCAAACATTATACCATGGCGGCATTCTTGGATATCGAAGGCGCCTTTAACAATGTTAGCACAGATGCCATCCAACGGGCGTTGATAGACCTGGAAGTGGACAGTTGCATCAGTAACTGGATCATCTCCATGCTAGAAACCAGGATCATCAAAGCTAATATCAACATAACCAAGAAGGTCCACGGAGGCACTCCACAAGGGGGAGTATTATCTCCACTTCTTTGGCTATGTGTGATCAGCAAAATCTTAACAAAACTTGACGGAGGTGGGGTAAAAGTGGTGGCGTACGCTGATGATGTGGTGTTAATGGTGTCAGGACTGTGCCCAAATACGATCAGTGGGATCATCCAAAGGGCGTTAGGCGAGCTTAACTCTTGGGCCACAGGATGTGGGCTAAGTTTAAACCCGCGTAAAAGAGAACTTATGCTTTTTACCACCAGATACAAGGTACCAACTTTCACCCTACCAAATATCAACGAACAAACTTTGTCACTATCAACCAGTGCAAAGTACTTAGGAGTAATTCTGGACTCCAAACTTAGCTGGAAGTTAAACGTCGAAGAACGGGTAAGGAAAGCAGAAATTGCTTTATATGCCTGCAAACGTATGCTTGGAAGAAGATGGGGTCTTCAACCGAGGCATACATTATGGCTGTATAAGGCGGTTATACGACCCATTCTATCGTATGGTTCGGTAGTTTGGTGGAAAGCTCTAGGGAGAGAGTACAATACCAAATTACTCGGCAGAATACAAAGATCAGCCTGTGCAATAACGGTCGGTGCAATCAGATCATGTCCTAGAGAGGCTCTCAATGCTCTGACACACGTTATTCCAATAGACCTACATATAAAGAAGACGGCAACCATGAGTGCATTTAGGTTAAATGAAGCGGGTCGCTGGAAGGAAAAAACTTATGGTCATGCTAGTCTATTATTGCGACAAACTCAGTTAACCTCGGTGAGGACTGACTACATCGTCCCGATGGTAACGTTCAATAGGAATCTTTCCATCTAAAAAAGAATGGAATAAGGGATTCTCTCTAAACAACTTCGATACCACAGTCTATACAGATGGCAGTAAAATGGATTGTGGTGTTGGAGCTGGTATATATTCTCATAGACTTGGAATTGAAAAATCTGTGCGTCTCCCTAATACCAGCAGCGTCTTCCAAGCGGAAGTACTAGCAATTGGGGAAGCCTGTAGGTTACTAATCGCAGATTTTTCTTTTAAGGGCAATATCGCTATTCTTTCGGATAGCCAAGCCGCAATCCAGGCACTGGACGCGACTACAACAACCTCTAAAGTGGTGGAGCCTCACTAACTTGAGTGAAAACCATAGAGTAACCTTGATTTGGGTCCCGGGACACCGGAACATAGAAGGTAACGAAAAAGCTGATGAACTGGCAAGAGGGGGATCTGCCATGAATAGCGCTCTTGCAGTACCAGTATTCACTCCACTAGGTGCGGTCAAGAATGCAATTTCCCTAAAATACCTTCGAATTGCAGATTGTAGATGGAGAGACCAGACGAAATGCAAAATCAGCAGAACGTTATGGCCCACCTACAACCTCAAGCAATCGTTGACATTAATAAACATGAAACGACGGGACACCTGCAGACTTACGGCAGTCATAACTGGCTTCTGGTCTATCGGAGAACAAGCCGCCAAAATGGGCATCCCTCACAACACATACTGTCATAGAAAGGAAGAAGGAAACAATCTTCCATTTCCTCTGTGAATGCCCTGCCCTATGGAAGGACAGAATGTTAACCCTGGGCAAACCGCTGTTCGAGAGTCTCGAGCAACTGTCTGGCATAGACGCCAACAGCCTAATAAGGTTCCTAAACTGCACAGATTGGATATAGTTTTGCTCTAAGTAACTGTTAAACAAGTTGGTAACGAGGATGTGGCAACAAAATGGTGCGGAAGCGCTAGTTGGATTCTGGATGAATCACCACTCTAACCAACCAACCAACCATGAGTGTACGGAAATTTCTAGGCTTTTAAAAATACTGACCTCGACACCTACACCCCCAGGGTATGTAAATAGACTGGACGGTTCGTGGACCATGTCTAGTAGTGAATCTTTGGTTCTGCCACCTCAGCGTTACATCACAACGAAGAGTTAGACAATCAACATTATTTCTCGGCAAATATTTATACAAAGGGTAGGTCAACCGATACTGCCCTGCACTCACTTCTTGATATTATTAAAAAACCTTTCTCGGTTAACGAATATACTCCAGCAGCATTCCTGGCCATTTAAGAAGCGCTTAAAAATATCTCTTTAGAGAAAATACGCATGACGCTTTGTTGATGTGTCAATTAGATTCATGATCAGGGCTGTAAAGGAGGCAATCTAATGTAGGCCGCTCTTAATAAGTTGTCTAGGTGGGCTCTAAATAGCGGTTTGGGTGTGAACCTTCAGAAAATTTAATGAGTGCTGTTCTCGCTCCAGCTCCTCCTCTGCGTTGGAAAGATCAAGTGGAGAAGGACTTGGCTTCACTTGGTGTATCCAATTGGCGCCGGTTAGCTCGAGCAATAAACGACTGGAGCGCTTTGTTAAACTCGGCCAAAATCGCGTAAGCGGTTATCGCGCCAATTAAGAAGAAGAAGTAGGAGATATCGCCAAATATTTAGGTGAAATTCTCGACCAGAAACTAAATTGGAACATGAATGTAGTAGACAGATTAAGGAAAGCTACCAGAGCTCTATTTTCATTCATCAACAGGATCGTTATGGACTAATGGACGGCTCTCGATAAGACTACAATTAGAAACAGGCTTCAAAAAGTTCAACGGATGGCACATATATGTATCAGCGATGTTCTTAAATCACACTCTCTGATGATGTTCTGAATACTCTTTTCTTCTTACCTCCCCTAGACTTGGGTTGCCGCAACTAATCAATGGCGCGATTTAGGTGTTGTACAGTCGGTAATAACACTCAATCTGGATCCAAGAATTCCTGTTGACTATTTTTTGACTATCAGAATAGTTATAAGTGATCCACAACCGAAGCAGTTGAGAGAAACTATTTAGCAAAATTGCGAGCAGAGACATGCTTCACCAGTTGGCAAAATCTGCAGACTCGCATACCATGTAGATACAACATACGGTTAAAAAAGCATGAGAAAGCTTCGGTCCAGACTCTAACGGCTATAGAGATTAGAGATCTCGATGAGATTACAACTAAGAAAAGCTTTGTAATACTCTAGAAAACGAGTTCGATGGAATAAAATTCTCGGAAGGAAGCTTGAAGACACTCAGAGATGCCTGTAGTGGAACTAAAACAATGTGAAAGTCCAGACGACAAAATGCTTTAAATGCTTCGAGTTTGTCCATCTCGCGAGAAGCTGTAAAAGTCCGTTCGACCTGACAAACCAATGCCTCAACTGCAAAGAACCGAACCATAAAGCCATTGAGTGCACAAAAAAGCGAAGTGCGCTATTTGCTCTAGAAGGAATTTGTCCCCGGCGAAGCATAAAACTGGTGGCAAAGAATGTCCTTATTATAAAGAGGCGTTAAGAAGAGGAATTTCTGCAACCAAATTTAGATAATTGCAAAGCGGTACAAGAGCTCTTGTAGCAAATGGTAATTGAGAAGAATGTATACATAGCACTTATAAGTGAACCGTATAAGACGGAAAACAACCAACTATGGGCTACTGTCGTCAGCGGACGAACAGCTGTATAGAGCTGTGCTAAAACACATATTTAAATAGAACAGCTTAAAACGAACATAGGCTTTGTATGTCTACAGATTTCGGGACTGATGGTGTACAGTTGCTTCCTTTCATCTTGGGCTAGCCTTGCTGATTTTGAAAGTGTAATGGACCAGTTGACTAGCAATACGCGAACTAGAACGTCTGTAGTAATTGCAAGCGATTTTAATGAGTGGGCTCGTGGATGGAGAAGTCGTTGGATAAAGGCTAAGACTCTTATTACAGCACTATCTACCTTAGATATGACACTCCTCAACAGGTAACAGAGTTTACATTCGAGAAAGGATGGGGTGCTTTATATACCTTACTTTTATAAGCAGCAGCCCATTTCGGGAGCGTCTTGGGAGGTATGTGAGCTGTATACGCATAGTGATCACCAGGAAATCATCCGCAGGATTAAGAAAAAGGATGCATTAAACTGATGGATATTACGCATGCTTGATGAAGAAGAGTTAAAAGTGATGCTGGCTGAGATTGTACTGCCAGAGGGAGCCACAAACAGCCAAAGCAACTAGTGTGTAGCATCAAAGTAGCATATGATGCGTCGAGGAGTAGGTTCAACAGTTCGACGCTCACCTATTTATTGATGGAACGAAGAGATTGCGGAACTAAGACGGAACAAGACAAAACACAATGTTCACAGATCAACAAAATGCGTACAAAGATATGCGTTAGGAACTTAAATGGGTCATAAAGGCAAGCAAGAATAATTGCTTTATTAGTTTCTGTAACAACGCTGAGAAAGATCCCTGGGGCTTGGCATACAAAGTCGTAACCAAAAAGATGGAAAATGAGAACGACCTGTTTTCATGCCCTAAATGGCTGGAACATATAATAAGCTTACTTTTTCCCGCACAGCTACCATTTGATTGGGACATTTTTCTGAAGTACGAGAAAATCCAGGCCGAAGAAGTACATTCGTCTCGCGGTTAGGGAATTTAAAAACGGAAAGTGGCAAGACCCCAAATCTTGTCCCTGAGGAGTCACAAAGATCTACCCAAGGCCCGTTGCTCTGGAACGTAATGTACGACGACATTCTGCGATTGCAAATCCCTAAACGTGCAAAGGTTATTGGCTTTGCATACGTAGTTATTCATTTCACAAATCCAGACGTAGCTGGCGGAAGCGGACCTCGAGCTAGCGCAACATAAAACAGAAACAGCGTTAATAAGCAGCAGAAAGGTGCGTGGGGATGTTAATATCACAATCGGGGGACATGACATCGTCTCAAAAACTGCCTATAAAAATCTGGGCATTATGTTTGATGCTAGGCTAACATTTATGGCTACATATTGAGTATGCAGTAGAGAAAATTGAAAAAGTAGTAGCGGCGCTACGTTGGCTCATGGTTAACTCGGAAGGGCCCAGATAACAACGTAGGCTGCTGTACGACAGTGCGGTAAAAAGTTTTCTTCTGTCACGTGCACCGTTATCTATCTAGTCTGATGAACTGGATAAAATCTTATATACACTCGAAATGTGATCCTTGTACCGGCTTTGCGAAATAAGAATATGTAGCATGTTCCGAACTATATCCAGAGGTAGCTGTGTGCTTGTGATATCTGAGCCTGGACCAAAAGACATTTTGGCGAGGGAGATACTGAATCTTCAAAAAGTAAGGTGAGTCGTCAAGCAGTGAAGGTTGGCAGTATGCAGATATAGCAGAGTAGGTGGAGCAATTCACCCAAAAGATGTTGGACCTATCCCTTGATTCTTTCTGCACAAAGTTAGCTAAACAGACGACAGGAAGTTGTGGAGTCCCACCTTACCCAAAAATTACCAGGACAGGCTTGCTTGAAATTTTATTCACATAAATTCGGACATGAAGGCGACCCATACTGCACCCTTCTATTCAAATGACGTTATTGAAAGTGCAGAACATTGTACATATTTTTTTGCCTGTCCGCAGTTTGAAACCGGTTGATAACACATGGGCTGAAAAGACCGGGACGTAACGCATAGACCGCACTAATTTTTTCAGTTAGTGCTAACCTTAAAAAGACAGCTATTAAATTTTCATGTTATTATATTCATTAGTTCAGGAGTTATTGTGCTTAGAGTTACGCTTCCTTTGTTATTTTCAAAACAATGGATCAAAAAGAATTTCGTGTTTTAATTTTACACTGCTTCTTCATTGTGTAAAAATACCGTTCAAGCGAAGCAATGGCTTAACAAGTGTTATGGGGACTTCGCTCTATCGGATTCGATGGTTTGCTGACTTCAAACGTGGTCGTATAGACACCGATGATGTAAAACGCAACGACCAAATGAGGGGGTAACACCAGAAAACATCAAAAAAATCCAGAAGATCGTTTTGAATGAACGAAGTTGTGACAGTTAGCTGACATAAAGATATCAAACGAACGTATTGGCTTTATTATATTCTATGAGAATTTGACTATTAGAAAACTCCGTTCAAAGTGGGTGCTGCGTTTGATCACTGCTGACCAAAAACAAGAACATGTTGATGATTCTGAGAAATGTCAAAACTGCATGAATTGAACTTCGAATTGATCCCACCAGGGTTTGTATTAACAATTTCGTAGCAGCAATATTACCGAAAACATGGCTCTGCTCATGCTATTACTCTGAAATTGAACAGATGAGTAGTGGTAGCAGTAGTAGGTAGCGCAAAACGCGCGATCAACTGTTTTACTCCGCTCCAAGCTACCGTTAGTTACCGCTAGTAGCAGAAAACTTGGGAGATTATTTATGTGTACTCCACCTAGCGATACTACTCTCACTTTTGTTGTTCTTCTATTACTCCCTAGCAGCTACTTGAGGAGTATTCGTTTTTGTTTTGTTAGAAGCATTTTGTATGCGGTTTTGCGGTGGAACACTAAAAATATAACTGGCAAATTAGGTATGTCCGTATACTGTAGGATATAGGTATGGTTGAATACAACTTAAAATGATAAATTTTATAGTTCCTGAACCATCCAACTTGTTATATTAAGAGAACCCATAAATATAATATATCAAATCTACTGATACCTTATCTATTTTTTAAACGACTTTTTATTTAGATATGTATGTCCATTATTTGGAATATGGCGCTATATAACATTTTGTGGCAAATCATATATCATAAGCAAATATATGTACATAAGTATGTATGTATGTAAGTATATACGCAAACGAACAGAATAATGTTTGTACTTCAGTATTTTATTTGTATAGTTTTTTATTCAATTATTGAGCAAGCAGCAAGTAGATGGAAACATGAAGTAATTAATATTTATTTACAACAAACAAAGGTATTATTTTAAAACACGAAAGGACAGAGAGACAACAGAAATCTAAAGTTTTATTGTTATGGCTTCCCTCGCCAGTTATTCAATGATTTTGAGCCTTTTTTCATTTTCACAAATTTTAACAGGTAGGCGCTTGATAAGGCGACAATAACAAAAGTTTGAAAATCTTGAAAACACAGGCTATCAATACGCTGGAAAAACCTGGAGAAATGCTTAGTTTTTATAAATAACTAGCAAACCCGGCCCGATTCGCTGGGCACACTAAAATCAGAGAATGTTAATGCAATGAGAAGGTGCAAATGTTACTGTGAGCTTTTTTTAGTACAATTGAGATTTGAAAGATTTGTAATAAGGTCATTTAGCGCACCGAGTTTATAGACACCTCACTGACTTTTGCCCACACAAAAATTAGAAACACCACATATCTTTCACCTCAACACACAACACATTTCTCACCTCGACATTAAACCAATTAAATTTTTACTATTTTCGTATTTTTGAAATAATAAGCGAATACGTAAAATTTATTACATAATTTTTTTTTTTTCAATTACATTAAAAAAAAGCGATTTAAAAAAAAAAATTTATAAAAAAAAGTTTGCGCCGGGAATTGAACTCGAGTCTAACATGTGGCGAGGAAAAATAGGCGGTGCGTTTATTTCTTCGAATGCTTATTTTTTTACCATTTTGTTACTTTTGAAATGATAAGCGGATTCATAAAATGTATTACAATTTTTTTTACGATTACATTAAAAAAAAAACGATTTAAAAAAAAAAATTTATAAAAAAAAGTTTGCGCCGGGAATTGAACTCGAGTCTAACATGTGGCGAGGAAAAATAGGCGGTGCGTTTATTTCTTCGAATGCTTATTTTTTGACCATTTTGTTACTTTTGAAATGATAAGCGGATTCATAAAATGTATTACAATTTTTTTTACGATTACATTAAAAAAAAAAAACGATTTAAAAAAAAAAAAATTATAAAAAAAAGTTTGCGCCGGGAATTGAACTCGAGTCTAACATGTGGCGAGGAAAAATAGGCGGTGCGTTTATTTCTTCGAATGCTTATTTTTTTACCATTTTGTTACTTTTGAAATGATAAGCGGATACATAAAATGTATTACAAATTTTTTTACGATTACATTAAAAAAAAAAATGTAAAAACGAAAAAAAAAATTTGTGCCGAGAATTGATGGCGAGTCACGTGGGGAGGATAAATACGCAGAGCGTTTATTTCTGCGCCTGCGTTGTGAACAAAAGGTTTTGTGCATGCGCGCGACGCGAATAAATTTTAATAAAGTTCTGAAAGTAATTCATGAAGTTTTTCATTACACACATATGTACACAAATGAACGTATACTTTATATGTAAATAAATGATGGTATATGATAATATACATAAGTACATAATATGTATGTACATGTCAATAGGAGGTATTTGCATTCAGAAAAAAAGAACGGTTTAAGATAAATCAACACTTATTTTATATTGTATGTCAATTTATAATTTATGTATTCGACAGCATTTACATACATATGTATGTATGTACATTTGTATATGAAAAACAATAATGCACAAGCGCAAGAACATCATATCACATATGCAAGTATGCCCAAATAACCTTGACTTATGTATGTACACATGTCACAGCACATCACATTCTTACAAGAAATCAAATACACATACGCACTAGTGAAAGAGTTTCTTCCTAACAAGTGCAAAAACAATTCTGCTCTATGTATGTATATATACCCACTTTATGTCCTAGCATATATACATACATATACGAGTATACCTACTTGCCTTCTAAACTTCCTACAAAATAATTGTATTCATATGTTACTACATCCATGCACGTTCATACATTCATGCATATATGCGCGAGCACAGCGCTCCCTTCTTGCTTCCGTGTACTTTTGTCTTTCATCAGTCGATATTCCTAATATTATACTTACAAAAACACAATACTTTGATAGACGCAAAAGCAACAGCAAGCGTAACGCGATGGCCGCTTTGCCACCACACATTCTAAAATGTTCTAGAATACAACAAAAACACATACCTCACATGCGCATGTCGCCCAAAGCTAAAATCTAAGCCTAGCGACTACCAAAACAAAATACATTCGTAGACGCAGCCGCAGCGACGGCGCTGAACAATTTAGAACAAAAACAAAAAGTTCATTCATAAGTTAGAGCTCATATTTCAATTTCATTCATAAAACGAGCCGCCCATATGCCAATTTTCGCGACCATTCGAAAATAATCAATATTGGAATATTTCGCGTGGAATTATTTGCCAATATTTAATAAATCTTAAATTTTTGTCATGTCGAGTGGCCGCGGCTCCGTATGTATGTATGCACCCTTATATGTATGTAAATATGTCTTCTAACTGTGCGACAGTCGCGAGTTAATGCGACTTCCAGCGAATCACACATTGCTGTCCGCAAAGCCGCATATATGTACCTTATGATCAGAAAGTACCGGGAATGTTTAAATTAAACAAAACAGAGTTAAATTTAAGGCCAATTTATATTATCTCCTTCAAAATATGACCCGTCTGAAGCAACACACATGTGCCAACGTTTAACCCACTCCTCCAAACACCCCCGGCAGGCCGATTTGTATTCTCTTTGATCAGTGCGCTGGCGCGTTATCATCATGCAAAATCTGAGAATTGTTTACTCACATTTCCGGCGGTTTGCAACACACAGCATCTCTCTAAGGTTTCAAAACGGATAAATAATATTCTCTATTGTCTGTCTGGCCCGATGGAAGGTACTCATGGTGGACTATGCCTTGGAAATCGAAGAAAACAGTAAACATCACCTTCCCGGTTCTTTTTGCTCATAGGGTATACATATCCCATCTTTTCACTGACGGACAAGAAGACGGTCGCAGTTGTTGTTTTTTATATGCATACATTTTGCGTTCGTTGAAGGTTTGTATATATTTGTATACATATGCGTGTATGCGCGTTTGACTTTCTGGATGCATCCATGGATATTAGAATATTTTCTCATCAATATGTGTATGTAAGCAGTTCAGATTTGACTGAAGAGATTAAATATAGGAATGCATATTCATATGATTGCCATTATGGCTGTTTTACATATAAATTAATTCAAATGAAGTATTAATAATGTTATATAGAAAATAAATTTATAAAAAACAGGTATTAGAAAAGCTGAATACACTATTTAAAATCAATTCTAATTAAACCAAATATAAAAAATGAAATAAAAATATCGAACAAAGAAAAGTGGGTACAGGATTTGAACCTAAGTCAAACGTGGGACGATGTACTGCATACACGACACGTTTTTCACGATTGCTCTAAGCTACAATTAGTAATGAACTTTTCTAAATCACTCATTTATTCGATTCGCAGTTTTATATGCACATATTCTGCGTTAGTTGAAAGTTTGTATGCGTAATTATATGCATATGTATGTGTGTATGCGCGTTTGGCTTTCTGGACGGATATTAGAATGATATTTTCTCATCAATATAATTTGGATTTGATGAAAGAGATTAAATACATATGTACATATTTTCTGTTTTGATTGATTTATATAAAAATCAGGTCATATCCAGTATGAACTATTTTATACCGAAAAAAAATTTCCATTTATGAAATACAAAAAAACCAGTATTTTAAAGAAATTTTAATTAAAATAAACTCAAAAATGTTATCAAACTTTCCTGGTTTGAATTGTAAAAAAAAATATGCAAGAAAAAAAATATGACTTCAGGACTTGAACCTGAATTAAATACGTGCCAAAAAACAAAACGAATAATTCCGCCGACTTTAGCTTCTGCACCACAAACTAACTGCTGCGCGCCCTTCTTAATCGCAAATTTATTCGCTTCGCTGTGGGCATGAAATAAGTCGATTTCCTTAGTAGTGTGCCGAAAAATCTTATGAAATTCCTCAGTAGTTTGGTAAACGAAGAAAAAATCTGAAGTCTTGTCCTAGCGTGGTAAGTAAATATAGAAACCCTCCACTCGCGTCACTCGCGTGGTAAATATCTGCAATTCCCACCTCGTGAAGATAGTTGAATTTGAAATGACCTTATTATGAATCTATAAATTAGAACTCGAAAAAAGCTCATTTAACATTTGCTCCTTCTCATTGCATTAACATTCTCTGCTAAAATATAATAGATATGGTTTACAACAGAAAAGATATGGTTTTCGTACTAATTATTTCTTTATTCTTTATTCAAGCGCTTTGGCATAAACAATATTTTTTGTTTTTCTATTTGTTTTTGAGTAAATATATAATGTTGTTGGCTTCCCAACACGTGAACAGCCAACGTATAGTTGACCATGGGTGAATACTGGTTCTTCTAAATTCATCCCGCATATTTCTAAAGTTTGCCCTTGTGATTTATTGATAGTTATTGCAAATGCTAAACGAATGCGCAGTTGCGAACGCTTGAATTCAAATGGCAATTCAGGTGGAATCATTGGAATTCTTGGTATTAGAACGTCTTCATTCTTGAATTTGTCAATTAAAATAGTTGCTTGGATAACATTATTCATCAATGGTTTGACTACTTCATTTTGTTCTTGACGTTCTTTTGATGTAGCGTTATTCCGGGCGACCAATATGATTACGTGATTGTCTTGGCATTTGTACTGTAATAAACATGATTGTAATTATGGTATTCTGAGATTTTAAAACATGTTTTTTTTCAATTTTGTGGATTATATTTTCGATGCATATGTGTTTAAAAGCCCAAGTCCACATGGTCAGGATTATTTTATTTTGTTGTGATTTTCTTAAATCATCTCTTTTCTTCTGAAAATTGTTGGCAATTTGCATGATAAGACTAATAATTTTTTCATCAAAGTTACGCATTTTTCGTGCTATTGTTTTGCATCCTTTAACAATTTCTTTTGTTTTTTCATTTTTTTTACCATTTTTTTCACTAATGGTGTATCGTAGCTTATCGCATATAAACCGAAAAAATAAATCCACAAAACATAATTTCATTTGAACATTCGGATTTCACATTAAATTCTCAAATTTCGTAAGAAATTATTCACTGTATCAAAATCCACTCCAAAAAAATCACAAAAAAATGTTTACACTTTGCACTTACGTCTTCTCGTTATGGCGTCCAAATCAGAAAGAAATATTGAGACATTGTAACTCACATTTGACAGTTCCGTTCCGCCGCAAGCGTCAAAAACGTAAACGACATTATGGCTGATTCAAAAGAACGCTGTACGCGTTGCCGGTGTTCCGAATTACAACCAAACTTTACGAGACCCATTTTCAATACTTACTTAACAATGTGTGTAAGTTTGGTTTAATTCGGTGCAAAGACACGGCGGGTCCACGTTTTGGCATATATTTCGAGACCCTAGTCATCAATAGGTATGAAAATTACCCCGTATTAAAGCACTTATCAACAGCTTTCATTTGATACCCGTATTGTAAATACACAACCAAAGGTTACCCGGGTCCACGTTTTGACCTATATCTCGAGACCCCAGTCACGGAGCGGCATGAAAAATACTCTGTACTAAAGCATTCACCAACAGCTTCAATTTGATATCCATATTGTACAAACACATCCTAGGGTTACCCGAGTCCACGTTTTGGCCTATATCTCGAGACCCTAGTCACGGAACGGTATGAAAAATACTCTATACTATAGAAATAATCAACAGCTTCCATTTGCTACCCATATTGTAGAAACACATCCTAGGGTTACCCGGGTCCACGTTTTGGCCTATTTCTCGAGACCCTGGTATCCGATTCTTAAAATTCTCTTCAATGTGGCAAAGTTTGGTTAAAATCGGTTGAGCCATTCTCCGTAAAGTTCATCACAACGCGAAAAACGGCTGAATTTTTATATATATAGAAGAAGAAGATAGAGATTAGGAAATTAGTGCAGCTGTCACCTGCCTCAAATATATGAAAATGGAAAAGGTTCAAGACCACTGAATTAACGGCAAGCACAATCAGTAAAAATTTAGATTTCTGTGGGCTGTTTTTACTTTCATGTTTTAGAATAGAGACATTGTTTGTAGTGAATATTAATCACTTGAAATATCCGCTTGTTTGCATTTACACACTGTGGGTATATTCAGAAACGCATTATAATGCGCAACGTACTTTTGCAGTGTTGGCAATGCGTTCAGAAATGCAAATATGGCAGTACTGCAAGTGCATAGCGTTCCAAAACGCCATTTGTGTATCAAACGTCACGCATTATTTGCAGGAAAAATTTTAATACTGCCGCTGATTACGCTAATATGATGTCTGATGAAAAGTGAGTATAAAACAAATTTTTTTAGCTTTTAATGCAAAGATATATTAAATATACGTTATTAAAACAATATTTTATTAAATTTTTCTTGATTTTAGCGATTATCTAAGTACATCGGAAGTAAAGTTGCTTCTCAGAATCCGACTGAGCATGGAAAGTGAATTTGCTTCAGGGAGGAGGAAAAAGAGTATTTTGTGGAATAAGGTGGCAGAAGAAATAAAAAAAGTATATAAAGATTTGAAAATAGACGGGCAATCGCGCAGCGAAAATTTTCTAATTGTTTCAAGAAAAGATTTTTTTTTTTTGAAAATTGGAAAAGTAATGAATTACAATCACAATAAATTAAAAAGCTTCTTTTTAGCTTTACACGTCTTTTTTTCTTAAATTTAGCAAAAAACTATCACTTTTTACTTCAAATATATCGTCAACAACTAAACTCAATAATACTTCCATTTTAGTGTAAAACGCGTTCATAAATGCAACAAATCTCTTTGCAAATCTTCAACAAATCTATCAGTTGCATCACTTGTCACATTGGCAGTGTTGCCAGCGCTGCAATTACTGCGCATTTATAATGCGTTTCTGAATATACCCTGTTGCTGCGCATTTATAATGCGTTTCTGAATATACCCTGTTGCTGCTTGTTGTCAAATAAAATTCTGAAGTACACACATTCTTTTGTTAGCTTGCGTACAACATATGATACATATTTACTTATGATATAATGATTTGCCATAGAATGCCATATTCCAAATAATAAGTCGTTTAAAAAATACTTAAGATATCAGCAGATTTCATATATTCAATGATTTTTCTTTTAATATAAAAAATTAGAGAGTTCAGGAACTATAAAAAATCTAATTTTAAGTTGTATTCAGCCATACCTACAATCTGCAGTATACGGACATACCTAATATGCCGGTTAAATTTTCAATATAACACCACAAAACCGTATATAAAATGCATTTAGCAGAAAGAAAAACGAACATTGCTCAAGCAGCAGCTATGGGAGTAGTAGTAGCGCAACAAAAGTGACTAGCTGGAGCGCTCCGATCGATTCTAAGTTTTCTGCTACTACTTCAACTACAGAGAGTACTGAAATTTTTTTTGACTAATACTCTGAGCTACTAGCAGTAACGAAACGTAGCTTGGAGCGGAGTAAAACAGTTGATCGCGCGTTTTGCGCTACCTGCTCCACTACTCATATGTTCAAGTAGTAGTAGCGAGAGTAAAAATGAAAACTAGGAAAAAGCTTAGCAATTTCAATCCCTCGGTCCCACATCCACCGTAGTCGCCAGATTTGGCTCCCAGCGAGTTCTGGCTGTTCGCAGACCTAAAAAAATTCTCGCCGGTAAGAAATTTCACTCGAGGTTGCCGCTGAAACTGTGGCCTATTTTGAGGCAAAAGATAAATCGTTCTACAAAAGAAGTATTAAAATATTAGAACGCCGCTGGAATGATTTCGTGGTTCTTGATGCAAATTACGTTGATGAATAAATCTAATTATGAAAAACCTGTTTTTTTTTGTGAAGCCCGCGACTTTTCAGTCCATGTGTTAATAACACTGCTTTCAATACTTTGTGCCGCCTCTAAAAACAACAAAAAAACTGATGGATGAAATTCCCTTGGAGATTTAGGAATGAGTCCGTAGCTGTAAATACAGTGTGGGCTCTCACTATGTTTTACTTTTATATGTTAGTACGATTCGAATATTTGGTTAAATTTATTGCACCAAATTATGTGTGCCAATATGGCAAGGACGATTAGATATAGGGTTTTTCAGTAAGAGCGCTTCAACTTTTGAACTTTTTTGAATAAAACACAAACGGTTTGACTTTTTTAACTAATTTTTTTATTATTATCGAGCTTGAACATATACATTTAAATATGAAATTCGATTTCTTTTTCATGACCACCGCGTGCACGTTTTACGAAGTCCAATCGTTGAACCCAATTTTCGACCACTCTTTTGCATAAATCGGCCAAAATTCCAGCAATTTCGCGTTCAATATTGGCTCTGAGCTCACAAATCGTCGCCGGCTTGTTACTGTAGACCAATGACTTCACATAACCCCAAACGGGACGGCTTGTTAAATGGACCGTAAAATGGCATTACTTAAAGTAGAAGCAACAGAACGATTATTTTCATAAAAAATTTGCACGATTTGCAATCGTTGCTCAAGTGAGTAGCGTTCCATGATGAAATGTATACTAATGAAGTTTACAAATGACAAGCGAAAAATAAAAAATATTGCGTCGTTCGCCCTCCCTATCGGAAAAAAGTTGAAGCGCACCTATTGAATAACCCTATATATATGTAAGTAGGGAACTGACAACAGTAATTTTAATAAAAAAATTTTCCGGAAAAGTATTTGGCCTTTTTAAAAACGAGGAATTGTACTTACATCTGCAATGGCATTGGGATTAGCCTTATGTCGCAACAAAAGATTTATAACCATTGTATGACCTTGTTGTGCCGCTTGATGCAGAGGGGTATAACCGACATTGGTACTCATTTCGATGTTGGCGTCATTTTCAAGCAAAAACTTGACCATGTTTATTTGGCCGTAGTGTGCTGCTATATGTAAAGGGGTGTATCCAGCCTTTGTACGCTCAGATATGTTAGCCTGATGATCGAGGAGTATTCGAGCTATTTCTGCCTTATCTTCTTGAGCACACAGGTGCAGCGGCGTTAAACCGTTCTTTGCTTGAACATTTACACCAACCCCATGTTCCAACAATAAATTTACCATATCAACCTGACCGTCCTGGGCTGCCAAATGTAATGGTGAAAAGCCGGATTTGCTTCGTATATCTGGATCCGCACCAAATTGTAAAAGTTGCTGGGCGATTTCCATTTCATTTTTCTTGGCAGCTATATGCAAAGCGCTATGGCCATTCTTTGCACAAAGTAGGGGAGAAGCCCCATGCTCAAGCAGTAAAAACATGACCTTTTGATGACCGAAATGTGCTGCAACATGTAGCGGAGTAACATCGTTCTTGCCTTGGCAATCGATTTTAGCTCCGCGCTGCAATAGTAATGCAATGACTTTTTCTTTACCATATTTAGCAGCCAAATGCAACGGAGTAAAACCCTTTTTGGTTACTGTATCTAATTGCGCATTGTTTTCCGCCAGTAACTGAGCCACCTCTTCTTGTCCTTCTTTAGCTGCGATATGCAATGGGGTATACATATCCTTGGTTGTAGCATCAACGTTAGCATCATGTTGCAGCATCAGCATAATTATGTCGATGTTTCCAAGTCTCGATGCTACATGCAACGGTGTTTGACCTTCTCTAGCACGAACCTCAACGTTAGCACCATTGCGTAATAAAATACGTATTATGTCAGTTTGGTTCGCTCTCGCGGCTAAATGTAGTGGTGTCTCTCCACGAACAGTTGGTGCATCGGGGGGAGCATCGTGTTGTAATAGATAAATGACAATGTTCATGCATCCCATAAAACTGGCAACGTGTAATGGTGTCAAACCGGATTCTGTTGTGGCGCTTATGCTGGCACCATGTTTCAGTAAGAGCTCGACGACGTTAATGCGATTTTTCTTACATGCGATATGCAAGGGTGTAAATCCATTTAGAGCGCGCGCATTTGGATCTGAATTGTAATTTAGTAGCAGCTTGGCTACACGCACATGTCCACAGTGCGCTGCAACATGTAGCGCTGTTAGATAGTCGACAGTTACCTCATCGACGGGGGCTTTATGCGCCAAAAGTATCTGGGCTGCTTCATCATGCTCGCCTTGTGCAGCCATATGAAGTGGAGCAAGACCATTTTTCGTCTTTGAAAGTATCGGAGACTTATTCGCAAGTAGTATCTCGATGACCTCTACATGGCCTGACCGTGCTGCGCAATGGAGCGGAGTGAGGCCATCACGAGTAGTAGCATTTATATTAGCTTTGTTTAATAGCAATAGTTCCAGAATATTTGTTTTGCCCCATTTGCAGGCAACGTGCAACGGTGTTATATTATGCTTTGCTGTGAAATTTACATCCGCATGACGTTCAATTAGCAACTTAGCAATATCAACATTGCCATAGTGTGCTGCAATATGCAGGGGCGTGAATCCTGATTTGGACACAATGTCCGGATTAGTTTCGCTTTGTAGCAATAAAGTAGCAGCGTCAACATCGTTTTTCTTAGCAGCAATGTGCAAAGCCGGAAGACGAACTTTTCCACGAACATCGCACTCGAGAAGGACCGCTACCACTTTATCGTGACCTTGTTGCATGGCAACAGCAAGTGGTGTGAACCCATCCTGCAACAAAAAACATATTTTATATTATATATTTGTAAAAAGCTTTCTTCCATTAGGAGATATGAAAATGGACATAAACGCTTCAGCCATTTTGGTGGTAGCAGAAGAAGAAGGCAGCCTGAGTGGAGAAGGACTTCCGATTCACCTAGTGCTACTAATGGACGCCAGTTAGCTCAAGAAAGAAACGATTGACGTTAGATTAAGCGGTTTTTTGTACAAAGCTCCATGACTAAATCCGTATTGCGTATTGAAAATATCAAAATGAGAGAAAGATGTAAACCTCCGAGTGTATTTCCACCACCAAAAAGCTTTTCATTCGGCTGAATAAAACTTTGGGGTTCTCCAACGCGCAACACAAATTGATATTTTCCGGTCTAAATCCTAGCTAAATCATTGTATTTCTTAGGTTATAATTTACAAAGGATCCGTCGCAAAACATCTCGGACTGCCTTCACATTTCAGTGACCAATTTTAACCAGTAACCTTCACACCTACCATGGAAGTCCTGATATTTGGTTAAATAAAAGCTGAGATATTACCCAAAGTGAAATTACTTTTGAACCATTGAAAAATTAATTTTAAATAAAGAACCGATATACTATTCTATTTTAAACTGGGTAAAACACTTGATCTGGAACGTATGAAATTATGCAAAAGCTCAGATTTTGATATTTATCTAGTACCTCTACTTATAAGTGATTTAAACGATTTCGGTCGTCCACGAACGATAAAACACGTAAACTCAAAAACGAATCGAAATCTTCATTGTGCCGATTTACACATGGAGACATCTGGAAGGGAAACATTGGAAATTCTCTTTTCATGTTCCATTCGCGGACAAACGGGCAAAATTGTTTATGGCAACATTTTGACGTTTACTACTTTAGCATCTTCTGGTTCGGATATATTCTACAACCCGCTAACAGCTAAAGCGGTGGACGTCAGCAACAGTTTCTTAAATATTTCAATAAAGAATAAAACTGGTTAAATAAATTTATTATTTTTTTAAATTTACATTTATATTCATTTTTGTACTTGAATAAAAAAAAATAATTAAAATAAAAGTATTTCATATGTAACAACATAAACATACCCCATAAGTTTTTTAAATTATACTTACTTTACTTTAACAAAAATAATCCTGCATTTCGCAAAGAGCGTTCTGATGTTTGTCATCGAATGATGGAAAACGAATGAAGCAACTGTCAAAAATTGCTTTAAGATTGGGAATACGAATAAGAAGCGCAAAGCGTGTCGCCAGTACAGCGACATGTGACATGTTTCTGTTTTAGAATGTTAAGGCCATTAGGCTATTCAGTTACTGCAGCACACACGGTTTCCATGGATATTGATGTAGCTGCTCGAACCAAAGATTATTTAAAGTTCTTCAAATTTTTATGAGGTCTTCGACAGGTCATATTTTCCAATTCTGACCACTAACTGTAGTCTAATAGTCATGTTGAAAGAACCAACGCTCTCCAGTGAAGAGAATACTGCTCAACTGCTTCACCACGCCTTCCAAGACATCTTCCTGGTACACTTTTGCCCCGGTCTTAACCTCTTTTCCGCAGAAATTAAGGGACGTAACTCCTTTACAAGGCTTTGTGTATGTTTTCATTCGGGGGATTCGGAAACTACCCATAGGATACTTGGGCTAATCCCGGGAGTTGTGAGCTGCTTGAACCACATGCAGAAGAATCGTCCTGGCCACTCCCACGTGAATGGCGATCAGTAACTTTCCCCACTTGCGTGGACTTCTACATATGGAACCATCCTCCATGTCACAGAGAATGTGAAGATCTCGATACCCCAATCGTTGACGACGGAATTGTCGTTCCGTTACCCGACCATGACGAGGTGAGAATAGCGATAACGCGTCTAAAGAACAACAAAGCCGCGGGCGCCGACGGACTGCCGGCTGAGCTATTCAACCAAGGCGGCGAAGAGCTGGTAAGGTGCATGCATCAGCTTCTATGCAAAATATGGTCGGATGAGCGCATGCCTACCAATTGGTATTTAAGTGTGCTCTGCCCAATCCATAAGAAGGGCGATCCTGCAATCTGTGCCAATTACCGCGGGACTAGTCTTCTAAATATCGCCTATAAGGTTCTATCGAGCGTATTGTGTGAAAGTCTAAAGCCCACCGTCAGCCTACTGATTGGACCTTATCAGTGTGGCTTTAGAGCTGGAAAGTCTACCACCCACCAAATATTCACAATACGGCAAATCTTGGAAAAGCCCCTGAAAGGAGAACCGACACACACCATCTTTTCGTTGTTGTTGTTGTTGTAGCAGTATCTTCGCCCTGTCAGTGTAGTGTAATCACCGGCCGTCTTCGTCTAGCTCATCTCACGGTAGGTCCAGGAAACTAGCTGTTTCAACGGGTTGGGTCCAGAGGGAGAGAAGTGGTCATATGTTTAGTAAGTCGGGATCGATTCTGGATAAGTAGGAGTTTAACCAGCTCCAGTATCCAGAACGTAATTGTGCCAAGGTTACACGGGACTCTCGGGGAAGCTGGAGCTCTTCGTCTGCAATAGGTGGTGGTTGGACTCCGATAACCGCATTCGGGGGTCGGGAGCTTAAGAAGGTGGTAAGGGTCTCCCGATGAATGTCGTTTATGGTCTGTCTGTACACTGTCTGATCCTGGAGTGGTCTGCCTATTTTGTCCAGGTTCTCGTCCACGTAGTTGAGGAAGTGCCTCCTGATGTGCGTGGGAGGTGGCTCAGGCTCAAGCAGGTACCTGCATGGGTGAGGCCTACGGTGACACCCTAGCAGAGACTGCTTGCTGAGCAGTTTGTTATGCTCCTTCAAAGGAAGCACTTTCAGGAACACTTCTTTGTCTTTGCCCCAAGTGCTGCCGGCAAGCGACTTGAGGACCTTGTTGCGATTCTGTACTCTCTTTGCAATAGCGGTTGTGTGCGCTGAGAAGGAGAGCAAGCTGTCAAAGGTGACTCCCAATATTCTGGGGTTGTTTACCGTCGGTATTGGGGTATCATCGACGTGTACCTGAAGGTGCAGCTTGACCTCCTTTGTCCAGGTGGTAAAAAGGGTCGCCGTGGATTTAGTGGGAGAAAGTTTTAGGTTTCTCGCAGTGAAGTAGCGAGAAGGGCGGACGAGCGTGTCGTTTACTTTTGTGCATAGGCCATCAATGTCATTGCCCGACGCCATTATCGTGCAGTCGTCGGCGTATGAGACCAGTGAGACTCTCTCTGGGGGAGTTTCGAAATGTAGAAATTAAAAAGCAAGGGTGAAAGGACACCACCCTGCGGTACTCCCTGCTTTATTTTTCTCTGTTTTGACGTTTGGTCTCGAAATATCACCGACGAGTGACGACTACTCAGGTAGTTCGCGGTTCACCTCTTCAGCCCTGGCGGGAGTGTCGACTGTAAAATGTCATCTAGTAGCGTGGCGTGGCTGACTGTATCGAAAGCCTTTTGTAAATCTAACGCTACTAGGACAGTCCTCTCGCAGGGGTGGTTTTGGTTTAGTCCCCGATTTACCTGGGTGTTTATTACGGTGAGTGCCGTGCTGGTGCTGTGCACTCTTCAGAAACCATGCTGGGGTGAGGCTGGAGTCAGGTGTTCTGTAAGGAGTGTTAGTAGAAGGGCTTCAAGCGTCTTCACTACTAGGGAAAGGAGAGTTATCGGACGATAGGACTCCCCTTCGTTGGCGGGTTTTCCTGGTTTCAGTAGTGGGACCACTCCTAATTTCAACTTATCAGGAATGATGAGAGTGGCCATAGACAAATTGAAGACCTTGGTGAGGTATTCTACTCCCGATGGATCCAGGTTTTTCAACATCAGCATGTTTAGTCCGTCGGGGCCAATGGCTTTTGATGGTTTCATGTGTATGATGGCCCCCTGAACCTCGTCGCTGGTGAAAGTAAGCTGTGCACTGTTGTATATCAGTTTGTGCAACCGTCTGGTGGCACAACGTTTGGATCTGTCGACCGGAGAATGCAGTACAAATTGCCGGCTAAAGTAGCTCGCGCATCTCTTTGGATCCGACGAAGAGTCAGATCCAGTCAGCTTTGTTAAAGTTGATATATGACCGGTGATCCGCGGAAACAAAGTCGGCAGGTTTCTCGATCGAGATGATAATGGGCAAGTGGTCTGATGCGAGCGATAGCATAGGTCGCCAGGTTATGCTATTTATCAGACGTGCGCTAGCAATTGTGATGTCAGGCGAGCTGCTGCAATTGCCCACTACACTAGTGGAGGCGTTGTCGTTTACAGTGTTGAATGTCGAATCGTCTATATGCTCTGCCAATAGCTGTCCCCTACGATCATTTGGCAGGCTTGAATGCCAAAGATCGTGATGCGCGTTAAAGTCACCTACTACCAATCGATTTTGTCCCCTGATGAGCGCACCAATATCAGGGAGATATCCTGCCGGGCAGCAGGTGACAGGGGGTATATAGATATTATAAATTTCGAGCTAGGCATCGCCTGACCGGACAGCTATACCTTGACATTCTAAGGTGCTGTCCCTGCGGCCGATGCCTTCATCGATGGGACGATACTGCAATGAATGAATGGTGGACTATGAACGTTAGGCCACCGCCGTTCCCTCACTCGCGGTCCTTTCTATGCACGTTGTAGCCGTCCCTAGTAATCAGGGAGGAGCTAGCGTGCAGTTTTGTCTCCTGGACCGCAGCTATCTTGATACCATACCGGCTCATGAAGTCGACTATTTCGTCAATCTTGCTCGTGAGTCCGTTGCAGTTCAGTTGCAATAGCTTGAAACTTCGCAGGAGTATGGTCGTAACTCGGGGAATGAGAGATGCGTGATGTTGTCTATGTTGGTGCTGCTGTGCGTTCCGCAAAATTGGTTGTGGCCTGATGTTGACTGGCGGCCGCGGCACTGGGGGCGGTAGCGGGTGCAGAGCTCTGCAGCAGGGGGCAACGAAGTCGCGTGTCCACTAACGGGTGGTGTGCAGGCCGGAGCACTTCCGAAAATGGCACCAGTCACTGCAAGAATTGCATTGGACAGTTGTCAAGTTCCGAGGAACTACGGTCTGACACACGGAGCAGACTGTGCGGGGACCAAGAGCTGCTGGTTTGTCCTCGCACTGGGATAGGAGCAGAAGGGTTGTGGGCCAGAGAGGGAGTTATGTTTCTCGTGGGGGCTCCTTATCGTTGAGGGTGGCGGCAGTGTGACCTGCCGGCACTGAGGGCAGAATCGCCGCTGAGGCAGGGGCTCCCTGTGAACGGGAGCAACACGTGGCCACATACCTTGTGAGCCACTCCCTGTGAGTCTTAAGGCCTGAGCAGGTCTTAAGATGGCACCACCCGTTGCACTTATTACACCTAACCGTTTGTGGCAAATGCAACAGTACAATACATCTGGTTCGGGGTTGGGTTCGACGCCAGCCCGGAAGAGAAGTATTTGGAGCAAACTTGCTGCAATGAGTTGCTCCTGTGACGAAAGATTGGGGGTGGGATACGGTACACTAGACAGAGCTAGTTTACTGGAGCGGCAGCTCTTGGTCGGGAAAACCCCGAGTCATTCCGGTAACGTAGAACCGGCTGCCATGAGAATGAACCATCTTTTCGTCGACTTCAAAGCTGCATTCGACATTACGAAAAGGAGTTTCCTGTATCTCGCGATGTGTGAATTTGGTATCCCCCCTAAACTAATACGGTTATGCAAGATGACGTTTCTCAACACTAGCAGCGCCGTCAGAATTGGGAAGGACCTCTCCGAGCCGTTTGATACCAAACGAGGTTTCAGACAGGGTGACTCGCTGTCGTATGACTTCTTTAACCTGATGTTGGGGAGCATCGTACGAGCCGTAGAACTTAATCGCTCTGGCACAATTTTTTATAAGAGCGTACAATTGTTGGCGTATGCCGATGATATCGACATCATCGGTCTTAACGACCGCGCTGTTAGTTCTGCCTTCTCCAAACTGGATAAAGAGGCAAAGCGAATGGGTTTGGTGGTGAACGAGGACAAAACAAAGTACCTCCTGTCATCAAACAAACAGTCGGCGCACTCGCGTATCGACACCCACGTCACTGTTGACAGTTATGATTTCGAGGTTATAAAGGACTTCGTATACTTAGCAACCAGCATTAACCCCGATAACAATGTCAGCTTTGAAATCCAACGTAGAATCTCTCTTGCCAATAAGTGCTACTTTGGACTAAGTAGGCGATTGAGTAGTAAAGTCTTCTCTAGACGAACAAAACTATTACTCTACAAGACTCTCATCATGCCCGTCCTAACGTATGGCGCAGAAGCGTGACCGATGACAACATCCGATGAAGCGACGCTTGGAGTGTTTGAGAGAAAGATTCGCGGAAAATTTTTGGACCTTTGCACGTTGGCAACGGTGAATATCGCAGGCGATGGAACGATGAGTTGTATAAGCTTGACGACGATATAGACATAGCGCAGCGAATAAAGATCCAGCGGCTACGTTGGCTGGGTTATGAATACAAACACTCCGGCTCTGAAAGTATTCGTTGTGGTACCAGCTGGTGGTAGTAGAGGAAGAGGAAGCCCTCCTCTGTGTTGGAAAGATCAGGTGGAGAAGGACTTGGCTTCACTTGGTATGTCCAATTGGTGCCGGTTAGCACGAGAAAGAAACGACTGGCGCGCTTTGTTGAACTCGGCCAAGATCGCATAAGCGGTTATCACGCGAATTAAGAAGAAGAAGAACTTCTTTACAAGACACTCCCCACCAAACCCATTACGGAGGATGGATGGTGGCCACGCCGAACCTTTGGAGCAACATTTATTGCGTCTTTAGCTTCTGTTACCGGAGAAGCTGCTTTAATCTGTCAAGTCTAATTTTCATCATGCGCGTTGTCAAAAGATTAACAGTTCGGCGATGGAAGGCTTTCATGTGGAGATCATCAAAATTAGTTTTGACATGGATCTGGTCGATGCATTCATTTCTCGGACATGATTTTCTGCTTTCTAAGGGGATTTCTGAGAATTTTTTCGAACGCTTTTATGGCTGCACTGGTCCGAAGCACGCGAGGAAGACAACTTTTTTTCTCTCTGTTACTTTAGACGCTTGATGGTGCCTTAAACCAACATTCTCGAAATATTAAGTTTTTTCAGCAAATCGTAAACCTCCCTTGCACTTTTACTATACTTATGTAATGCAATCGCTGCAATGCTCCACTCCATTATGAACAAGCGAAATTTCCAAACTGAGTATAATTTATGATAATAATAATAACAATTTTATACAAAAACAAAAATCACGGTAAGACAAAATATATTTATTTATTTTATTTTATTATTAAAGTCAAACATACAACCATGCAATGATTAACCTTAAGAATAGTGTACATATTTAAATATTCTTTAATGAACGGGGAAAACTCGAGATTTCTGGAAACTATAAAAATGTTTGCCACACATATAAAAATGCACTTAGGAAATTATGTAGTACAATTTTGAACTTAAAAGTAGGATATCTTTGATGAAAGTGGACTTTCCACCATTTTCAAAGTAATTAACTTCATAAACTACGAAAATTTGTTATGATTAAGTGAACGCAAATTTCAAAAAAATTTGTTTGGAAATAATTTTTTTTTATTAAGGCATCTTAAAGTATAAACAGAATAACGTCTAGAAATTACAACTAGTACAACTAAATACAGATACTAACGAGCAATTTTTATTGAATATATGTATAAATCAAAAAAGGAAAAACTAAGATGCCTCAATATTCATAAATTCATTATGAATGTATAAATATATAAGGAACAGCTCGTACTGGGGCACATCTGGTCTAAATCTGTTTTACGCTTGAGCCGCCGACTATGAGTATTTGGCTGGAGCAAAGCCAATACTTCAGCGTTGACATGTGTACTTAAACGTTGTCTGTGAGCTATGGCATACTTTTTCGCCACGTCACTGACGAGCAGCATACCAAGATCACGATGGAGGTCGATGTTTCTCACATAGTATGGAGCATTGACGATGTTGCGCAACACTTTATTTTGGAATCGTTGGATAATAGTCATGCAAGATTCGCTTGAGCATCCCCATAGCTGAATGCCATACGTCCAGACCGGTTTAAGAATTTGATTATATAGCAGTAGTTCACCGCTTATTGCAATTTCGTCGCTGTAGTCTCGATTAATTCTCCAACTGCTAGGATAGCCGTGTATTCTGCAAAGGTTGCGGTAACATGTTGCTCGTGAACCGGTAAATCATGCGTATACAAGAGGTATAGGAGAGGGCCTAGGATGCTTCCTTGAGGTACCCCCGCGCTTGCTTTTTGTAATGATGAATAGGCGTTGTCAAGTCTGACACGAAAGTATCTGCCATCAAGGTAGGAAGAAAGGACTTCGCAATAACTCCTGGGCAAAATCAGACAAAATAAGACAGACAAGTAGCGCAATTATTGGGCAATCTCTGAAGAATTTCTGCAGTTATGAGGTCGAAACCGGGCGTTTTTTTGGTTTTCATTTTGAACATTTTGCTCATTACTTCTTCGCTACTAACAGGCTCAATGCTGACATCACTTTCAATCCAATTTGACGCGATGTCAATATCTTCAGATCTATCATTGGCAGAGAAGGTTTTACGAATATTCTCTGCAAATAAATTTGCTTTTTGCTCATTGGTGTTTGCCGATTGGGTATCGTTTATTTTGATGGGTGCTATGTGTTTTATCGGACGATTAAATGACTTTGCTGCCTTCCATAAGGAGTAGTCTGTGGATTTATTAGATGTGAGGTTCTTAAAAAATCGATTAAAATTATCGTTTATGAATGTCTGAATTTGTGATCAGGATATCTGGTTTGCTGCCAACGACGTCTAAGTTTTCGTTTTTTATTTATCATCATCTTGATATATGATGAGTAATTTTTCTTTTTTGATGTGACATCAGGCTAGGGCGTACTGCTTCATGCTGCGTTTTGAATTATTTGTGTGAATTGAAGCACGGCACCATCAAGATCATCAATGGTCAGGATACGGTCGGTGTCTACCACTACCGCTTCTAATTGCAGTTGGAAGTACTGCCAGTCGGTGAAGTTATTAAATAAACGAGGAGACGTTTTATTTAATACCACCGAATTTTCTGATATTTCTAAAAGGATCGGTGAGTGGTCAGAGTTCAGATCGAAGCCTTCAGAAATAGAAAAATAGTTTGCGGGAATATTTTTGAAGACAAAAAAGTCAATAAAATCAGGTACTTTGTTGGTGTCTGAAGGCCAATATGTTGGCTTGCCAGTTGATATTATTTCGCAACCTTCGTGTCTTATGGCTTTAAAGATTTCGCGCCCTTTTGTCGTTGTTAACCTAGACCCCCAATGTATGTGCTCAGCGTTAAAATCACTTCCTATAAATCGTACTTTGTATCTTTCGATGAGAGATACATAATCTTCAAATTTTAGTTGGTGTCTGGGTGGGCTGTATAAAGCTGTTAGTAATATTTGTTGCTCGAAGGCCTCGACAGCAACGGAAGTTGTTTGAAATTTCTCAGCGCTGGGTTGGTCTTCCAAGTGGTGAGTTATATTGTTTTTTATGAAAACGGCGCTGCCACCTCTTGCACAAGTGTAGGGGTGAATAATATGGTATAGGGAATAATGTTTAAAATTCCATTATGAATATCTTGTGAAGTGTGCTTCAGCTATTAGGCATACGCCAATTTCGTCGTTTTTTAACAGAACTTCTAGCTCAGTTTCGTGTTTAGTTGGCATTCTATAATATTATTTTTAGTGTTTTATTCATAGTCAAAAAATTGCATGTTTTGGCAAGGCACACAAGCGTTGTTAAATTGATTTGCAGATTTGGCCTTGTTGTTGTTGTTGCACTACCTTTGCCCTGTCAGTGTAGTGTAATCACCGGTCGTCTTCGTCTAGCTCATCTAACGGTAGGCCCAGGAAACTAACTGTTTCGACGGGTTGGGTCCAGAGGGAGATGGGTGTTAGATGAGTGGGTTTAATAGGGCATGTGAAAAGGTGGTTAGTGTCGTGCGGGGTGCTTTCACATGCTGGACATATGTTTAGTATGTCGGGGTCGATTCTGGATAAGTAAGAGTTTAACCTGCTACAATATCCAGAACGTAATTGTTCCCATGGCAGCCGGTTCTACGTTACCGGAATGACTCGGGTTTTTACCGACCAAGAACTGCCGCCGCAGTAAACTAGCCCTGTCTAGTGTACCGTATGCGCAACACAACTCCCCCAACGACCCACAACCCTCCTGCTCCTATTTGGCCTTGTTCATTTAATTTGCTTAATATAGCTGAAAGGGGATAGGTATATTTTGCTTATCCTCATAGCTGTGTCCAGGAATATTTTCATTTGACAATAATTTTGTTACAGACCGATAGTCGTACGAATCGAACGTTATTTCTTTGCATGCATCGTTGTTTAAAAGTTTACTGAAAAATATATTTTTTATTTTAGTAACAAGTTGACTATGCATTTTTTTTAAATCATTATTACCATTGATAATTATTGGAGGAGGACGAGGTATTTTACTAACTTGTTCTGTTTTTGTTGGTTTTGTTGAATCATTAACACTATTTGTAGATTTTGATGATGTTACAGCTTCAGGAGAAGATTCAGCTTTACGCTTTTTGGATGGCCTTTTTTCTTTAAGATCCAGTCGGTTTTTCTAGCAAGCTCTTCTCATCAGTTTCATGAACTTCAAGACATGTTTTTTTTGTGATGTTTATATCAGTTATATTATCATCAGCACATATTACAGATTTAAGTTTGCCGTTTTCTAATTTAGGATAGGATATCTCATTTTGTAAAGCAAAGCATAATTTTTCTAAGTCAAAAATTTTTTGCATAAGGTCTTTATTACGCACTTCACTGTGTTGGAATGATGGAATGGGCCCACCACCCTCCTTTGGTGTGCAATATTTTTTAAATAGATAATAGATAACTAATTCTTAATTAGTTTCCGGAAAAGTCTTATAAATGCGTCCTCATGTTGAATGGCTGAAGGAGATTTTTCGAAAACGGACACTCCACCGATGTTGGTAACGACAGACGGGTTTGCTTCGCCTTTGCACAGAAAATGTTGAACGAGTGTTGTGCCATTAAATTACGTACCTTCCTTTGAATAAAGAATCATAGTGTCACGCACCCCGAAGTGTTCAATGAGCCAACTAGCAATTGAAAAAAGTAGACTGGATTTTGATGGAAATACGTAAATTTCAATAAATTGCAGAAATAGAAGAAAAAAGCTGGATCTCCAACCAAACAAAAAAGGATTCAGAAGATACATCGAAAAGAAGTAGAATTACAGAAGAAGAACGAAGTGGTAAAGTATGAAATAAACAAAAAATAAAATAAAATAACTCTAATGCATTCCTCTTACACCTCGTATTTTATAAAATGGCAACACATCTGCACTATACAAAATCATACTTCAATAATATTAAAAATTGTGCTTGGATTGTTGAGGGATGCTACCACAAGACACGACATTCATAGTCAAATCGAAATGCGCATATTTCAAATAAATTGAATTAGTAAACAATATATCGAAAATGGAGTTATCAATATTACAGCTGATATCACAGATCTTTATATAAATTTATGATTCTTCTGTACCTGATGGTATGTGGTGCTGTTGTATAGTTATTACTGTGAATCATATTTATGTTTCCGCTACGTTGTTTTAAAGTTAAACAAATTTAAGTCACATCTTCTTTCGTAAAAGTTAAGTCTCTATAGATATAAAAATGTACTTCTTAAATATGTTTTGAGTCGACGAAAATTAATATTAAAATTAACTTCGATTCTCGCAAATCGTAAATAAATTATAAATATTCGGCAGCATATCCTTTCGACACAATCGAAACTGTTTTTGGGCTTTCTTTGGACTACATATTGCAAAAAATTTTATGCCAAAGATTTGATTCCATTTAAACTTGCTCAAAATCTCTTCTAAGTTATCAGTATGAAAAGTATGAAATTTGTTTAAATTTAGTACAGCACTATCGTCAAGACTCCGAGGTATTATCGGGAAAAAGACAAGTAGTTTTGGAAGCCAATCTTTATATTATTATTTTCAAATCTCGTTTCTCATCACTTATTTACAGGGGTCGAATCATCACATCCGTACACAGATCAAAACCATACGAAAGAAAATTACGTGCTACGCCAATCGTGTAAGCTGAATCGCAATGAAACCAACGAATGCAAATGGATTGTAACTTATTTTCAGTTCATAACCATTTTAAAGTTCCATAAACTTTTGGAACTGTCAAAACTGTTGTAAAATTTAATAAATACCATTAAAATATGAATCGGCTAGGAAAAGCCCACAGCAAACAATCGTATGAATTTCAATAGAAAAGGCTATCATAGCATCATTGCAATATAAAGCACTATATATTGCTTGAATAAATGTGATATTTGTTACAATCTTTTACCAGGTATGTGACCACACCTACAAAAATTTGGCAATTAATTGCCAATACAGTGGTGCAGCTTACGAGTCCTTCGTTCGGAAAAATTCAGACCAGAGAACAGATTTGGAAGAATGATTTCAGCACAATAGGCAGTGTATTTCCCCTTATAAAAACGCTGCGAATGGTTGAAGTGAAGCAATTTTCAATGATATTCACCCCAAGGCAAGATGCATTATTGAAAGAAGCGCTGGAGAATGTTAGGATATGGCAAGGGAGAACGGTACCATCCTAAAGGGTGTTTTTTTTAGAGGTTAGGTTTTCAAGTTGGCACTACTTTTTTCGTAGATGGTCTTTTTGACAGCTGTCACTTGATTTATGCTCAATTTGGTTTGCCATTTCATAATGAATAGACTTACACCGTGCAACGTGCAACAACGTTTGCAAATCATGCAAATTTATTACGAAAATAATGGTTCGGTTCGCGCGACGCATCGAAAAAAATTTTGTTCAGCGATGAAGCTCACTTTTGGTTGAATGGGTATGTCAATAAGCAAAATTGTCGCATTTGGAGTGAACATAATCCACAAGCCATTGCTGAGACGCCGTTACATCCTCAAAAAGTCACTGTTTGGTGTACTCTATGGGCAGAGGGAATCATTGGTCCATATTTCTTTAAAAATGAAACCGGCCATAATGTTACAGTCAATGGAGAGCGCTATAGAGCCATGATTAATGACTTTTTCGTGCCTGAATTGGACGATGTTGATGTGGACGACCTTTGGTTCCAACAAGACGGCGCTACATGCCATACAGCCAACGCAACAATCGATTTATTGAAGCAAACTTTTGGTGAGCGCATTATCTCGCGCCGTGGACCTGTGGCGTGGCCTCCAAGATCGTGCGATATAACACCGCTGGACTATTTCTTGTGGGGCTATGTGAAGTCGCTTGTCTACGCAGATAAGCCCGAGACGATTGACGTCTTGGAAGAGAATATTCGGCGCTTTATTGCTGACATACGGCCCCAATTGCTGCAAAAAGTGGTCGAAAATTGGGCCTCTCGGCTGGAATTTATTCGAGCCAGCCGCGGCGGCCACTTGCCCGAAATCATTTTAAAAACATAATGGCAAACCCTTATCTTTATAATAAAGCTAATTTCTTGGCCATAACATTAAATTATATACGTTTTATTTCATCTTGAAAACCTAACCTCTAAAAAAACACCCTTTACAAAAGTGGCAGGATTTGCTAATGCATGTGCGGCATTTCACAACGTTTGCATTATATTTAAAATTAACTACGATCCTCAGAATTATAACTCTGACCAAACACTTGAAATTGACAATAAGAGACCAAATAAGATATTTATTACTGAATTTTTTTCGAAATTAAAAATTAATGTACAGATAGATGTGCAATCTTGTAAATAGGTTTTAAAATATTTTCTAAATGAAATGGAGAGTCTTTATACCATACTTAAGATGAAATAAAACTATGATAACCATAAAAATGTATTTTTATCACATACTTCACAAATGGTCACTTGTTGCATTTATCCCATAAAAATGTTTCGCCAAACATAAATACTTACTAATGAATACAAAAGTAAATAAATCAAAATCCATAACCATTTAGAAAAGAAAAATATCTCCATTGAGCACTTAAAACTAAAATTCAAAATTGCAGGTACATATTTTCCTAAGTTGTCGCGTAGGGTTTTTAATTTCAGTCTTTTCATTTCGAGATCAATTTCACGCATTCCGTTGAATCCACTTTTATTGCTAACATGCTCTCTTGTACAAGCAGAGAATGTTAATGGAATGAGAAGGAGCAAATGTTACTGTTAACTTTTTTTAGTGCAATTGAGATTTGAAAGATTTGTAGTAAGGGATTTTAGAACACCACACTGAGTTTTGCCTACACAAAAATTGAAAACACCACACATCTTTCACCTCAACACACAACACATTTCTCACCTCGACATTAAACCAATTAAATTTTTACTCTTTCCTTATTTTTGAAATAAAAAGCGAATACGTAAAATTTATTACCCAGAATTTTTTCGATTACGTTCAAAAATGAATAAATTAAAAAAAAAAATTAAAAAAAAAATAATAAGACATATAATAAATTTGGAAAAAAAAAAAAAAATACTATGTATATATGTACATAAATGATGGTACATGACAATATAATATGCAATATGTACATACATACAAGTCAATAGGAGGTATTTGCATTCACAAATAAAATAATGGTTTAACATAAATCAATACTTATTTTATATTGTATGTCAATTTATAGTTTACTAGCAAACCCGGCCCACTTCGCTGGGCACACTAAAATAGAATAGATATGGTTTAGAACAGAAAATATATGATTTTCATATTATTTATTTCTTTATTCTTTATTCAAGCGCTTTGGCATAAACAATATTTTTTGTTTTTCTATTTGTTTTTGAGTAAATATCTACACTAATATTATATATAATACGAGACTTCTTATCAAGGAGCTAAAAGATAATTTAATAGTAGCGAAGATTATCACCGGCCCTGCAGCTGGTGAATTAGCTCATATACCAAGAATACCCATGATCCCTACTGATTTGCCAATACCTTTCAAAAGGCTCCAATTTCCAGTAAAAATTTCTTTCGTACTAACGATAAACAAATTACAAGGCCAAACATTCAAATTAATATAGTAGGAATTGATTTACGAAAAGAATGTTTTACGCATGGGCAACTTTACGTTGCCCTATCACGGGTCGGGGCTCCCGACAAGAAATCAAATACACTAGTGAACGAGTTTCTTCCTAACAAGTGCAAAATTAACTCTGCTCTAAAGTCTATGTAGGTTTGTATGTATATATACCCACTTTAAGCAGAGAATGTTAATGCAATGAGAAGATGCAAATGTTACTGTGAGCTTTTTTTAGTACAATTGAGATTTGAAAGATTTGTAATAAGGTCATTTAGCACACCGAGTTTATAGACACCTCACTGACTTTTGCCCACACAAAAATTAGAAACACCACACATCTTTCACCTCAACACACAACACATTTCTCACCTCGACATTAAACCATTTAAATTTTTACTATTTTCGTATTTTTGAAATAATAAGCGAATACGTAAAATTTATAACATAATTATTTTTTTTTCAATTACATTAAAAAAAAAACGATTTAAAAACAAAAATTTATAAAACAAAGTTTGCGCCGGGATTTGAAATCGAGTCTAACATGTGGCGAGGAAAAATAGGCGGTGCGTTTATTTCTTCGACTGCTTATTTTTTTACCATTTTGTTACTTTTGAAATGATAAGCGGATACATAAAATTTATTACAAATTTTTTTACGATTACATTAAAAAAAAATTTAAAAACGAAAAAAAAAAAAATTTGCGCCGAGAATTGATGGCGAGTCACGTGGGGAGGATAAATACGCAGAGCGTTTATTTCTGCGCCTGCGTTGTGAACAAAAGGTTTGTGACGTCTACGTAGATATGTATGCGCGCGACGCGAATAAGTTTTAATAAATTCTGAAAGTAATTCATAAAGTTTTTCATTACATACATTCATAAATGAACGTATCCTCTATATGTGATAAATGACATAATATGTATGCATGTACATGTCAATAGGAGGTACTTGCATTCAGAAAATAAAACGGTTTAAGATAAATCAACACTTATTTTATATTGTATGTCAATTTATAGTTTATGTTCGACAGCATTTACATTCATATGTATGTATGTACATTTGTATATGAAAAACAATAATGCACAAGCATAAGAACATCATCTTCCTTTCATACATATGTACATATGCATGTATGCCCAAATAACCTTGACTTATGTACACATGTATGTACAAATCAAATACACATACGCACTAGTAAACGAGTTTCTTCCTAACAAGTGCAAAACCAATTCTGCTCTATGTATGTATATATACCCACTTTATGTCCTAGCATATATACATACATATATACCTACTCGCCTTCTAAACTTCCTACAAAATAATTGCATTCATATGTTACTACATACATGCACGTTCATACATTCATGCATATACATATGCGCGAACACAGCGCTCCCTTCTTGCTTCCGTGTACTTTTGTCTTTCACCAGTCGATATTCCTAATATTGTACTTACAAAAACACAATACTTTGATAGACGCAAAAGCAACAGCAAGCGCAACGCGATGGCCGCTTTGCCACCACACATTCTAAAATGTTCTAGAACACAACAAAAACACATACCTCATATGCGCCTGTCGCCCGAAGCTAAAATCTAAGCCTAGCGACTACAAAAACAAAATACATTCGTAGACGCAGTCGCAGCGGCCATGATTCTATCAGCGACGGCGCTGAACAATTTAGAACAAAAACAAAAAGTTCATTCATAAGTTCGAGCTCATATTTCAATTTCATTCATAAAACGAGCCGCCCATATGCCAATTTTCGCGACCATTCGAAAATAGTCAATATTGGAATATTTCGCGTGGATTTATTTGCCAATATTTGATAAATCTCGAATTTTTGTCATGTCGAGTGGCCGCGGCTCCGTATGTATGTATGCACCATTATATGTATGTAAATATGTCTTCTAACTGTTCGACAGTCGCGAGTTAATGCGACTTAGATTCCTTGAACAAATCCAGCAAATCACACATTTCTGTTCGCAAAGCCGCATATATGTATCCTATGATCAAAAAGTACCGGGAATGTTTAAATAAAACATAACAGAGTTAAATTTCAGACAAATTTATATTATCTCCTTCAAAATATGACCCGTCTGAAGCAACACACATGTGCCAAAGTTTAACCCAGTCCTCCAAACACCCCCGGTAGGCCGACATGGCCTTCAGCTCCTTCGTCGTATTCTCCTTGATCTCTGTGATCGGTGCGATGGCGCGTTATCATCACGCAAAATCCAAGAATTGTTTGCTCACATTTCCGGCCATTTGCAATATACAGCATCTCTCAAAGGATTCAAAACGGATAAATACAATAATATTCTTTATTGACTGCCTGGCCCGATGGAAGGTACTCATGGACTATGCCTTGGCAATCGAAGAAAACAGTCAACATCACCTTCCCGGTTCTTTTTGCTCATAGGGTATACATATCCCATCTTTTCACTGACGGACAAGAAGACGGTCGCAGTTGTTGTTTTTTGTATGCATACATTTCGCGTTCGTTGAAGGTTTGTATATATTTATATACATATGCGTGTATGCGCGTTTGGCTTTCTGGATGCATGCATGGATATTAGAATATTTTCTCATCAATATGTGTATGTAAGTAGTTCAGATTTGACTGAAGAGATTAAGTATAGGAATGCATATTCATATGATTGCCTTTATGGCTGTTTTACATATAAATTAATTCAAAAGAAGTATGAATAATGTTATATAGAAAATAAATTTCTAAATAACAGGTATTAGAAAAACCTGAATACACTATTTTAAATCAATTCTAATTAAACCAAATACAAAAAATTAAATAAAAATATCGAACAAAGAAAAGTGTGTGCAGGATTTGAACCTAAGTCAAACGTGGGACGATGTACTGCATACACGACACGTTTTTCACGATTGCTCTAAGCTACAATTAGTAATGAACTTTTCTAAATCACTCATTTATTCGATTCGCAGTTTTATATGCACATATTCTGCGTTAGTTGAAAGTTTGTATGCGTAATTATATGCATATGTATGTGTGTATGCGCGTTTGGCTTTCTGGACGGATATTAGAATGATATTTTCTCATCAATATAATTTGGATTTGATGAAAGAGATTAAATACATATGTACATATTTTCTGTTTTGATTGATTTATATAAAAATCAGGTCATATCCAGTATGAACTATTTTATACCGAAAAAAAATTTCCATTTATGAAATACAAAAAAACCAGTATTTTAAAGAAATTTTAATTAAAATAAACTCAAAAATGTTATCAAACTTTCCTGGTTTGAATTGTAAAAAAAATATGCAAGAAAAAAAATATGACTTCAGGACTTGAACCTGAATTAAATACGTGCCAAAAAACAAAACGAATAATTCCGCCGACTTTAGCTTCTGCACCACAAACTAACTGCTGCGCGCCCTTCTTAATCGCAAATTTATTCGCTTCGCTGTGGGCATGAAATAAGTCGATTTCCTTAGTAGTGTGCCGAAAAATCTTATGAAATTCCTCAGTAGTTTGGTAAACGAAGAAAAAATCTGAATTGCTGTCCTAGCGTGGTAAGTAAATATAGAAACCCTCCACTCGCGTCAATCAGATGAGAGAAAATATAATTTCTAATAGCGGTCGCCCTCGACAGGCATGACAAATCTCTGCAGCAGTAAGTGTATTTCTGCGATGAAAAATCTCTTCATAAAAAACATTTTCTCATCGAAGGCGGTTGTGAAACAAAATCAAGACGCGCGACGAAACACCTAACAAAGGGTGTGAGCACTAATTATATATATTCAAAACACTTGATATAAAATGCGCATCCAACCTGGTTCGTAGTCAAATCCTATCTGATCTTTTATACGTTTTTAGAAATAACTGTTAGCCACGCTTTTAAATAAAACAAACAATACTTAAGATCTAGACACTTAGCTTAAGGTATAAACAAATTTTTAAGTTAAATAAGAACTATTACTTAGGGTCTAATTACATATAGGTATATAAATCATACTATCAAAGTGAATGTATGCTTATGCTTACAACTCGGCCATCCGGACTGTTAGAATCACCTGATTCTACGGTTTACATATGCATACTTCTTGTTTCATATTCGAACCACGGTTTTAGGTTTGTAACTGACCAAATACCCTTGTATGGTATCTGTGTTCGTTGAAAGCCCTCAACATCTTCGACCAAGGATCATCATATTCTAAAATTTTGGCTACTTTATACGGTCCTCTAAGCTTTGGTGCTAATTTACTTGAAGACCCTGCTGGGGAAATGGAATTTGTTGTCACAACATAATCCTTACGCGCCTGTGCCCGTTTAGCATCTGCGTACTCCTTGATATACGTTTGTGCTTTGTGTTGTACTGCTTCAGCTTGTTACCTGATGTTCCTAAGAGACATTTTCTTTCCGCGTATGCCTAAATCCAGCATTACGCTAGGATGCTCGTTAATCGCCTTATGTATTGCGTAACTCATAGCGCACTAGCGTCACAGTGAAGTTCGGTAGCATCGTTGGGATCATACATATTTTGGTAACGAGAGAGATTATACCAACTTTTCTTTAAGTATAGTGAAAGTTTCCATTTCTTTTTGACAGAACGTAAATTTCTCTTCTTTTTTAAAGGGGCATACAATGATGAGTGAAGTCTTTTATAAATCTGCAAAAGTATGAACAGAGCCCAAGGAAGCTATATACTTCCTGCACCTTTGATGTCACTGAGAAATTTTCAATGGCTTGCAGTTCTTTTTTGTCAGCTCTAATACCTTCTCCAGTAATCAAATAACCTAGATATGAAATTTCTGAATGAAGAAATTCGCACTTATAACTAACTCTCACATGTTTTGAACTAAACGTTGGAAAACATTCTTTAGGGCATGAATGCGCTCGTCCAAAGCTACCGTTGCCACTATAATATCATCAAGGTATATTATAACTTCGCCACTGCGTATCATATAGGCAAAAAATGTATTTATAAATTTTTGAAAAGTTCCTGGGGTATTTCCTAAACCAAACGGCATTCTCTGAAACTCAAACTGTCCTAGAGGTCTTGTGAAGACGGAATATTTTACGGACTGTTCCTCAACATAAACATGAAAAAATCCGTTTTTAAGATCTAGTTCTGTAAAAAACTTCATATTTGGTAGTCTATTTAACAAGTCATCTATCAAAGGTATGGGATGGTTGTTTCTCGGTGTAATTTTATTTAGTTTCCTATAATCAACACATACTCTGAGGTCGCCGTTTTCTTCTTCACTAACACTATTGGAGAAACAAACTCGGAATCACTAGGGCGAATACTCCCTTTTGCGAAATATTCATCCAATATATTTTGTAACTTGGCTTTTCCGCTATATGACAATATTCTAGGAGCACAGTAAAATATAATAGTTTATTATTTTCTAAGACCAATCGAATCCCTTTCTTAACTGAAGGTAAAGGGTGGGCCGTATAGCGTTTGCCTTTGAAGCACCTATTTTTTTGAGAATGGTAACACAAATGACATGTCAAATGTGTTCATAATTTAATTAAAGGTTTGAACAAAATTGGGAAATATTGAAAACCTATTTCCAAAGTGGTGAGTCTTCTTCTTCTTTTCTGATGAAGCTCATTTTCACATCGGTGGATACGTCAATAAGCAAAATTCTCGGATTTGGGGTTCAGAAAATCCACACGTTACTGTAGAGAAGCAAATGCGTCCACAACGAGTCACTGTTTGGTGCGGTTTTTTTTGATCTGGCATCATCGGGCCATTTTTTTTCGAAAACGAGCGAGCAGCCGCGGTTACAGTAAATGGCGAGCGTGACCGTGACATGCTCAACGAGTTTTTTCCAAAAATTGAAGAGGATGACATGGACGACATTTGGTTTCAAAAGCACGGTGCAACTTGTCACACTGTCAAAGTTACACTCGAACCAAAAGCTACCGTTTTTGAAAACCGAATAATCAGCCGAAATTCCGATATCAATTGGCTGCCTCGGAGCTGTGATTTAAGCCCGTTGGACTATTTTTTATGGGGAGCCGTTAAGAACAAATGCTTTGCGAACCATCCAGAGGCGATTGATGCTTTAAAACACGAAATCGAAGTTGCCATTCATGAAATTGGAGCCCAAACTATCGAAAATGTGCTTAAAAATTGGGTTGATCGAATGGCCTACTGTAAAGCCAGTCGTGGCACTCATTTGGACGATATTATTTTCATTCATAAATGACAATATTCAATATTCAAAATAAAAAAAAGTTGAAAAAATATTGATTAGCTTTTTTTATAGCCGATTTAAAAAGCAAATTTTACATGGCCCACCGTTTACTTCTGGTTTAACCGCATCTACATATTCTTTGTAGAGAATTTCTTCGAATCGTTTTTTATTATCACCATTAACTTTATGTCCTATAACATACTCAACTTTGTTTGCGTCCTGCATCTCCATTGCTCATAGCCTCATTCGACTCTTTGTTTTCGGAATTAGCAGTAGCGTTTAAATTTTCAACCTAATCTTATTTAAAGCTTTTTCCAGGAAGGAAAACCCGCCTTGGGGAACAACGGAGCTCTCTGAGCTTAGGGCCTCATGTAGACGCCTTTTTAACAGAGCTAAAAGAATTAGGTCTCCCTCGAGATGGGAGCTGTATAAAGTAGGGCTAGGAATATATAAGTCCGAAATTAGGAAGGCTAAGAAGGACTCTTGGAGAAGCTTCTGTGAGAGCGTAGAGGTTTAAGCGAGTACTCACGAAGAGTTCCGCTACGTTGGGGTACTTAAGAGACAAATTAGAACGTTGGGTGATGAGTCACTGAAGTTACTTCTCGACGCCCATTTTCCGACGAGCCCAACACCTAGCAGCACTTGCCTGGATAGCATTTAAACTTGTCCTCGGGTCCAGTCTCCCATCTTTTTTACTGAAAACCCTTGAAATACTGATTGACCTGCACTTAAGAAGCAAAATTCCTCGGAGTCGGTTATCGCATACCCAACATGCATATTGCAAGGGTAGATCGGTGGAATTTGCCCTACATACATTTGTGAAAGGGATTGAGGAGTCTCCTTTTCAGGAGTTTGCGGAGGCAATCACCAGGTCTCTAGGTGAACTGGGGTCGGAACGGACCTTATAATATTTATCTACAAAATGCTTAGCGACAGAACTGTCGCGGTAGAGTGGGGCGGCATCCCCATCCACCGGCAGGTGAGTAGAGGCACTCCGCAAGGTGGTGTTCTCTCACCACTCCTCCGGGTTGTTGTTGTAAATGACTTGCTGGAAGAGCTGGTGAAAGGGAGCTGCAGGGTAATTGCCTACGCCGATGGCGTGGTACTAATTGTTAGAGGAAAATTTGTGGATACTCTGTACAACTTGATGCAGGGATATCTGAACGCAGTTGTTAGATGAGCAACGGATAGCGGTCTGGCGGTAAATCCTCTTAAGACGGAGCTCGTGCTATTTATAGGAAATATAAAACACCCAGAGCTCAACTTCCCTCACTAGGGGGTGCTCCTCTGATGCTTTCTGACAAGGTGAGGTTCCTAGGTATTATCCTTGACAGCAAGCTTACATCGAAGCCCAATATTGAGGAAAGTGTGAGGAAAGCAACATTCGTCTTGTATGGGTGCAAGGTTGTTATATGGAGTCATAGTCTGGTGGAACTCACTAGAGGGGACGACACTGGTAGAACGCAACAATCGCCTTGTATGGGTGCAAAGGCGCAATTGGCAAAAGATGGGGCCTTTCGCCTCGAGTTGTATTTTGGCTATGTAATACTACTGTAATAAAAATCGTGCTTGGCGACTTCAACGCCAGGGTGGGCAAGGAGGGAATTTTTGGTCCCACAGTTGGAAAATTCAGCCTGCACAACGAAGCATCCGGCAACCACAGAGGCTGATCGACTTCGCCGGGGCACGAAACATGGTAGTCTGCAGCACCAAATTCCAGCATAAAAAGATACATCAAGCTACCTGGCTGTCTCCTGATCGGAAAACGGGAAACCAGATCGATCATGTTGTGATAGATGGAAGACACGCTTCTAGTGTATTAGATGTACGTACGAACCGAGGACCCAACATCGACTTGGATCATTACCTTGTTGCAGCCAAACTGCGCACACGCCTCTTTGCAGCAAAAAACGTGCATCTACCTACGCAAAGAATGTTCAAGATTTAAAAGCTGCACTCACAACACACAGCCAGAAGATTCCCCACCCGACTCTCACTCCTGCTTTCAGAGAGCACTGCCCAACAAACCGGCATGCACGAGCAATGGACTAACATTTCTTGTTCCCTACGTACCGCCGCCGAAGAAGAAATCGGATTCCGGCGAGTCCGAAAAAACAGTTGGTACGTCGAGGAATGTCATGCTGCCGCTGAAAGAAGAGATGCCGCCTATAGAGCCACGCTGCGATTGGGCGCAACGCGAGCCATGTGAGATCGCTACAGAGAGCTAAAAAAGGAAGAGAGACGTATTATCCGACAGAAGAAACGAGAGGACGAAATACGTCAGTGCAAGGAGCTTGAGATGCTCGCCAACAGGAACAACGCCCGAAAATTATACCAGAAAGTTCGGCAGCTTACAGAAGGTTTCAAGACCGGGGCGTTTTCCTGTAAGAACATAGACGGCGAACTAGTTACTGACGTACAGAGCAATCTTAAATTATGGAGGGAACACTTCTCGTACCTGTTAAACAGTGACAGCTGCGCATGTCACAGAGAATGTGAAGATCCCGATACCCCAATCGTTGACGACGGAATTGTCATTCCGCTACCAGACCATGACGAGGTGAAAATAGCAATAACACAACTAAAGAACAACAAAGCCGCAGGCGCCGACGGACTGCCGGCTGAGCTATTCAAACATTGTGGCGAGGAGCTGGTAAGGTGCATGCATCAGCTCCTATGCAAAATATGGTCGGATGAAAGCATGCCTACCGATTGGAATTTAAGTGTGCTCTGCCCAATCCATAAGAATGGCGATCCTGCAATCTGTCCCAATTACCGCGAGATTAGTTTTCTAAATATCGCCTATAAGGTTCTCGCGAGCATACTGCTGCATTCGACAGTTCGGAAAGAAGTTACTTGTATGCCGCGATGTCTGAATTTGGTATCCCCACAAAACTAATACGGTTATGCAAGCTGACATTGCTCAACACCAGCAGCGCCAACAGAATTGGGAAGGACCTCTCCGAGCCGTTTGATACCAAACGAGGTTTCAGACAGGGTGACTCGCTGTCGTGTGACTTCTTTAACCTGATGATGGAGAGCATCGTATGAGCCGCAGAATTTAATCTCTCAGCCACAATATTTTATAAGAGCGTACAATTGTTGGCGTATGCCGATGATATCGATATCATCGGTCTTAACAACCGCGCTGTTAGCTCTGCCTTCTCCAAACTGGATAAAGAGGTAAAGCGAATGGGTTTGAAGGTGAACGAAGACAAAACGAAGTACCTCCTGCCTTCAAACAAACAGTCGGCGCACTCGCGTATCGGCACCCACGTCACTGTCGACAGGTATAATTTCGAGGTTGTAAAAGACTTCGTTTATTTAGGAACCAGCATTAACACCGATAACAATGTCAGCCTTGAAATCCAAAGTAAAATCTCTCTTGCCAACAAGAGCTACTTTGGACTAAGTAGGCAACTGAGCAGTAAAGTCCTCTCTCGACGAACAAAACTAACACTCCACAAGGCTGTCATCATGCCCATCCGAACGTATGGCACAGAAGCGTGGGCGATGGTAACATCCGATGAAGCGACGCTTGGTGTGTTTGAGAGAAAGATTCTGTGGAAAATTTTTGGACCTTTGCACGTTGGCAACGGCGAATATCGCAGGCGATGGAACGATGAGCTGTATGAGCTTTACGACGACATAGACATAGCGCAGCGAATAAAGATCCAGCGGCTGCGTTGGCTGGGTCAAGTCGTCCGAATGGATAGAAACGCTCCGGCTTTGAAAGTATTCGATGCGGTACCAGCTGGTGGTAGCAAAGGAAAAGGAAGGCCTCCTCTGTGTTGGAAAGATCAGGTGGAGAAGGACTTGGCTTCACTTGGTGTGACCAATTGGCGCCGGTTAGCACGAAAAAGAAACGACTGGCGCGCTTTGTTAAACTCGGCCGAAATCGCGTAAGCGGTTATCGCGCCAATTAAGAAAAAGAATACTAATGTAAAGTCTATCTTGTTATATGGAGTCATAGTCTGATGGAACTCAATAGAGTGGACGATATTGGTAAAGAAGCTGGAGAGAGTTTAGAGGTCGGCACTCATGGGAATCAGTGGGGCGCTTGAACGACTCCTACTCTGGCGCTCAACGCAATGTTAAATGTAGTACCCGTAGACATCTCAGGCAGAATTGCCGCTACACGTACCACAATCAGACTAAGGGGCTCGGGCTTTAAGCTCAACCGCACTTATGGGCACTCAAGCATACTTAGAAACTTCGAGTTCACTCCCCTGTCCACGGATCAGTGTATACTCTCGCTTAGTCCAACCGGAACCTTCTCCTCTCATAGTCTATCACGGGCAGAGTGGACGGGAGGCTACACTTGGAGACAGGGCCTGATGAACTTGTTCACGGATGGATCGAAGTTGGAAGGAAAATTTGGCAGAGGAGTTTTCTGCGAGGAGCTCCCCATCAGACTCAAATTCAGGTTACCGGACCACTGCAGTGTGTTCCAGGCAGAGGTAGCCGCAATCTAGAAGGCAGCTGATTGGCTGCTCATGGCCTCGGGTCAGTGACGATGCATTCGAAACTGGTCAGGGAATGCCTGACCTCACTTTCGACTGCGTCCGAAGCCTCATTTGGGTTCCTGGTCCCAGCAACATTACGGGAAACTATGAGGCGGATGAGGTGGCCAGGCAAGGGACATGTGAGGTGATTTCTGAACGAAAGGAGAGAATTAGGATCCCCCTCACTGCCTGCGGTCTGCTTCTGAAAAGATGGGCATCTCGCAAACTCAGCGAGCGTTGGGAACGTACACAAACTTGTAATGTTGCGAAATCCTTCTGGCCACGTGAGGACCGGGGGCACTCGGGCGAGCTTCTGATGTTGACAAAATATCAGTTCTCGAATCTCGTGGGTTTTCTCACAGGTCACTATGCGCGAGGAATACATGCTCTGAGACTTAGAATTACCTCAAGTCCATTTTGCGCTGGATGTATGGAGGATGAAGTGGAATCATCTCAGCATCTTCTCCTTAGCTGCCCCGCGCTGACGGGGATAAGATCCAGGCATCTTGGCTCCTAATTCTTTGTTACGTCTGCTGATATAGCTGGCGTTGACATTAAAAATCTGATGAATTTCATCAGCAGCACAAAGCGGTTGACGAAAAAGCAGCACAGTCATCGTTCGTAATCCACACACTTTAAACTCACCCTCCTAACCATCCCAACACCACCTCTCCCCGCCCTCTCCCTGCATCCCATCGCTCTTTCTCTTTCCCCTCACCTCCTTCATAATGGTATCACAAAGGACGAAACCGTTTTTTCTTCGCCCAAGTGTACTCAATCCTTGGGCAACCATACCAACCGTACCTAACCTATTTATCTAATCAACAAATAAGACGTAGACAAAGACCTTATGATAAGAGTCTTATAATTAACTTCTTAAAAGTAAACTTACAATAAGACAAATCCAAGTCTAAGGAAGAAGAATAAGCATTAAATTGAGATAATATACTTCTAAAAGGGCCATTCATTCCATAAACAGTTTTAGCAATACCCACAAAAAATAATTCATTAAAACCGAAAAAGTGTGAGGAAACATTACAATTAATTTTATTGAGCAGATAGGGACAATCTATAGAGCCCGCACAAATATCAAAGACCAAACACATCGACAACAGAGCACGCCTAGACTCTAAGTACCTTAGATTTATTAATAAGTAACGAGAGCGATAGGACGGAATTGGATCAACGAATTTCATCGAGCGCAAAGCAAAGCGCACAAAAGCACACACAGATTCTAATCTATTAATATAGACTGCGTGAAATGCTCTTCGAATTCCGCGTATTCTAACCTGAACCGAATTAAGGACGAGTGCAACAGTTTAAGAGTATACTGATCAGAAAAATATTTCAACGAATAAAGGTTAACATTCCGCACGATTTAGAAAAAATACAGTTCATGTGAGTTACGTCAACTACCCATTCCAATAACTCAACACACTCCCTACCCATTAATTGGGAACAATAATTTAATGAACCCAAATGTCAACAAACTGCATTTTCTTTATTTAACAATATTTCGCAATAGTAGCAATTTAATGTCAACAAACTGCATTTTCTTTATTTAACAATATTTCGCAATAGTAGCAATTTAATGTCAACAAACTGCATTTTCAACATTTAACAATATTTCGCAATAGTAGCAATTTAATGAACTCAAATGTCAATAAACTGCAAAGTTTGACAAACTGTTTTTTTCACTTAACAATATTTCCGCAATAATAACAATTTAATAAATTATTATTTTTTTGCAATACTTATTTCAACAGACGTCAGCTGAACTTCTAAATAATATTTTAGTTTATAAGTATTACATTTGTAGCTTCAGCTTCAGTTTCAACTGGGCTCTAGAACAGGTAAAATGAACTGATAAATAAAAGTAATTTTTTTTTACTTACGGAACCCTCGGACTCGTTAGTGGCGCAGTCGACGTAAAAGAACCTAATATCGGAAAAATAAGTGATTATCCTGAAGGACACTATTAAATCCGGCAAAAAAAAAAAAAAGGACAAAATATCCTTGCGAAAAAGTGAAAAGTGACATTAAAAGTCAAAAGACTTCATTTAAATAATTTTTTCAGACTTCATTTAAATAACCTTTTCAACGTCTAAAGACAATATAGCACCAAAGAGCTATAACGAAAAAGGGAGCTAAAGCCCACAAAATAAAAACAAAAAAAAACAAAAAAAAAAAAAAAAACGTTACATTGTGAAGTGTCTAAAGACAATATTTTTACAAAGAAAAAACAAATCATTACAAAAATGTCCACACAACAAAGCACCAATAACTCACCAGCACCAGCCGTACTATCTGGATCTGACTTGATGAAGGAAGCTGCCCGGATCAAAGAATTCCATGGTACGAAAGACTATGATCTATCATCTTTTATAAGAGAAGTGGAGCTGATATTGCCATTATTCCAAGAGAATGCCATCCTACAGCAGTTTGTATTCGAGAGGTACATTAGAAATAAGATCCAAGGACCGGCTCTACAAGTGGTAAGGGCCCTAGGACCAGAATCAACATGGGAAAGAATAAAGGAAGAACTAATAAAAAACTTCGGCATCAAGGAAGGGTATCACAACCTTTACCATCAGGCGATTAATATAAAAAACTACAATAATGTAAGCGAATATTTTAAAAATCTTAAAAATATATTAGACAAATTAAATACTAAGTATGAATTTGACATCAATAAACCCATAGAGTTTTCACCTCCTACAAACGAATCAATTGTACTAAAAACATTTTTGAACGGTATACATCCAAATTTGGCTAGCATTATTTATAGTAAAAATATATCCACCCTTAGGGAAGCTTACTACGTCTTGGAAGAAACAGGGATACTAAGACAATATAACAATAGGTTTCAGAAATACACATATAATACACATCCGCGATTCCAACAACAGGGAAACCATAACGAAAACGGACAGAACAAGACATACCAACAGAAACAAACTTTTACACACCAATCACCCCAAAATTCACATAATAGTCCTTCTCAAGTTCGTCAAAATAACAATCCTGCTCAATTTCGACAAACTTTCTTTAACACAAATAATTCTCAGCAATCAAGACGAACCCAATACTCGAACAGAACTCTTGGACATAATAATAATGGGCCTACCCCAATGGAAGTAGACCACATCGAGAATAATTATACAGGAGAGGTAAATTTTCAGTGTCAAGCCCAAAGATTCATTTACCGATAGTAGAATTAAGTATAGGAAACACGAACATTAAATGTTTACTTGATACAGGATCAACGACCTCATTGCTTAACGGAAAATTATTACCAACATTTGAAAGGACAAAACTAGAAAAACCCATATTCTTTAATACAATAAATGGTAGATTTTGTATTGACGAGGAAATTATCACACCCCTTCCTAGGGAATTTAAAGAAGACAATCTTATGTGCTGGAAATTAACCAACTTTAATGGTAAAAATTTCGATGCTTTAATAGGACAGAATATATTGAAAGCTTTTTCAGCAATCATAAACCTTGAGGAAGACTTCTTACAAATAAACGGCAATAAAATTAAATTTATAGATTCTTGTCCATACAATTTAGAAGAAATTCAAACCTTAGAAATACAATCAGATAACATTTTAGATAGATTAAAACGTGATGATATGAACAAAGAAGAAGAAACATTTTTAACGGAACTTATTCAAAAAAATTCCGATCTATTTTTCCAAGAGGGTAACTTACTTACTCACACTCATGAAGTACGACACGAAATTACGACAACGATTAACAAACCGGTATATTCGAAGATATATAGGTACCCTCAGATCCATGAGGAAGAAATCAATAAACAAATGCGGGAAATGTTAGAACAAGGGATAATTAGGGAAAGTATATCTCCATACAATTCTCCTTTATGGATTGTGCCCAAGAAGTCGGACAATTCAATGAAAAAAAAATGGAGAATAGTAATAGACTACAGGGCTTTGAATGAAATAACTGTCAGTGATAAATTTCCCATCCCAAATATTGATACAATTTTAGAAAAGCTTGGTCGAGCACAATACTTCACGACTCTCGACTTAGCCAAAGGCTTTCATCAAATCCTTATTAAAGAGGAAGATAGGAAGAAAACAGCATTTTCTACTCCATTAGGTCATTATGAATTCGTTCGTATGCCTTTTGGACTAAAAAACGCTCCTGCTACTTTTCAAAGATTGATTAATTCAGTACTAAGGGAGTATATCAACAAAATATGTGTTGTATATCTTGACGATATTTTAATTTTCAGTAGCACAATACAAGAACATAAGGATAGTATACAGAAAATTTTCAATGCTCTTAGAAAACATAATCTTAAGATTCAAGTTGATAAGTGCAATTTTTTCGCAAAATCTACCGAATATCTAGAACACATTCTTACCACTGAAGGAATCAAACCTAATCCGAACAAAATCGGGGCTATCCAAAAACTAAAACTTCCAGAAAATCAGAAACAGATAAAATCATTCCTAGGTATAACAGGATATTATAGAAAATTCATAAAAGACTATGCTAAAATTGCCCATGGTTTGACAAAATATTTAAAAAAGAATACCAAGATTAATAAAAATGACCCTCAATATACGGATGCATTCTACAAACTTAAGAGACTACTAATCGATACACCCATCCTTAAATACCCAGATTTTAAACGGAAATTTAAATTAGCAACAGATGCCAGCGAATTCGCAATAGGCGCAGTAATAACACAGGATAATCATCCTATCAGTTACGCAAGTAGAACCCTAAATGAACACGAAAGAAGATACTCAACAACAGAAAAGGAGTTGTTGGCTATCGTTCGGGGAGTAAATTACTTCAGGCCACACATATATGGAAGAAACTTTGACCTTATGACAGACCACCAACCACTAAAATGGCTACAAACAAAATATAAAGGAAAAGACATAAATCCTAGGCTTCAACGTTGGTTACTCAAACTTGGTGAATACGATATTAACATCGGGTATATCAAAGGCAAGGAGAATACTCTAGCCGATTTTCTCAGTAGAATTAACGCAGATACTGGTGAAATTTGTGCAGTAGATGAAAATACAAGGGAAATTGACTTAGACAATATAAGTACAACCGCTACTATTCACTCTCAAGAAGAGGAACTGAACGATCATTTTCCCATATTAGACTCAGTCGTTAACCGTTTTTATACCCAAATAATCTTGACAGAAAGTAAGACGGAAGAAATTAGAATAGTTGACAATAAAAGAAAAATTTTTGTAAGTCTAGACGATATTAGGAGTGGATTCATGTCGGACATTTTCAGAAGATTTATAAAAACGGGGAAAGTAGGAATGTATTCAGGAATTTCAGATTCAGACTACAATATAGTGCAACAGAAGCTAATAGAATTATTTAATGGTAGTGTAAAATTCTACAGATGCTCATATCATGCTAAAGATATGAGAAACGAGGAAGAAGCTTACAGATATATTCAAAAATATCATAAAGAAGAAACTGGACATGCGGGGATAAATGAAAATTATCAGGGTTTAAAAAATACAATATACTTCAAAAATTTGAAACTACTTATCCAAAAATATATTAACAATTGTGATATTTGTTGTAGAGGTAAATACGACAGAAAACCATATAAACCGAAATTCTTTATAACGGAAACACCCACAGATACGAATGAGATAATACACATGGACACTTACGTAATTAAGAAACATAGTTTTCTAACCATCATAGACAAATTTTCGAAACAAGCTACTACTATTTACTTAGAAGACAGAAACAGTATAACACTTATAGAAAAACTTCGTTAATATTTCTCTCTCACCTCAAAACCGAAACGCATAGTAGCTGACAACGAATTCAACTCAACAAATGTAAAAGATTTTCTTAGGCAAGAACAAGTGGAAATTCATTTTACAAAGCCAAATTCTCATACCGGAAACGCGGATATCGAAAGGTTTCACAGCACCTTAGCAGAAAGATTTCGAATGTTAGAAATGGAAAATTCAAGTTTAACAGTCCAGGAAAAAATATATAAATGTACTGAATGGTACAACAGATCCATCCATTCCGTAACCAAGACAAGACCAATAGATATAGCAAATGGAAAAATAGAAAAGAACAAAATTTATAATTTACTACGGACCACAAAAGAGAGAAAAATTACAAAGTTGAATATTGACAGGGAGGAATATCAAAACACAAATCAGGAAGGGTACGTGAAAAACTATAAGGCTGTTCGACATAAACAAGAACCTAGATACAAAAAAACGAATTTATCAAATATTCACCCAACTAACATAAAAAGGACTACTAAATTTTCAGGTACACATGACACTGCTAATAACCATAATAATGACGCTCTTCACTGTAAATAACACCACATTAGTTGTCGAAAACATCAATAGTACAAATGGCTTCGCTGAAATAGCACTAGAAGACGCAGACATAACTTACAACTACGACACTATTCTACACATCATTGACCCCAAGGAAATTCAATATGTCATAGAAGGACTCGAAGAAAATACAAAAGTAATAGCAAATATCAACGACAGACACTTCCTTAATACAGAACTGGAAAAAGCAAAATCAAAACTCAAGACAATCATTCCTACTAGACATCCGAGAGGACTAATAAACTTTATTGGAACAGGCATGAAATGGCTATATGGCACAATGGACGATTTTGACAGGACAGAAATAGAAAGACATTTACTAGCAATTGACAACAACAATCATGCAATAATAAAAACCCTTAACGGAAACATAGAGATAAACCATGTATTTAACAAAACAATTTCAAAACTAAAAGACGCAATAGAAAGTGACAGAACGCAGATTACCTCAAAATTAAATCAAATATCCAAGAATGACAAAGAATTAGAAAATAAGCTCCTATATCTGGATATATTGCTAAAAATTAAAATTCTGCTAGACAATATTGAACACATACAAAATAATCTTGTAGCCACAAAGACAAATACTATGAATAATAATGTATTAACAAGTGAAGAAATAATTCGTTACAACATCGATCTCTACAAAATGCAAAATACAAGATTAAGTGCAGGACATTATAAAGAAAATAAAATAATTTTTATAATACAAATACCTAAAGATATAAGAAAAGTAAAAAGATCAATTTTTGTACCTATACCTAATGAAAACAAAGAAGAACTTGTTTTTGAAAAAAGAGAGATCCTAAGAATAAACAATTCAATTTATGATTTTAATAATGAAGTAAAAATAAACAATTTAAAAAAGTCTAATCTTTGTATTTTCAGAAATAATTGCTTAAGAAAAAAGAACAAACAAGTAGAAACTATAGAAATACAACCTGGCTTAATAATCATAAAAAATCATGTAAATTCTGTAGCTAATAGTAGTTGTAATAATAGACAATTCAATTTAAGTGGAAATAAACTAATAACATTTAACGGTTGTAAATTAGAAATAAATGGAGATCTGTATTATAATTCTGAAGATAAGTTTGAACAACACTTTTTAATAAATAATAATTTTAATTTAAATAATATTACATCTCAGCTAACGTTTGATGAATTAGTATCGAATCAGATCGAAAACATTCAAAAGATCGAAGAAATCAGATTTCACAAAAAACTAAACTACATTTTTAATAGCCTAGCGTTGACATTCAGTTTAATAGCCCTAGGTACAGTAGTCATATTTTACATATATAAAAAATCAAAACATAACGAAATAGAGATAACTAGAAAAACTCAGGAGAGTTTTCAGTCAAAGGGGGGAGGAGTTACGTCAACTACCCATTCCAATAACTCAACACACTCCCTACCCATTAATTGGGAACAATAATTTAATGAACCCAAATGTCAACAAACTGCATTTTCTTTATTTAACAATATTTCGCAATAGTAGCAATTTAATGTCAACAAACTGCATTTTCTTTATTTAACAATATTTCGCAATAGTAGCAATTTAATGTCAACAAACTGCATTTTCAACATTTAACAATATTTCGCAATAGTAGCAATTTAATGAACTCAAATGTCAATAAACTGCAAAGTTTGACAAACTGTTTTTTTTCACTTAACAATATTTCCGCAATAATAACAATTTAATAAATTATTATTTTTTTGCAATACTTATTTCAACAGACGTCAGCTGAACTTCTAAATAATATTTTAGTTTATAAGTATTACATTTGTAGCTTCAGCTTCAGTTTCAACTGGGCTCTAGAACAGGTAAAATGAACTGATAAATAAAAGTAATTTTTTTTTACTTACGGAACCCTCGGACTCGTTAGTTGTGCGTGGTGAACTTGAGCTTGAAGTCAAAATAAACACCCAGGCCTTTTAATTCACTAATTGTCTTTAGCGGCGAGATTAAGATGTACTAAGTTGTTGGAGCAATATTAAAAACATTCGCATACGAAGTATAGTGACATTCATTATTGTTAAGGAACAAAAAATTACGCACACACCAACTATATAAGCAAATTAAGGAGATCTCAGTCATCGAGATAAAGGATTTGCTCCTATACTTGGACCTCACTAAGTGGATCTGACCCGGAAACACCAAAAAAAAAAAAAAAAAAAAAAAAACAAAAAAACAAAAAAACCAAAAAAAAAAAAATGCAACAACAACTCATCATTTCACGAGATAGTGGTATTAAAACGGTGCTGGTCACTAATTAGGAGCATTTCAGCTAAGAAATGTTCAACCACCTCAACAACAACAACAACATATAAGTAAATTATTCAACTCACGCTGGAGAGTGGATGACTCTTCTAGACATTTAAATTCATAATAGATTTTCAATTCATCCACGTATGGAAGAAAATGGCACATTGAAAAACAGGAGGAAATATCGCTAATGAATGACAATACCTTGAGCAACACCAGACGAAGCAACACAAGAATAAGACGTTACATTATCGAAGGGCACAATGCCTATTATTAAGATAGGAAATTGACCACTTAAGAAATTCAGAGTGAAAGCCGAAACCTTAAACTTAAAAAAATCTGTATAGATTGCATCCATTTGGAAACCTCTTTGAAATGTATCGAAACAATCCTCCGCAAAGGCCGCTAAATTTGTTAACGTAGATCTGCCCGCAACAATCCCATGTTGATTGGGACATAACGCATGCTTAACAGTAAAGTATAATTTCTCTTAAACTATACGAGGCGTGTCCAAAAAGTATCGCGAATTTTGTGTTTTATTTATTATTTATTTATTCATTAATATCTATTCGTCACCTTCAAAGTAATCCCCATGAGATATTATGCAGTTGTACCAACGTTTTTTCCAAGCACTTCAAAAAATCATTATTTTTATCTTGTTCAGCTCCTTCTTCGATGTCGTCTTTATCTCGTCAATCGTAGCGTAGCGTCGTCCTTTTATGGGCCTCTTCAGTTTCTGGAGCAAGAAAAAGTCACAGGGGGACAGATTTGAGGAATACGGTGGCTGTGGCATCATTAGTGTGTTGTCTTTGGCCGCAAAGCAGCTGTCAACAATTAACTGAACATTCAAAATGGCCGAACTCGTCGGCATGAGTGAGAGACATGAGTACCAAAATACCGCCACAAAAAAATCGAAACTCGAATATACGTAACCTGCGAAAATTCAAAATTCGCGATATTTTTTGAACACACCTCGTACACTCAAATAATTCAGAAGCTGTAGTTAGCTTGAACATAAGCCTATAACTTTCAATGTTATTTTTGTTGCCGCTTTTAAGGATAGGAGTAATAAAAGTTAATTTCCAGTCATCAATGAAGACTCCAGCAGAAAGTGACGTGTTAAAATATGTTCAAAGGCGATACTAAAGCAGGACCACTTTTAATTAGAATAACCGATAGGCCATCAACATCGGTATTAGTGGATGACTTAAGCTAATATATGCCAACATTACATTCTCGTCAGTCAAATGTAATTTCCCAAAGTTGCTGGAAGTATCTAAATTAAACAAGATATCTTCATGAGCAAAATCAAAATCAGTATTGCCTGAAAAAAAATTTTTGTTTAATCCATTTATTTATTACAATCTGTTTAGGTTTCGGAGTTTATTTCAAAGTGCTTTGCGTTTGGTGAAAATATGCGTTTTCCGTGTAAGCTTGCTGTCGAGGTGCATACCAATATATTTCGCAACATTATTTTGGGGAATGCTTACATTATTGAGCTTAACGGGTGGGCAATGTTTCGTTTGAGTGTAAAAGTAACTTGTGCAGATTTCGTCTCGTTAGCTTTTATTTTCCAGTCTTTCAGCTATTTAGCTATTTTATCAAGTTCTTTCTGGAGTTTGAGGGAGGTCACGTCGGGGTGTGAGTCTATTATTATGTTCACATATAAGTGACGATCTACTTTTTCGTGCTTAACTCCCAATCCGTAATTAAAAAGCGAGATTTTTCATACAAACATTCTCTCCCAAAATCTGAGATTATAAAATAATCCTAGATAATAACCATACTTGTTGACATACAACCCTGTGTTTTCTGTGTAATAGATTATTATTTTTACGCGTGTAAAGACAAACTTCAAAGTAAAAGCTAAATAAAATGGATCAAGGCAAAGAAAACAGGTTGTTGACATAATTCTAATGTTTATTAGGTACTATTAACTAAGCATTCATATAACAGAAATAAGGGTGTGCCCATAAACGTGTGTCCTCTTATTACTTATTATAAAATGTTTTGAACCTAAGTAAACGTCGTTTACGAATTTCCTCCAACTGTTCATTATTAGCAGCCAATTGCGCAATTAAATTAGTTATTCCTTCTCCTTCTAAATTAGCTATCGTTAATAATAATTAAACAAACCAAAAACACCGAAATATTCCACCAAAATAGTTTCTATAAAGAAAAACCTTTCACAACAGTATTGACAGCTGATTGACAATTTTGCAGATAATCTGCCATATGTGAACGGGCAGATTAATTTGGTGGATTTATTGATTCGAGTAATTAATGCATATGTGAACGTACTTTATAGCGAGTTCTAAAAAAATCCCGTTAATCGATAGCATTACATATATACGTAACAAAAAAAGATTCCTTTATCGGGCCGTTGTTTGAGTAGTTCTCCAACGACGAGATCATATCCGCGAGTTTTCTTTGTTTTGATCCTTTTTATTGCTGGTTTTACTTCGTTTTTCGTAACAAATTTTATGGGCCGGTCCATCTGGTGGACGAGTTCCAGGGGGTCTTTGACTTTTTGGGCAGTGCTTACCGAGGTTTTAACTTCATATGGTATACAATCTTGGAATAAGTAACGAGCTTTTTCAAGGTCCGATTTAGCCCACTTATTACTTTCCCATTTTAATGGCTGACTGTGTTAAGGAATGTGTTGAATGTTATGTTCTTTTTCAAGTTTTTTTAATTCTCGTGCGAGCGAGCGAGTTCAGAGTTTTTTGTCTTCAGGCTGTCTGCTTCCTTGCCTTTTTTTTCTCGCTCGGCGCTTTTCTTTTAGCTTTTTCTGAACCACGAGGGACATCTGGGGGCGCTGTTGCTTGGTTACGGGGGTGTTGAGTTCCACTTCAGGATTCTGATGTTATTTCTTTGGACTGAGAGAGAGAGGGGGCATTTGTTTTTGTGGAATATTTTTAACAACTTGTGAATAATAAGGTGAGTTTGAGTTGTTTGTGTGGTTGAGTGGCAGGGATGAACCTGAATGAGTTCCGTGGTTGGGCGACAGTTCCGCTTAGTGGCGGATATTTCAATTTTCGGATGTGAGAGCTCAAATAAAACTATTAATTAATTAAATAAATAAATATTATTTTGATTTTGTTTTAATTCAATGATGAACATTGAGATAGGTTTTTAGTGGTTCTGTGTTTCATATTATAAATACATATTTATTACATTGTGACCGAGATTTGCAAGTTGAAACGAGATATCTTCTGTGATAATGAAGTGATGCATGTTTTTTAAAATAACTTTAAGGTTCCTTTCTGTTTGGGCTTGTATGTTCTGTATTGTTTATTTTTCTTCTAAGAGCGTAACTATAGGCGTCGGGGTTGAGCGGTTTCATTCTAACCTGCTCATTATTTATGAGATGAACGAAAGCAGGTATATTTAAGCAGCTTTTCTTAGATTTTGAGGAACTCCAAAAGGACTTCGGATTACATTTAATATTGCTCCATACATTACGAATATACCTAGTTCCGCCATAAGTTCTGTTATAAGTTAAGTCCGTTATAGATATGAAATTATACATAATACTTTTTTAAGCAAGTAATTTTTATATAATCATGTAAATATTAAAAAAAAATTAAATTTTCATTCGAAAGAATCACTATTTTCTTTTTCACAAGCCTTCAAACGATTAGGCTATTCAGCTATTGCGGCACACATGGCTTCCATGGATATTGACGTCGCTGCTCGACCCCAAATATGGTTTGAGGCTCTTCAAATTTCTGTGAATTCTTCGATTGCCCAATTCTGACCATAAACTGTAGCCCAATAGACTCAGGTCTGGACTTTCAGACTGCCAATCTTCAGCAGCTATGAACCCACGAATATTGTTTTTTAGGCACTGCTAGGTGGTTTTTACCTTATGCACATGAGCGAAATCTGGCTGGAAGTTCCAACGTTCTGTTCTCCACTGCTCAACTGCTTCACCACGCCTTCTAAAACATCCTTCTGGTACACTTTTACCCCGGTCTAAACCTCTTTTTCGCAGAAATGAAGAGACGTAAGTTTTAGCATAGTTTTTGTCTTTTTGCTTAGCCTTCTTCAACATTGAAAGTTTTCTCTGTGAAACGAAAATTTTCATGACCGTTGACCGCGTGTCACCGAAGAAGCTGCTTGCACCTGTCGAGTTTAATTTTCAAGATTTCATGTGGAGATCATCACAATTAGTCTTGACATGGATCTAGTCGATACATTAATTTCCCTGGACATGATTTTCTACAATACTTTCTAAGGGGATTTCTTATTAATGAAGACACACTTTCCAGGTTTTCAATGCAATGAAGACGATAGAACTCATTCTATAGTTCTTCATTCCCAAAGAATGAAAAACCACACATACGAAACCGAAGGACTACTGGCCGATTAGCCTATCATTTTTCCTGTTAAAAACGTTGCTAGATGTCCACATCAAAGGAAAGATCAGCAACAAGCTATCACTTTCTCAACATTCATACAGCAAAGGCAATCAGTAGAGACAGCGCTCCATTCCCTAGTCGATACGATTGAGAAATCACTTCACTATAAGAAATACATGCTTGCTGTCTTTCTGGACATCGAGGGTGCTTTCAATAACATACGTCCGGAAGCAATTACCAAATCGCGAACGGAAATGGGAGTAAACAAAGCGCTTGTCTCGATCATAGAGCGAATGCTAATCGGACGGCACACGACACGCAGATTTGTGTGAAACATCCGTTAATAAATTTCCGATCAGGGGTACACCACAGGGTGGGGTAATCTCTCCACTTCACTGGAACCTGACCGTCAATAATCTTCTTCAGGAACTTGACAAAATAGGAGGTAGGATAATTTCATATGCCGATGATATTGTAAAATCAATCTCGGGCAAACACGTCCCAATACTGTGTGATCTTCAATAAAGAGCTCTCAACAGACTATTACTTTGGTGCAAAAGTCGAGGACTAGAAGTAAATTCAGAAAAAACGGAACTGATGCTGTTCAGCAGAAAACAAAAAACACCTGCTCTTCAACAAATTTTTTTAGGGGGAAAACCCCTTAAAGTAAAAGAAAGCGCTAAATAACTAGGACTCGTACTGGATAGGAAGCTAAATTGGGGGCTCACAGTCGCAAACGGAGTACGCAAAGGTGCGACAGCGCTGCGAAAATCGGTATCAGATTGACTGATGAGTACATAGACAATGATATAGGTATACCCAGGCAAACATGTAAACTACGTATCCTCAAAGAAATTGCAAGAGTAGCGAATGAAAGATGGCGAAAAGAAGCCACTTGCAAAATCGCCCCATAGCTGTGGTCGACTCTTAATGCTGAACGCACGGAACTTTTACTAAGAAGAGATAAGTACAGTCTTAACACACTGATTACACCGGCACACAAAATAAAAAATTGTCTGTACACCGGGCGCCACCTATCTACGGGCATGAATACGAATTTCAAGTCAGCTTTGGCCGTCCAGCCTTCAATTTCTAGTAAATTGCAAAAAACCTAAAAAAATAGCGAAAATTCGATGTTTTGGCAAAAAGAAAAAAATTTAAATCTAAGGAAAGCATAATTTTTATGTATTTTACTCCGTTACATACTAATTTCGATCGTACTTTATTCAAAAACTTTTTTAATTCTAAAAAAATTGTAAAATATCCTTAAAAATTGCAAAAGTCGGAGAAAATTGGAATTATTTTGGTAAAAAAAATTTTGTGGATCCGGATTGACGAAGATTTTCATGTAATTTAATCTGCTCGATCTGATTCTGCGATGTATTTGGCCTTAAACATTCATAAAACTGCAAAAAAACCGCCCTGGGTTAACGGCGTGTGTGCCGTCATGGCAGGTACAAGTGATGAGTACTTTACGATGCATGGATTCGGAAACTCAGTATCGGCGTCTGGTCAGGGTGAGAAAGCAGACCCGCAGGCGTCGTCATCCAGCGACTGCAGCTCTTCAGTAGTGGAAAACTTGACTATTGGAGAGTATAGTATTACAAGAAGCAATTCCCATCTATGCAATAGGAGTCCTGATCTATTTTGTTAGGTTTGTTGGGAGTTTGAGCCGGTAAAAAACCGCAGAACGTTTTCAGATAGATTAAAACGAAATTATAAAATGCTTTTGCATTCAAATTACAAATTTGGATTCAGCCTGGCTCTCACATTTTGTGGTCGATGTAATATTATGTTGACGCGATGCGAAAAAACCAAAAATAGAGAAAACTTGAAATTTACAATTCCCATGACCTGGACTTTACCAACTAGTTCGCATAACTGTTACTTCTGTATGACTGAAATTGCCGATTTTACTTCATCGAATAGAAGTAAAATACAGTACGCCAATGTTTTATCAGCTGTTAAGCCACACAAAACGGTTATTGTTGATGAATCCGAAGAGATGAAAGAGAAAAAGAAGAAGTGAATGGAGGAAAAAGAGGAAGAAGAAATTTCTGAAGATGAAAATCTCAAAGACGAAGATTTCATGACAGATGGGAAAACGAAAACGCCTGAAACATTTACTAGAGAAGAACTAAATGATCTCATACGAGATTTAAATTTGCCAAGGATGGAGCTGAATTACTGGCATCAGGACTAAAAAATAAAAATATGTTAGCTAAAAAGGTAACGGCTTACTTTTATCGGAATAGAGAAAAGTAGTTCCGGAAGTTTTTCACAAAGAACGATAAGAACTCGGTGGTGTACTGTTCCAATGTTAAAAGCTTGGTTGATGACTTAAAACCTAATATCTATAAAGACGATGAGTGGAGACTCTTTATAGATTCATCAACTAGAAGCCTCAAAGCTGTCTTGCTTCACATTGGAAACATATTAGCGCCAATTCAAATTCCAATAGCCCATTCGACGAAGCTTAAGGTGACCTATGAAAATTTTGAAATTGTATTGTACTCAAAATATAATACGAACACCATTAATTCAGCCTTCAAGCTATCTGCTACCGCCACTTCACATCAAATTAGGTCTCATGAAACAATACATATGACAAAGCTCTGGACAAAGAGGGTGATTGTTTTCAGTACTTGAGAGAAAAGTTTCCTGCGATAAGTGATGCCAAATTAAAAGAGAATTTTTAATAGACCCCAACTTAGAACTCTATTTCAGGATGCCTATTTTATAGGAAAAATGAATGACACGGTGAGAGCAGCTAAGGGTAAGTTTAAAAAATGTGTGTCATAACTTTTTAGGAAATAATAAAAGTGAAAATTACAGGACAATAGTCAAAGAATTAGTGACAAATTAGGATGCTTAATGAATCTAAAATTACACTTCCTAGCTTCTCACATCGACTACTTTCCTGAGAATCTTGGGGAGTACAGTGAAGAACAAGGAGAACGTTTTCATCAAGACATAAGTGAAATGGAGACTAGGTATCAAGGAAATTGGTATATCAACATGAAGGCAGACTATTTCTGAACACTCAGAAGAGATATACCAAAAGATAATAACAAACGAAAAATAAATCCTTTTCGTAGATCATTTGAAAATAAAAGAGTTCGATACCACCCGAAGATATATACCAAAAGATAATAACAAACGAAAGAGAAATCCTCTTCGTAGATCATTTGAAAATAAAAGAGTGCGATACCCATTTTTTGCTATTTTTCTATTTTATTCGAATTTTAGCTATTTTTTTGGGGTTTTTTGCAATTTACTCGAAATTGAAGGCTGGACGGCCCAAACTGACTTGAAACTCGTACTCAGCGGGTCGAAAAACAACTTTTTTTTTGTGTGCCAGTGTTATTATTACGGGGAACTGCTTAATCGGTAGGCACGCCCATAGAATGAGTGTGCAAATACATGACTTCTGCAGAAGTTGTTTAGACGAGAAAGAGACGATCCCGTACCTTCTGTTTCACTGTCCTGCTCTATCCAGACGTAGACCCGCTATTTTGGGTAGGCAATCCTTTAATAAATTGGAAAATCTCGGCTCTGTCGAAATTAAAGATCTTCCAAAATTTTTGAAAAGTGCACATAGGTTTTAGAAGGGATAAGGGCTAGTTCCCACGCGGCATCACAATGGGCCATGAGCCTGAGTGTGTCCCACAGTGGACAACCGCTTGAACCTAACCTAACCTAGGGGGTTTTTGAGAAATCTATTTCGAACGCTTTTATGGCTGCACTGGTTCGAACCGCGCGAGGAAAGAAGTCTTTTTCTGTCAGTCAGTTGAGACGTTTGGGAAAAACGAAATATAACTGGCTGCAAGCGAGAGCACAAAATTAATGTTATTTTAGAACTAAAAAATATCATATTAATTCTAAAATTCGATTGAAATCATTTAGAAAAGTATTGATTTGTGATGACTCAATACATAGCAAGTTATCAATTAAGTAAGATTCGCATAAACTATTAACATTAGATGGAGTGAGAAAATTATTATTATTATCCATAGAGCTCCAGGAAATATTACCTAAATTGAAATCGCCCAAGACATTAAGTTGACTGTCACCAATTTTCTCATAAAGTGCTAGGATGTTGTCAATATGTGCCTTGTATATACAGGGTTTGATTAAAAAGTCATGAGCCTTCCCGCGCGGAGCGTCTGCCAAGCGACCAACCGTATCGGCTGGTAGGGAAAAATTATCGTTGGACCTTCCCCTTCTACCAGAAACCGGTCCCAGTTCGCTGGCAACAGCGGTGCAGTCAACATCGCTCCGCGCGTGAAAACTGTTTTAAAAGTGTGTTAGGATCTTGCAGTGGTGAAAATGCAACGATCGTTGGAGCAACGATCTCTGTCCAGTAGCCAGGTAAAATGGTGGCACAAGTCGTTCAAAGAAGGTCGTAAGGACGTCGAAGACGAACGGCGATCTGGAAGGCCTTCGACGACGCAAACAGACGAAGATGTGAACCGGGTTCGTGAGTTTTTGAACATTGACCGTCGTGCTACTCTACGTGAGATCAGGAATGTGCAGGAAATCGTGACCGGAAAACTTCAAATACGCAAAGTGTGTGCCAAATTGGTTCCAAAGGTTTTGACTGATGAACAAAAGCAATTGCGTGTAGAAAAGAGTCGTGAAGTATTGGAAAGTGACGAACAGGATAATACTTTAGACAATTGTATCACAGGAGATGAAACTTGGTGCTTTGAGAACGATCCTGAAGGCAAGAGAGAGAGTACGGAGTGGTACACGAGCCAGTCGCCACCACCCACGCTGGTCATCTTTTTCCGACTCTCAATGCATCGTCCACAAGGAGTTTGTACCTCCAGGAAACACTGTACATGCGGCATTTTACAAAGAAGTGCTCCTTCGGCTGAAAAACCGCGTCGCTCGGGTTCGGCCCGACCTCATCAACAATTGGGCCCTTCATCACGACAATGCGCCGGCGCACACCGCCTTCCTCTGCACCTCTGCATTGGCCAAGATGGGGGTTCCGGTGCTTCCCCACCCTCCCTACAGCCAAGACCTGTCCTCTCCGGACTTCTTCTTGTTCCCACGCCTGAAAAGAGAGCTGAAGGGGAGGCGTTTCGACTCCATCGAGACGATCCAAAAAACTGTAACAGCCGAATTGAACGCGATTCCGGCGGATGAGTTTAAAAAATGTTTCCTGCAGTGGAAGGACCGCTACCAGCGATGTATTCACGCTCAAGGGTCCTATTTTAAAGAATATTAGTTGAATAAGCCAAAAGGTTAAAAAAACTGCTTAGCCCTTATATCAATAACCGGGTAACCCGGAACCCTTTTCCATCTTAGAGATAGTACAATTCAAACACTGCTTGATAAACAATTTTTTTCGCCCGGATCCACGTTATATGGTCAATTCTCACGTTATATGGTCAATTCTACATCGATCTATGCTTTTAACTTGTTTTTTTATGAAAATAGCCTTTGATTCCTGGGGGTGAAACTAATTAACGCGCTTGTTCAATAACCAGGGTATCCGGGTACGCACTTGATTCCAGTGTATTGTTCGAGCTGTAATTGTAATAAAATCAATATTGAAAATGTAAAATTGGAGAAAGGGTACCTAGAATTACTACATACAAATCATTATTATTGATACAAAAAATGTATGAATAATATTTAGTGAACATTAAAACATTCAAGACATTTAGAAATAGATTTTGAATGCTCGTTACAAACAGGCTTATTACATTCTGAGCATGAGCATTCAGGCGGCCGCCGTAGCCGAATGGCTTGGTGCGCGACTACCATTCGCAATTCACAGCGAGAACGTCGGTTGGAATCTCGGTAAAACACCAAAATTAAGAAAAACATTTTTCTAATAGCGGTAGCCCCTCGGCAGGCAATGGCAAACCTCCGAGTGTATTTCTGCCATGAAAAAGCTCCTCATAAAATATCTGCCGTTCAGAGTCGGCTTAAAACTGTAGGTCCCCCATTTGTGGAACAGCATCAAGACGCAGGAGGAGGTGTTCGGCCAAACACCCAAAAAGGGTGTACGCGCCATTTATATATACCTTCTGCTCAAATATGAAAGAGACGGTATCAATAAAACGGTCCGCGGATGACATATGACAAAAATACATTTTTTGTTTTTTGGTAGGACTGTTATAAGCTTACATGGCAAATTTCAGCGTGATATGTCACATAGTTTGTTTTCTGTGCTACTGCAAACAAGTCAAGCTCGAGTGTGTTCTTCGAATTTAACGATGGAAATTCAAAGAATTTGTTTGAAATTTTGTTATTCCAACAAAATTTCGGCTTCAGACGCCTTAAAAATGTTGCAGACAACCAATGCACGTGTTTTACAGTGGTACAAATCGTTCAAAGAGGGCCGTACATCGGTTGAAAACTTGCCTCATGAACGTCGTCCAGGAACATCAGTAAACGACGAAAACATCGGAAAAGTAAAGGAAATTGTGCTTGAAAATATCACAAATCGCAAAATCGGTTAACGCTGAATATTATTTAGACGTTTTAAAGCGTTTGCGCGAGAACATTCGTCTTAAAAGGAAGGAATTGTGGGACAACAAGTCATGGTTCTTGCATCACGATAATGCACCAGCTCACACATCACGTCTTGTTCGCGATTATTTGAACAAAAATAATGTTAATATCGTTCCGCAAGCACCGTATTCGCCTGGCTCCATGTGACTTTTTCCTGTTTCCCAAGCTCAAGTTGCCGGTCCGTGGAACACATTTTGAGACAATTGAAGTCATGAAAGAGAATTCGAAGAACACACTCGAGCTTGACCGTTTTATTGATACCGTCTCGTTCATATTTTAGTAGAAGATATATATGATTTTCGTGTTTTCCTCCTTTTTCTAAATTCACCTTTATAACATATGTATCACGACCCTACAAAAATTTTTCGTCCGGAATTATCGACTGCTTGTGGTTAATGTTGACTGGTCGATGCAACAGTCGGAGGTGCCAGAGGTTGTCCAATGACACTTTCAATTGCATTTCTCTGTAGGCGTCAAATCTTTCCAAACGTACTTTTTTTCAGGATTTGCTTCATTATACTTCTGGTACTCCATGTTTTTTTTTCCTGTTAGTGTGTCGTATAATGATATCAACCATTTCATTCCTGACAATCAATTTGAAAGTGGCCAAAATTGGCAATGTCTGCGTGCTTCGATGAGGAATACATCTCTGTCGAATTATATTTCGAGCTGCAGTTTGACGTTGAATGGAAGTTGGTGTTTTATTCCATATTATACCGCCCTTGGCCACAAGAAAATCAGGCTCCGATTCATGTGATGTGTCCACTTCAGTAGGCTCGTCGTCATCTTCCCCTTGCTCGACTTCGCTATCACGGTCACCTGGTATCTCTTCACTGTCAGAAATTTCAGTCTGACGTTGTGACTGTTCTCTCGCTAACGGAAACCACTCTTCATCCTCTCTATCTGACGTGGGCCTGACTCATCTCCCAGTAACGCTTCCAAATACGCTGACCTCTCTACAGCAGTCAACCTAATAATGAAATACATAACAGATCATTTTTTTTACTTTCACCAGGCTCGTAAATTTACACCGAAATACTAATTTTATGTAAGTTTATCTTGCGAATTCTTGCTTAGATAATTCTTCCATTTTCTTCCCAATTAGGTTTTTTGTTTTGAATCACACCGAAATGATCTACACTTCTCAACTACTCAGCGAATACTAAATGAAATAAACGCCAAAGACCCGGTCACATTACAACCCAGGTACCTTATGACGTCATAGGGTTCTGGTAGTCGCACATCTGCCTACAATTCGTAGGGGAGCGTGCGATTACCTGAAAAGCCAGTACGTTATAAGAATATACCTGGGAAAATGCAAATAAAAAATATCTGAAAAATACTGTACTTGTTCAAACAGCTACAGATCTTTCAATTATACATATATTAACCATAACAAAAAACCGTGGGTACCACTATATTAAATACGCATATACGCATTTTATATAAGGTGGGTACCCCGGTTATAGAACAATGTCGAAAAAGTTGGTTATATACAAGGGGGTTAAAAAAAAAATAAGGCTCATTACTTTTCAATCAAAGTAAATATCTGAGCTGCCCGAAGGAATATAGGACAAACAAATATACAGCACACAAAAGGCGCCTTGTAATTTTACGCAAAGTTGATCCAGCACGGAATATGAATCCGGTAGCACATAAATAGAAGTACGAAGATGACTGCGTGTAGCAATAAATACACCACCACCACCTCTACTAACACCAGTTTTAGCAAAATCTTTACACACGTCCTTCAAAATTCTTTGAAATGAGTAAAATTCTGACATAATTGCAAAGAACTTCGATTGTGTTAATACAATATTACAAAAAAAAATTGTATACCAACCTTCAGCTATTTATGTGTGAAAAGCTCTACAAACGAAATTTTTGTCTATTTTCAATATTTAGCGAAATATATTGAAAAATATTTAAATTTAAATACCGAGCCATTGATTACGCAAATTTCATAAAAATTAGCTTGGTGTCAACTTTGAACTTTTTTACATTCTTTTAAATGCAAATCAAACACACTTTTTTGAATAATGAATCATTGAGTGTTTGTAAAGCCTTTGTTACTAACTTTTAATTGTTATCACATAACAAAGTATCCTCACGCTAATTAAAGAATAATATCTTAGATCTCTAAGGAGAGACATCATACAAAAACACAGAAAAAACGAGGGATAGATTTCTGTGGGATAGATGATAGCGGATGTGGTTTGAAATAAAAACAAAATCAAGTTCCATGTATGGGTAAAAACATTTACATTCAACTATAGTCCGATCGAGATATCTACCAGAAAACCTAAAATAGATAGTGGACCCTGTAATTCGAAGAAATGTTTTTTTCGGACATCCGGAGAACTTATTGTTGGCAATGTTTTGAAGGTTTTGGCGTTAAAAAAAATAATTAAGAGTAGAAAAACACCCGATGTAAGCATACGGTTTTTTAAAATATCAAAATTTAGTTTTAGTCCAAAAGACTATACGGAAATGATTACCTGGAATGATATTACACTCACTGAGCCACAACTCGTAATGAAAATAAGCACAGATGTACTTAATGAATGCAAGCAATCACCCCAAAAAGTGGATGCACTCATATACGGTAAAAAGGTACCCATGCCACACTCAAGCCACAAAAAGATATGTTAAACTGGTAACTGAATCATCAATTGCTGTTTGTGGAGAAACTAATATAGTAGAGATGGATTTCTTAGAGTGCGATTGGAATCTCGTAAAGTCATGCAAAAAATTAACTCTAAAAAAGATTAGAGTAATTTTAATGCTTAAAAATGAAATTTGATACAATTTGAAATGAATTTGAATAAAATAAATGTTTGAAATGTTATATTTTGTTACACTTATTCCTTTTTTGATAAATATGTAGGAATTGTTATTGATTTCTTGACTATGATATAAAGGTTCTTGGTATTAAAAGGCAGTTGAATTTTCATATTTTTCAATATATTTCGCTAAATATTGAAAATAGACATAAATAGCTTAACAAGGTTGGTATACAATTTTTTTTTGTAATACGAGCACAATCGTGTTTGAAGTCAGCAAACCATCGTTTTATTGTTGTTTCTGATGAAGCGGGGTCCCCATAACACTTTTCAAACCATTGCTTCGCTTCAACGGTATTTTTCCCATCAAAAAGCAGTAAAAAATGAAAACATGAAATTCTTTTTGATCTATTGTTTTGAAAATGACAAAAGAAGCGTAACTCGAAGCACAATAACTCTCGAACTTAGGAATATAATATCGGGAAATTTAAATTTAATAGCTGTCTTTTTAAGGTTAGCACTCAACTGAAAAAAGGTGAATGCAATAAAAGTAGTGCCATCTGTGTGTTAGACCCGGGAATTTTTAGCGTATGTATTATATGTGATTTGCGCTCAGTTGTCGGTTTTTAACTTGAGTTGATTTGATTGTAAAAAAAGTTCGTTTTTAAAAATGTACGATTAGGAAGTCTTCAATATACGAGAAAGATTGAATGTTGTAGCTTGCACAAAACCCAATCGAAACCATAATTAATCACATTGTGGAGCTTACCTATGTATGTACTATATATAGACATATATTTTATCATTAAAGCATTTAAACACATTTGTTAAGACATATTATTTTAAGTACTAGTAATTTTAAATATTCTTGCAGATCCTTGAAAAGATTTCAATTTTGCATTTTTAAATTTCAAGCCATAATATAAAGACTGCAACACAAATGGCGATGTTTAATCCTCATTATACACCACCCGAAAATACTATAAGGCCAACTAGATTGCTTATATTTTTGTTATCAGTTTAGGGCTAAATATTTATGTTTATAATATTTAAACGTTTAATGATAAATGTTTTACAAACATCCAGAAATAAGCACACATTTCACGAAACTTTAATTAATTATTATTCTTCCTGATTGGCGCGATAACGTGATTTTGGCCGAGTTAAATAAAGCGCGTCAGTCGTTTCTTTCTCGTGTTAACCAGCGCCATTTAAAAACATCAAGTGAAGCCAAGTCCTTCTCCACCTGATCTTTCCAACGTAGAGAAGCCCTTCCTCTGCTACCACCAGCTGGTAACGCATCGAATACTTTCAGAGCCGGGGCGTTTGTATCAATTCGGGCGACATTACCCAGCCAGCATAGCCGCTGGATCTTTATTCGTTGCACTATGTATATATAGTCGTAAAGCTCATACAACTCAACTGTTCCATCGTCTGCGATTCTCGCCGTCACAAATGTGAAAAGGTCCAAAAATCTTCCGCAGAATCTTTCTCTCAAACACTCCAAAGGACGCTTCATCGGATGTTGGCATCGTCCAAACTTCTGTGCCATACATTAAGATGGGCATGATGAGAGCCTTATTAGTTTTGTTAGTCGAGACAGGATTTTGTTACTCAATTGCCCACTTAGTCCAAAGAACCGTTTGTTGACAAGAGAGATTCGGATTTTAAACCTGACATTGTTATCGGTGTTAATGGTGGTTCGTAGATAAACGCAGTATCTTACAGTCTTGAAATTATAACTGTCAACAGTCGATTCCCACGGCTTTGTTGTTCTGCAGCTGCGGTGTCGCTATTCCCACTTCGTCATGGTCGGGTAGCGGAACGACAGTTCCATCGTAAACGACTGGGATATCGGGATCTTCACATTCTCTCTGACATGCGCAGCTGTTACCATTTAATAAGTTCGAGAAGCGTTCCCTCCATAATTTAAGCGCTGGAGGTGAGTCAGTCTTTCTTTTTTAGCTCCCAGTAGCGATCCTCGTGTTGCGACCGATCGCGGAGTGGCTAGGTAGGCAGGGTTATTTTCTTTTCTTTTTCGTGGCAGCAAGGCATTCCTTGTCGTACCAATTGTTTTTTCGAGCTCACCGAACTTCGATTTCTTCTTCGGCAGCGGTACGTAAAGAACGATAAATTTTGCTCCATTGCTCATTCATGTCGGAATGTTGGGTAGTACTCTCTGAGAGCAGTACGTACAGCTGTAGTAGACGTCGCAAGGTTTTATGCTCTTCTTGCATGCCCTCAAATTATTGTTCTTAGTTCGTTTGCAGTGGTAGTCATCAGAACAAGCAGTTCTCGCCGAGGCTTTGTTGTAGTTTTCATTAAGGAAGGATTTATACGTGGCCCTCTCACATTAGCTCGATCTCAAACGGATAATCGGGAGCTATCTAGAGGATACTTGGGCGAAGCCCGAAAGTTGAGAGCTGCTTGGACCGTATGCAGAAGATTCATCCTGGCAACCAAGGATTTTCCCCATTTTCGCGGACTTCTACACATGGAACCATATTAAACCAATTAATTATTAAGAAAAGTTATTATCTTTATAATGGTATTTGTTTATAATTTGGAGCTTAGTAATTTGTGTTAGATCCTAATTTGATTATAACTTGTTCAAGTCGTCGAGGCATCGATTTGATTAAATTTTTTTTAGTATTTTGATAACTTTTTTACCATTCGAGGTTAATCGAACTTTTAAAGCTTTTAGCGCTATCAAACTGTCTTCCATTTTTGAAAACCGATTTAGAATGAATTGCCCATACATTTTCGATTCGGTTACGGTCAGGGCTGTGTACATGCCATTCTAAATTTGGTATTATTTTTTTGCTGCCAAAAAATCTTGTTGTTTTGGCAGCATGAATGGCTGCAATCTCATGGTGGAAAATCCACTTACCTCGAAATTATCATCAAAAAAAGTAATAAGTAATTCCAGTAAAAGTTCTAAATATATACATGACTCTATTCATTTTTGCGGATAAGAAACATATAGGCATTTTGGCAGAACCCCTCCGAAATTATGAGCAATTCTCTCCTCTTTTTTTTTTGGAGGAGAATCATGACAATACATTTGGGAACCATCTGGTCCCTCTAGATGGAATTTTTTTCATAAAAAAAAAATTACTCTTTCCCATTAATCTTCCCAATATTGGTACTTTTCTGGAAATGTCAATCTGGCCTGTTTGTGTCGTGTGGTTAACGTAGAATTAGGTACCTGTTTTACATATTCTAGACTAGAATCCGCTTCCACAATTTGTTGCACACGATAGGTACTAACTTCCAAATTAAGGATGTGTTTAATTTCAGCAGAGCTATTTTATTTATTTGTATTTATTGATTTCCCAAACATCTCTAGCGCTAAGTTTTGGTTTTCTACCACTTCTCTTGGTACATCCGTACTTTTCTTTCAAATGGAAGTAATATATACAAAACCACAGTTTTGCTTCTTTTTAATTTTAAGGCAGTCTCTCGCATTGTAAGGCCCCTTTCTCTTCATACTGAAGTGTGTGCCTGCTCAAATTTAGACAAAGTTTTTTCGCACGGCATATTTTTTGTTTCTAAACCAAAACACAGACGCCGGCTATCATTCAAAGCGATCAGACGTAATTCGGCAGTGTTTATTGGCGTATTAAATTATTTAATCCCGTTACTCCTAATACGTATTTTCTGCGTTTATTTTTCGTTTTCTTTCTATTCTTATAGTTGTTAGGCCACCAAATAGAAGAAAAAAAGAACGAAAATCTAAATGATTTCCCGCAACTTCATCGCAAATTGTCTCTAACCAACAACCCCAAGGGGTGTAGGGCAGATCGCCTCCGCGTGGTGCACCCTGGGTAGCGCTAAATGATCTGCGGCCTTAACGGCCTTTCTGAACGATGACGACCCCCCCCCCGCTTTCTGATTTGGACCTTTTCTTTTTCAATACTTTTCTAGACTTTTTCTGACCTGTGCTGGTAGTCGCGGCATTCTGCCACCTGAGTATGCTGAGGTGAAACTCAGCAGAAATGGCTGGTGGGCTAATGACGTGACTGCCCCCGTCCCGCTAAAACCTTGGCAGGCCTCGGAGTACGTTCCAAACCCGTAGCCATTGGGTTGGCGGTGTAGGTGCGGTTGAGACGACTCCCGTCTTTGTGTCCGGTCTGGCTCTGAACGCATGCCCCATAAGGACATGCGTCAACCCTCGCATGGCCTCCCTGCTACGGCACAGACAACCATGGGACCCTTTAAGGACGACTACACACTACGGGTTTGGATAGCGGCTCCGAGTGGGGACCCACTCAATAAAATAATGAACAACAACAACAAAACAACAACAACAACAACAACAAACAACAACAACAACACAACTAACAAAACAATAAACGGTGGCGGGAACTCGGAACCGAGTCCCAAAACCAACTCCCTCAAGACAGGAGGAGCGAAATCGCCTCCTAGGAAATTTTTGCCCCGGGGGGCAGTCTCTAGTGGGGGTAACGCATCGGAATCGATGCGTAAGGTAGCAACCAAGGGAGACACCGAGGGAAAGTCGGAACCGACTTTCAATACTAATCGGGGGGTAAAAGGTGGGAACCCGCCTTTGATAGGTAGTGGAAGACAGGCGGAACCGTCTGTAATTCTTAAAGTAGGGGCGATGGATGGGAAAGCCAGCACCAGCAAGGGGCTTTCCCCCAGTTTTCCGGGGACTTCGGGAGCATCTCTCCGGGGATCCTCCATTAAGCCTAAACGGCAGCTAGGGCAGAGTAAACGGTCCTTCTCTGATCTTCGCATGGCTACCAAGATCCTGGAGCGCTACGGTGGGCAGAATGACTCTCAGGTATCTGAGAAGCATTCCCAGACGCTCGAGTGGGCCAGGAAGGTCATTAGGGGAGCAGAGGAGGGCAGTGAAAAGGGAGTGGAAGCGAATGCGCCACAACCGGACTCGGGAGTTAAGAGACAACGCTCCCTGGAAGAGGATATCCCGCAAGAGAAGAGGCCCAGGATTGGTGGTGGCCCGCCAAAATCATTTAGCGAAGTCGCTAAACAGGCGGGCTCGATCATTCTGGGAGTAATGGACAGCGGTAAAGATGACGGCGCCATCTCCAGGGAGGAATGGAAGAAGGTAGCGTCCGCCATCTCCGCAGTATTTATGAGGGTAGCGAGGGAAAACCCTGGCCCCCCCCCAAGCTGTGAAAGTGCAGGATGGCACTACGGTTCATATAAAAGAATCATCTGCGCTGACGAACGGTCAGCCTCAATGTACAGGGCGGCAGTAGCCTTGGTGGGAGAGGTATGGGAGGGAGCTAAGCTGAGGGTAGTGGACCGAAAGGATCTACCTGTACGTCCGCGAGCACGTGTCTGGCTCCCCTCTGAACCCTCTGCCTCGAAGGAGATGGAGGAAATCCTCCGCTACTGCAACCCCACACTTCCCACACACAACTGGAGGGTGGCGAAGGTGGAGAAGACTGAGGGATCCTATCGGCAAGCGCTGATTCTGCTGAATGCAGAGTCCCTCAGTCCTCTCGCCGAAGCAAAAGGGGTCATTAACTATGGCTTCGAGAAGGTAGTCCTTAAAGTCTACCAAACCGATGCCAGAGGAGATGCCCCTGCACATCCGGACGTGCTGGGAGACGTAATGCCCACAGTGGAGGAAGCTCCTGTGGACATGGAAGTGGAATCCGTCATGTCGGAGGGTGACAATGCTGATGACGTTCGCTCTTTACCGGGGTCCGTCATAAGCAACGGGTCGTTCTTCGACAGGGCGGAGGAGGAGAGGCTTCTGGCCTCGGAAAGCGAGGACGCCGTCCTTGGGGTGATGGAGAGGATACTGGAGGATGAATATTCTTCAGATAAATCTTCAACACTCTAAGGCGGCGTCCGCCAACCTACTAATCCACCTTGAGCAAGGTGGAGCTGATATAGTCCTGATCCAGGAACCGTGGCTGAGCAGCAACGGCATTTCTGGGCTCAGGACGAAAAGCTACAATCTGGTGGCGTATAGCGGGACAGGTAAACCAAGATCCTGTATACTCATCAGAAAGGAACTTAACGCATTTATTTTGCCTAATTTCAGCAATGAAGACATTGTAACGGTGAGCCTGGAGGGCCCTCCTGGGAAACTATGGCTGATGTCAGTCTACATGGCACATGACGACGAGGTGGAACCACCTCCGGTGCTGCTAAGGAAAACCCCAGCTGAAGCAAAACGCAGGAAAATCGGCGTTATTATAGGCACTGACGCGAACTCCCATCACACCTGCTGGGGAAGTTCAGACATCAATGCAAGAGGTGAGTCACTTTTTGATTATATTCTAAACGAGGACTTGTTTATTTGTAACAGGGGTAAAGACCCCACTTTCATTACCGCAGCCAGAGAGGAGGTGCTTGACCTCACTCTGGCTTCTTCTTTACTGATAAACCGAATCTCCGATTGGAAGGTGCTAAATGCTCACTCCTTCTCGGACCATAGGTACATTCAGTTCTCTCTCGCTCAAACCCGTCCAATAAGATCCCCCTACAGGAACCTGAGGAGGACGGACTGGGATGCATACAACGGAAATCTACTGAACCTACTCCCCAAAGCACCGGGAGGAAATCAAGATCTATCGGAAGAAGCGATCGACGAACTGGTGGAGACTTTCACCTCAGCTTGCAACAACGCCCTTGAAACCTCTTGTCCAACAAAAGCTTTTCCCAGGAAGGAAAAACCGCCTTGGTGGACAGCGGAGCTCTCTGAGCTTAGGGCCTCATGCAGACGCCTTTTTAACAGGGCTAAAAGAATAAGATCTCCCTCGGGATGGGAGCTTTATAAGGCAGGGCTAGGAATATATAAGTCCGAAATTAGGAAAGCTAAGAGGGACTCTTGGAGAAGCTTCTGCGAAAGCGTAGAGGGCTGCCATGAGTCCTCCAGATTTAGACGAGTACTCACGAAGAGTTCCGCTCCCTTGGGGTACTTAAGAGACGAATTGGGACGTTGGGCGATGAGCAGCGAGGAGTCACTAAAGCTACTTCTCGACGCCCATTTTCCGACGAGCCCAGCACCTAGCAGCACCGGCCTGGAGAGTAGATCAACCTGCACTCGAGACCGGGGCTGGTTGATGGATAAGCGCCGCCTGTCTTGGGCCATTGAATCCTTTAGACCCTTCAAGTCGCCTGGTCCTGACGGCATCATTCCTGCACAACTGCAAAAGTCAGTGGAGGTATCATGCCGTTGGTTGAGCCCTATCTATGCGAGCTGCGTAGCCAGGGGCTATATACCGAGGTCATGGAGGGCCGTGAGGGTTGTCTTTATACCCAAGGCAGGCAAGTGCTCGCATGTCTCCCCTAAGGACTTCAGGCCAATCAGTCTCTCATCTTTTTTGCTAAAAACCCTTGAGAGACTGATTGACTTGCACATAAGAAGCGAAATTCCTCGGGGTCGGCTGTCGCATACCCAACATGCTTACTGCAAGGGAAGATCGGTCGAATCTGCCCTGCACACAATTGTGAAAGAGATTGAGGAGTCTCTTTCTCAGAAGGAGCTTGCGGTGGGCGCCTTCCTCGACATCGAGGGGGCTTTTAACAACGTCCTCCCGGAGGCAATCACCCGGTCTCTGGGTAAACTGGGGGTCGAAACCGACCTGATCAGATTTATCTATAAAATGCTCAGCGACAGAACTGTCGCGGCAGAATGGGGTGGCATCTCCATTCACCGGCAGGTGAGTAGGGGCACTCCGCAAGGTGGTGTTCTCTCGCCCTTCCTCTGGGTCGCTGTTGTAAATAACTTGCTGGAGGAGCTGGTGAAAGGGGGCTGCAGGGTGGTTGCCTACGCGGATGACGTCGCATTAATCGTCAGAGGAAAATTTGTGGATACTCTGTACAACCTGATGCAGGGATATCTTAACGTAGTTGTTAGATGGGCAACGGACTGCGGCCTGTCGGTGAATCCTCTTAAGACGGAGCTCGTCTTATTTACGAGGAAACATAAAATACCTAGAGCTCAACTTCCCTCACTAGGGGGCGCTCCGCTGATGCTTTCTGACAAGGTTAAGTACCTAGGTATTATCCTTGACAGCAAGCTCACATGGAAGCCCAATATTGAGGAAAGAGTGAGGAAAGCAACAATCGCCTTGTATGGATGCAAGGGCGCTATTGGTAAAAGATGGGGCCTCTCGCCTAGAGTTGTTTTCTGGCTATACAATACTATTGTAAAGCCTATCTTGTTATATGGAGTCATAGTCTGGTGGAACTCACTAGAGAAGACGACATTGGTGAAGAAGCTGGAAAGAGTCCAGAGGTCGGCACTCATTGGAATCAGTGGGGCGCTTCGAACGACTCCTACTCTGGCGCTCAACGCAATGTTAAATGTGGTACCCGTAGACATTGCAGGCAGAATTGCCGCCTCGCGTACCGCAATCAGACTGAGGGGCTGGAGCTATAAGCTTAACCTCACTTATGGGCACTCAAGCATTCTCAGAAACTTCGAGTTCATCCCTCTGTCAACGGATCAGTGTATACCCTCGTATAGTCCTACCGGAAGCTTCTCCACTCATATTCCGTCAAGGGAAGAGTGGAGAGAGGGCTACACTTGGGGACAGGGCATGGTGAACTTGTTCACGGATGGATCGAAGTTGGAAGGAAAGGTTGGCGGAGGAGTCTTTTGCGAGGAGCTCCCCACCAGACTCAAATTCAGGCTACCGGACCACTGCAGTGTGTTCCAGGCAGAGGTAGCCGCAATCAAGGTGGCAGCCGATTGGCTGCTCAAATGCGTATTAACGGTCAAGAAAGTAAATATTTACTCCGACAGCCAAGCGGCAATAAGGTCCCTCGGGTCTACGACGGTGCATTCGGAATTGGTCAAGGAATGCTTGACCTCGCTTTCGACTGCGTCCGAATTCTTTAACATCAGCCTCATCTGGGTTCCTGGTCACAGCGACATTGCTGGAAACTGTGAGGCGGATGAGCTGGCCAGACAAGGGACATGCGAGGTGATTTCCCCGCGAAGGGAGGGAATTGGGATCCCCCTGACTACCTGCGGTCTGCTCCTGAAAGATGGGCATCGCACCAACTCAGCGAGCGCTGGGCAAGTACACGAACGTGTAAGGTCGCGAAATCCTTCTGGCCACGTGTGGACCGAAGGCGCTCGGGCGAGCTTCTAAGGCTGACAAAATTTCAGCTCTCCAATCTCGTGGGTTTTCTCACAGGACACAATGCGCGAGGAATGCATGCTGTGAGACTTGGAATCATCTCGAGTCCCTTTTGCGCTGGATGTATGGAGGATGAGGTGGAATCATCTCAGCACCTTCTCCTTAGCTGCCCTGCTCTGGCGGGGCTAAGATCTAGGCATCTTGGCTCCTACTTCTTTGCCACGCCTGCTGATATAGCTGGCGTTGACATTAAAAATCTGATGAATTTCATCAGCAGCATAAAGCGGTTGACGCAAACATAGTCATCGTTCGTAATCGTAATCCGCACGCTCCCAACTATCCCAGCACCTCTCCCCGCCCTCTCCCCTCCATAATGGCATCACAAAGGACGAATCCTTCTTCGTCCAAGTGTGCCCATTCCCTGGGCAACCATATCAACCTAACCTAACCTAACAACCCCAAGTTTATACTAACTAGGATCGCCCATACGTCGAAATTTCGACGTTATTCGACGTTATATAAATACGGAGAGCAAAATTTAGTAATACCTTTTTTAGTATTTATAGTCATAGAAAAAAGTTGAAACATATATAAATGGATAGTTTATGTTGAAACTTTTTACATGATATATGTGAATAGATGTACTAAAATTAAATGTGAAAAATATCCCATTTTACCTACGTTAAGCGATCCTATATTTGTGTATTTCAAATATTATAATTTTTTTTTATTCATGAATTGGAAACATTTAATTTCATGTATTACGAAAAAAAAATTATTTTTTTTGAAAAACCATAATAAAAAACAATCATTAATTAATCCATGACCATCATAATTTCTGAATCAAATTTATAATAGTATGCATTCACAATAATATTATTAATTTTTATGCATAATTTTTAAGCGATCCTATATTTGTGTATTTTAAATATCATAATTTTTTTTTATTCATGATTTGGAAACTTTTAATTTGTTGTATTACGAAAAAAAAAATTAATTTTGCTTGAAAAAGCATAATAAAAAACAATTATTAATTAATCCATGACCATCATAGTTTCTGAATCAAATTTATAATAGTATTGATTCACAATATTGTACCTATATAAGTTTCCAGTTGTTTCATAAACTTTTATATCATGATACAAATATATAATATCATGATACATATTATAGCATGATATATTATAATACAGGTAAAATAGTGTGATTTTACCTGCACCTATTCACTTATGTATCTATAGTATTTTAGTGCATTGTGCAAACCGTCTCTAAACAAAGGTACAACAAAATTTTGGTCTCCGTATTAATGTATAGATGTCGTCCGCCGATAAAAACGTTTCACTGTGTCAATTGATTCCCTTCGCCATAAAAAAATCCATCGAAGCCATTCCTTCTGAAGTTGACTCGATATCGCAAATCAGAGACGGTAATCTCCTGATATTAACGCGCAACTTCTTGAAAGCTAAAACTTTTCCAAACTTATGCCCAATAAATGTAAAACTCCACGATCACTTAAATTCTGTTCTAGGGTTATATTCGCGCCTTTTCTTCAGCACGTGGCCGAAGACGAAATAGTGCAGGAAATCAAAACATTACCGGAGTGTACAAATTTTCCCGCCAATTTGAAGGCAAATCGATTTTCACTGGACTTATGGTTCTTACGTTTGATTTACATCGCCTCCCAGAATCTGTCGACGTCGAGCAGTACAAGATTACAGTTCAGCCTTACATATCTAGCCCCATGCATTGCAAAAACTGCCAACGCCTGGGGCATACTCAAAAACGATGCCAGGCTAATCCTGCTTTTAATACTTGCAGCCTCCGACCACCACTGTGCCAATTGTACTAATGAACACCCTTATACTGACCCTAACTGCCCTAAATATGTTCAAACGAATCAAATCTCAATGCTACCACCGCTTCGTCGTCATATAAAAATAGTTCATCTTCTACAAATACTAATAATATTAGTCCATCTACTCATACAAATTCTATTGAAATACGTAAAATATACACTATTCTAAACAAACCTTCCCCAATTCTAAATACCGCAGTCACCTCTAGCACCACGTCCCATAACTCAACCACTACAGATACAACTGACTCTATCTTGAACCTATCTTCCTATAAATCTTCAATTTCTCTTTATACCAAAACATTCTTAATAAATAACGACTACTATTCTACTGGGATTCTTCCCAGGAAGAATCATAATCACATTAACCGAAATCTTCTGCATCTTACTTCTTTGATATTCCTTTTGTAAAACCACTTTTTACAAATGTTTAATATCTTTTCATACATATGAACTTTAATATTCTACAGTGGAATATGAAAAGTTTTGTAAACAATTATTCTGAGCTTCAGATTCTTATTGAACAGCCTAATCCCTATTTCATCGCCATACAAGAAACACACTGTAGCAGCTATTTTTCTGCTATACTTCCTAAGAACTATACGGGCTACTTTACTAATGCAACGTCAAATACCCAATCAAAAAAATCACTGATAAAAAACGATGTAAACTATGTATAAACTATTAAAGAATAAATTTTAGCTCGCCACTTTAAGTAGTAGCGATCGAGATCGAAATGTTCATAAAATTTACCACCATTTCGATTTACATTCCTCCATCCCAAAGATTCTGTAGCAGAGACCTTACTGATATATTTCTATCAATTAACACTCCCATCATCGTTATTGGGGACCTGCATAGTTGGAGTAATTTGTGGGGATCAAGCTCAGTTAATGCTTGTGGTCGATACGTAGAGAACGCTTTATTGCAATCCAATTTGTGTACTTTTAATGATGGTAGTGCGATTCATTTCTCCATCCACTCTACGTTCACACACCTAGACGTCTCTTTCTGTTCACCCTCCTTCTTTCCACTTATTTCTTGCCATATTTCTGACGTTCTATTCAACAGCGATCACTTCCTTATATAACAAAAAGTGTCTTTAAATCCGAATAGTCCACAGCGCGTAAAAGCACCGCCGAAATTTCTCTTAGACCACGCGGACTGGCCCAATTTCGCAAAATGGGTTGACTTTGGACTAGAAACACGTACTCCCTCTATTTCACCTAACCAAGAGGCTGCTAACTGTGCTAGAGCCATTAAAATAGCTGCAAACCACTTTATCCCACAATCTATTCACTCTAGAAAACCGAACGTTACTTGGTGAAATAGAGAATTGCAAAGCTAAGATCAGAAAAAATGGAAATTTGGCACAACTTAAAACTTCAACTTTGTCGAATTCACCGAATCCGTTAACCCAAACTCCTGTATTACTTCAATATGGAGCAAAATTAACAGACTCTATAATAAGAATGCGTTTAAGCCCGTCATTTGTGTAAGAGTCAACGGCTCAACAACATCCGATTCTAGGGAAATTGCAAATCAATTCGCCTCCGACTGGTCTATTTACTCATCTGACTTGAATTTCTCCAGTTTCTTCCGATCATTAAAAAAATATGTGGATCAATTCTCATCAACGCTCTCAAGCACACATCCAAGAGCCATGTTAATCGAAAAACCAATAACTAACACCTTGGCCAAATCCAAGGGCAAAACTCCGGGCTTTGACCGCATATCCTATAAGGTGATAAAATCCACGTCCAGTCTCAAAAGGTCTCGTTTGGTTAGCCTTTACAACACCATTTTGGATTCTGGCGTAATCCCACATAGCTTTAAAATTGCAACGGTAATGCCCATACCCAAAGTAAATGAGGATTCTCCTGACACAAACGGATACAGAGCTATATCACTGCTCTCCTACATCTCTAAAATTTTAGAGCGCATAATAACCAATCGTATAGCATGGTTCTTGCAAACCCTGCAACTCATTGCTAATATCCAAGTTGCCTTTAAACGGAATAGTGGTCAGACACTATCCTCCATACCGATTATTACATAACAAAGTCTTTATCTGCACGACAGCACACATCTTTTCTTTCTGTGGATTTCGAAAAAGCCTTTGACCGAATTGGTCCACACGTAATCCAAAATGTCTTCACACTTGGGGAATCGGGCAAAAAATGTTTTGCTTTGTCAAATCCTTCTTGACTAACAGACAATTCAGAGTAAGGCCTGGCAATACTTCTTCAGATTCAAATCCCTTAGTTATGGGATACCACAAGAATCCCCTTTGTCATTTTATTTTCTACAAGCTTTTAACGAAATGAGGAAAATAATCAAAAGCAATGACGCAGTCGATCACTGTCTTTATACAGACGATTTTAATATACTCTGTAATAAGAATAACGCAACCGTAACAAAGTCCACATTCGAAGGTATTATAAAATATATCTTAGAATGGGCAGATATTATTCTGGAGTGAAAATATATTTAGAAAAAACAAAGAACTTCCATGTGTGTAGGCGACGTATTTGTAATTTTCATAATTTTAAGATACATGTAAACAATATTGAACTTGAAAATGTTGAAAAACTAAAAATTCTCGGTATAATACTTTTTAGTAAATTTATTATCATACTTAGCAAGCAAAAAATGTCACATACATAAATAAATAACATAAATACCTTAACCTATCTAACTAAGACGTTAATTTTAAGTAAAATCGATTATAGACTACATCTCTATGGGAAATCCCCACAGTCAACTATAACAGCGTTTAGTCCGGTTGACAATCAAGCCGCCGAGGTGTGCAGCCGTGCCTTCAGAAGTACGCCCGTAAAAATATTTTCATCAGACTCAGTTATTGACAACGATATCAAACACACACAGCTAACAAAAAAAAGCCAAAGGATTCCATCTACCTTGCACCTAGTAGTTCTTGAAACCGTAAAGAACTTAAATCTACCCTGGCCCGAGGGAAACTGCATTTTAACGTTGTAAGGTATCATCACCTTTGCATGATTCGACCACTCCAAATAGCCACTTACCCTTTGAGAGATAATCTCGCGCTGTTACTCGACCACCACTCGCCATTTTTCTTTGCGTTAGATCGCATTTTATTTGGCTATACTGCGGAAGAAGTAAGTCCAATCTTGATTGAATTTTCCTACCTAGCATAAGCATTGACGGTGACTTATTTATTATAGGGAGAAAGGTATGGCTGTACGTTAATAGAATATTTGACAGTTCCGCTTTCAATGTATCTGTTGTGCATTATGGTGCAATTAACTTGTATTTGATGGTCTGCATATAGCGCTTCGGTTGCCCGTTTGTAGCTGGATAGTAAGGTGCACCTTGGACGACGCCCTTACACTTCAAGAAATTTTGAAACTCACTGGAATTAAATTGTCGTCCGTGGTTACTCAACTTAATGCCAAATTGCGAGAATATTTCTCTGGGAACTACGAACAGATATCATTACCATGGCAGCCGGTTCTACGTTACCGGAATGACTCGGGTTTTCCCGACCAAGGGCTGCCACCACAGTAAACTAGCCCTATCTAGTGAACCGTATCTCAACCCTTCTCTATCGTCACAGGAGCTTATCGGCTCAACACAACTCCCCCAACATAGACCAACCTCAACCATCTTGCTTCAACCCTAGTGCGGGGCCATCTGACAATGATTTCTTTTACACCATGCCTTCTGATAGAAGAGCACATATAATCAAAGGTAGCATTGTCAAAATCTCCTTCAATGTTCACAAACATACCAAGAGTGTACTCTCTTGTTTCTAACCCTTTTTGGACACACTCATGTAGAGACGATTCATAAGATTTTCCACTTTGGTAAGCGTGTTGTCTGAAATTGAGAGACTTAGAACCCTCGTCCTAACGTACTTGTCGACCATACGTTCCAGGCTTTTAAGCATAAACGATGTAAGACTTATAGGCCTGAAACTTTTTGGGACAAAGACAACTTTCGCCAAACGCCACCATTGTGGAACATGAGCGTACGCAAGACATGACGTAAAGATTCTTTTCACAACCTTCCATATTGGTCTACGGGACGCTTGAGCATGATGGAGTAAATTCCATCAGGTCCTGGGAACTTCAAGTTTTCGAATGACGAGAAGGTAAACCTTATCGCTTCCTTGGTTACTATATGAACCAATCACGTCTGCTGGTATTTACTGTTGGCCAACAACATTTTTGCAGCCAGGGAAATGTGTTGAAAAGAGAACATCGTTCACTTCTGACTTCCAGTTAGTATAAATACCATCAGGATTGAGCAGTGAGTCCAGCTTAGCCCCCCAGTCCCTTTGGAGGACCTTGCACAACCTCGCTGAACTACTTCGATCCTTCAGTTCACTGCAAAGGGTCTTTAAGAGGCCAATTTAAATTATCTAATTTTCGTCTAATATTCCTTCTTCCACAAGGTGCTCACAGCTGCTACGGCTCGCTTCATTCCTGCTGGAAGGACCAGGGATATACATCCCATCAGCAACTGTCCCCAACACAAGCGGACCAACTGGGTTGAACACCTGAAGAGCTGAGGATCCGCCTCAATGGTTGCACTTCGTTGAACCCGAAGAGAATTCATACTGCATCCTTCGACCGACAGATTCAAACGACGTACCACCAGCCGGCTGCACAAACTAACGAACAACAGAGCGCCGCTTACTTTCTCTAGTGATGAGGTCCAAGGGGCCATAAATAAAATGAAATCATGAAATATCATTGGCCCCGACTGACTTAACACGCTGATGCTGAAAAAGTTGGGTCAATTGGGAGTAGAGTAGCTCACAAGGGTTTTCAATATGTCCATGGCCACTCTCTTAATTCCTGACCAGCGGAAATCATGGAAACACTATACACAAAACATCTGACTCCAGCCACACATCAGCATGGCTTCCGAATAGTGCCCACTACCGCCACAGAATTCATCGCCATAAACACGGAGATCAATAACGCGCTTTACCAAAACCGACCCTGAGAGGGGTCTGCCTTAGTAGCGATATACTTGAAGAAGGCTTTCGATATTGTCAGCCATTCACGCTAATAGATGACATTTTACAGTTGCCACTCCCGCCAGGGCTGTAGAGGTGGTCCGGCAACTATCTGAATGATGGACATCCTTCAGTGATTTTTCGAGGCTAAATATCTGAACAAAGCAAAATAAATTAAGGTGTTCCGCAGGATGGTGTCCTTTCACACTTGCTATCCAACATATATACATAGAAGCTCCCAATCACCAGAGAGAGTCTCCCTGGTCTCATACGCTGACGATTGCATGCTTATGGCGTCGGGCAATGACATCGATGGCCAGTGCGCCAAAGGGAACGATTACCTTACCAATCCTTCTCGCTTTTTCACTTCGAGGAATCTACAACTTTCTCCCACAAACTGCAACTCAAGTTAAAAGTCGATGAAACTCCAATTCCAACTGTTAATAATCCCAAAATTTTGGATGTAACCTTTGACAGTTTGCTCTCCTTCTCTACGCACACAACCGCTATTGCCAGTAAAGTCCAAAATCGCAACAAGGTAATCAAATCGGTTGCCGGCAGCACTTTGGGCCAAGACGAAAAAATGTTGCTATCGATATTTATGGCAATTGTCCGGCCGGTTCTAAACTATGCTGAGCCTGTCTGGTCGCCTGAAACCAGTGTCACGCAGTGGATAAAGCTCCAGACTAGCCAAAACACCGCCATTCCGACAGCGACGGGTTGCCTCCTGATGTAGCCTCTTCAACACCTTCCAGATGCTCCCTGTCATGGAGCACAATAACTGCTCAGCAAGCAGTTCCTGTTAGGGGGTTACCACCGGTTTCATTCTTGCAGACACCTGCTTGAGCCAGAGCCACCTTCTACGCACCTCAGGGGACACCTATTAAACTACGCCGACGAGATCCAGGACAAAACTAACAGACAATTACTGGGCCAGACAGTGTTTAGACAGACATTTAACGGCATTCCATTACCATTCCGTTACCACCACTAGTGACGCACAATGGATAAAGCTCCAGACTTCCCAAAACACTGCCATTCGGACACCGCCGGGTTGCCTCCAGATGTTCCCTCTCCAACAGATGCAACCAGTAAAAGGCCGCAATAAACTGCTCAGCAAACAGTTTCTGCAAGGGTGCTCCCGCGGGTTTCACCCATGTGGGTACCTGCTTGAGCCAGAGCCGCCTCCCAGGCACGTCAGGAGACACCTCTTCAATTATGCCGACGAGATCCAGGACAAAACAAACAGACAACTACTGGACCCAACAGTGTTTCGACATTAATCGGTAGACCCTTACCACCTTCTTAAGCTCCCGACCCCTGAATGCCATAATCGCATTTCAACCCCCACCCACAGCAGATGCAGAGGTCAAGCTACTCCGAGAGACCCGCGATATCTTAGCACAATTACGTTCTGGATACTGTAGCAGCTTAAACTCCTATCTATCTAGAATTGACCCCGACATACTAAACATATGTCCAGCATGTGAAGGCACCCTGCAGGACACTAACCACCATTCCCCATCAAACCCACTCTCCAACCCCCTCTCCCTCTGGGCCCAATCTGTCGAAACAGTAAGTTTCCTGGGCCTACCTTTAGATGAGTTAGACGAAGACTACCGATGATTTACACTACACTGACAGGGTTTAGTATTGTGACTAAAACAATAACCACATCGAGCAAATATTTACCCGTTATCGTCCCGGCATAATCTATATATACCCGTTCAAACACTTTAGTAGGCCCTATGCTCTGGTGGCTAGATAGTTACTCATTATCGTCCCGGAATAATCTACATATACCCGTTCAAATACATTAATAAGCCATCAGTGCCCTGGTGGCTACTTTTTTGGATTTGGTTTTGTAGTATGACACGGTATACATTTCTGCACTAGCTCATAAAAGTCTTCATCTATCTGATTTCTCCAAACATAAGCTCTGGGTAGGCTTTTCGTTCGAACTATGCAACTCGTGCAGCACTCTTGGGATAAGATTCTTCGGGAAATACGAACGCATCCCACATAAGATACATCCGTCGTCAATGTTAAAATGATCTCGCAATTCAAAAATTCGACCATATCTCAAACCTTCTGGCAATGATTTAACTGATTTATCCGATTTTGTCTCTCGTTGGAGTTCGATATAGGTTATCTGTAAATTATTCAATAATTCTTCTTCTACATACACTTCTTCTGTATGTTTGTGTTCAGCTATTATTAGGAACTTTGAGAGCACATCTGCATTAGCGTTGTCTTTTGCGCGTTCGCATTTAATGACGTAATCGTACTGTTCTAGAAATAATGTATAATGTTGCATACGAGTTGCTGAGTGGATAGGCATCCCCTTACTCATAAATATTTGCGAAATTGCACAATTGTCTGTAACGAGAATAAGCTTTCTACTATACAGGTATTGTTAAAACTTAAGTATTCCAAATATGATTGCATGGGCTTCTTTGTCCAGTTGCGAATAGCGCTGCTGCACTTTCATATGTGTGACTCAATACTCTTTAAATGCATTCATGCATTTGTTATGGAAAGAGAGTTCCACGCCGTTTTGTTTCAGCCGACTAGTGGGGTATACTATGTCACTTCAATTTCGCACAAATCTGCCGTAATAATTCACAAGTCGCATAATGGCCTCCCTCGATTAGTAGCCACTTTCAGGTATTGGATTGCCTGAATCTTACATTTTATTCGCCGAGGAGCAGAGATGCAAAAGAGGGCATTTGCTGATAATATAACCATAGTTGTTGTTGTTGTTGTACCAGTAACTTTTCCCTGTCAGTGTAGTGTAACACCGGTCATCTGCCTCTAGCTCATCTAACGGTAGACCCAGGAAACTAGCTGTTTCGACAGGTTGGGTCCAGAAGGTGAGGGGTGTTAGATGAGTGGGTTTGATGGGGCATGTGAAAAGGTGGTTAATGTCGTGCGGGGTGCCTTCACAGGCCGCGGTCGATTCGGGATAAGTAGGAGTTTAACCTGCTACAGGGGGGACTCTCGGGGAAGATCGAGCTCTTCGTCTGCGATTGGTGGTAGTTGGACTCCGATGACCGCATTCAGAGGTCGGGAGCTTCAGAAGCTGGTAATGGTCTCCCGATGAATGTCGTTTATGGTCTGTCTGTACACTGTCCGATTCAGCAGCTGTCTGTCTGTTCTGTCTTGGATCTCGTCGGCGCAATCGAGTAAATTCCTCCTGATGTGCCTAGGAGGTGGCTCAGGCTCAAGCAGATGCCTGCATGGGTGAGGCCTGCAGTAACACCCTAGCAGAAACTGCTTGCTGAGCAGTTTGTTATGCTCCTTCACAGGCAGCATTTTCGCCTCGTCGTGTAGGTGTTATATCGGGGACATCAAGAGACATCCTGTTGCGGTCCTTATTGCAGTGTTTTGGCAGGTCTGACTTCGTGCACTGCGAATCACTGGTTCCAGGCGACCAGACAGGCGCAGCATAGTTTAGAACCGGTCGGCCTATTGCTTTGAAAGTCGACAGCAACATTTCTTTATCTTTGTCCCAAGTGCTGCCGGCAAGCGACCCTTTTGCGATTCTCTACTTTAGTTGCAATAGCGGTTGTATGCGCTGAGAAGGAGAGCAAGCTGTGGAAGGTAACTACCAATATTTTGGGGTTGTTAGCCGTCGGAATTGGTGTGTCGTCGACCTTTACCTTAAGTTGCAGCTTAACCTCCTTTGTCCAGGTGGTGAAGAGGGTCGCCGTGGATTAGTGGGGAAAGTTGTAAGTTCCTCGCAGTGAAGAAGCGAGAAAGGCAGGCGCGGTAGTCGTTTACCGTGGAGCATAGGCCATCAATGTCATTGCCCGACGCCATTATCGTGCAGTCGTCAGCGTAGAAGACCAGGGATACTCCCTCTGGTGGCTGGGGGAGTTTCGAGACATGGAAATTGAAGAGCAAGGGTGAAAGTACAAAACCCTGTGGAACTCCTTGCTTTATTTTCCCCTGTTTGGAAGTTTGGTCTCGAAATAACAGCGACGAATGACGACCACTCAGGTAGTTCGCGGACCACCTGTTCAGCCCTGGTGGAAGTGTCGACTGTAAAATGTCATCTAGTAGCGTGACGTGTCTGACTGTATCGAAAACCGTTTTTAGATCCAACGCTACTAGGACAGTCCTCTCGCAGGGGCGGTTTTCGTTGAGTCCACGGTTTACCTGGGTGTTAATGACGGTGAGTGCCGTGGTGGTGCTATGCAGTCTTCGGAAACCATGCTGGTGTGAGGCTGGGGTCAGGTGTTTCGTAAAGTAGAAGGGCTTCAAGAGTCTTCACTACTGGGGAAGGAAGAGTTATCGGACGATATGACTCCTCTTGGTTGGCGGGTTTCCCAGGCTTCAGTAATGGGACCACTCCTAATTTCCACTTATCAGGAATGATGAGAGTGGCCATAGACATATTGAAGACCTTTGTGAGGTATTCCACTCCCGATGTATCCAGGTTTTTCAGCATCAGCATGTTTAGATCGTCAGAGCCAATAGCTTTTAATGGTTTCATGTGGTTGATGGCCTCCTAAACTTCATCGCAGGAGAGCAAGTGGCGCACTGTTGTCTGCCAGCTTGTGCAGCCGTCTGGTAGCACTACGTTTGGATCTGTCGGGCGGAGGATGCAGAATAAATTGCCGGCTAAAGCAGCTCGCGCATCTCTTCCGACGAAGCACGACCGTTGAAGGTGATATCCACCTTGTCGTTGTGCTTCGTCGGGTGCGACAGCGAACTTAGGGTTGCCCAGAGCTTGCTCACGCCAGAGGTGAAGTTGCAGGACTTCAGATACTCCTCCCATTTGGTCCGCTTATATCGCGTTACCAGTTGGCGGATCTCCGAATTGAGATCCTTTATCCGAGGATGGTCACGCTCGTTCGCCAGAACAGCTGCTTCAGCAGAGAAATTGCGACGTATGTCCGGGTTCCTTCCACCGGGTATGAAGGGAGCTGCAGCGACTGTGATCACCTTGCGGAATGCGCGTTCGCCTGCGCGCACATCGGTGGGAATGGCGAGAGCGGCGAATTCCGCGAATCTGGTCCAATCAGCTTTGTTAAAGTTGATATATGACCGGTGATCCGCGGAAAAAAAGTCGGCAGATTTCTCGATCGAGATGATAATGGGCAAGTGGTCTGATGCAAGCGATAGCATACGCCAGTTTATGCTATTTATCAGACCTGCGCTAGCAATTGTGATGTCAGGCGAGCTGCTGCAATTGCCCACTACCCTAGTGGGGGCGTCGTCGTTTACAGTGCTGAATGTCGAATCGTCTATCTGCTCTGCCAATAGCTGTCCCCTACGATCATTTGGTAGGCTTGAATGCCAAAGGTTGCGATGCGCATTAAAGCCACCTACTTCTTCTTCTTGACTGGCGCGATACCGCTTACGCGATTTTGGCCGAGTTCAACAAAGCGCGCCAGTCGTTTCTTTCTCGTGCTAACCGGCACCAATTGGATATACCAAGTGAAGCCAAGTTCTTCTTCACCTGATCTTTCCAACACAGAGGGGGTCTTCCTCTTCCTCTACTACCACCAGCTGCTACCGCATCGAATACTTTCGGAGCCGGAGCGTTTGCATCCATTCGGGCGACATGACCCAGCCAACGTAGCCGCTGGATCTTTATTTGCTGCGCTATGTCTATGTCGTCGTAAAGCTCATACAGCTCATCGTTCCATCGCCTGCGATATTCGCCGTTGCCAACGTGCAAAGGTCCAAAACTCTTCCATAGAATCTTTCTCTCAAACACTCCAAGCGTCACTTCATTGAATGTTATCATCTTCCACGCTTCTGCGCAATACGTTAGGACGGGCATGATGAGAGCCTTGTAGAGTGTTATTTTGGTTCGTCGAGAGAGGACTTTACTGCTCAGTTGCCTACTTAGTCCAAAGTAGCACTTGTTGGCAAGAGAGATTCTACGTTGGATTTTAAGGCTGACATTGTTATCGGTGTTAATGCTGGTTCCTAAATAAACGAAGCCTTTTACAACCCCGAAATTATAACTGTCTACAGTGACGTGGTTGCCCATACGCGACTGCGCCGACTGTTTGTTTGAAGGCAGGAGGTACTTCGTTTTGTCCTCGTTCACCACCAGATCTATTCCCTTTGCCACTTTATCCAGTTTGGAGAAGGCAGAACTAACAGCGCGGTTGTTAAGGCCGATGATATCGATATCATTCCGTCATCTACGATTGGGGTATCGGGATCTTCAAATTCTCCCTGACATGCGCAGCTATCACTATTTATTTAGTTCGAGAAGTGTTCCCTCTATAACTTAAGATTGCTCTGGATGTCAGTCACCAGTTCGTCGTCTATGTTCTTACAGGAAAACGCCCCGGTCTTAAAACCTTCTGTAAGCTGCCGAACTTTCTGGTAGAATTTTCGGGCGTTGTTCCTGTTGACCAGCATCTCAAGCTCCTCGCACTCACGTATTTCGGTCTCTCATTTATTCTGTCGGATAATACGTCTCTCTTCGTTTTTTAGCTCTCTGTAGCGATCTCACATGGCTCGCGTTGCGCCCGATCGCAGCGTGGCTCTATAGGCGGCATCTCTTCTTTCTGCGGCAGCATGACATTCCTCGTCGTACCAACTGTTTTTTCGGACTCGCCGGAATCCGATTTCTTCTTCGGCGGCGGTACGTAGAGAACAAGAAATGTTACTCCATTGCTCGTGCATGCCGGTTTGTTGGGCAGTGCTCTCTGAAAGCAGGAGTCGAGTGGCGAATCTTCTGGCTTTCTGTTGTGAATGCAGCTTTTCGATGTTGAACATTCTTTGCGTAGGTAGCTGTACGTTTTTTGCTGCACAGAGGAGTGTGCGCAGTTTGGCTGCAACAAGGTAATGATCCGAGTCGATGTCGGGTCCTCGGATCGTACGTACATCTAACACACTAGAAGCGTGTCTTCCATCTATCACAACATCATCGATCTGGTTTCGCGTTTTTCGATCAGGAGACAGCCAGGTAGCTTGGTGTATCTTCTTATACTGGAATCTGGTGCTGCAGACTACCATGTTTCGTGCCCCGGCGAAGTCGATCAGCCTCTGTCCGTTGCCGGATGTTTCGTTGTGCAGGCTGTATTTTCCGGCTGTGGGACATAAAATTCTCTCCTTGCCCACCCTGGCGTTGAAGTCGCCAAGCACGATTTTTATGTCGTGGCGGGGGCAGCGCTCATAGGAACGTTCCAGGCGCTAATAGAAGGAATCTTTGGTCGCATCGTCCTTCTCTTCCGTCGGGGCGTGGGCGCAAATTAGCGATATGTTGAACAAACGGGCTTTGATGCGGATTGTTGCGAGACGCTCGTCCACCGGAGTGAACGACAGTACTTGGCGGCATTCCTTGGCGGCATTCCCATGGCAGCCGGTTCTACGTTACCGGAATGACTCGGGTTTTTACTCCCGACCAAGTGCTGCCGCCCCAGTACACTAGCCCTGTCTAGTGCACCGTATTTTACCCTAAACCTTTCGTCACAGGAGCAACTCATTGCAGCCAGTTTGCTCCAAATACTTCTCTTCCGGGCTGGCGTCGAACCCAACCCCGGACCTGAAGTATTTTACTGCTGCATTTGCCACAAACGGCTCCACCCGAACTCCACCTCGGTTAGGTGTAACCAGTGCAACGGGTGGTGCCACCTTAAGACCTGTTCAGGCCTTAAGACCCACAGGGAGTGGTCCACAAGGTATGTGGCCACGTGTTGCTCCCGCCCACAGGCGGTCACCGCCTCTACGGCGACACTGCCCTCAGTGCCGGCACACCATACTGCCGCCACTAACAACACCTTAACGGCCAGGAGCCCCCAAGAGCAACACGACTCCCTTTCCAACCCACAACCCTCCTGCTCCTACCCCAGTGCGGGGACAAACCAGCAGCTCTTGGTCCCCCGCACAGTCTGCTCCGTGTGCCAGACCGTAGTACCTCGGAACCTGACAACTGTCCAATGCAGTTCTTGCAGTGGCTGGTGTCACTTTCGGAGGTGCTCCGGCCTTCACACCACCCGTGAGTGGACGCGCGACTACGTTGCCCCCTGCTGCAGAGCTCTGCACCCGCAACCGCCCCCCGTGGCGCGGCCTCCCGACAACATCAGGCCACTCCCCATTTTGCGGAACGCACAGCAGGTCCAACGCAGACAACATCACGCATCCCTCACCCCCCGAATTACGACGACCCTCCCGCGAAGCTTCAAGCTTTTGCAACTGAACTGCAACGGACTAACGAGCAAGATTGACGAAATAGTCGACTTCATGAATCGGTTCGGAATTAAGATAGCTGCGGTCCAAGAGACAAAACTGCACGCTAGCTCCCCCCTGATTACCAGGGACGGCTATAACGTGCACCGAAAGGACCGCGAGCGAGACAACGGTGGTGGCCTAGCGTTCATAGTACACCATTCAGTGCAGTATCGTCTTATTGATGAAGGCATCGACCGCAGGGACAGCACCTTAGAACGTCAAGGTATAGCTGTCCGGTCAGGCGATGCCGAGCTCGAAATTTATAATATTTATATACCCCCTGTCACCTACTGCCCGGCAGGATATCTCCCCGATATTGGTGCGCTCATCAGGGGAGAAAACCGATTGGTAGTAGGTGACTTTAACGCGCATCACGATCTTTGGCATTCAAGCCTGCCAAATGATCGTAGGGGACAGCTATTGGCAGAGCAGATAGACGATTCGACGTTCAGCACTGTAAACGACGAAGCCCCCACTAGGGTAGTGGGCAATTGTAGCAGCTCGCCTGACATAACAATTGCTAGCGCTGGTCTGATAAATAGCATAACCTGGCGACCTATGCTATCGCTTGCATCAGACCACTTGCCCATTATCATCTCGATCGAGAGACCCGCCGATTTTGTTTCCGCGGATCACCGGTCATATATCAACTTTAACAAAGCTGATTGGACCAGATTCGCGGAATTTACCGAGAACATCTTCGCAGCCCTACCCACTCCCACCGATGTGCGCGCAGGCGAACGCGCATTCCGCAAGGCGATTACAGCCGCCGCGGCTCGCTTCATACCTGCTGGACGGATCCGGGAATTACGTCCCAATTTCCCAGCCGAAGCAGCCGTTATGGCAAACGAGCGTGACCGTCTACGCCAGGCCGATCCCGGGGATCCTCGCATAAAGGATCTCAATTTGGAGATCCGGCAACTGGTCACTCAACATAAGCGGACCAAATGGGTAGAGCATCTGAAGTCTTGTAACTTCACCTCTGGTGTGAGCAAGCTCTGGTCCACCGTAAGGTCCCTGTCGAACCCGACGAAGCACAACGACAAGGTGGATATCACCTTCAACGGTCGTACTTCGTCGGACCCGAAGAGATGCGCGAGCTACTTTAGCCGGCAATTTATATTGCATCCTCCGGTCGACAGATCCAAGCGTTGTGCCACCAGACGGCTGCACAAACTGCCCTACAACAGTGCACCGCTTGCTTTCACCAGCGACGAGGTTCAGGGGGCCATCAAAAACATGAAACCATCAAAAGCCATTGGCCCCGACGGACTAAACATGCTGATGCTGAAAAAGCTGGGTCCATTGGGAGTAGAATATCTCACAAAGGTCTTCAACCTGTCTATGGCCACTCTCATCATTCCTGATAAGTGGAAATTAGGGAGAGTGGTCCCACTGCTGAAGCCTGGGAAACCCGCCAACCAAGGGGAGTCTTATCGTCCGATAACTCTCCTTTCCCCAGTAGTGAAGACACACTTGAGGCCCTTCTACTCCCACTCCTCACTCAACACCTGACTCCAGCCCCACACCAGCATGGTTTCCGTAGAGTGCACAGTACCACCACGGCACTCACCGTCATAAACACTCAGGTAAACCGCGGCCTCAACCAAAACCGCCCCTGCGAGAGGACTGTCCTAGTAGCGTTGGACCTACAAAAGGCTTTCGACACAGTCAGCCACGCCACGCTACTAGATGACATTTTACAGTCGACACTCCCGCCAGGGCTGAAGAGGTGGACCGCGAACTACCTGAGTGGTCGTCACTCGTCGGTAGTATTTCGAGACCAAACCTCAGAACAAAGAAAAATAAAGCAAGGAGTACCGCAGGGTGGTGTCCTTTCACCCTTGCTTTTTAATTTCTATATTTCGAAACTCCCCCAGCCACCAGAGGGAGTCTCACTGGTCTCATATGCTGACGACTGCACGATAATGGCGTCGGGCAATGACATTGATGGCCTATGCTCAAAAGTAAACGACTACCTCGCCAGCCTTTCTCGCTTCTTCACTGCGAGAAACTTAAAACTTTCTCCCACTAAATCCACGGCGACCCTATTTACCACCTGGACAAAGGAGGTCAAGCTGCCACTTCAGGTTCACGTCGATGATACCCCAATTCCGACGATAAACAACCCCAGAATTTTGGGAGTCACCTTTGACAGCTTGCTCTCCTTCTCGGCGCACACAACCGCTATTGCAACGAAAGTACAGAATCGCAACAAGGTCCTCAAGTCGCTTGCCGGCAGCACTTGGGGCAAAGACAAAGAAATGTTGCTGTCGACTTTCAAAGCAATAGGCCGACCGGTTCTGAACTATGCCGCGCCTGTCTGGTCGCCTGGAACCAGTGATACGCAGTGGACGAAGCTTCAGACCTGCCAGAATACTGCCATCAGGACCGCGACAGGATGTCTCCTGATGTCCCCTATTCACCACCTACATGACGAGGCGCACATGCTCTCGGTTAAGGAGCATAACAAAATGCTCGGCAAGCAGTTTCTGCTTGGATGTCACCGTAGGCCTCACCCATGCAGACACCTGCTCGAGCCTGAGCCACCTCCCAGGCACATCAGGAGACACTTCCTCAACTACGTGGACGAGATATAGGACAAAACGGACAGACCTCTCCAGGATCAGACAGTATACAGACAAGCTATTAACGACATTCATCGGGAGACACTTACCACCTTCCTAAGCTCCCGACCCCCGAATGCCGTTATCGGAGTCCAACCACCACCCATCGCAGACGAAGAGCTCCAGCTTCCTCGAGAGTCCCGCGTAATCTTGGCACAACTACGTTCTGGATATTGTAGCAGGTTAAACTCCTACCTATCCAGAATCGACCCCGACATACTAAACATATGTCCTGCATGTGAAGGTACCCCGCACGACACTAACCACCTCTTCACATGCCCCATCAAACCCACTCATCTAACACCTCTCTCCCTCTGGACCCAACCCGTCGAAACTGCCAGTTTCCTGGGCCTACCGTTAGATGAGCTAGACGAAGACGACCGGTAATTTACACTACACTGACAGGGCGAAGATACTGCTACAAAAACAACAACAACAGTACTTGGCGGCGTTTCCACGACAGTCGGTTCTACGTTACCGATACGACCCGGATTTATATCCGGTCAAGGACTGTCACTCCAGCAGCATTCCCCGTATGTAAGTATGGGGAATGTTTATGCTGTTACAACAACAACAACAACAACAACAGTACTTGGCGACGAAGTCTCTCTCCCACAACAAATCCGACACCGAATTTGCGCTCCTTTACATGGCAGCTGTAGTAGACGTCGCAAGGGCCTATGGTTTTCTTGCCTTGCCCCGTCCATCGCATCTCTTGGATGGCAGTGATGTCAGCCTTTACTCTCACGAGGACTTCAACCAGCCGAGCAGAGGCACCTTCCCCATTAAGGGACCGGACATTCCAGGTGCATGCCTTCTAATCATATTCCCTCTTTCGTTTGCAGGGGTCGTCATCAGTAAAGGCAGTTCTCATTCGAGGCTTTGCAATTCTTGTCATTCGGGGGATTTTTTAGTGCGGGTCCCAAAACCAGCGCATAACCAGCTATCCTGGAATGCTTCGCCTTCTCACGCTAGCTCACTCCCGAACGGGTGTTCGTCACCTACTACCAATCGATTTTCAGCCCTGATGAACGCACCAATGTCAGGGTGATATCCTGCCGGGCAGCAGATGACAGGGGGTATGGTATATAAATGTTATAAATTTCGATCTCGCCATCGCCTGACCAGACAGCTATTCCTCGACATTCTAAGGTGCTGTGTGGTGGGTGTGAGAAACGCGTTGTGTTGTCTGCGTTGGTCCTGCTGTGCGTTCCGGAAAAGTTGTTGTAGCCTGACGTTGACTGGTGGCCGCGCCGCAGGGGGCGGTTGCGGGTGCAGAGCTCTGCAGCATGGAGCAACATAGTCGCGTGTCCACTCACGGGTGGTGCGCAGACCAGAGTATCTCCGAAAATAGCACCAGCCATTGCAAGAATCGCACTGGACTGTTGTCAGGTCCCGAGGAACTATGGTCTGACACACAGAACAGACTGTGCGGGGGACCAAGAGTTGCTGGTTTGTCCCCGCACTGGGGTAGGAGCAGGAAGGTTGTGGGTCAGTGGGGGAGTGGTGTTGCGCCTGAGGGCTGCTGACCGTTAAGGTATGGTTGGTGGCGGCAGTTTTGCGTGCCAACACTGATGACGGTATCGCCGTTGAGACAGGGGCCGCCTGATGGCGGGAGCAACACGTGGCCACATACCTTATGGACCACTCCCTATGAGTCTTAAGACCTGAACAGGTCTATGCTTATTGCTATGCTTATATGCTTATTTAAAAAATTCGGACTTTTTGAGATTAGTCGTCATGGTGCAGCGATCGAATCTGCTCAGATCTTTTTCCACGCGCGGTACATGTGCGTGTGATCATCTGGTACAATGACCCTAATAAATAGGATATTTTGCCACAGCGCTTGCGCCTCCGTACATCATTCGTGTTGGCTATATAACACTTTGCGCGTGCTCTAGTTGCAAATATGCTGTGTACAAGTCTAAACTTTTGCCCTCCAGCCATCTTGCTACATATTTCCTTCACAGTTGACAAGGGCACTGGATTAAAAGTTACTTCATAGTCGTCGCATATTCGAATGTTGTCATCTTTCTTACGTACAGTAACGATCAGTGAGGCCCACTCACTCTACTCCACTTTCTTCAGAAGCTCTTCCGCAACTTCTTCTAGTTGACGCTCTACATCTTTTAGTAAAGGAAAAGTGGCTCGCCTGTGTTTAGCAGACGTAGCGTAGCGGTGTATGATTCACTATACTGTATCTCATTCTAATCGACTTTTGTCTCACGCAGCCATTCTCTGTCTAGAAGTGGTTTACGCACTGGTTTTACAATATACAATTCACTTACTTAATTTGTCCGCAACACCCAATGCTATCTAAACAATTCAAAGGTATGCCACAAGCCGTAGTTTAGCTTCTTTTAGCTGCGATTTGAAGTTATGAGAAGCTATTTTTTTACATCTTGCTATACTCCTTGAGTATAGCAGCGCTAGAAACCTGTTTTTCTTCGAATGCCCCAAATTTCATATATATTGTAGTTTTTTTTAACAACTTAAAATTATGTTACAGAACAGATATATTTTTTGAAATAATTTTTTAAATATAATCTGGTATATAATTTCGGAGAATGGTTCCATATGTAGAAGTCCACTCAAGTGGGGAAAGTCCCTGATCGCCATTCACTTGATAGTGGCCAATACAGTTCTTTTGCATATGGTTCAAACAGCTCACAATATTCGGGCTTAGCCAGAGTACCCTCTTGGTAGCATCCGAACATCTGTATGAGAGCGAGCTAAAGGCAAAGCATCACAGGATAGCTGGTTGTGGCTGGGTTTGAGACCCGCCGCGTTACAACCGAACGATGACTGATTTACGGTGGTGTTAGCCACTTAATACTGCTGATAAAATTGATCAGGTTTTTAATATCCATGCCTTCTATGTCAGCAGACGTGGCAGACAGATGAGAGACAAGATGCTTATATCTTAGTCCTGGGCGAGCAGGGCAGTTAAAGACAATGTTCTGAGATGATTCCCTCTATCCAACTAACAAAAAAGGAATTGAAGTATTTTCGAGTCTCACAACATGTATTCCACGCGGCCAATGTCCTATAAGAGCACCCACGAAATGCGAGAGCAGAGATTTTTTAACCGCAAGGTGATCCTTCAAATTGAAATTTGAAAAGTTCGAGCCATGGGGCACCAGGAGATTTGGTGGCTCCTAAAACACTCAGGCTAAAAAGCCCATTGTATTTAGAACTCTGGAAAGAGGATAGATAGTCAACGAGTGAAGGAGAAAGAATATAACAAACAATAGAGACCGAGATAGAGATAGTTAGTCCTGTGAGAATTTTCCAGATTCTTTGGGAAATCTGTAAACATCCTCCAGTTTTAGGGAACGAATATTACTCATTCTCACGACATCGGAACCCAATACTCGTAGCCGTGCTCTAGCAAAGGCAAGACACTTACAGAGAAAGTGCTCAGTGCTATCCGCCTCCTCCAAGCATGTCAAGCACATTGGGTCCTCAATGATTCCAATGGTGCTAATATGGGTTTTGTGCTGTAATAATACCGACAATCAACCGAACGTCTTTCCTTCCAAGTTTTAGTAGCAAGTTTGACAGTTTTCTGTTCGGACTTGTCACAAAATACTTGCCGTTCTGCAGCGTTCTAGACCGGACCAACGCTCCTTATGTAGATTGCATACATACGCTTCTTTGGAGCCTGTATAGTAAATTTAACCATGCTCCGTCGCCACCAGACCGCCGAGGCGTAAGTAATGATTGGTCTGATAAGTGCTGTGTATACCCATAGGAGCACAGCAGGTTTCAGACCCCAGGTTTTACCAAAGGCTCTGTGGCATCAGCTTCTTATCCAAGATTACTTCTAGATATTTAACTTCATCGGAAAGACCAAGTGTCACACCTTGTAGTGCAGGAAGACTGAGTCCATCCAATTTCCGTTTTCTCGTAAACAAGACTATGGTGGTTTTGTTCGGATTAACGGAAAAACCATGTCTCATGCACCACTTTCGAGCAAAGCCTCCTTAAGGATTTACCCAATGTTAGCGCACAGACATCGTCCGTATATTCTTAGACATGAAAACCGAGCTCCTGCATCCCCGCTAGTAGAGAGTCTACGAACAAGCACCACAGCAGCGGAGAAAGAACACCCCTTTGGGGACATGCTTGCTTGGCCCTGACGGTGAGTAGTTTGTCACCGCTCCCATCAGCGGTTAACAGCCTCTCAGAGAGCATGGAATATATCCATTTTACAATGGTTTGATTAACTCCATGTCGTGCGGCAGAAGAACATATTGAGCCGAAAGTGGCATTATCAAAAGCCCCCTCAATGTCCACAAACACGCGATTTGTATATTCGTCAGCTTCCAGACCGACTTCAATCTTGCTAACAAGATCGTATAAAGCTGATTCACATGATTTTCCACTCTGGTAAGCATGTTGATTTCTACTAAGTGGAACGGCCTTGCAAATTCGTGTACTTGCACAGTGCTCGCTGAGTTAACGTGAAGCCCACCTCTCAAGGAGCAGACCGCAGGCAGTCAACGGGATCCCAATTCTCTCGTTTTGCGGGGTCGGTAGGTAGGTAGGTAGGGTGGTTGTCGTAAGACACACTTAGACCTTCGGCAGGTCCATTGTGATACCACTAGAGCTTATCCTTACTCTACGTGTTCCTTTTCAAACCATCCGGTTGCTTTAATAAACGAGCAGAGCTTCGTTAGTTTTAGATGGGCTATATCCGGAACATCGGTTAGAAATGCTGTATCGAGGGTGCGCAGCCTTCTCTTAGCTAGGCTTTCGCACTCACATAAAAGGTGTCTGACTGTTTCCTCTTCTTCTGTATTTAGACAGCTTCTACAGAAATCGAAGTAAGGTAGTCCTAACCTTCTAGCGTGGCTGCCTATTAAACAATGACCTGTTAATACACCTATCATTTTACTTATAGATTCCCTGTTGAATCTTAGCAAGATCTTCGATCGACCGCTGTTCCAGTTCGGCCATGTCTGTCTGCTTAGTTCGCATGTTGTGAGGTTTTGCCAGATTGTATTTACCTTTTTGATGGTTTCCCTGTCTATAAGTAATTTACAAGTGGCTATAGGCATGGGTATCAGCGCCTTATCCGGTTCGAGATCGAGCGTTGTACCGGCTCTTGCAAGTTCATCCGCCTCACAATTTCCTGGAATGTCCCTGTGGCCTGGTACCCAGATAAGGTGCACCTTGTAGCACTTAGACACGTCATCTAGTAGTTTAAAACATTCTAGAACTGTTTTTGACGAGTGCGTTTTTGATTCCAGCGCTTTTATTGCTGCTTGACTGTCCGAGTAAATGAAGATTTCATTTGTGGATAATACTCTCGTTTTTATTTCTTTAAGCCCTTCTTTTATGGCAGTGACTTCCGTCTGAAATACACTGCAATGATCAGGTTAGCGAAATGATTGGCGTACTCCGAGTTTGTCGGAGTAGACCCCTCCACTTACTTTGTTATCCAGTTTTGAGCCATCTGTGTAGATGTTTAAGTCATTTATCTTAACAATGAGCCCGTTATCCCATTCCTCTTTGGAAGGAAATACTGTGACGAAGGATTTATTAAAATTGATGTCCTTGGTCCTGCAGAAATCCGTTGTGTTGGGAATGTAGGGGAATTGTTCTCAAATTGAGGAGTGTCCTCTTCAGTTCGTTCTGAGTAGGCCGATTTCTCTTAGTCTGAGAGTTGCTTTGGCAGCTGTTTGCTTACCGTACTGCTCTATTGGTAAAATGTTAAGCATGATATTTAGTGCATCTGTGGGTGTGGTTCTGAGGGCCCCGCAGATGCAAAGACTGGCCATTCTTTGTACGTGTGCCATGGTTCTTTTAATGCACAATTTATCTAAAGCTGGCCACCATACTAATATGCCGTATGTTAGGATAGGTCTGACAATTGCCGTGTACAGCCAGTATACGATAGATGGGGAGAGACCCCAACTTAGTCCTATCAGCTGTTTACAAGAGTATAGTGCTATTGTCGCCCTTTTTACTCTATCTTCGACATTTGCCTTCCATGTTATCTTTCGGTCTAGTATTAGACCTATGTAACGGGCCTCATCACTAAATGACAGTGCCGTTCCACCTAGAGTCGGAGGAGTTATATTTGGTATTTTGTGTTTCCTGGTAAATAGGATTAGTTCAGTTTTATTGGGGTTGACGCTTAGCCCATTTGCTTTTGACCAGTTTTCAACCATATTTAGTAAATCCTGCATGACTTCTATGAGTGTATTGGGGAATTTCCCCCTTACTACCATTGCAACATCGTCCGCATATGCTACTACGTGTTGTCCTCTCTCCTGCGGGGTACCTACATCTTGTCTAGCCTGCTCGTCTGCCTTGCAGTTTCCTGCGATGAGCTTTGTATTGAAGAATTCGGATGCAATGAAAAGTGAAATCAGGTATTATCCAACCAGTTTCGAGTACACCATCAGCGAGTCCGTGATAGTTATTATAAAAGAGAGCAGCCAATCAGCTGCTTCTTTAATAGCCGCTACCTCTGCTTGGAATACACTGCAGTGGTCCGGTAACCGGAATTTGAGTCTGATGTGAAGCTTCTTGCAGAATACTCCTCCACCAAACTTTCCATCCAATTTTGAGCCATTCCCGTAAAGGAATATAAGTGGGGAATGTTTCGCTTGGACTACGCAGTCGCGAAAGGAGTGAACCCAAAGTGCCTTGGGTTTCTAAGGATACTTGAGTGTGCGTAGACAGACTGAGTCTCTCAGTCTGATTGCGGTACGTGTAGCCGCAGCTTTGCCTGCAATGTCTACAGGTACTACATTTAGCATTGGGGTGTAGAGCAGATCGCCTCCGCGTGGTGCACCCTGGATAGCGCCAAATGATCTGCGGCCTGAACGGCCTTTCCGACAACCTGAACGCTGACGACCCCTGCTTTCGTCTTTGGATTTTCTCTATTTTCTGTACGATTTGGAATCTTCCTGAACCTGTGCTGGTGGTTGCGGCATTCTGCCACCTGAGTATGTTAGGGTGAAACTTAACAGAAATGGCTGGTGGGCTAATGCCGTAACCTCCCCCGTCCCGTTAAAACCCTGGCAGGCCTCGGAGTACGTTCCGAACCCGTCGCCATTGGGTTGGCGGTGTAGGTGCGGTTGAGAGGACTCCCGTCTTTGCGTCCGGTCTGGCTCTGAACGCATGCCTCATGAGGGCATGCGTCAACCCTCGCATGGCCTCCCTGCCGCGGCATAGACAACCATGAGGCCTCTAAGGGACGACTACACTTCTACGGGCTTTCGATAGAGGCTTCGAGTGGGGACCCACTTCATATAAACATGAACACCAACTCAACAAACACAACAAAACAAACAACAAAAACCTCAGATGGCAGCGGGAACTCGGAACCGAGTCCTAAAACTATCTCTCGTAGGACAGGAGGGGCGAAATCGCCTCCTCGTAAATTCTCCCGGGGTCTTACCCTGAGGGCTGAAGTTCCCAGTGGCAGCAAAATGTCGGAAGCGACTAGCAGAGTAGAACACGAGGGGGACCCTGAGGGGAAGTCGGAATCGACTTCTTGCAAGAACGTGGGGGTCACAAGCGGGAACCCGCTTATGGTAGGTAGGAGGCCGCAGGCGGAACCGACTGCGTCTCCTAATTTAGCAGTACTGGATGGGGTGGCCAGTACCAGCAAGGGGTCCTCCGTCAGTTTTCCGGGGGCTTCGGGGTTGCCTCTTCGGGGACCCCCTGTTAAGCTTAAACGGCAGATAGGGCAAAGCAAACGGTCCTTCTCCGACCTCCGTCTCGCGATCAAACTCCTGGAGCGCTACGGCGACCAAAATGCTTCTCAGCTATCTGAGAAACATTCCCAGACGCTTGAGTGGGCGGAAGAGGGCAGAGGAAAGGGAGTGAGTGCGCCACAAGTGGATTCGGGGGTAAAAAGACAACGATCCCAGGAGGAGGATGTTTCCCTCGAAAAGAGACCCAGGACTGATGACGGCATGCCCAAATCATTTAGCGAAGTCGCTAAACAGGAAGGCCGCATCACTGTTGGAGTCATTGACAGCGCTAGGGAGGACGGCGCCATTTCAAGGGAGGAATGGAAGAGAGTAGCGTCCGCCATCTCCGCTGTCTTCATGAGGGTAGTAAGGGAAAATCACAGGTATATTCAATTCTCTCTCACTGAAACTCGTCCAAAAAGACCCTCCTACAGGAATCTGAGGAGACCGGACTGGGATATTTACGGCAGGAATCTGCTAAACCTTCTCCCCGAAGCACCGAGGGAAAACTTAGATCTCTCGGAGGGAGTGATCGATGATCTGGTGGAGATCTTCACCTCAGCTTGTAATAAGGTTCTTGAAAGCTCCTGTCCACTTAGAACGCTCCCTAAGAAGAAGAAACCACCTTGGTGGACAGCACAGCTCTCTGAGCTCAGGACCTCGTTCAGACGCCTCTTTAATAGGGCTAAAAGAATTAAGTCTCCCTCAGGATGGGAACTGTATAAAGTAGGACTTGGAATCTACAAGTCCGAAATTAGGAAGGCCAAGAGGGACTCTTGGAGGAACTTCTGTGGAAGCGTGGAGGGCTGTCATGAGTCTTCATGATTCAGACGAATACTCACGAGGAGCTCGGCTCCCTTGGGATACCTGAGGGATGAATCGGGACGCTGGGCGATGAGCGGCGAGGAATCTCTAAAAATGCTTCTCGACGCTAATTTTCCGACGAATCCGGTATCCAGCAACACCAGCTTGGGAAGTACACCAATCTGTCTTCAGAACCGGGGCTGGCTGCTGGATGAGCACCGCTTGGCCTGGGCCATTGGCTCCTTCGGGCCCTTCAAGTCACCTGGTCCTGATGGCATCATACCTGCCCAACTGCAGAAATCTGTAGTGGTGTCATACCGTTGGCTGAGCCCTATCTATGCGAGCTGCATAGCCAGGGGCTATATACTGGGATCTTGGAGGGCTGTGAGGGTTGTGTTCATACCCAAGGCTGGCAAGAGCTCACATGTCTCCCCTAAGGATTTTAGGCCAAACAGTCTCTCATCTTTCTTGCTGAAAACCCTTGAGAGGTTGATTGACCTACACATAAGAAGCGAAATTCCTCGGGGGCGTTTGTCGCATACCCAACATGCTTACTGTAAAGGCAGATCAGTGGAATCTGCTCTGCACACAATTGTTAAATTATTGTTAAATATTGAGGAATCTCTATATCAGAAAGAACTCGCAGTTGGCGCCTTCCTCGACATTGAGGGGGCCTTTAATAACGTTCTCCCGGAGGCAATCACGAAAGCTCTGGGTAGGCTGGGGGTCGGAGACGACCTTTCCAGGTTCATCTACAGAATGCTCAGCGACAGAACGGTCGTGGCAGAGTGGAACGGCGTCTCTCTTCGCCGGCAGGTGAGCAGAGGCACGCCGCAAGGCGGGGTTCTCTCACCATTCCTCTGGATCATTGTTATCAATGACTTGCTGGAGGAGCTGGTGAGGAGGGGCTGTAGGGTGATTGCCTACGCGGATGATGTGGTATTAATTGTTAGAGGAAAGTTTATAGATACCCTGTATGATTTAATGCAGGGATATTTGAACGTAGTGGTTCGATGGGCAGCAGATTGCGGCTTGTCGGTGAATCCTCTTAAGACGGAGCTCGTCCTTTTCACGAGGAAATATAAAATACCCAGAGCTCAACTCCCCTCGATGGGGGGCGCTCCGCTGGTGCTTTCTGACAAGGTGAAGTACCTAGGTCTAATCCTTGACAGTAAGCTGACGTGGAAGCCCAACATTGAGGAGAGAGTAAGGAAGGCAACAATAGCCTTGTATGGGTGCAAAGGCGCAATCGGCAAAAGGTGGAACCTCTCGCCTAAAGTTGTGTTTTGTATATATATATTTATATAAAGGGTTTTCCAATAACATGTGGGTTTTCCAAAAACGTCATTACAGCGTATTTCGCATAAAGATTTGGAACTTAAGGCTTATAAAGTCCAGTTAACACAAGAACTCAAGCCGGCCGATCATCAGCAACGTCGTGTCTTTGCTGGTTGGGTCGTTGAAATGCTTGAAAGTGATCCGGAATTCCATCGAAAAATCATCTTGAGTGATGAGGCCCATTTCCGCCTCGGTGGCTTCGTCAACAAGCACAATTGTCGGAAGCCTCTCTATCCTCAACGTGCGACTGTTTGGTGCGGTTTATGGTCCGTCGGAGTCCTTGGACCTTACTTTTTCGAAAATAGCTCCCTTTCATCCATACAAGGCTATTATTATTGCCTTCTTATCCGCTCCTTAAGTTTGGGCTTTCACGTTAGTTTTCTGTCAAGGATTTGACCTAGGTACTTCACCTTGTCAAAAAGCAAAAATAGAGCACCCACTATTAAAGGGAGTTGAGCTCTGGCATTTTGTATTTTCTCGTGAATAGAAAGAGGTCCGTCTAAAAAGAATCCACCGATAGGCCGCAATCCGCTGCCCACCTAACAACTCCGTTCAGATATCCCTGCATCAAATCGAACAGGGTATCTACAAACTTTCCTCTTACAATTAGTGCCATGTCGTTCACGTAGGCAATTAGTCGGGAGCCCTATTTCACCTGTTCCTCCATCAAATCACCGACAACGACAACTTAGAGAAATAGTGAGAGAGCACCGCCTCGCGCCCCTACCCACCTGTCGCCGAAGAGAGACGCCGCCCCACTCTGCCACGACTATTTTGTCGCTAAGCATTTTGTAGATAAACCTGATAAGGCCAGCTCCGACCGCCAGTTTATTCATAGATTTAGTAACTGTCTCCGGGAGGACATTATTTAAAGCCTCCTCATTGTCGAGAAAGGCGCCCACTACGAAATCCTTCTGATAAAGGGACTCTCCTATATCTTTAATAATTGTGTGTAAGGCAGATTCTTCTGAACTGTCTTTACGGTAAGCATGTTAGTATACGACAAGCGCCCCGAGGAACTTCGCTTCTTGTGTGCAGGCAATACAATCTCTCGCATAGATAGGGGTTAACCAGCGACGTCATGATGCCATTAGGGCCAGGCGGTTTGAACAGGTTGAAGGTGCCCATGGCCCCAGCCAGGCAACGCTTATCCAGTAACCAGTCGTGATCGCCGCTCATCGCCCAACATACCGATTCGTCTCTTAAGTACCCCGAGGGAGCTGAACTCTTCAAGAGAACTCGTCTAAACCTCGAAGACTCATGGGATACCTCCACGCCCTCACAGAAGCTCCTCAAGGAGTATCTCTTATCCTTCCTAATGTCGGATTTATAGATTCCTGGCCCTACTTTATCAGTTCCCATCCTGAGGTAGACTTAATTCTTTAAGCCCTATTACATAAGAGTCGGCATTAAGTTCTAAACTCAGAGAGCTCAGTTGTCCACCAAGGACAATTTCCTCCTTCAAGGACAACGCTTTTCATTAGGGACAGGAGCTTTTATCAAGAGCACTATTAAAACATGAGGTGAAAATCTCCACCAGTTCGTCTATCGCTCCCTCCGAGAGATCTAGCTTTTTCCTCGGTGCTTCAGGGAGTAGGTTAAGCAAATTTCTACATATAGCAGATTTCTGTAGGAGGATCTCTTTGGACGACTTTCAGTAAGAAAGATCTGAATATACCTATGATCCGAGAAGGAATGAGTACTAAGTACTTCCAATCGGAGAATCGGTGTAACAATGAGGAAGAGGCCAAAGTGAGGTCCACCCACGCTTCCCTGGTTACAGTGATAAAAATGGGGTCCTTGCCCCTATTGCAAATAACCAAGTTCGAATTTTAAATAGAAGTGGCTTACCACTTGCGTTTGTCTTAGAACTTCCCCAACAGATGTGATGCGTTGGTTTGTCCCTATAATAACACCGGTTTACCCTCGTCTCGGTTCAGACAGGACTTCCCTTACTATCGTCGGAAGTGGCTCCAATCGTCCTCATGCGCCATATAGGCCGACGTCAATCAAAGCTTTTCGGTAGGGTCCTCCAGGCTCAAAGTCACAATGTCTTCATTGCTTAAAATTAGAACAATGCATTAAGTTCCTTCCTGATGAACATACACGATCTTGGTTTACCTGTCCCGTTATGTGCCAAGGTGAATTATAAACATCTTCTGGAGAATAATCATCTTCGATAATCCTCTCTCTCCAGCATTCCAAGGACAGTGTCCCAGTTCTCCGGAGAGAAGAGCCTCTTCTCCTCCGGCCTGTCGAACCTGTTCCGATGCTGATGACGGGCCCCGGGGCGGAGGGAAAGGCGCCAATACTGCCAGCGTCCAACGTGACGGATTCTATATCCATGTCCACAGGAGCCTCCTCTACTCTGGGCTTATCTTCTTCAGCCGCCTTGCTATGGGCAGGGGCATCTCCTCAGGAATCGGTTTGGTAGACCTTAAGAACTACCTTCTTGAAGGCATAGGTGAGGCCTCTGCATTCAGCAGAATTAGCGCTTGGCGATAGGGTCCTTCAGTTTTCTCCACCTTAATCTCTTTCCAGTAGTAGGTGGGAAGTTTCGGGTTGCAATAAAGGAGGATTTCCTCCATCTCCTCTGAAGTAGACGGTTCAGAAGAGAACCAGACATGAGCTCGCGGACGCATAGGTCCTTTTTGTCCACCACCTCTAGCTTGGCTCCTTTCTATACCTCTCCCAAAAAGGCCACTGACCTCCTGTACATAGAAGCCGACCATTCGTCGGCACAAACTATCTGCTTATACGTTCAATAACGCCATCCGGCATGGGGAGGTCCAGGATTTTCCCTTACTGCCTTCATAAATACTGCAGACCGACGCTACTATTTTCCATTCCTCTCTGGAAACAGCGCAGTTTCCCTGCTGTTGTTTATTACCCCAAGGATTGATGAACCTGCCTGTTTAACGACTTTGCAGATTGACTTAGGAATACCATCACCAATCCTTGGCCTCTTTTCGAGGGAAACGTCCTGATCCTTGGAGCGTTGTTTTTCGACCCCCGACTTCGAACACAGCACAGCTGTGTTGTGATAAAGTAAAGTACAGTGTTTTTCTTTCCTTTTATTATGCTTGCTGTTTTACTAACACTGAATTCAGTAGTAAATTGGACAATTAAGCGTCAAAAGTTACTCCAAAAAAAAAATAATCAATTGACGAAAAAGTATCAAGAGAAAGCGAATCTCCACCGAAGTACAAGTTTGCCACTTCGTTCTGTATGTAAAATTTTGTCAACGCTGTTTTTGTTGTTTTAAGTTAAAGAAAGGATTTTTTCAGTTTATTGAGATTAAAAACAGGTTGCAAATAAAACTGTTTCACTTCCCAACCAGCGGCAATGGATGGTGTGCGTAGACTTTTGTCCATCACTGTATATAAATTTTAAATAATTTCATTTTCAGAGATTTTGTACAATTCAAAAAAAAAAAATAATATATTAAGAAAATTAGAAACTTGGTGCCGGACATATTTTCGACCACATATTTTTATATTGCTGTTTTATAAAGGGGATTCACTCCAAACAACCTTCAATCTGATCCATATTAAAACCTTTATCGTTGGTATTCAGGTATATCATTTCGGTGAAGCTATTATAATGGTGAGTAATAAAACCATGTATGTTAAAATATACATATGGGACTTACCTCAGTAGCCAACGAAGGATTTGCCCCTTTAGCCAATAAGAAACGTACGCAAGCATCATGATTTTCCTGCGCCGCCATGTAAAGAGGTGTGAAGCCATTCAATGATTGCACATTCGCATTTGCATTATACTGAATAAGTAGTTTAATTACGTCCTTCTGGCCGGCCAGAGATGCAATATGAAGTGCTGTATTTCCCTTTTTTGTGGCATTATCTACTTTAATTCCACGTCGCAGAAGCTCACTTACGATGTCGATATAACCATCTTTCGCAGCCAAATGAAGTGCATTTAGACCATTCTGTAAGGAAAAATATGGCTTTAAAAGCATATAACCTTATTGATCAATCTAACACATTAATATTAAAATTACGATATAAAATAAGGTACTCTGGCTTAATCAAGCCAATAGTTTGTGCTAAATAATATTCACAGTACTAGTGCAGAAACAGAAGGAGGCGCTTTCCGAAAACCGCTAATTTATTTTTCTCGATATTGCCAACAGGTTGACGTCATAAGTTGGAAAATACAAAATAAATAAACAAAAGAAACAAAACGAAAATTACTTGTTTGTAAGTATTGAGTGAATGGCTAAAGTTTTGTGATTTTCATATTAAACAAACTAATAAAAACGAAGTGACGAGTATTAAATTTTCAAAGCAAAATATATGAAAACACCATCGATTTTTTTCTCGTTTTCATGACGGTGACACCATGGCAAGAATGTGTATGTGTGTGTATAATTTCTTGTGTTTGGTAGTTTCTATTGTTTTCGCCTCCTCTTCACAAAACAGTAATTTCCCTTCCTTTTGCTTGTAACTATATTGTATTCTTAGGCCACGACGTCGCAGCGAAAACGCAATATTGCATTCTACTAGTCATGGATAATACTTAAATACATGGGATTGCCTGAATATTAAATTAATGCTGGACCGAAAGTTATCTGCGAAACTGAATATTGGCAAAATGACAAATAGGTTAAATCAGCTTTATACTGCTGTTGATGGGCTATTGTCACGCCCAGACTTCTTGTCTGAAGAAACATACTAAAAACCGATGTGGGATGGGCTTTTAATTTTTTTTAATTCCCATGAATTCAGATAGGAACAAAGGGCTACAAAAAATTCCTTCCATTCGGATCTGTTCTGTGCCAGTATTGTAGCTTCATTTTAGGATAACTTTATGGCACGCGTTTCCAAACCAAATAATTGTTTCCAAGTGTTCGTTAATCTTTCTTTACGGGCCTGGCTTTGGGGATTACACTCTTTTATTGATGATTGCGTAATAACGTTTAACGTTTGTTTACCGTGCTTAGCAAAATAACACCTCTTCAGTTTTTAATTCCGTAAGATTACCTTTTTTTGGGATCTTGTTCATCGCGCCATCTTTGAGCTCATCTGGAAGGTTCCCAGTACCCCAGAACTTTTTGATGGTAGGGTCTCGGGATCGGCTTTGAAAAGTTCAGGTGATATGTTATCACGCCCTCCCCTCTGACACGATGTCACCTCTACCTACGTGCAGATTTTCTCGTAGTACCCATTTGTTTGGAAAACATGTCGGCATAGTACTGTGTCCAAATATGAAACTGCTGTTCTGCTGGCGCAGCAAAATTGCCGTCTGGCTCTTTTATTCACAATGAAGACGTATTTTTGTTTTGGGTCATCCTTTTCATCATCTTAAAAAGGTCCCGGGTGCGTTTACTTGCATCAACCTTTGGACGTCTTGAAAAAGCGACGATGGTTAGGCGCAAAGAGAAAACTGGAATGAGTGCAGCTGTCTGCACCACTCCCATCCTAGGTATATTTATTTATTAATATCCAACCCATCAACAGTTGGCTATGTTTCAGTACTGGATATAAGTCAGATAACAATATATTCAAAATTTATTTCTAAGCCTACTACATCTAAAACATGCGATTGAGAAAAACGTTAAATAGTAAGGATGAAAAAGTTAAGTTAATGGGGAAAAAGACGAAAACCAGATCAATATATGTACTAACAATTGCTAAGATGTTTTCGAAGCTCGTTTTTAAAACGAAGCTAGTTTTTAATATTTTTCAACTTATGGGAGAAACTGTACCAAAAAGGAATAGCGAAAACAAAAAAATGCGTTTCCTGTCATGCAAGAAATCTACATCGCTCTTAATTGCGTCCCCGCCAACTCGAAAAAACGAGGGCTATATTCATACGCAAGACAGATAAAAGGGCCACGACTCGGCCAAGGAGTTCTGGCCTATAACAGGCTTTCATTTATTCTAAAGGTGTTCAGGCCTATAAGTCTTACTTCATTTATCCTAAGGGTGTTTGAAAATTTAACACACAATATGCAGAACGTAATTAAGCCAGTGTTACGCGGGTGTCTCGGAGAAGTTAGAGCGCTTCACCTGCTATAGGTGGTGGTTGGACTCCAATTACGTCATACGATGAGAAGAAGGTGGTAAGGATCTCCCGATAAATGTCGTTTAATGTCTGTTTAAACACTGTCTGGCCCAGTAAATGTCTGTTAGTTTTGTCCTGGATATCGGCGGCGTAGTTTAATAGGTGTCTCCAGACGGCTCTGACTCTAGCAGGTGAATGTATGGGTAAAACCCTAGCAGGAACTGCTTGCTGAGCAGTTTATTGTGCTCCATTACAGGAAGCATCTGTGCCTCATTGTGAAGGTGTGTAAGAGGAGACATCGGAAGGCTACCCGTCGCTGTCCGAATGGCGGTGTTTTGGCAAGTCTGTAGCTTTATCAACTGCGTGTCACTGGTTCCGATAGCCGCCCAATTGCCATAGATGTCGATAGCAACATTTCTTTGAGCGATTTGTGGTCCTCGTTGCGATTTTGGACTTAAGTGGCAATTGAGGTTACGTGCGCAGAGAAGGAGAGCAAACTGTCGAAGGTTACACGCAAATTTTTGGGATTGTTTACAGTAGGAATTCATACCTTGAGTTGCAGTTTGACCTCCTTTGTCCACGTGGTAAACAGGGACTTAGTGGGGGAAAGTTAGAGATTCCTCGAAATGAAAAAAGGAGGGTCGGTGAGGTAGACCTTCACTTTGGCGCACAGGTCATCGATGTCATTGCCCGACGCCATTATCGTGCAGTCGTCAGCGTACGAGACCAGGGAGACTCCCTCTGGTGGCTGGAGGAGCTTCGAGATATAGAAGTTGAACAGCAAGGGTGAAAGGACACCACCCTGCGGTGCACCTTGCTTGATCTTCCTCTATCTTTATGTTTGGTCTCGAAAAATCACTGAAGAATGACGCCCGCTCAGATAGTTGGCGGCCCACCTCTTCAGCCCTGGGCAGGAGTGTCGACTGATAAATATCATCTAGTAGCGTGGAATGGCTGACAGTGTCAAAAGCCTTCTTCAAGTCCCTCACTACTAGGGCAGTCCTCCTGAACCTCATCACTGGAGAAAGTAATTGGCGCACTATCGTTCGTTAGTTTGTGTAGTCGTCCGGTGGCACGACGCAGTGTGAAAAGTCGGCTAAAATAGCTCGCGCATCACTTCGGGTCCGAGGAAGTGCAACCATTAAAGGTGATGGCCACCTTGCCGTTGTGCTTCGTCGGGTTTGACAGGGACCTTACGGTGGACCATTTCGTCCCCTTGTGTTGATGTACAAGTTGCCGGATCTGCAAATTGAGAGCCCTTATGCGGAGATCCCCGGGATCGACCTGGCGTAGATGGTCACGCTCGTTTGCTAAACTGGCTGCTAAGGACGAATGTCCTTAAGCTTTCCAGCAGGGATGAAGCGAGCCGCAGCAGCTGTGAGCTCTTTGCGGAATGCCCGTTCGCCTGCGCGCACAACAGTGGGGATGGGGAAAGCGGTGAAGGTGTCTTCGGTGAATTTCGCGAAGCCGGCCCAATTAGCTTTTTTAAAGTTAAAATAGGATCGGTGCTTCGCGGAAACGAAGTCGGCAGGCATCTAAATCGAGACGATTATGGGCAAGTGCTTTGATGCAAGCTATAGCATAGGTCGCCACGTTATGCTATTTATCAGACCCACGCTAGCTATTGTTATGTCAGGCGAGCTGCTGCAATTACCCACTACCCTGGTGGGGGCGTCGTCGTTGAATGTCGAATCGTCTATCTGCTCTGCCAATAGATGTCCCCAACGATCTGTTGGCAGGCTTGGATGCCAAAGATCGTGATGCGCATTGAAGTCACCTACAACCAATCGGTTCTCACCTCTGACGAGTGCACCTATATCTGAAGTGATATCCTGCCGGGCACCAGGTGACAGGGGGTATATAAATCGTAAAAATTTCGAACTCGGCATCGCCTGTCCGGATAGCTATACCTTGACATTCTAAGGTGCTGTCCCTGCGGTCGATGACTTTATCAGTGAGACGATACTGCACTGTGTGGTTGACCATGAACGCTAGGGCACTACCGTTGTCTCACTCGCGATCATGTCTGTGCACGTTATAGCCAACCCTGGTTATCAGAGAAGAGCTAGCGTGCAGCTTGGTTCCTTGGACCGCAGTTATTGGGATATTGTGTTGGCTCATAAAGTCAACTATCTCGTTTCCCTTACTCGTTAGTCCGTTGTAGTTGAATTGAAGAAGGTTGAAGCTTCTCGGTAAGTATATTGCAACTCGGAGGGTGAGGTACGCGTGGTGTTGTCTACGTTAGTCCTGCTGTGCGTTCCGTTGTTGTTGCTGCGGCCTGATGGTGGTGACCGGCCGCGGCACGGGGGGCGGTTGCGGGTGCAGAGCTCTGCAGCATGGGGCAACGTAGTCAGTTGTCAACTCACGGGTGGTGCGCAGGCCGGAGCATCTCCGAAAGTGTGTTGGGTGAGTTGTTTTGCACCGATAGGCTCCTTACCGTGGAGGTATGGGTTGTGGTGGCGGTTGGAAGTGCCGACTTATCAGGCACCCGTTGCACTTATTGCACCTAACCGAGGAGTTCGGGTGGAGCCGTTTATGGCATACGCAGCAATAGAATACCTCTGGCCCAGGGTTGGATTTAATACCAGCCCTGAGGAAAAGTATTTGAAGCAAGATTGTTGCAAGGAGTTGCTCCTGTGATGTAAGAGGTGGGGTGATATGCGGTTCACTAAACAGGGCTAGTTTACTTGGGCAGCAGCCCTTGGTCGAGAAAAACCCGAGTCATTCCGATAACGTAGAACCGGCTGTCATGGGAATGCTGGTACCTCTGTCTTCATTGAGCGTGTCAATATGTAAACGGGAGTCGAAGAAGGGGTTTTCTCTGAATCTATTTCCTTAAAACTGCCGAATACTGCTAGTGTTTTTCAGGCAAAAGTCATTGGGATACTGCAGGAATGTGGAGCGCGGAAGATATTCACATTTTTCGGATAGTCAAACTCCGATCAAGGCTCTGACGATGCCATGGTGCAGATAGAAACTGGTCGGTATCATCCTGTAAGCAGGAGATAAAATTTCCTGAGTGTGCAGCTAACATTTTTTTAATGTGTTTTAGGACATAGGAATATAGAGGGAAATCAACTTGCTGATGAACTTGCCAGGAAGGGGTCGAGTGAATTGGTCGCAGGGGTCTTCTACCCGGTCGTTGGTATCGCTCCCTTATTTCTCAGGAAAGCGCAGAAGGTCTTTTCTATTCGCCACTTCTTTGCTAGCTATCTCTCTGCTCGGCTCACTTGAAAAAAAATTTGCTTGTGAAATCAACAACAAAGTTATCAAGCAAGATTCGCTGCTAGTAAGTATAGTTATATCTCATAAAACTGGTGAGTAAATTTTAGGCAGCTCTATTCCAGCGCTGCGAAGATATGTTTATTTTTATGTCTATTTATCCTATAATAATTCATTATATTCATTGGCTTAATAAATAAATCATTAAAGAAATAAATAATTCTTTCGTTCAACATTGTAAAGCAACTCAGATTTAATAAATTTGCATGGATAATTCATGGAATAAATTTTAGGCGCATATATTGTAATAAGCTCGCAACTTTTTACATTGTTTGAAATATATGTATGTGTAATATTGTGGTTATATGTATAATACATGCAGCTTTTCATTGCAGATACTGTTAAACCTAGCGAATAATTCACAACCATATAATAAAGCCTGGAGGATGGTTCCATATGTAGAAGTCAGCGCAAGTGGGGAAAGGCACTGATTACTATTCACTTGTGAGTAGCCAGGACGATTCTTCTGCATATGGTCCAAGCAATTCACAACTTCCGGGATTATCCTAAGTATCCTATGGGTAGCTTCGGAACAGCCGTTCGAGAGTGAGCTGATGTGAGAAGCAAAGCATCCTAGCATAGCTGGTTGTGCGTTGGGTTTGGGACCCGCCACGTTAAAATAGTCCCCCAATGAAAACACGAACAAAGCCTCGGAGGAGCACTTTCTATACTGACGACGATCCCTGCAAACGTACTAAGGATTATGATTTGAGAGCATGCATCTGGAATACCCGGTCCCCTAATGGGGAATGTGCCTCTGCCCGGCTGGTTGATATCCCCGTGAGAGTATGCCATTGAAGAGATGCGATGTACGAGACAAGGCAAGAAAAGCGTAGGACTTTGTGACGTCTACTACAGCTGTCATGTAAAGGAGCGCAAATTCGGTGTTGGATTTGTTGTGGGAGAGAGACTTTGTCGCCAAGCACCGTCCTTCAATCCGGTGAACGGGCGTCTGCAAATAATCTGCATCTAAGCGAGATTTTTAAACATCTTACCCATTTGCGCCCACGCCCGACGGAAGAGAAGGACGATGCAACCAAAGATTCTTTCTATGAGCGCCGGGAACGTTCCGATGAGCGCTGTCCCTCCCCGACCTAAAAATCGTGCTTGGTGACCTCAACGAAAGGGTGAGCAAGCAGAAAATTTTTGGTCCCACAGTCGGAAAATTCAGCCTGTACAACGAAACATACGGTAACGGACAGAGGCTGATCGACTTCGCCGGGGCACGAAACATGGTAGTCTGCAGCACCAGATTCCAGCATAAAAAGATACACCAAGCTACCTGACTGTCTCCTGATCGAAAAACGCGAAACCAAATCCATCATGTTGTGATAGATGGAAGACACGCTTCTAGTGTGTTAGATGTACGTACGATCCGGGGGCCCAACATCGGCTCGGATCCTTGTTGCATTCAAATTACGCACACATCTCTGTGCAGCAAAATCCGTACATCTAACTACACAAAGTATGTTCGACATCAGAAAGCTGCAATCACAACAAACAGCCAGAAGATTCACCACTCGACTCTCACTCCTGCTCTCAGAGAGTACTATCCAACAATCCGGCATGAACGCGCAATAAAGCAGGATTTATCGATGTTTATAGGGGCTATAGGGGCCTATAGGGCCACGCTGCGATCGGGCTCAACGCGAGCCATGTGGGAACGCTACCGGAAGCTCAAGGAGAGAGACGTATTATCAGAAAAAATAAACGAGAGTCCGAAATACGTTCAAGTTGATGGTAGTTAGGTTAGGTTATACTGGCTGCCCGAAGCCTCGCGGAGACAATTGTGGTCTACAGCGATACCAGATGAGTCCTTTGTTTTAGCGAAAATATGCACCACTCAAGATCCGGTTCACGCATAGATTCTATTTTTTTTTTAATTGAGAGCACCCAGGTAGCATAGTCTAGTTTTCGAGAGGCCCGGACCGTGACATAAAAAATGTTTCAGGGTTTCTCTTGTGTCCGGCTCATTACACTGCCTGCAAGCATCGTTAAGAGTTAGATTTGGCTTGTAAGCATGCGCTGCAACTAGGCAGTGCACTAACGTAGTAGCTAGTACATCAACTAGAGTTCCACAGTTCCTTCTATCGATATTACCGATTTAGTTACCTGTCATCATAAGCGTGTTAACATATGAAGTCTTTAGTTATTTTTCAACTGTGCGTAGGGGTTTAAGTACCTGACATATTTGATCCTCTGCAAGTCTCTTGCCTTCTTTAGCTATGCCATTCACTGTCTCTTTTCCGTCTTTGAATGAATGAATGAGAGGAATTTCAGAGAAGATAACCTCGATAGCACTTGTGTTACTAGATGCGCAAGTTTCTCTACAATGTTACAATATACACAACCCTTCCCCCACCTCGACCTATAATATCTTGCTGAAAAAGTTTGTAGCCGCTAACACCCAGAAAATCATTACTGTGGCATGGTGTGAACCATGTTTCAGAAGCACACCCTACATCACCGTCGGATTGTTCAAAAGTATATCTAAATTCATCAATTTCACTTGGTAAGTTTTGCCCTTTAATATGACAAAGTTTGAACTTTTTGTTTGTCCAGAATTCTTATGCTATGCGTCATTATACGTCATTAAATATTACCAAAAAATATCTCATATTAAGTACAAGCATCGGAAACGATCTACATATTATAAGGTACGGTACACTAAGCACAGATGCTCCCTGTAAAGGAGCACAACAAACTGCCGCAGGACTCACCCATGCAGACACCTGCTTGAACCTGAGCCGCCTCCCAGGCACGTCAGGAGACACTTTTTCAATTACGCCGACGAAATCCAGGACTAATTCTTTAGTTATTTATAAATATTGCATCTTACATTTCAATAATTTGTACCATAATTCATTTAAATATATAAACCCATAAAGAAAGAAATAATAAATTTGTGGCAATAACAATGTTGTCTGTCAGAGCTCAAAAATTAATCATTAATTAAACTTTGCAATAAGAAATTCTCTATAGCGCAAGGCTGAGTATATACAGGGTTGTTAATATTCGACGGACCCATATGGCAACCCTGTATCTTTTGACAAAGACGTCAGACCGCTTAATGACATACCGCGTTGGAAGCGTCAGTCCAAGCAGATTTATACCATGGAACAGTACACGCCACGCGAGCGCTCTCAAATTGTTGAAATTTACATTCAACAAAAGAAGTCAATTGTGAAAACTCAACGTGCGTATAAAAAATTAAATAATGTGAAAAATGCGCCTTCTAACACCATTAAACGTTTAACGTAACTTCTGCTTCATTTAGCTTCGATGCGTTTAGGTAAGAAGTGCTCCATATCTTCTTCCTCGTTTAAATTGCATAGGGTGCAAATTTTCCGGGTATTTCCATAGGTGGTTGCATTTAGCTTTAGTAAAGGGTTTCCCAATAAGAGGTGTCATTTTGATATTCAAAGAAAAATGCTATTTTTTAATATAAATAACATGATGTTTATTTCATTATAAAGAGAAAGGTATGCCGTTAATAGTGGAAAATATAATAACATCAGGCAAATGGCCACCACGACCACGCTTAATGGGCAATATACTTTTCATGAAATTTTACATAACCGAATTGCAGAGCCCTATGTCCTCGATAGCCTCACGAATTACGCCTTTGAGATCTTTAATCGACCCTGGGCTTTTGGCGTAGACCTTCTTTTTCACGTGGCCCCAAAGAAAAAAGTCACAAGGTGTTAGATCACAAAATCTCGGTGGCCAATTGTGATCACCTCTTCGAGAGATAACACGGTCCAGAAATTTTTGCCGAAAAAGTTTAATGGTTACGTTGCTTGTGTGGCACGTAGCTCCGTCTTGTTGAAAATAAACGTTGTCCAGATCAATTCCGGCCATAAAAAATTGGTAATCATCTCTCGATAGCGCAATCCATTCACCGGTAACACCTGTTATTGGAAAACCCTTTAGCTCGCTCTGCTTTGATGTCAGCTAGTCGTATATTTTCTTTAATTTATGATTCGGCTTTGAGTAGTTTAAATTATCTATAAATTCGCGTCGCGCTTGACTGTACTTTTTGCCTTGCCATGTTGAGATCTTTTATTTTCACTTTGCTAAGAAGCTGGACACAGCGATCTTGCCAGTCTGTAGTAGTGATGTCTTCTTCAAACATCAGACCGAACTCCATTCCCATGTCGTTCAGATGTTTAAGCCAAAACATATTTTTACTTAAGATGCGTTGTGTTAGTTTGTGTGGGAGTCTGTTGCAATTGTATTTATAACGGTCTTTCAGATATAATTCATTTGCAAGTTCTAAAGAATAAATGTGAATAGGTTCTAAATTATTAGTTTCTATTTTTATTGCTTAGTTCAAAGTGGGCTCGGGTAGTTTGAATGTACTTTAATAAAGTAACCTTGAAGTTTATTTACTTCTTCAAATAAGGCATAGCCCCACTTACTTTCGTTGCGTAAGTTTATATCGCTCCGCATACCGCTTGAAACAGCTTCCATTTTGATTTTAATGAAATTAATGGCTTCGCTAAAAATCGTTCCATGTGCCATTAATACTAGCTTTTGCTAGAGTATTTCTGGTTTCTAAATGCTTGCCAAATTCCATTTTGGATGTGAGAATGACACCAAGATATTTATATTCTGCCACCAATTTAATTTCTTCACCATTTTTCTGCCTGGGAAAGTCGCCTACCTCTTCTAAAGACCATCATCTCCGATTTATTTGGGATTACTTCCATATTCCATTCAGCGCAGTATTTCTATAGGTTATTAATCATGGATTGCATGACCTTTGGGTTAACCGCCAAGAGAGCAATATCGTCGGCATAAAGGAGAAGACGTATATTCATACGCTCAACCAATAATACACCTTCCAACTAGTCGTGCAAATCATTTAGGTATAAAATGAACAATACACTCAAAGTGTAACCAACTTTAGACCTGTCTTTTAGTTGGCTGAATGACAGTCGAGAGCATTGTTTACAAGCGGGGAAGCATTTTGCCGAAATTAAATGCGAAAAAACAAAAGCATTAATGGATTTCAAACGTAATAGTGTGATTGCATTATATTTGGCTGGAAAATCACAACCAGCGAGCACCTTAAAGTAAATAACGTTTTGTTTATCGCACCATTTACGAAACGTAAGGTGGTCATCAAAAGACTGCAACGTCACGTGATACGGTCGAAAAAGTGAAGCAGCGATTTGAGCAAAATCCTCGACGAAGTGCCTATCAAATGGCGAAAGAACTGAAAATATCTGACCGTTGCATCAACCGCATACAAACAAATTATCTCAAAGTCAAGCCTTACACGATCCAAAAGGTGCATGATCTCACACTAAAGCAGCAACATGTCAGACTTGAGAAAGCGAAGGAGTTGCTTCACTTGGCCGCAAACGGTCATTTCCGAACATTGAGTTTTCTGACGAGAAAATTTTTCAAATTGAGCTATTCATAAACTCTCAACACGATAGGGTTTATTTTACCGACCGAGAGAGTCGAGAATTTGAGTCATCGATTGGCCACCAGGAGACAGCACCAGCACCCGCCACAGGCAATGGTTTGGACCACTGTAACCGCAGTTGGGCGCTCTCCAATCGTTTTGATCGAGCCTGGCGTTAAGGTAAATGCGAAATATTACGGGAAAGTATTGTGGAGGTTGCTTTGAAGCTGTGGGCAGACAAACATTTCGGTGGCAGACCATGGACGTTTCAAAAGGACTCGGCACGATCTCACAAAGTTCGAGTGAACCAAGGATGGCTAAAAAACAATGTTCTGAACTTCATAACTTCCACACAATGGCTCTCAAATTCACCCGACGCGAATCAAATGGATTATTCGCTTTGGGCCATTTTGGAGAGCAAGGTGCGAACTAAAAGATTCACCAGTTTCGAGGCGCTGAAAAAAGCCTTTGTCCGCGAGTGGGATAAATTACCTGAAAGTCACATTCGGGCAACTTGCGATTGGTTTCTGGACCGTCTCAAGGCCAGTCAAGGCAAAAGGTGGGCATATCGAGCAAAAGTTAATTGAATCTTAATTTTGTATTCTTTTCACACATTTTTTACTTTGAATTGAATAAAAGTGATTTTCGTAACAAAATTTTTGGCATTTTTAATTGGTTACACTTCGAGTACGGGACCCTTTAATGGCGACAACACACATACTTGTTTCACACCAGTGGAGATTTCAAAATAGTCGTATACTTCTTTTCCCGCCCAAATTGCATGTTTAGAATTCCCGTAGATATTTTCTATCAAGTTCGTTATCTTGCTAGATATTCCATCTGTCAGAAATGATATAATATATATGTATATATATAATTGGCGCGTACACCCTTTTTGGGTGTTTGGTCGAGCTCCTCCTCCTATTTGTGGTGTGCGTCATGATGTTGTTCCACAAATGGAGGGATCTACAGTTTCAAGCCGACTCCGAACGGCAGATATTTTTATGAGGAGCTTTTTCATGGGAGAAATACAATCGGAGGTTTGCCATCGAGGGGCCACCGCTATTAGAAAAATGTTTTTATTAATTTTTGTTTCACCGAGATTCGAACCAACGTTCTCTCTGTGAATTCCGAATGGTAATCACGCAACAACCCATTCGGCTACGGCGGCCGCCTGTTGCCGTTCTAAATTAAGATCTCTTTCTACATAGATTGTTGTTCCCGCAAGCTTACTTAAGTTTTTAAAGATATCTCCGATATCCTTTTCCGATTTGATTTCTGCCAGCACCGTAATTTTTCCATCTCGCTCGTAGATTTTCTTTGTTGATTTAACAATCGATGCGTCGTTTATCTTTAGTACTTCCTTGCACACTTTGTCAACTTCCACCTTGGTCGAAGTATTTACAGTTAGGCCTTTGGAAATTAAATTTTGTTTGTATATCAGGTATAAAACGCAGACAGCTGCACCCTAAATTTCTCGTTTTTGTGAAGGCCAGGTAGATTGAATTTGAACTTATACCTAAAACGAATATGGTTAAATATTTTGAAAAGCAGTATAGTTCAGTTTTCAACGTCGAAGAAGCAAGACATAACGGTGCGCAGTCATTACTAAGATAGTTTGGTTACTTTAGCGTACGTTAGCACGCGTGTGTTAATATTTTATGTGATTGTGTAACTTTATATTGAGTGACGTATTTTCTGAAATTTGTGTATACTTTTTGAAGCTTTTTATCTAAAATAACAAATAAAATTGCAATAAGTGCAAAACCATGGAGAAGTTATGGAGATTGGATTTTTTGAGGTAATATAAAGAATATATGTAAATAGGATATCAAAAATATTTATAATAAATTTATTTTTTATTTAGATTGAGTGAAGCTGAAAAAGATAAGTATTTGAAACAGCTACTAGGCGAGGACGATCACGATAGTTCGGATCCTTCGAACAGTGAAGACGACGAATGGGTTTCAAACGGCAATAGAACGCATAATTCTCGTGATACTGAAGCGTCAGATAATGAAGAAAGTGCAAATGTCGTCGAGGAACAACAGCAACAAGCACGGCAAAAAGGTAATACTGGAGAGGTGAATCAAGGAGAGCGAGTTGTGAAAGAACTTGTCGTCGCTTACAAAGTATCTGGCCGAAACATTAACATGGACAGATTTTTTACGTTACCTCTGGCTAAAAGTCGTCTTTCTTGGAACCTTACTATCGTTGATACTTAAAAAAAAAAACAAAAAAAAAAGTACATTTCTCCAGAAATGAAACCGTCGAATTCTAGAGAATTTTATCAACTTTTTTTGGCTGTCATGAACCAGTTGCCAAAGAAAAACAATGCCGTGATCCTTCTTAGTACATCAAAAACCAGAAATGATTTTGTTTTACAACAAAACCAAAGCCGGCGTTCGCTCTACGCAACGGCGAACTTGCAGATGGCCGCTAGCTTTCTTCTACAATATGTTGGATATTGCTTGTGCTGCTGCTAACGTCATTTATTATGAAAATAATAATATGCGTTCAAACAGAAGCAATCGACGCAGAATCTTTTTGCGCCAGCTTTCAGAAGAGTTAGTTATGCCGGTGACTCAAGAGCGAACTTCCAACCAGCAGGTTATGCGAAAGCACGCAACGAGGCTTGCAGTCGAAAGTAACTTCGAAAAACCAGTAGCGGTGGTTACCTGCTGACATCCAACGTCGGGACGTCAGTGGCAGAAAAGTTGTAGTTGGGTCATGCTACATTTGCAACGAGCAGCCTATTCGTAAGCGAAGAAAGACAAGAAAGTGTTGTGCCGAGTGCGAAAAGCGCGTTTGTGATGAGCAGTCAGTAAAAATCAATAAATGTTTACATTGCGACCAGTAATTTTGGATTACGCTAAAGATCAATCGTTAAGATTTAATTATTTATATGTATTTCTCTATTTATTACTTTTATTAATTTTTCACGCATGTGAAATGTGCAAATAGTGTAATGACAATGTTTCTTTTTTTCGAAATCATGTGGATCCATGAGGAGGCCTATCTCTTTCGTTCTGGATGCTGTAGCAAGTTAAACTCCTACCTATGCAGAATTGACCCCGACATACTAAACATATGTCCAGCATGTGAAGGCATCTCGCACTAACCACCTTTTCACATGCCCCATCAAACTTACTCATCTAAGACCCCCCTCCTGGACCCAACCTGTCGAAACAGCAAGTTTCCTGAGCCTATCGTTACATGAGCTAGACGAAGATGATCGGTTATCTAGATAACACTGACAGGGTCAGTATACTGCTACAACAACAACATCTACATATAACAAGAAGGGTAAAAATATTTTTCGCAGATGTATACAAATATAAAAATATAAAAAGAGAATGTAATAAAATAAGTTCAGAAAATAGATAATGCAAAAATATAAATATTATTAACATTTCAATTACACTGCTTCACTTTGCGGTCAAACTTGTAAAAGCCACTTGTCCGAGGAGTGAGAAAACAATCACCAGTCGCTTCTGTCCTTCACTCTTTTCCTTGTCTTTTCGCTCTCTGTCAAAATGTACATTTTTAACATACAAAAAATTGATAAAAATAGAAAAACTAAATAAATGTTTCTCTCAGCTGTGAAGAAAGTCGTTTTACATATCTACTTTCGGCATCATTTGTAAAAATGATTTGATATACACCTCTATCGCAGTGAGTTGTTACACACGCGCTTGCCACCAAGCAGTCATAAAAGGATCGTAAGAGTAATTTGTTGATCAAAATATAAAATCGTTCGTAAATTATAAAGAACGTAAAAATGCCTTCAAAACGGGCATCGTTTGAGGTGACTCGGTTGGTGTATTATAATTATAAAATAGGAAAAAGTGTTTAACAGTTATCAGAAATGTTTCAGCTAACCCGACAATCTATTTCTATACATAATAAATAGTACAAAAAATTGAAATAGATTGGAGCAAAAATCTGTGATAACATAAAGTAGGTAACAAAAACAAATTTGTAATGTAACGAACAGTGTATCCCATATATTCTAAATTATGCCTAATAACCAGACAAACATCAGATAAATTCCCGCTTATATCTATTTATTTAGCAGCAAACTGAATACTATTGTTCTTAGATTTGAAGTTTGTATTTGGAAGAAATTTCACAAAATTTGACTATGCGCACTGCAGTCTCACATCATAACATCTAAACTTGTTGAGGAATAACGCCTTACTGTTGGGCTGGGATATCAGGACATGAAAATCATGTTGGCAACGAATAGGCTACCTTAACAAATTACAAATACGTAAAAATTCAATAGACCAGAATTCTTTCGCGAGGGTACAAAACCCCACATGAAGAAAATTACCAACGACTGGGAAGACACGGAATTCATAAGACACTGGAGGAATTTATCCTACCTTTTAGAAAAGCATCAAATAGGTTCCTCTAGATAGAAAGGACTTCCGAACTCTCACTGGATCCTATGTATATACGGGACATTGTAGTTTTTATTATTATTTCAGGAACCTAAGACTAGTAGAACTAAGCATCTGTAGGTTTTGCGAACTGGGCGATGAAAAAACAGAGCACATCCTTTGTTATTGCGCAGCTTTCGTAAGACGAAGACACATTCACCAAAATGGTGTGACTCTTTATCCATTATAAGCCTTAGGCCATTAAATCCATTATCAAGTACAATAGACCACATCAGACGCCGCAGTGCGTCATTCTCCAATAATACTAAAACAGAACTAAAGGCGGTGGTGAGAAATACGTGTACCAAGTTTGGGCGAGTTTTATTATTACATAAAAAAATAAATAAAACACTCTACTCACTGCATTGCAAGCGTTTATATCTGTAATCTGTCCAGATTCTAAGAAATCCAATACTTTACATAGGTCACCACTCCGCGCTGCTCGAAGAAATGAAATAGTCGCATCATTCTGCAATACAGTTAATAATAATAAAAATAATATAATAATTTTAAAGCTTAGTATTCAAATAAATTAATTCTCCCAATATCAAAAGTTTAATATTTAATAGTTTAATGGAATATCGCCACGTCGCAGTTGCATGTGCAATATTACCAATATGCTGATCAACATTCTTAACTCGCTAATGCTGTGTCAGCACTTAATTGGATGCGGGTGTGGTGTAACTAACCAGATTATTGCCGAATTCGCAGTGATTTCGAAAACAATTGTGTTGACCACTTTCCTATTAAGTTAACTCCTTTCCTAGTGCCATGTCGCCTAGATTGTTTTTAATATGTGTGGAGGTTTGTTAACATATTCGTTTGCAAAATCCATGCGTTTTTTGATTGATTTCGGATATGTACGGTTTTCTACGTTCTACACGTCCACAATACCCATCTTTTTTAAGTATTTTACGTACAGTATCATCGTGCATACTGTACAGGAGAGTGACTTCTTCCTATGATTTGCCCAATTTCTTGGAAATATTTGCCTTCATTTCTAAGTTTCAGGATAATTTTTCTCTCGCCAACACTAATTCCCTTAGTTTTAAAAGCGATCGTTATTTCTTGTGCACAAACATTTAAAATAACTACAAAGTAACGTAGTCACAGCAAAATCAATTACAAATAAAAATAAAACCGTTATTGGATATGAATATGCCACTGCATACTGCGGGAAATCCCTGTTTTCATATGTACGGAAAATTTTTCTGTTTCGCCAAAGTCGACGCTATAAAACCTGAAACGCTTGAAAAGGTAATGACAAACAGAAAAAAGATCGCAGTTTGTGATTGTAAATAAAGGTGCACCATCTTTTATGTCGGTATGTAAACGCTGAATAACTTTATCATTTACCAACCGATCGACAGTACAATTTCAACCATGGATCGGTTTACACCGAAACATCCGAAATTGACGCTATAAAACCCGGAATGCTTGATAAGGTGATGACAAACAGAAAAAAGATCGCAGTTTGTGATTGCTTATAAAGGTGGCCACTTGATTAGTATTCAAAAAATAGTTTTAGTAAATTGTAAATAGCCAAACCAAATAAAAATACCTCACTCATACAAATCAGTTGCTTTTTCAAAGTTATTCAATGTTTTCTTACCGATATAAAAAATGGCGCACCCTATATGTATGTATTATATATTGTTACGAATTTGTTACGTTTTTATTCAAATAAAATGTCTAACAGTAATTCCTCTTAGTTCGGTCATTCGATTGCTAAATAAAAGTCTAAAATTAGTGGCAACACAACTGGCTTATTTTATGGTTAAGAGTGAATATCCTATGCTCGTGAATATCCTTCGTAAAGATTTCTTCGTCCACAAACTGGGTTTTGAGGGTTGTGTTGGGACTATCTTTCCAAGTAAGCTGGAAGAAGGAGAGAGCCAGTACGGATAACTCTATTTTGACCCACGAATCCAATATGAAGTCTGGAGTGGGAGCGGGGGCTTTCTCTAAATCAACCAATATTTCAGTCTCCTTTAAACTTCCGAAAACTAGTAGTGGTTTTCAAGCAGAGGTCCTCATGATCTTGCAGGCATACAAAATGCTTAGAATTTGCTACTTGGAGGGAGACATAAGTATCTTTTTCGATAGTCAAGCTGCGATCAGGGTCCCATCGTCGCCACGTTGCAGCTCTCTTTTGTTAAATCTTTCAAGGAGCAGATCAATCGTCTCGAACGTCCAGGAGATATTTCTCTTATCTAGGTCCCAGAGCATAGGGGCATAGAGTTTCCCGATGTGCTTGCCAGAAAAGGGTCGACAGAACCGGTTTCTGTTGTTCCCTTGACCGTGCTAAGTGTGCTTCATAACTCTCGTAATTTGTGGATTTGAAAACTCACATCTTCTGGCGAGATTTTTCTCCCCTTGTTTCGAGATAGAAATAAGGCAAAGATCTCTAGACGAACTACTTAGGCTTTCCTCTGTCCAGTGTTGCATTGTTGTTCACTACACACCACACCACTCAATTTCTTAATCACCTTGTAAGGACCTTCCAAGGACGCTTCAGTTTTGGAGAAGTATCTTTCCTTCTTTGCCGGTTATAAAGAAGTACCAAAATTCCCTTCGCTGATTTATTCGGAGTTCACTGCATGGTCAAAGCTATCATTCATTTTGTTACTCTTTAATTTGGTATGTTGCCTCACATGATGGTCTAACTCATCCGTGTCATCCAGCAGTGTTTTATACTACAACAGGGGCATTTCTTCCGAACGCAAAATTACCCGGAAGCCTTAAATCGCTTCTAAGATGGTCTTTACAAGAGATTGGCCTAAAGTTTCATGTACAGATGAGCGATAGGCCAACAAGAACGTTTGCATGTGTTTGTCCCAATTTCGTTGTCACTTTTCAATTACGTGCTCAGAAGTGCTCCTCCAGAGTGCCGTTGAATTTTTCGAAAATTCCATCCGATTTCGAGGGCAATGGTGTCGTACATGTTTTCCTAATTCCCATCAAGCAACACGTCTCTTTGTATACTGTGGATTCGAAGTTTCTTCTTTGGTCTGAATGCAATTCAATAAGTACTCCAAACCTAATCACCGAGGCCTGAACGAAAACCTCACCTAGTACTTTGGCCTCCTGATTTGGGAGAGGATACCTTTTGGCCATTTGCTCAAGTAGTTTGCATGTGTTTGTCCCAATTTCGTTGTCACTTTTCAATTACGTTTCAGAAGTGCTCCTCCAGAGTGCAGTTGAACTTTTCGAAAATTCCATCCGATTTCGAGGGCAATGGTGTTGTACATGTTTTCCTAATTCCCATCAAGCAACACGTCTCTTTGTATACTGTGGATTCGAAGTTTCTTCTTTGGTCTGAATGCAATTCAATAAGTACTCCAAACCTAATCACGGAGGCCTGAACGAAAACCTCACCTAGTACTTTGGCCTCCTGATTTGGGAGAGCGTACCTTTTGGCCATTTGCTCAAGTAGTCTATAGTAACGATCACATATTTGTCGACGGAGTCGATTCCTAGAAGACCTCCACTTAACCCATTATGGAATTTCTTTAACAGGGATATTACATTGGATTTAAAAACCATAATTACATCAGGAGAATGATTTCCATCTTCACTTCCCCACACGCGATGCAGAGCTCTATCACATATTTTAAGGCTATTACACTGCACCCAAAACGCCTTAGCCACAGGATTTTCTATATTTATTTCAGGTCCAGATATACTGTCTACAGCATCTTTCCCTTCCATGGTCTCTCCCAAGTTAGTTCCCACACATCATCAGGTTGCGACTGCATTAATCTGATATCAACTATCTCTTCAGATGTATTGACTTTGGAACAATGCATACACTCTATACCACAAGGTCGTCGAGAGAGTGTATCAGTATTTCCATGTTGTTCCCCTTGCCGAAGTCGGAATTTTGCAGCTCTACCGTGCAATTTTTCCTTCTGGATGCTTGAATTGGAGTAACCATCTCAATGCTGCATGGACGATTGTTAACTGGAATAGTTGACCACACCGATATTTGTGAAAATGTTTTACGTATTCCAGGACAGCTAACAGTTTACGTCTTGTCGCGCAGTAATTCATCTTCGAATATCCGAGAACTGTGCTACAGTAAGAGATCATTTCTTCTTGCCCACTAATGATCTGTAAAGTACTCCTACTATTACGAAAGCGCTAGCATCTGTATCTGCAACGACCTTTTTTTCCGCGGCTGGATACGCTAAAAAAGGCGTAGTACAAAGCAGCTCTTTCAGTTGCACAAACGCATCCCCTTGGTATTTGTACCACACAAAAGCGCAGTTATTTTTATTGATATTGTGGAGAGTTCGGGCAACATTTGCGACTCATGGTCCTAGGAAAATTCGTACTTCGTGAACATTTAATGGTCGTGGCCCCACGTTTACATTTGTTGTTGCTTTAACAGTAATAGAAGCCCCGTCAGTGTAGGGTGTATCACCGATCGTCTTTGTCGGGCTCATCTAACGGTAGGCCCAGGAAACATGCGGAGTTAGATGAGTAGATTTTAAAGGGCCTGTGAAAAGGTGGTTAGTGTCGTACGGGGTGCCTTCACATGCCGGACATATGTTTGGTATGTCGGGTTCAATTCTGGATAGGTAGGAGTTTAGCCTGCTACAGTATCCAGAACGTAATTGTGTCAGTGTTCCGGGTGTCTCGCGGGAAAGCTGGAGCTCTTCATCTGCTATAGATGGTGGCTGGATTCCGATTACGGCATTCAGTGGACGGAAGCTTAAGAAGGTGGTGACGGTCTCCCGGTGAATGTCGTTTAATGACTGTCTAGGCTGGCGAAAATCCTCCACTGAACCCTCCCCGAGGGTGCCAGCTGGTAACAAGTACCACAGTTTTCCTATTTTCAGGAGGTACTTAGCTAAGTTAAGGGTACTATGGGTAGGGTTCGATACTCCTCAATAGTACAGCACTACTCAAAGTACCTTTAACGTGGTCGGGGGTGAAGGGCTGGATTAAGGTGTGATGCGACGTGCCGAGAATCTATCAGGCTTGGGGCCCTTCTAATAAAAAACCAAGTCTCGAACGGAGCTTACGGATAACTGGCGCCCTCCGTAATAACTAGCCTTACCCGTGTAATTCGGAGCTATGCACGAGCGGACATCCTTTCTCCGACACTCGTGGGTCCAAAATGCAAAGATACTATAATAAAATAAACAAAAAAAAGGAGATCGGTCCTCCTTCTAATAGACCGACAGGAACAAACAGTTCCGCAACAAGAGCAACGGTCGCACCGAGCTCAAAGAAAACGCCATCCATCGGCTTAATAAGTCGATCGAAACATATAGCGGCAGCCTCAGCGAAAGCAAGGACAGCTGACACACACTCAGAACTGGACACAGGTCCAAGTACAAGTAGGGGGGCACTAGCCCGGCAGTCAACTGCGATTCAGCCCCCAAAAACGGTCCCGACCGGAAGCAATGCTACTGCTAGCTCCGGCACCGAAGGATGGCCGCTTGTGAGGGTGGTAGACACAGCGAAACGAGCTACCAGGATCGCAGAAACGCAGCTAGGCTCCTAAGGAGGGTGCACGAAACTCACCCAAAGGAAGGTGAAATGTCACAGGAGTTGAAAGAGGCGATTGAAAGAGCGAAAGCGATCATTCCTGATTTCAACCCCGACTTCAAACCAACACAATCGGCTCCAAAACGACAGCGGTCCTTGGAGGATAATAAGCCAAACGCAAAAAGGCACAAATCAATGGGCGTGACGCCCAGAAGATCATTTGCGGAGGTTGCAAAGGACCGCCTTATCATAGGAGTCCTGGACAAGAACCACCCGGAAGGTATGATCCCCAAGGCCCAGTGGAAATGGATAGAGGCCGAGCTAATGAAAGTGGCACTGAAGGTTATTCTGGAGAACCCCGGCCCCCCGCCTGCGTGCGAAGACTTAGGCTGGCACCAAGGCCAGACAAAAATAATAGCGTGCGACGATGAGAGATCGGTTCAACTGTATAAAGAGGCCATCTCCAAAGTCGGCGAAGTGTATCCAAATGCCAAGCTAGTGGTCGTGGACAGGAAGGAGCAAGGGTTTGGTTACCTTCAACCGTCGAAGACCCGGAAGAGATTATGAAGCTCATTCGGGTCTGCAATCCAGATATCCCGACGCAGGAGTTGAGGTAAACGCGGAAGAATCGAAAGAGCAGGAGCGCGCCACCATGCAGGCTCTCCTGCTCCTCACAGAGAACTCAATCGAACCTTTAGCGAAATGCGATGGGCAACTGAGATACGGTTTTGTAAAGGTGAAGCTTCACATTTATAAAACCGACACGGATGCAATTGAGTTCCTCGCCACGAAAGAAGGTGAAAAGCCCATGGGCGAATTAGAACCCATGAGCGAAACCGAGGCAATGAGCGAAGACGACCAGCCCACCGAAGAAGAATACGCCTCTTCAGGCTCAGAAATGGGGTTAGGGAGGCTGTACTTCAAACGGGAGGGTAAGTATCCCACACAACAGCGTAAGTATTCCGAAAGGGAACTTTTATGCGAAAGCAAAGAAGACGCAGACATAACGCTAACAGCTGATGCATCTTCTACAGATAAACCTACATCACTGTAAGGAAGCCTGCCTTGCCCTCCTGGATCGTCTGGCAGAAGATCAGCCGGACGTAGTCCTCATCCAGGAACCCTGGGTACGGAATGGCGAAATCTGCGGTCTGAGGACATCAGGGTATAAAGTATACAAGACCAATTGTGAAGGTACTAAAAGAGCATGCATAATGGCAAAAGCACATCTTAATATTATATATTTATGATTCAAAATTTCAGTAACGCAGATACTACGACGGTTAGCTGGGAAGTGAGCGGAAGCAATATCTGGCTAACCTCGTTCTATTTTGCCGGAGACGACACAAGTCCACTGCCGTCGCCGCTAATAAGAAGCCTTGTAGAAGACTGCAAAGCACACAACCGCAAACTAGCCCTAGGAGGTGATGCCAATGCCCACCATACCGTATGGGGGAGCTCGGATACAATCGAACGGGGTGAGTCTCTCTTTAATTATATTATATGTAGTAAGCTTTTAGTGTGTAACAAAGGCAACGAACCTACATTTATTACGCGCAATAGACAAGAAGTTCTTGATATTACGCTAGCATGTCAAACCCTCTACGGAAAGATGACGCAGTGGAGGGTTCTGAATGAACACTCTTACTCCGATCATCGCTACTTAGAAATAAAATTTGGGGGAAACAACTCACGCGCCCCGCCCGCCAGCAGGAAGTTGAAAAATATCAACTGGCACATATATAAACGGGAACTTAAGGAAAGACTTCCAAATTCCCAAAATATTACTATTGAAGACAGAGAATCATTGAACGAACACGTACAAATCCTTACGGAAGTCTGTAGAACTGCGCTTAACAAGGCTTGCCCTTTAATTAAGTATAAGGGGAAGAAAAAGCCGCCCTGGTTGTCAGAAGACCTGCCTACATTAAGAAACGACAGCAGAAGACAGTTTAATAGAGCGAAAGCGACACGAGAGAGTAAAGACTGGGACTGCTACTACAGTAAGCTAAAAATTTACAAAAAAGAAGTTAGGAAAGCGAAAAGGTCTGGTTGGAGAACGTTCTGTGGAGAAATCGAAGGAACCACAGAGGCTTTCAGATTAAATCCTTTCAAAAAAACACTATACTACCGGATACCTCCAAAAACCGGACAGGAGTTGGACTACTTCGAGTGACGAAACTCTGAAGTTGCTAGTGGACACACACTTTCCCAGCAACGAATCATCTAACGTGTTAAACAACAATGGTACAGAAAGACCAAACTCAGACATTGAAGAAATAATCACTGAAACCAGGAAAACCTGGGCAGTGAACACGTTCAAACCATTTAAATCACCGGGCCCAGATGGATTATTCCCGGCCTAAATACAACGTTCACTCAACTACATCATGGAGTGGTTGGTCAATGTATAATAAAGAATTCACACTGGTAGCCTTTCTAGATATCGAGGGCGCATTCAACAACATCCTACCGGATACCATAATAAAGGCACTGACGGATTTCGGGATCTCTGGTGCTCTGGTTGAATTCATCAAAAACATGATCTTGAGCAGATTTGTGATCGCAACCCTAGGGGCCTCAGAGATCAAGAAAAAAGTTAGCAGAGGAACACCTCAAGGCGGTGTGCTGTCCCCTCTCCTATGGGTGCTGGCACTAAACTCATTGCTAAAGAGCCTAGAGGAGAGAGGACAACACGTCGTAGCATATGCGGACGATGTTGCAATGGTAGTAAGAGGGAAATTCCCCAATACACTTAGAGAAGTCATGCAAGATTTACTAAACATGGTTGAAAACTGGTCAAAAGCAAATGGGCTAAGAGTCAACCCCAATAAAACGGAACTCATCCTATTTACCAGGAAACATAAAATTCCAAATATAGCTCCTCCGACCCTAGATGGAACGGCTCTGTCATTTAGTGATGAGGCCCGCTACTTAGGTCTAATACTAGACCGAAAGCTAACTTGGAAGGCAAATGTCGAAGATAGAGTAAAAAGGGCGACAATAGCACTATACTCTTGTAAACAGCTGATAGGACTAAGTTGGGGTCTCTCCCCATCTATCGTATATTGGCTTTACACAGCAATTGTCAGACCAATCTTAACATACGGCATATTAGTATGGTGGCCGGCTTTAGATAAATTGTACATAAAAATAACCATGGTACACGAACAAAGAATGGCCAGTCTTTGCATCTGCGGGGCCCTTACAACCACACCCACAGATGCACTAAATATTATGTTTAACATTTTACCAATAGAGCAGTACGGTAAGCAAACAGCTGCCAAAGCAACTCTCAGACTAAGAGAAATCGGCCTACTCAGAACGTACCAAAGAGGACACTCCTTCATTTTAGAACAATTCTCCTGCATTCCCAGCACAACGGATTTCTGTAGGACCAAGGACATCAATTTTAATAAATCCTTTGTCACAGTATTTCCTTGCAAAGAGGAATGGGATAACGGGCTCATTGTTAAGATAAATGACTTAAACATCTACACAGATGGCTCAAAACTGGACAACTAAATAGGTGTAGGGGTCAACTCCGATAAACTCGGAGTATGGCAATCATTTCACTTACCTGATCATTGCAGTGTATTTCAGACGGAAGTCGCTGCCATAAAAGAGGGACTTATAGAAATAAAAACGAGAGTATTATCCGCAAATGAAGTCTTCATTTACTCGGACAGTCAAGCAGCAATAAAAGCGCTGGAATCAAAAACACACTCGTCAAAAACAGTTCTAGAATGTTTTAAACTACTAGATGACGTATCTCAGTGCTACAAGGTGCACCTTATCTGGATACCAGGCCACAGGAACATCGCAGGAAACTGTAAGGCGGATGAACTTGCAAGAACCGGTACAACGCTCGATCTCGAACCGGATAAGGCGCTGATACCCATGCCCATAGCCACTTGTAAACAAGGTAAATACAATCTGGCAAAACCTCACAACATGCGAACTAAGCAGACAGACATGGCCGAACTGGAACAGCGGTCGATCGAAGATCTTGCTAAGATTCAACAGAGAATCTATAAGAAAAATGATAGGTATTTTAACTGGTCATTGTTTAATAGGCAGCCACGCTAGAAGGTTAGGACTACCTTACTTCGATTTCTGTAGAAGCTGTCTTAATACAGAAGAAGAGGAAACAGTCAGACACCTTTTATGTGAGTGTGAAAGCCTAGCTATGAGAAGGCTGCGCACTCTCGATACAGCATTTCTAACCGATGTAGCGGACATAGCCCATCTAAAACTAACGAAGCTCTGCTCGTTTATCAAAGCAACCGGATGGTTTGAAAAGGAACACGTAGAGTAAGGATAAGCTCCAGTGGTATCACAATGGACCTGCCGAAGGTCTAAGTGTGTCTTACGACAACCACCCTACCTACCTACCTACTGTCTAAAAACTGTCTGATCCAGTAGGTTTTTGTTAGTTTTTTCCTGGATCTCGTCGGCATAGTTTAAAAGGTGTATCCTGACGTGTCTAGGAGGCGGCTTGGCTCAAGCAGGTGTTTCCAAGGATGAAACATGCGATAGCACCCAAACAGGAACTGCTTGCTGAGCAGTTTGTTGTGCTCCATGACAGGGAGCATCAGTGCCTCATTGTGAAGGTGTTGAATTGGGGGCATCAGGAGGCAACCGGTCGCTGTCCGAATAGCAGTATTTTGGCATGTCTGCAGATTTATCCACTGCGTGTCACTGGTTCCAGGCGACCACACAGGCGCAGCATAGTTCAGAACCGGCCGGCCTATTGCGTTAACCCTTTCAATACGAATTTTTTTTAAGGGGAAAAAATATTTAACCATGAAAAGTTATTACTAGTGATCTAAATAGTATATCCTCTTGTATAAATAAAGAAATTATTTCTAGGAATTGAGAAAATGTCCTGGGAAAACATTGTCCCACCTGTAATGAACACTCAGTAGATCTATAATTGTCGTTTTTCCACTAACTGACCTAGCACGTGCTACGATTTAACTACGACTGCAAAACATGTGTAGAGAAAAATGCAAAGTATAACGGGTCATACGGAGCATAATTGATGGTATATCTCGTAAAAAACTGATGGGAAGAAAATACACAGCGATGCAAAGAAATATTTGGCATTTAGTAAAACGAAAACACTCATTGGGACATATGTGTCCCGTTAGTATTGAAAGGGTTAAATGTCGATAGCAACAATTCTTTGCATTTGCCCAAAGTGCTGCCGGCAACCGATGTGAGGACCTTGTTGCGATTTTGGACTTTAGTGGCAATAGCGGTAATATGCGCAGGGAAGGAAAGCAACCTGTCAAAGGTCACATCCAAAGTTTTGGGATTGTTTACTGTCCTGATTGGTGTGTCATCGACTTTAACCTTGAGAGGCAGTTTGACCTCCTTTGTCCAGGTGATAAAGAAGATCGCCGTGGACTTAAAGGGGGAAAGTTGTAGATTCCTCGTAGTGAAAAACCAAGAAAGGCCGGTGAGATAATTGAACACTTTGTCATTGTCCGACGTCATTATCGTGCAGTCGTCAGCATGTGAGACCAGGGAGATTCCCTCTGGTGGTTGGGGGAGTTTCGAGATGTAGAAGCTGAACAGCAAGGGTGAGGGGACACCACCCTGCGGTACATCTTGCTTAATCTTCCTCCGCTTTGATGTTAAGTCTCGAAAAATCACTGACGCATGACGACCGCTCAGGTAGTTTGCGGGCCACCTCTTCAGCCCTTCAGGTCCAACGCTACAATGACGCTCCTCTCGCAGTGGCGGTTTTGGTTAAGCCCGCGGTTTATCTGGGCGTTTATGGCGATGAGTGCAGTGGTGGTGCTATGCACTTGTCGGAAACCGTGCTGATGTGGGACTGGCGACAAGTGTTTCGTGAAGAGTGGGAGTTTGAGGGCTTGAAGTGTTTTCACCACTGTGGAACATCAGCGCGTTCAGTCCGTCAGGGCCAATGGCTTTTGATAATTTTGCTGGAAATCGCATATCTTCCTCCTGCAACTATATGAAGCTTGTAGCAAACCATTGATTCCAAATTACCGCATATCAAGTCTTACTGCGAAAACAGCAAGTTCCTTCTTGTTGAGATTCCGGGTCCTTCCTGTCTGGATTCCGGGTCCTTCCTGGTACTGGGTAACGATCTTGTGTCTCCCTAGGTGCCGTCTTCACCTACATCTGGGGCAAATCCATTTCCGTGTACAGGATAAGGGGGAGGACAAAGCGTAAATATACTCAGTCTCATGATTGAAGTAATATTCACACAGATAAATCTGCAGCACAGCATAGCGTTTACGGCTCTCTTGTGCCGTAGGCATGCAAAACTGCAAGCAAACCCACACATAATACTAATACAAGGTGCTATGTCGTGGGGACAAATACTTCATTGTGAAGGGAATGTGAGACCGCGAGCATGTATTATCAAGCCGAGGTTGATCGAACACACGATGTTAGAAGAGCTATGCTCCGGAGATATCGTTGTTGCAAAGATAAACTACTGGAAGAGTGGGAACAGTGTCGAAGCGATCATAATTTTGACCTACTTACCCTACGACTCTTTGCAGCCACCTCCTTCGAGGGAGCTAAGAGAAGTGGTCAAGTATTCAGAATCCAATAATCTGGTGCTAATAGTGGGCTGTGACGCAAATTCACAGAACATTGTATGGGGATGCACCAAAAGCAACCCCAGTGGCCTCAAGTTACTGTATTTTATCCTGGCATCCGATTATATCATTCAAAACACTGGTACCAAACCAACTTTTGTGACCAAAAGGAGACAAGAGGTAATTGATTTAACACTTACCAATAGGTCAGTTGAAAACAAAATCAACCGATGGCGAGTTTTCGAAGAGGACTCTCTTTCTGATCATCGTCTTATCGAATTCCGACTCGGAATTGATACGATATCAATACCTTCCGGTAGGAATCCTCGAAATGTGGACTGGGACAGGTAAGGTGAGCTTGTAACAGAGCGATTGCCAAACCGGAAAAAACTCAAATTAGTAGAAATGATTGAAGATGCTACTAAGAAATTAGAAGGTACTTTAATCAAATGCTTTGAGGAACTGTGCCCACTCAGGCAAAGTACACAGGGGAAAGCGATTCCTTGGTGGAACCCTAAACCGTCGAAACTTCATGTACGGTCCAGAAAACTTCTTAATAAGACCTTAAAGACCCAAACAGAAGAAGACTAATTATCGACTTACACAGAGAGAATATAAGAAAAAAGTACGGAAAGCCAAACTTGAATCCTATAGAAATTTCTGCAGTAACGTCGAAGGAATGTGGGAAACAGCGACACTTTGTAAGGTCTTTCATTTAGACCGCTCAGTAAGGCTGGGTTCCATTTGAAAACCTGATGGTTCATACACCACTTCAAAATCGGAAACGTTTAATGCTCTACTCGAAACCCATTTTCCGGGTAGTAGAACTCTCTCTGAAGTAGAGAGTGGCATGAACAATAACGGTAGCAATGATGGAACCTGTAGGAACAGCTGGTATATTGCTAGTCGGATAGTGACAAAAGAATCGATAAGGTTTTCCTTGTCTTCTTTGAGAACTTTAAGTCCCCTGGACCTGACCGAATATATCCAGCAATGCTTAAAAAAGGAGGAGACAGGCTGAAAAAGATTTTCACAGCCTGTCTTGCACTTGGTTATATACCATCCCAATGGCGACGCGTAAGAGTAGTATTTATTCCGAAACCAGGAAAAAACGACTATCGTTCATGTTGAAAAGTCTAGAACCAGCGGTCGAGAAACATATTCGAGTGGGGATATTGCCGAGAAGTCTACTTAGTAGAAATCAATACGCTTACCACAGTGGAAAATCAAGAGAATCAGCCTTACACGATCTTGTTAGCAAGATTGAAGCCGGGATGGAAGCTGATGAATACACAAATGGCGTGTTCGTGGGCTTTTGATAATGCCACTTTCGGCTCAATATGTTCTTCTGCCGCACGACATGGAGTTAATCAAACCATTGTAAAATGGATATATTCCGTGCTCTCTGAGAGGCTGTTAACCGCTGATGGGAGCGGTGACAAACTACTCACCGTCAGGGCCAAGCAAGCATGTCCCCAAAGGGGTGTTCTTTCTCCGCTGCTGTGGTGCTTGTTCGTAGACTCTCTACTAGCGGGGATGCAGGAGCTCGGTTTTCATGTCTAAGAATATGCGGACGATGTCTGTGCGCTAACATTGGGTAAATCCTTAAGGAGGCTTTGCTCGAAAGTGCAAAGGATTCTGGAAAAAATCGATGACTGGTGCATGAGATAAGGTCTTCCGTTAATCCGAACAAAACCACCAGTCTTGTTTACGAGAAAACGGAAATTGGATGGACTCAGTCTTCCAACATTGCAAGGTGTGACCCTTGGTCTTTCCGATGAAGTTAAATATCTAGAAGTAATATTGGATAAGAAGCTGATGCCACAGAGCCTTTGGTAAAACTTGGGGTCTGAAACCTGCTGTGCTCCTATGGGTATACACAGCACTTATCAAACCAATCATCACTTACGCCTCGGCGGTCTGGTGGCGACGGAGCATGGTTAAGTTTACTATACAGGCTCCAAAGAAGCGTATGTTTATGCATTACGAAAAATTTTATGTCAGCAATCCAGAATGCATTCAGGGAGGTTTGGCGGAGAACGGAAAACAAACCTCAAAATTGTTCAAGAATGTAAGAAGAAGCTTAATTCTGTCGCAAGACAAAACAGGCTTGTACTTATATGGGTTCCAGGACACTCCGGTTTTCAAGGAAACGAAATTACCGATGAATTGGCCAACCGTGGTTCAATGGTTCCCCCACAAGGGCCAGAGCTAATAATCGGAATCAGTTCCGCAGGAATCATGAGTGGGATCAGCTATTACTTATGCAAACTACATAAAGAACGATGGACCGGTCTAGAACGCTGCAGAACGGCAAGTATTTTGTGACAAGTCCGAACTGAAAACTGTCAAACTTCCTACTAAAACTTGGAAGGAAAGACGTTCGGTTGATTGTCGGTATTATTACAGGACACAACTCATGGGGTCAGCATATTACCATATAGCCATCATATGCCTACATCAGAGGAACCTGGATGCAGTTACCTGTTGTGTTTTCGAACATAAACGCGGCTCTAACCAGAAGTTATACTTTTGTGGTCGCAGGGCGTGCCCCACATACCATTGGTGTGACGGCACCTTTGAGATGTTTCTTACATTCTAATTTCAATCTCCTTCCAAAAAACTAAAATATAAATAAATAAAATCTCCTAGTGCTTCTTGGCTCGACCTTTTCAAATTTCAAAAAATTTCAAGTCTAACTGGATCATCGAGTTCGTTGCAGTTGTATCCAGAGTAAGCACCTGGGATCGACCATTTATAGTTCCCCTTACCGTCAAGTTGTTATTTTTCCCATCCAATTCGGGAGACGGAGACTGTTGGTCATTCAGTCGTGTGAACCACTTCTCGGTCTTTACAGCTCGTTCGTTTAAGTTTAATGGCTGCTGTGTCTCGGGAGCGCAATTAGCAGTCTAAGCGCTTCGCTTTCTTCTACCTGAGTTCGTCTTCAGTTGGATGCGGTCTCACCGCAGTTTATCGCACTTTAAACCCGAGCTTCTCAGTAATAGTGTAATTTGAACATCTGGAACATTTGATGCTTGTGATCACTTACGTAGCGTATCTCTATTGCTGCCATCATACTCTCGCAATTACCCCGTTCGGCTTCTGGAATTGCCTGCAGCACTTCGGCGGCGGAACGCTTAAGCAACACAACCGAAACAGAAACTTTGTTTGCAGTACCCCAGAGATTTGTTGTTGCTGTTGTTTCGAACTCGAGCTTAAATATCGGGAATTATATAGAGCTTCGAAAGATGGGTATTTTACTTAGCGACCACTGGTGTAAATATTTTGACGATTTAATTGTACTTCACAGAGGCGAGTCTTCACTGCTTCTATCTCAGTCTCAATCGTTTCCAGTTGCGGCGTCCTATGAGTCTTTCTGCTTCCAATTTGGATACACGCGTATCCTCTTTCTTCAACTGCACATTTATCTTCGATGACAATTTATCTTTCGTGACATCTGCGACGACATTTCCGCTGATTATCGCGACCATACTTTCGTCATATTGATGTCGACTGCATTTCCGATGCTATTTATAACAATATTTGTGACATCTGTGACATTTTATTTATTTTTGTTTTTATCAAACATACAATCACACGTTATTTTAAACTCTTAGAAATAATGAATACTATTCCTTATAATAATATAGTGTAAGTACACATAAAAATAATGCATATCGAGTTAGCAGAGGGACTCAGCAGGATATAAACTATATAAAGAATGTTGAAATTGGGAAGGTATTGAAATAGCAGGGAAGAGAAAAGGGGAAAAGAAGGATATATGTGCATTAAGAATGGACACCAAAATATTGGTCAGGCGAGAATCGTTATAACGTCAAATTTATGTAAGCTATTCGCACTTATTCAATAATTTTAGCTTAAAGGCACCTAGAACTCCTCTTCTCCTCATTGCATTATAAAACTCAGCGTCCTGAATCTGTTTGAAGTCTGCTTTGACGTATGTTTCATCGTCCGTGACCACTCAGCCATATTTATGAACATCATAACTGTATAACATTTCATAACGTATTTCATCAATCTAATTTGGTTTATCATTTCGATTGAATCCTACAATCTTTTTACATGACCTTCACATTTGCACATTTCTTGGAAGTATCCTTCCCTCATATGGGCCTGTTTTGCAGCATTTCGAAGTGAAAGTTCAACTTTTTTCGAAAAAATTACACCATTATTTGGCTCATGTTTCCGACGCAAATCCTTTTCTTCTTCCACTGCTAGGCCTTCGTTCCAACGTCAAAGTACAATTTTCTCCGCTAGCTCCCACTTAAACGAATACATTTTGAAGAATACGTGGAAGTTACAAAAAGCGAATACGCCAAATTAATAATGAGAACAAACACTATACATAATCATAGTATTATTTAATTACGTTTAGTTTCACGCAAGTGATAAGTAACCGCATTCGACTATTTTTTTTCGAGTCCATTTTTTATTAGCAACTATTGCCATCAAAGTAATGTATCAGTTCACTTCTAAACCGCTCTGTGCTTCTGATAATTTTGATTTTTAATGGTAGGAGGTTCCAAAGATGAACAACCACGACAAAGGACTGACGTTCTGTTACTAGGCAACTCATACCTAGTAAGTTAAGAGTTCGAGACGATTTGGCAAATTAAAGTCGGCCCATAAGCTATTTGGACTCCTCAGAAGTGATGACTTTGTGGAGAAGTGTTAAACATTTAAACTTTAGCAAGTCGTTTAATCGTATGGAGAATATAAGTTTAGAAAAAGCGGATATATGCTCGTGGCGTTTTATACAATTAACGTGTCTAGCAATATTGTTGCAAAGGATATTAAGCTTACAGCATACAGTTCACAACCATTAAGTGATGTGATTCTTCCAAGTCAGATTTCTATTAAAAGTTATTCCTAGGCTCTTTGCAGTGCCCACAAATTTTGTAATAGAATTTTTCAGTTTTTTTCACTGCAGTCGTCAAGATTAAATGTTTTTTTTTTTTTGTAAATAAAGATACACTCTGATTTATTGGGATTGAAGAGCAACACTTTACCACAGGCCCACTTGCTAACGTTTTGTAAGTCAGTTTTGAGGTTATGAATACATTTATTGATTGACACAAAAGGACAACTAACACACAATTGAACATCATCGCCACTCCATTATTAGCAAGCGAAATTTGCCTCGAAACTGAGTATAATTTATGAGTAGACGCTGTCTTTTCTGTGAATTTGTTCTCGCGTATGCATTGAAAAATTTGCCACAGAATAAATGGCAAGACTAAGTATATAAGTGTTACAGTGCAGCTCTTTTTTGATCGAAAACCAGATTGGTACGGATGAGGAATATATTTTCGACGACTTTTGTGATATTGCAGCCATCATCACATTCATGTCTATTCCTGGTGATGGTCCTGCATTCTCTGCGGTCAATTCCGATGTTGTCGAAGATTCCTCAGCTTCTAGCTGAAACACATATTCGCCTACGTCAACGCCCTCTGCCTCCATATCCTTATTTTTTATTTTAGGTGTTTACCGCTCGGTATTACCGGAATATATAGATGCTCAACATCGGCAGCGCCGTCAGAATTGGGAAGGACCTCTCTGAGCCGTTTGATACCAAACGAGGTTTCAGACAGAGTGACTCGCTGTCGTGAGACTTCTTTAACCTGATGTTGGAGAGGATCGTACGAGCCGCAGAACTTAATCGCTCAGGCACAATATTTTATAAGAGCGTACAATTGTTGGCGTATGCCGATGATGTCGACATCATCTGCATTAACAACCGCGCTGTTGGTTCTGCCTTCTCCAAACTGGATAAAGAGGCAAAGCAAAATGGATCTGCTGGCGAACGAGGACAAAACGAAGTACCTCCTGTCTTCAAACAAACAGTCGGCGCACTCGCGTATTGGCACCCAAGTCACTGTTGCCAGTTATAATTTTGAGGTTGTAAAGGACGTATACTTAGGAACCCGCATTAACGCCGATAACAATGTCAGCCTTGAAATCCAACGTAGAATCTCTGTTGCGAACAAGTGCTACTTTCGACTTAGTAGGCAATGGAGTAGTAAAGCTCTCTCTCGACGACCAAAACTAACACTCTACAAGACTCTCATCATGCCCGTCCTAACGTATGGCGCGGAAGCGTGGACGATGAGAACATCCGATGTTGCGACGCTTGGAGTGTTTGAGAGAAAGATTCTGCGTAAGATTTTTGGACCTTTGCACGTTGGCGACGGCGAATACGAGGGGTGCCTTTTATATGTCGGGATTAGAGAATAAAAACAAATTTTAATCATCGAAAATCACTTTATTGTTTTTCAAAATATTCTCCATGAAGATCTATACACGTTTGCATGCGTTTGAACCAATTGTCGAAGCACTTTTGCCACTCTGAATGAGGTACCTCCAAAACATGCATTCTGAATGCCGCAACCGCTTCTTCAGGTGTCGAAAAACGTTGACCTCTCAGTTTGTTTTTTACGTACGGGAATAAAAAGAAGACATTCGGTGCCAAGTCAGGACTATACGGCGGATGACCCATTAATTCGATGTTTTGGGTGCTCAAAAACGCAGTTGTTTGAGCCGATGTGTGAGAGCTCGCATTGTCCTGGTGAAGAGTGATCCGTCTTTGGCGATTGGTTTTCCTAATTTCTTGGAAGACAACTGGCAAACAAATGGTTGTGTACCACTCAGAATTTACTGTTCTGCGTTGTTCTAGTGGTACGGTTGCGACATGTCCAGTTTTTCCGAAAAAACAGGCGACCATTTGCTTGGAAGTGCTTCGTGCGCGAACAACTTTTGTTGGATTTGGCTCATCATGAAACACCCATACAATCGACTGCTGTTTACTTTCGGGCTCATACGTGTAAACCCATGATTCATCAGCTGTCACGATGTCATAGACGTGTTTCGAAGCCCCGCGATCGTATTTTTTGAGCATTTCCTTCGGCCAATCGACACGAGCCTTTTTTTGAGCGATTGACAAATTGTGTGGGATCCAACGCGAACAAATTTTTTTGACAGTCAGTTTATGCAATATTGAATGTATGCTGGTCCCACTAATGCCTAAGATTGTCTCAATCTCACGTTAGGTCACATGACGATCTTGCAATATCAGTTCGCGCACATCATCAATGGTTTTCGGAACAACAACTGATTTTGGACGACCTTCACGAAATTCGTCTTGGAGTGAACTACGACCACGATTGAATTCACCATACCATCGATAAATACTAGTCCTTGATGGAGCTTCATCGCCAAAAAATGAATTAAGTTCATCCATGCAATGTTGCTGAGTTAATCTACGTCGAAAGTTGTAAAAAATAATCGCACGAAAATGTTCACGATTTAATTCCATTTTTGGACCGAGATGAATCTTTTAAGTTACTGTAAACAACACAAATAGCGCTGGTATTTCAAAACGTTCTGAGTACGTAAAAGCCAAAATATGTCAAACTTTGCGATACAGCTGTCAGTTGCCAGATTGCAACACCAGGGTTGCCAAATCCCGAAATATAAAAGGCACCCCTCGTATCGCAGGTGATGGATGATGGTGTGTCCAATTGTCGCCGGTTAGCACGAGAAAGAAACGACTGGCGCGCCTTGTTGAACTCGGCCAAAATCGCGTAAGCGGTTATCGCGCCAATTAAGAAGAAGAAGATTACCGCAATTGCTAGTCGGTTCGCGAAATTTTGTGTATTGCTACAATATCCTTATATATTTATATATAAGGCAATTAAAACAAGAATGAAAAATATTTAAGGAGGTATAAGCGGCCGCCGTTGCCGAATAGGTTGGTGCGTGACTACCATACGGAATCTAGAATCGGCAGGCAATGGCAAACGTCCGAGTGTATTTCTGCCATGAAAAAGCTCCTCATAAAAATATCTGCCGTTCGGAGTCGGCTTAAAACTGTGAGTCCCTCCATTTGTGAAACAACATCAAGACGCACACCACGAATAGGAGGAGCTCGGCCAGAAAGGGTGTACGCGCCAATTACATATATATATGATAGCAGAGATGTGTCAGGCATTCGCGTTCGCGTTCGCATTCGCAAACGCTAAACTTCCACATTAATTTAACATTCCCATTCGTAATAATCAATGCGGAAATTTTGCGAATGTTGCGCAAGTCATGATAAAAAAAGAAATAGTGGGCACTAATATACCAAGTAGAGTTTTCATTTGTATTACTTTATATATATCACGAATTTTGCGATATGTTGTTCTTAAAGATAGACCATATTAATAAAGAGTTTCAATAATTTTAACGTTTTATTCTATCGTGTAAAGTGGTACAACTGTCTACTTGACAAATGTAAAGAGCGTAAGTTCTATTGTTCTGAATATTCTAAAATAACTGTAAATGTTTAATGTTTACACATACGAGGTGTGTTCAAACAGTATAGCGAATTTTGAATTTTCGCAGGTTACGTATATTCGAATTTCGATTTTTTTGTAGCGATATGTTGGTACTCATCTCTCACTCATGCCGCCTGAGTATGCTGGGGTAAAACTCATCTGAAGTGGTTGGTTGGCTAATGCCGTGACTATCCCTGTTCTGTTAAATCCCTGACAGGCCTAGGACGACGTTCCAAACTCGTCGCTATTGGATTGGTAGTGTAGGTGCGCTTTGCGTCGGATCTGCCTCATGCATCAACCCTCGCATGGCCTCTACCTAGGCACAGATAGCTATGGGATCTTTTAGGAACGACTACTTCGGGTTTTGGGTGGCCCTTTGGCCACAATATAAAGGGCTGCAGTAGCTCTGGTGGGAGAGGTCTGCAACGGAGCTAACCTCGAAACTGTGAACAAAACGGACATGCCTTTGCGTCCGCATGCCTAGGGCTGGCTCCCCTCTAAACCTTCTGCTCCGGAAGAGATGGAGGAAATTCTCCGTTATTGTAACCCACAACTTCTCTCACCCAACTGGGAAAGTTGGGACAATAATTCAAGAAGTAAGTCACTTTTTGATTTTATTCCAAGCGAAGAATTGGTTATTTGTAATAGAGGTAAGAACACCATTTTTCTTACTGCTTAATGCTCTTAACTCTCTGAAACTAACGCTTCGCGTAGACGGCTCTTTAATAGATCCAAAAGAATTAAGCCTCCCTTGGGATGGGAACCGTACAAAGAAGGATTAGAAATCTAAAAGTCTGAAATTAGGAGTGTGAAGCAAGACTTATGGAGGATATTCTATGAAAGCGTGGAAGGCTTACATGTTCAGACAGGTTCACTCGAAGAATTATATACCCAAGGGGTACCTGAAAGACGGATCGGGGTGCTGGACGATGAGCAGCGAGGAATCACTCAGGTTGCTTCTCAACGTCCATTTTCCGGCAAACCCATACTCGAGCAATATTAGCTGAGACAATGTGCAAAACATTCCCCATACCCATAGCTGCTTGCTGAAGAAGCGCCGCCTGGCTTAAGCGATTGACTCTTTGAAGCCCTTCAAGTCACCAGGCCAGATGGCATTATACCTTCTCAACTGCAGAAATTTGCGGAAGTATCTTGTCATTGCTACACGAGCTTTATTGATAGGAGCTAAATACCCAGACCTTAGAGACCTGTGAGTGTTACTTTCATACTCCAGGAAGGTGAAACCTCACATGTATCCCCTAAGAATCTTGGACCAATCAGCCTCTCATCGTTTTGAAAGCTTTTGAGAGACTTATATCCTTGCACATAAAGTGTGTAATTTTCCGGGAGCGTTTACCGTACGCTCAACATGCCTATTGTAAAGGCAGATAAGTCGATTATGTCTTGCATACTATTGTTACACATATCGAGGTGTTCCTCTCTCAGAAAGAGTTCATTGCAGCAATCACTAGGTCTCTGGATAAAATGGTGGTCAGAACCGACCTTACTAGGCTTATCCACAAGATGCTTGGCGAAAGGACGGTCGCGGCAGAGTGGGCGGCGCTTTTCTCCGCCGGCAGGTGAGCAGAGGCACTCCGCAAGGCAGTGTTCTCTCGCCACTACTCTGGGTTGTTGTGCGTAATGACTTGCTAGAGGAGCTTGAGAGAAGAGGCTTCAAAGTTATTGCTTACGCAGATGACGTGGCACTTATTGTCAGAGAAAAATTCCTAGATATTCGGATGGAACTGATGCAGGGTTATCTGAATCTAGTTGTGAAATGGACCGCGAATTGTGGTCTCTCGATAAATCCTCTGATGACGGAGCTCATCTTATTTACGAGGAATTATAAAATACCTTGAGTACTTCTCCCGTCAATAGCAGGCGCTCCATTTGTGTCTCTGAAAGGATTAAGTACCTGGGACTTATCCATGACAGAGGGCTAACGTGGATGCCTAACATTGAAGAGAGAATTAGGAAGACTACAGTCGTCTTGTATGGTTGTAGGGGCGCTATTGGCAAATGTTATTTTTTGGATTTATAACATAATTATAAAGCCAATATTGCTGTACAATTGCTGTCTGGTTGAACTCACTGGAAAGGATGCCATCAGTTAAGAAGCTGGAGAGGGTCGAAAGGTCAGTCCTGATTGATATCAGTGGGACGCTTCGAGCCGCTCCTACTCTGGCACTCAACGCTATGCCTAATGCCGAAAATATGGTTGGCTATTGGAGGTTTCATAATGGTACCAATACGGCACTCTAGTGCTACTTGGTAAGTGCCAGAGTGATTGTTCAACTCTTTCACCTACCTACCTATAGTAAGGTCCGCCATAGTCGATACCACAATAATCAAACGGTTTAGAAGTATTGCAGCGATTTGAAGGAAGATTACCTATTAGGGCCGTGAGTGTTGTGAGGTTCTGCCTGAAGCATTTTACACATCTATGAATGTACTGTTTGACAGCTGATCGAGCTCTGATAACACAATAACGCAGCCTTAAAATGTTTAGAGGTGGATGAGTTCCTCCATATAAAGTGGATTCATGAGCGTGCGTAATTAACAGCTTATTCAGTGCTCCTTGTCGTGACAGAATGATGAAAGATCGCTCACACTCAGAAAGAAATTGTGCATTCTGTAATCTTCCATTTAGTCGAATGATGGCATCTTCGTCAATAATTAGATTAAACTGGAGTAGAATGTCAATGTCAGCGTTCTCGCGGCTGACCAGCATTTGGCGAGAACATTTTTCTATTTCTGCCATTTGCTCAACGCGGTGCAGACGCTATTGTATAATAATTTCCCTTAACTCACTCGACGGATAACGAATTTGATACCGTCCTGAACTTAAATCGATAGTACAGTCCATATAGTTTAATGTTTGAAGATTATTTCATGCAAATGTTGACCGCGACTGCGCTTCAAATGGTTCATCCGCCTAGTCCAATTTTGGCATACTCTTTCCAATGTTTCGGCCGGTATCTCACATATAAATGCTTTAATGTTGTCTTCCAATGCGTTAATTGAAGCAGGCTTGTCTGAATAGACATGAGCCTTAACATAGCCCAACAAAAATTAATTTAAAGGCCTTATATCTCACGATCTGGATGGCCAATTGACAGGTCCCGAACGTGAAATAAAATGTGCACCGAACTCGCCTCTCAACAACTCCATTGTTACGTGTGCTGTGTGGCATGTGGCACCGTCTTGCTGAAACCACATGTCATGCAAGTCAAACTCTTGCATTTTTGGCAAAAAAAGTTGGATATAATTTCACGGTAGTGCTCGCCATTCATAGTTACGTTAGATTCGCAGCATCTTTGAAGAAGTACGGTCCAATGATACCTCCAGCCCATAAACCGCACCAAACTCAGACCTTTTCTGGATACATTGGTAGCTCTTGCAATTCTTCTGGCTGCTCTACACTCCAAAATCAACAATTCTGCTTATTTACGTACCCATTGATCCAAAAATGAGCTTCGTCCCTGAACACAGTTTTTCGATAAAAAAGTGGACCTTAAACTTCTTATCAGAACACGCATTTTTATAATAAAATATAAGACGATTCATGGTTAAATTATAGACCAAACTGAAGATGTTTGACAGTGAAACAAAACACGAAACTTGCGTCAGCTGTTTAAACCAACTGTTTAAAAAGATAATAGCTAAAAAATCACGCGGTAGTAATGCTTTACTCAAATTGAAATCTTCCTATCAAACAGATGCTGATGGACTTTCAGCAGTTTTGATAAAATACTGTCCGGGCTAGGTCTATCCCAAGAAAATTATAATCAACAAATCTTTATCGACGGGGAGTTTCACTGACAAAAGGAAACTCTCTTCCATTACGCCCTTCTTTAAGAGTGGTAATAAAAATCACGTTAGAAATTATGGGCCTATTTCAAAGCTATCGATTATTTCTAAAATTTTTGAGCACTCGGTCAATGCAACACTGTGCTTTGCGGTTAAGTCTTTAATTTGCCCAAATCAGCATGGGTTTGTTGCCAACAGATCTACAGATTCTAATCTGTCTGTTTTTAGTGAATACTGCGTTGATTCCTTTTCAGCTGGTTTCTAGGTCGACTGTATTTGCACTCACTTTTCGAAAGCCTTCAACAAAGTTTCGCACAGAATCTTAAATAAAAAATCAACTTGATTTGGTTCTCATTCTGCTTTTGCACAATAGATAACCTCTTATTTGAGCAATAGACCTTGTGTTGTAACAATTGATGGTATTTGTTCTACTCCCTTTGCTGCCCCCTCTGGTGTTCCGAAAAAGAGTATCTTGGGAACACTTTATTTGTGTTATTTATTAATAACATTAAAAATTGTTTCTCATTTGTTAAATTTTTGCTTTATGCTGATGACCTTAAGATCTTATCAGTGGTCAACAGTCAAGAGGATGCCATTAAATTTCAAGTCGGTGTGGATAAGCTTTACTTGTGGAGTCAGATCTTACATCTTTCGCTGAACCTATTCAAGTGCTTTCAAATATCGTACTCGAAAACATCTAACATTTTGTGTGCTTAACACAGTATCTCAACATGTGTCCTGCAGTGTGTTCGCGAGTTTAAGGGCCTTGCCGTTATCTTTGATAACAAATTTTGTTTTAATAACCATATAAATTATATTACTTTAAACTTTTGTATCATAGTCTGTAAGAATTGTAATTCATAGACTTAAATAATTAAATACGTAAATTTGTATAAAGTGTAAAACTTACCAAAACGCACGCAATTTCGTTTGTCGAAAAATAAATGCAGAAACATAAAAATAAACGCATTGAAATTCCTTGCAAAATACAGTCGACCATTATAAGTCGATCGATTTGATTTTCCACAGAACCAAAAACTGGAGAGCCAATATAGTTAATAGAGAACTCACTCCAAACAGCTCTGTTAAAAGTTTCACCAAATCACGGCCGCGGTTAGACTACATTTTTGACAGTTCACACTTTTCGTTGGCCATGAGATTTCTCTATACATTAACTTTCTCTGCTTCCTCTTTAGAAACAAGTAATTCCCCTTTCTTTAATTCGTTTATTCATTGACTCTGACGACAGAGCGAATTCGGAAGACGCAGCCATGTATTCTATCATCCTTGGTATGTATATACAAGGTGAAGTCCAAAATAAACAAGACTGAGCTAAAATAGAAACGACAGGAGATTCGAGTTTATTTGTTAAAAGTAGTCCCCTCTATTGTTTTCACGATCTAAAAGCTTTTCGAAAGAGTGTTTCAGGTCATTGACCGGAATGTCCTTCAGGATGTCGGTACAAGCCTTTTGGATGGACTTTACGGACGCAAAACATTTTCCTTACATGGCTAAATGCAATTTTCCGAATGGTAGTTACAGGGAGCCATAACAGGCGAATACGGTGAGTTATTGATGGTTAATGAGGGGCCCGGCTAAACATGTCCGTCCCTCCAAGCAAAACTATTATGAGAAGAAGGCGGCAAACAGGGTCTTATTTAAATTAGGAGAGGTAGCAATAGACCAGCTAACTGAAGACCAGGCTAAATCGCTAGAATGGGCAAAGGCAGTAATGTCCGACTTGGGAAAACCTGCGGGTGCTACTCCTAAAAGACAACGGTCTGCAGACAATAGAAAGACAGAAGGTAGGTGGCAATAAACATCCCACCTTTAGTGAGTCATTCCTAAGGAAAAATGGAGGTGGATTGAGGAGCGCCCCGAACCTCCTCCCCTTTGTCATGACGCATGCTGGTATCAGGGTAGATCTAAACTCATCGCCTGCGAAGCCACTAGGTCAGCCACACTCTACAGGTTGGCCGTAAGTAAGGTAGAAGAGGTTTGGCCGGGAGCCAAACTCGAAACGGTCAGTAAGGATGAAATTCCAAACAGGCCTCGAGCTCGAGTTTGGATTCCGACCAAGCCGGCAGAGCCAAATAAAATTGAGGAAATTTTAAAATCCTGCAATAGAGACCTGCCAACCCATAAGTGGAAAGTAGGTAGAATAGACGAACCAGTAGAAGGTAGGCGACAGGCGATGCTCATCCTCAATGGAGAATCGCTCGCCCCCACTGGCGCAGCCTTTCGAATCTATCGCAGCGACAAGCCAGTTTTGCATTCATATGAGGAAAGTGACAAGGCCAGCTTGCGCAGCGATACTGCAGAAGGGTTGACCAGCAGCCAATTCTCAACCGGCCCGGAGAGGCTGACCGGTGTGGGGCCGCTTTTTAACGCAGAGGATCTCCTCGCTGACACAGAGGGTGGAGGGATCTCGGAGGAGGTCGTCGAGGTCACGATGGTGGAGATGAAACGGACAGATTCTCTTGAAGCTGATCCAAATTAATCTCCACCACTCCAAACTTGCGTCCGCGCATCTTTCCGTCCGCTTGGCTGCCGGTGGACTGGACATAGCCCTCATCCAAGAGCCGTGGATATACAGAACTAAAATCTGCGGCCCCGGAGTGAAGGGCTTTAAACTGATTGCCGTACAACACACAGGTAAAACTCGTAGCTGCATCCTCGCAATAAATAATATAAATATCTTCTTGCATCCACAGCTTAGTAGCGGCGACATGGTGGCGGCAAGCATCGAGCTAGGGAAGGCCGGTTTTTGACTAGCCTTCGCCTATATGGCCTGCGATAGAGATGCCCCACCGGCTGAAGTTCGAACGCTGGTGCAAGAGGCAGCCCGGATAAACAAAGACTTGGTTGTCTCCTGCGACGCAAATGCTTACAACATCCTGTGGGGTAGCAGCGACACTAATGCTAGTAGGTGAGTCACTACTTGACTTTATTTTAGAAAATACAATTTGTGTTTTGAATTAAGGCTCAGAGCCGACTTTTGTTACCAGAAACAGAGAAGAAGTTCAGGACATGTTTTCTAACCACATTAAAAGATGGCGAGTTTCAACGAAAATTCATTCTCAGACCATCGGTATATCGACACTAGGTCTCCCCAAGTTAGTCAGTTCAGAAATATACGGAAAACTGACTGGAGAGTTTACAAAAAAAAATTAAGAACTTTACTGCTAAAGAGAGCCCCAAAAGCCTCACTACTTGTGGGGAGCTGAATAAACTGGTTCACCAAGTAACTAAAGCAATGAACAGCTCTTTAGCAGCCAGCTGTCGAAGCATCTAACCTCGCTACGAGAAACCCATAGACCACTATTTAATCTGGCAAAGGCCACGAGAAGGTTAGAGGACTGGCAAGCCTATCAGGCTGAATTGAAAAACTACACAAACGCAGTTAGAACTGCGAAGCGTGAATCTTGGCAAAATTATTGCAAAGAAAGTGAAGAAACTTCAGAAGCGGCCAAATTAAGAAAAATCCTCTCAAAGACGCCATGCAACCTAGGCTATCATGGACTACGTCGAGTGATTAATCATTAGGTCTTCTCCTAGACACACCCAGGAAAAAAGTCGCTGGAACAAAACCATTCCGTCAATAATGAAAGGCAATCCGACCTAGGAATTGTCTTAGTTACAAACGCAAAGATCGAATGGGCTATTAACACGTTTGGTCCTTATAAATCGCCAGGAATTAACGGTATCTACCCTACTGAAGTGCAGCAATCACAAGACATTATATTACCGTTTATCAAAATTGTCATTAGAAGTTTTCTTAACATGGGCCACATTCCGCTAGGCTGGAGGGAGGCAAAAGTCTCCTTCATACCCAAGGCAGGTAGGTCCTCACACACTAACCCCAAAGACTTTTCTACTCAAGATCTTCGAGAGTAATGGATGGAAACATGCGGAGCGTTGTGCCTTTAAATAGGCTCTCCTCGGCGCAACATGCCTATACTAAAGGGAAGTCTACAGAAACTGCCTTACACTCACTTGTCGGGTTGGTGGAAAAAAGTTTATTATAAAAGAATTTGCATTTGTTGCTTTCCTAGACATAGAAGGCGCCTTCAACAATATAAATGCAAATGCTTATATAGATTCATTAAAAGATTTTTGAGTTGAACCACACGTCGCAGCCCTGATAGAAGATATACTCGCCAAAAGAAAGGTAACGGCTAAATTATGCAGCACTACTCTAAGCTGATAGGTCTGCAGATGCACACCGCAAGGCGGAGTCCTCTCCCCTTTTCTTTGGATTTTGGCAGTAAACTCCCTATTTCTGACCCTTGCCACGTCACTGCTTACGCAGATGGCTTATTGAGGAGAGATGAATATTGAGGAGAGAGTAAAGAAGGCCAACGTTGCATTATATACTTGTAAAACAGCGGTCGCTTTTAAATGGGGGTTAAGAGCTCGTGTTACACATTGGCTTTATACTTCTGTAGTTAGGCCAATCTTAATTTATGGAATGCTTGTATGGTGGCCATCTGCTCAAAACGTGAGTTACGCTAAAATCCAAAGAACCGCTTTTTTATGCATTTCGGGCGCTTTAAGGACTACTCCAAACAAAGCGCTGGACGTGCTAATCAATTTACCTCCCCTAAATCTGGTAGGGAAACACGTGGCCGCCGCCTCGGCGCTCAGACTCAAAAGTATGGCGCTATGGAAAGACCGGTGGTTTGGCCACGCTTCTATTTTGGACTCTCTGAATAGTCACAAAAAATAAATAGACTACTCTACTCACCTTTGAAAGGATCTTCAAGACGAGTATACCGTCAAGAAGGGAGTGGCAGACACCAAAGCCATGGAGAAGGGAGGAATTAAATTTTTATACAGATGGTTCCAAGCCAGACGATAAGGTTGGCTATCGAGTTTTCTCGAAGGAATTAGGACTGGAACTATCCGTTCGACTACCAGACTACTGCAGCGTCTATCAGGCAGAGGTTCTAGCTATAAAAGAAGTGGCTACATATCTAAATACGCACGCCGTAACAAAATCGACTATAAATATATTCTCAGATAGCCAGGCGGCCATCAAATCAATGATCGAAGGTTGCACAGGAATGCCGAGCAGCCCTAAATGATATTAGCGTCGTATTTAAGGTCAGCCTTATTTGGGTTTCGGTGCAAAGAGATATTGACGGAAACTGTAAAGCTGATGAGCTAGCCTGGAAAGGTACTGCTCTTCAACTGCTCAGTGAAAAAAGTACCTTGGAATACCCATGGCCACAAGTAAACTAATAATAAAAAACAACATTATCGAAGAGGTCAATAGGGCATGGAGAAATGAAGATACGTGTCTAACAGCTAGGCTACTATGGCCGCAAATAAAAAAAGAAAATAACAAAGGAATTGCTACGTCTCTCAAAAGACAATATCTCGAAGGTCGTGACTTGTTTAACCGGTCACTACTTGGCAGGCATTCCTCGAAACTAGGAGTTTTCTCCCATGAATATTGCAGAAGTTGCAGAGATGAGGAAGAGGAAGAGGAAGAAACAGTTGAGCACTTCCTTTGCGATTGTCCAGCCCTAGCTTAAATCAGAGCAAGTGGTTGAGGTAAATTCTTTTTTAATTTTCCTACAGAGCTGTGTGGCGTGTTGTTGGGATCAATACTACGTTTCATAAGAGCCACAAAATGGTTTTACGAAGGAAAGCAAATGAGGTTCCCATGTAGCACAGTGGTATCACAATGGACCTGTAGTTCTAAGAGAGTTGGTTGTGCAGACCGATTACCACCATAACCTAACCTAACCTGCGTATGTTAAGAGATTTGCTCATTTCTCTAGAAGACTTAATTTTCACGAAAAAGTTACAGAAAAAATATGAACGAAGTCACAAGTTTACTGCTTGGCTTAGCTGCTTATATTGACTACCACTCTTAAATATTTTAAAGTTTGGGGAGAGCAAAATATTTTAGGTATAAAAAAATAATAACACACTGTTGCTTTACGCATATAAATACAATAGAAAGGAACATTTACAATAGGCAGGTGCATAAAAGGGAGAGCATTTCATTTTTTGCTTTTATAACTTAAGAATACAATGAAAGAATAAATAAATAAACTCTGTTTTCAATTATAAATTTATAATGAATTTTTAATAAATAATTTGGGTTATGAGCATAAGACATCGACAAGACTCTTCCATGGCACACGGTTCTAGGCTGTTGTTTTTGCGTCGTCCCATGTGATGTCAGCATCTGTTAGTTGGCGCAACATCGACCGTCGCCAAGTGGTCTTTGCCCGACCGCGATCACTGCCTTCTTACGGATTCCAGTCAGGTACCATTCGCCGGATGCTATCTGGTGGTTTTCTAAGCGTGTGCCCTATCCATCGCCACTTTCTGCGTTTGATTTGCTATAGGATGGGCGTCGTTGCTGATGATGTTCGGCCAGAATATTGAAAATTGAAAATTGTAGTCTCTATGTGATGGAGTTGGAGACAAGCCATTTTTCACTTCTGAACAACAACACAGACTTCATACATGAGCTGAATATTCGCAGAGTAGTACGCCTGGAGATCTGCAAGCTCGCCCATACTGTATGCATTCGCTCGAACGCCGCCCATGCTTTGTTTAGCCTGCAGTTGACATCGTCATCTGCTCCGCCGCCTGTCGTGATAGTGCAGCCGAGGTAGCAGAAGCACTCGACAAATTCTACAGGACAACCGTCAACCATTAAAGGTCTTGCTTTATTGTGGTTGACTCTCATAGTCTAGGCAGGCAATGCGTGCCAGCGTGACAAGTCTGTCCACTTCGCTTCCATGTCAGTGGGATTGTGAAAGAGGAAGCATGGTCAATTGGTTCATATCGTCGTCATAACGACAAAGGACAACCTTGCCTTACACCAGCGTTGGTGGTGAATGGGCCGCTGATGTCGCCGGGAACTCTTTCTACTCAACGCCACTCATATTGAGTCTCGTTTGATTGTGTCGAATGCCTTCTTGAGGTCGCCGAACAGCATGTAAAGCGGGAAGCACCACTCAACTGATTGTTCTACTATGATACGAAGAGTGTTGGGTTGTTCAACAAACTTAGGTGACGGCGAAATCTGGTTGATTGTCCCTTAAGGAGTGTTCGATACATTGGATGGCTTCACGATGATGTTTTTCGTCCAGAATGGAAGCAGTTTTTCATTGTACCAGACGGCGGTGATGTGAGGATGCAGAATTTGCGGGTCGGCGATCAGTAGTTCTGGCTGAATGCCATCTTCGCCTGTGGCTTTGTTGAGCTTAAGCTTCTTGATTGCATCATTGATCTCCGTTAGACTAGGACAGGATGTTGTTACTTTGCTGCTGGTTGTTATGCTGCCTACTTCGCTCCTAAGTGCGATGTTGCTAATTACCAGTGTTCTTTCCATCTACGGATCTGGTAATCATTGGAGGTCAGTTAAATACCATTCTGATCTCTGTTTGGTTGGTTACTAGTTACTGCTGGTTGGTTAGGCGGCCAACTATGCGGTACAGCTGCCGCTCCGCCATCGCTAATAAGAACTTTCTCTCATCGTTTCTGGCTAATTTCTTCACTTACTTCATCGCCTCTCTGTAGACTGCCCGAAGTGAGCCATCGCTGATGAGTTGTCTTTTAAGTTCATTTCTGCGCTAAATTATGCCCAAACTAGCATCAAAGATCCATGATCCACGCAAATGAGGTCTATATGATTACGAGTCGTCCCACTGGGTGAAGTCCAGATGTATTTAAGGATTTCCTTGTGGGAGAAGCTAAAACGTCTGGCACACATCAATTAGCCTGCTAATGCGCGTTACTAAAGAAGTGAGTTAGAATTAAGCGGTCTTCGATTGGCTTCCAAGAGTGCAGGGTGTTATGCATTCCCCTTTAAGTTATTAAGCCAACGCCGATTTCACCTCTATCATATTTTCCGTTGTGCAGTATTGTGTTGCCCTACACTGATATGCCTTCTCTGCTGCCGTTGCATTTCATTTCGCTTACGCCAAGTATGTCCATGTTGAAGGTCGCCATCTGTGCTTCGAGTGGGACCTGTCTGGATGCTTCGCTGAGAGTTGTAACGTTCCATTGTGCTATTCGAGTACTTGTACGTGTGACAAATGTCACCATAGGTGAGATCATATATTCGAGGTTTTTCTTGTGTTGGTTACTCAGGTATATTACTGCCAAGGTAGGTGCTAAGCATACCGCTAAGAGTGCTAAGTAATGGAATTGCCCACTTGTCGCTGTTTAGAAACAACGCCTTCCGGTGACTATAGCGCCATATGTGTTTGTTGTCTCTCAGAAGGATCGCACATGTGGTTGAGGGCTGGGCTAAAGTTGAATCATACCGCGAGGTTTACCGCTTATTATGTGTATTTTCGATTGAAAATCCAACATCAACTGAACAAACTTCGAAATTATAATTATTATTCGCACCATCGTGGAAAATTTTAAAAACTTCATTCTTCGTCAAATCAACTTCACACGTTCTGCTCTAATACTATCTTCGACAATGTTTGTCCTGGAAGGGTACTCTTTTATAATTGTGAGCATTTGTCCTCTTTGAGTAATAGTTTTCTAAAATTGTGTTTATTTTCATGCAGTAATTTGCATTTTACGGGGGATGAGTCCGCGTGCAGAAGTCCACGCAAGTGGGGAAAATACCTAATTTTCAGTTACTTGGGAGTGTCCAGAACGATTCTTAAGCACACGGTCCAAGTAGCTCACAATTTCCACGATTCGCCCAAGTAACCTCTGGATAGTTCCCGAACATCCGTTTCCAAGCGAGCTAATGTGAGAAGGTACCTGGCACAAATTCGACCATATCTCAATGCTTCTAGCAATGATTTAACTGATTTATCCGCTTTTGTCTCTTGTTGGAGTTGGATATACGATATCCGTAAACTATTTAATAATTCTTCTTCAACTACATACACTTCTTCTGTATGTTTGTGTTCAGCTATGATTGGCAGCCTTGAGAGCCCATCTACGTTGTGATTTTTTAGCTATTATCTTTTTAAACAGTTGGCTTATAAAGCTGACGCACGTTTCGTGTTTTGTTTCACTCTGAAACATCTTCAGTTTCATGTCTATTCAGACAAGCCTGCTTCAATTAACACATTGAAAGACAACATTAAAGCATTTATATGTGAGATACCGGCCGAAACATTGGAAAGAGTATGCCAAAATTGGGCAAAGCGGATGAACCATTTGAAGCGCAGTCGCGGTCAACATTTGCATGAAATAATCTTCAAATATTAAATTATATGTACTGTACTATCGATTTAAATAAAAACTTCATGCATTTTTCTGATTTTTACGTGTGTTTTTTTTTTTAACTTTCATATAGCTCTTAAAAAATTACATTAGTGTTGGCTTTTGAGCGCTTGCATTTGATGACGTAATCGTACTGTTCTAGAAATAATGTATAATGTTGCATACGAGTTGCTGAGTGGATAGGCATCCCCTTACTCATAAATATATGCGAAATTGCCCGATTATCTGTAACGAGAATAAACTTTCTACTATACAGGTATTGTTAAAACTTAAATATATGCGGAATTGCCCGATTATCTGTAACGAGAATAAACTTTCTACTATACAGGTATTGTTAAAACTTATAGTTGGTCTCCTTGCCTCGGGGATGGGGCTTAAATGAAGGCTAAACTCCTTTTAGGAATTTAACCTATCATGAACTAAGAGGGAAGCTCTGTATGGGGATTGGTCGAACACCCTTACACGATACTGCGTGTGCGATGCTCGTCCAACCACCTATACAGAGAGTACCGTACCAACACATTCCCAAGTCAAGGTGTGCTTGGAATCGTGCCGAGGACTGAATGGTGCAGGGAATTAAAACATGTGCATCGCGAACGGAGTTTCCCTCTCGAATACCTGGCCGCCTTCGAGAGTAACTGTGGCCTTACCGCGGTAAGAGGCGCTGCCTCGGGGGACCCCATTACTTCCCCTAAATACTCGTGGGTTGTGGAGCTTGACGTAGTCAGGCGAAGCAACCGTAAGAAACAGATGATATGAACACACAAAAAAACGAACAAAACAAAAAATTTGTGCCGCGCTGCGACACAATACCATCCTCCGAGGAGGATACCCTGCTGGGCTCTAGTCAAGAAACGGCTGAGTCAGCAAAGAGTAAGGGAAGTACCAGCCATAGCACACCCTTACTAAACAAGCAACAACAACAAAAAAAAGATCTACCACAAACCTCGAAAAAGGCGGCGGACGGCACTAAGAGAGAGAGTCAGGCCGCTAGAAAACACAAATCCGAGGGTGCCCTCATGAAGTCTCGCTACACGAAGGCGAGGTTCATTCTAAGCAAGATTGCCAAAAATGAACTCGCTGGAGCGACTGACGAGCGCGACGCGGCCGACAAACTGAAATACCAGCAGGTGGTTAAGGAGTACGAAGACTTCTTATCCAACAAACCCAAGGAGGACAACAAGAAAAAAGGCGATGCGATGAAAAGGAACAGGTCACAGGACGTGATCGACCAGGCACCGAAGAGACCTAAGGTGTCCAGCAGCATCGAAGAAACAAAGCAACGACCGTTCAGTGAGGTGGTTAAGGATAACCTCCTATATGCACTGATCGACGAGACCACAAACAGCGGCAAAGTGGTGGGCAGAAGTGGGGGCAAGTGGAGGCCAAACTGTCCAAGCTCGTGTTAGACAAGCATGTGGTTGGAGCACAGGGCGGAACTCTCCCTTCCTTCGATTCTGCAGGAGTACTTCGCGGCTGTAGGGTTATCAAGTGCGACGACGACTGGTCAAGGGTTGTCCTAGAAAGGTGTGTTGCTGAGATCAGCAGCACACTGGAAGGCTTAAAACTTAAGCTTATTCCGGCCAAGGACATCCCTTGCCCTCCTCGCGCTCGCATTTGGCTGCCGGTGATGGACTTGAGCGGTGCAGAAGTGCTGAAGTACCTGAAGTCACACAACCCTGCGGTGCCGATGGACGACTGGGCAATCGTGAAGGCAGAAAAACCACAAAAGAGCAGCATGTCATTCGTTCTGCAGATTAACGATGAGTGTCTGCCAATACTAAAACAACACGACAACAAAATGCGGTTTGGTCTAAGAAAGGCCAAACTAAAAATTTTCAAAGCAGACAGCAATGAAAATGAGGAAGACCCAGATGAGGCAGACAACAATATACAGCTAGAAAGACTAGAAAAGCTCGACCTAGCTGAAGACAACAATAAATCCGATGCCTAGAGCCATACAGGTGAATCTGCAGCCCTCGAAATGTGCTACAGAGAACTTGGATGTCTTCCTCAGGGAAGGGGACATCGACATCGGTTTCATACAGGAGCCCTGGGTCAGAGACAACGAGATTAAGGGATTCCAAGACAACAAGAGCATCAACATATTCTACAACAAAGCAGACGGTAAGCCACGGTCATGCATAATCACTAAAAAACACTTAAAAGCTTTTCTGTGTTCTAATTTTAGTACTCCCGATTTTACGGTGGTGAAAGTGGAGCTACAGAAATCGGCGATATACCTGGCATCGGTGTATATGCCACATGAGAAACCGGCGCCGCCAGACGAAGTGGCTCGTTTCCTGTCAACATTGAACAGCACGGACAAACTTTTGATGGGCTGCGACGCAAACGCAAGAAACGAGCTTTGGGGCAGTTCAGAGACGAATGAAAGAGGTGAGTCACTTTTCGAATTCCTATTAAACACCAACCTAGACATATGTAATGTAGGGACCACCCCAACCTTCACTTTTCCGAGCTCGGCAAATTTTCCAGGCTGGGAAGAGGTCTTAGACATTACCCTATGCAGAAATAATAATTCCCAAATAGTCACAAATTGGAGGGTATCCGACAAGAGATCCTTTTCAGACCACAGCTGGATCCTCTTCGATATTAATCTTAAGCTTGAGAAACCCCTCCCATATAGAAATCCCAGAAGAACAAACTGGCATACATTCCGTAGAGTGACCCAGTCTAAACTTCAAAACTTAAATAGAACCATAACGTCAAGGGAAGACCTAGATGAGAAAGTAAGAGCTTTCGAAACTTCCCTGACGAAAGGACTTGAAGCCTCATGTCCCGCCACATATGGCAAAACAACCTTTCCTACCTGGTGGAATGAAGATCTAAGTAAACTCAGGAAAATGACAAGAGAAATCTTCAATATCTGCTACAAACACAAATACTTCAAACCCTACAAAGACTGCCTTAGGGAATACAAGAAAGCAATCAAAGAGGCTCGGACAGAGGCTTGGAGAGATTTTTGTAGTTCCATAGAATCGACCAAAGATACGGCCAGACTAGGCAAGCTTCTATCCAAGGAACACTCCTGCCCTTCCTTCTTGAAGAAAGACAACGGAGAGTGGACAAAATCATCAGCTGACACACTAGAACATCTGGTAAATACACACTTCCCAGGCAACACAGAATATATTGAGAACAATACTGACAGTGTTCAAACATCCAAACTATCACCCATTATAATCAACCACATCGTATCCCAAGATAGAATACTATGGGCGATAAAAAACTTTGAACCATATAAGGCAGCCGGTCCAGATGGGATATTCCCAGCCATGCTGTGGAACACTCGAGAAACGACGATTCCTTGGCTGGAGGTCTTTTTCAGGAAAAGCCTTATGCTAGGGCACATACCAAAGAGCTGGAGGAGGGTAAAACTGATATTTATCCCTAAAGCTGGTAGACGCGGTCATGATACAGCGAAGGATTTCAGACCCATCAGCCTATCCTCCTTCATCCTCAAAACTCTCGAGCGACTGTTGGATGTATATCTCAGGGAAAAGATTACAGACTCAACGATTTCACCATCTCAACATGCCTATCTCAAAGGAAAATATAGGTTGTAAGTGCGATTGAGAGGAGCATAGAATACAAGCAATACTCACTAGTCGCTTTCCTCGACATAGAGGGGGCCTTCAACAAAGTCACCACAAGATCCATAATTGAGGCTCTTAACATGTTAGGCATAGACACAGGTCTCAACGAATGGATAGAGAACATGCTCAAAACTAGAATAATCATCGGTGAGGTAGGCAGCAGCACGATAAAACGCTCTGTCAACAGGGGAACCCCTCAGGGAGGAGTCTTTTCCCCTCTACTGTGGTTACTAGTCGCCAACAACATCCTCACCAAATTTAACCAAAAGGGAATTAAAGTGGTGGCGTACGCGGACGACATAGTGCTTATGGTTTCAGGAATGTTTCCAACCACAATCAGTGAGATTATGGAAGGAGCTCTGGTATTACTCAGCAATTGGGCCACGGACTGTGGTTTAAGCGTAAACCCGAGAAAAACTGAACTGATGCTATTCACCAAGAAAACCAAGGTGCCAAACTTTAATCTCCCAAAACTAAACGGCGTCAGCCTCACGCTAACCAAACAGGCAAAATACCTAGGGGTTATCCTGGACCCCAAACTCAGCTGGAAGTCCAACGTAGAGTACAGGGTAAAGAAAGCGAACATAGCACTTTACACATGTAAGAGAATGTTGGGAAAAAAATGGGGTCTCCAACCAAAATTATCCAACTGGTCCTACACAGCCATTGTAAGGCCAATACTAACATATGCGGCACTAGTTTGGTGGCCTGCAACCGAAAGGAAATACAACAAAACTAAGCTGAACAAGATACAAAGAACAGAGTGTATCCTAACTACAGGAGCGCTTAGCACCAGTCCTACTGAAGCACTCAATGTACTAACACATCTATTGCCATTAGATTTACACATTAAAACAATAGCTACTTGCAGCGCGGTGAGACTCAGAGACATAGGAAGCTGGACAACAAGGCCGTACGGTCACAGCAAGATCCTCCTACAGGGACCCCCGCTGCTCAAAAACGGATCAGACTACACAGTCCCCGACCTAAACTTCAAGAAAGGCTTTACGGTACGCTTCCCACCGAGAGCCGAGTGGAGCAAAGGAGAGGTGATTGGAAGACACGAAATCGAAATCTATACCGATGGTTCTAAGATGAACTGTGGTGTGGGAGCTGGCTTCCATTCGGAGCCACTCAACCTATCTCAATCAATTCGTCTTCCTGATTATGCCACCGTGTTCCAGGCAGAACTTTTAGCGATCAGAGAAGCATGCAAATCCCTAGAACTCTACAAGGTAGTTGGTGCAAGAGTAGCTATCTTCTCAGACAGTCAAGCAGCTATTAAGGCCTTAGACTCCAACTACATTTCATCTAAACTGGTCCTACAGTGTAGAGAGGAACTGAAACTGCTCAGCCATTGGCTTGAAATTACCCTGATATGGGTTCCTGGTCATAGGAACATACGAGGCAATGAGATAGCGGATGAGCTAGCAAGAAAGGGCTCAACACTAGACATAGCAGAGGCGGTGGCAGTTTCCACCCCACTGAGCACACTAAAAGCATCTATTGCTTCACACTATCATGCTTTAGCCGAAAGAAGATGGAAGCAAATACCTACATGTATCACAACAAAAAACACATGTCCGTCATATAAAATCCAAAGGACAAATGACCTGTTAGGATGCTCTCGGCCAAACATTTCACGGATCACTGCAACCCTTACAGGACATTGGAAAGTAGGGGATCATGCAGCTAGACTCAATCTACCGTTCAATCCTATCTGTAGAAGCTGTCAAGCGGAAGGGGCGAAGGAAAGTCTGTTCCACTATTTATGTGAATGTCCGGGACTAGCCAGGGCACGACTCCGATCCTTCGGTAAGCCTTTCCTACAGCAAATTAAGGAGCTCTCAGTCATCGAGAGAAAGGATTTGCTCCTATTCTTGGACCTCACTAAATGGATCTGACTTGGAAACAAAAAAAAAAAAAAAAAAAAAAAAAAAAAAAAAAAAAACTCTTCATCATCATTTCACGAGGTAGTGGTATTAAAACGGTGCTGGTCACTAATTAGGAGCATTTCAGCTAAGAAATGTTCAACCACCTCAACAACAACAACAACAACATTCCAAATATGATTGCATGGGCTTCTTTGTCCAGTTGCGAATAGCGCTGCTGCATCTTCATATGTGCGTCTCAATACTGCGCCGACAACAATTGCATCTGTTTCTTTATCTCTTTGAATGCATTCATACATTTGTTATCGAAAATGAGTTCCACGCCGTTTTTTTGTAACCGATTAGTGGGGTATACTATGTCACTATGAGACCTCTAAGGGACGACTACACTTCTACGGGCTTTGGATAGCGGCTTCGAGTGGGGACCCACTTCATATAAACATGAACACCAACTCAACAAACACAACAAAACAAACAAAAAAAAAAACCTCAGGTGGCAGTGGGAACTCGGAACCGAGTCCTAAAACCATCTCTCGTAGGACAGGAGGGGCGAAATCGCCTCCCCGTAAATTCTACCGGGGTCTTGCCCTGAGGGCTGAAGTTCCCAGTGGCAGTAAAATGTCGGAAGCGACTAGCAGAGTAGGACACGAGGGGGACCCTGAGGGGAAGTCGGAACCGACTTCCAGCAAGAACGTGGGGGTCACAAGCGGGAACCCGCTTATGGTAGGTAGGAGGCTGCAGGCGGAACCGACTGCGTCTCCTAATCTAGCAGTACTGGACGGGGTGGCCAGTACCAGCAAGGGGTCCTCCATCAGTTTTCCGGGGGCTTTGGGGTTGCCTCTTCGGGGACCCCCTGTTAGGCCTAAACGGCAGATAGGGCAAAGTAAACGGTCCTTCTCCGACCTCCGTCTCGCGACCAAAATCCTGGAACGCTCGGCGACCAAAATGCTTCTCAGCTATCTGAGAAACATTTCCAGACGCTTGAGTGGGCGGAAGAGGGCAGAGGAAAGGGAGTGAGTGCGCCACAAGTGGATTCGGGGGTAAAAAGACAACGATCCCAGGAGGAGGATGTTTCCCTCGAAAAGAGACCCAGGACTGATGACGGCCTACCCAAATCATTTAGCGAAGTCGCTAAACAGGAAGGCCGCATCACTCTTGGAATCATGGACAGGGTAGTAAGGGAAAACCCTGGACCCTCCCCCTGCTGTGAGAGTGCCAGATGGCACTACGGAACGTTCAAAAGAATTGTTTGCACTGACGAACGGTCGGCTACTACGTACAGGGCGGCAGTGGCCTTGGTGGGAGAGGTATGGAAGGGAGCTAAGCTGAAAGCGGTGGATAAAAAGCATCTACTTATGCGTCCGCGAGCACGTGTCTGGCCCGCTTCCGAACCCTCTGCCACAGAGGGAATGGAGGAAATCCTCCGCTACTGCAACCCGAAACTCCCCACGCACAACTGGAAGGTGGTTATGGTGGAGAAGACCGAGAGATCATATCGGCAAGCGCTGATTCTGCTGAATGCAAAGTCTCTCGGCCCTCTCACTGAAACAAAGGGGGTTATCAGCTATGGTTTCGAAAAGGTAGTCCTTAAGGTCTACCAAAGCGATGCCAGAGCGGATGCCTCTGCTCAGCCGGAGGTGCGGGAGGAAGAAGGGCCCACAGCTGAGGAAGCTCCTGTGGACATGGAGATAGACTCCGTCACGTCGGAGGTTGACAGCGCTGGTGACGCTCCCTCACGACCAGGTTCCGCTTCTGGCCTCGGAAAGTGAGGACACCGACCTTGGGATGCTGGAGAGGATTATCGAAGATGATTATTCTTCAGATAAATCTTCAGCATTCTAAGGCGGCGTCCGCTAATCTACTGCTCCATCTTGAACAAGGTGGAGTTGATATAGTTCTGATCCAGGAACCGTGGCTGAGCAGCAGCAGCATTTCTGGACTCAGGACGAAAAGATACAAACTGATGGCGTATAGCGGGTTAGGTAAACCAAGATCTTGTATGCTCATCAGGAAGGAACTTAATGCATTTTTTTTGCCTAATTTTAGCAATGAACACATTGTGACTGTGAGCCTAGAGGGCCCTGCGGGGAAGCTATGGCTGATGTCGGCCTGTATGGCGCATGAGGACAAGGTGGAGCCACCTCCTTATTGTAGGGATGGATGCAAACTCCCACCACACCTGTTGGGGAAGTTCCAACATAAATGCAAGAGGTGAGTCACTTTTTGATTTTATTTTAAACGAAGACTTGTTTATTTGCAACAGGGGTAAGGACCCCACTTTCATTACCGCAACCAGGGAGGAGGTGCTGGATCTTACTCTGGCCTCCTCCTCACTGTTAAACCGAATTTCCGATTGGAGGGTGCTTAACACCCACTCCTTCTCGGATCACAGGTATATTCAATTCTTTCTCACTGAAACTCGTCCAAAAAGACCCTCCTACAGGAATCTGAGGAAACCGGACTGGGATATTTACGGCAGGAATCTGCTAAACCTTCTCCCCGAAGTAACCAGGGAAAACTTAGATCTCTCGGAGAGAGCGATCGATGATCTGGTGGAGATCTTCACCTCAGCTTGTAATAAGGCTCTTGAAAGCTCCTGTCCACTTAGAACGCTCCCTAAGAAGGAGAAACCACCTTGGTGGACAGCAGAGCTCTCTGAGCTCAGGGCCTCGTTCAGACGCCTCTTTAATAGGGTTAAAAGAATTAAGTCTCCCTCAGGATGGGAACTGTATAAAGTAGGACTTGGAATCTACAAGTCCGAAATTAGGAAGGCCAAGAGGGACTCTTGGAGGAACTTCTGTGGAAGCGTGGAGGGCTGTCATGAGTCTTCATGATTCAGACGAATACTCACGAGGAGCTCGGCTCCCTTGGGATACCTGAGGGATGAATCGGGACGCTGGGCGATGAGCGGCGAAGAATCTCTAAAAATGCTTCTCGACGCTAATTTTCCAACGAATCCGGTATCCAGCAACACCAGCTTGGGAAGTACACCAATCTGTCTTCAGAACCGGGGCTGGCTGCTGGATGAGCACCGCTTGGCCTGGGCCATTGGCTCCTTCGGGCCCTTCAAGTCACCTGGTCCTGATGGCATCATACCTGCCCAACTGCAGAAATCTGTAGAGGTGTCATGCCGCTGGCTGAGCCCTATCTAGCCCTAGCATAGCCAGGGGCTATATACTGGGATCTTGGAGGGCTGTGAGGGTTGTGTTCATACCCAAGGCTGGCAAGAGCTCACATGTCTCCCCTAAGGATTTTAGGCCAAACAGTCTCTCATCTTTCTTGCTGAAAACCCTTGAGAGGTTGATTGACCTACACATAAGAAGCGAAATTCCTCGGGGGCGTTTGTCGCATACCCAACATGCATACTGTAAAGGCAGATCAGTGGAATCTGCTCTGCACACAATTGTTAAATTATTGTTAAATATTGAGGAATCTCTATATCAGAAAGAACTCGCAGTTGGCGCCTTCCTCGACATTGAGGGGGCCTTTAATAACGTTCTCCCGGAGGCAATCACGAAAGCTCTGGGTAGGCTGGGGGTCGGAGACGACCTTTCCAGGTTCATCTACAGAATGCTCAGCGACAGAACGGTCGTGGCAGAGTGGAACGGCGTCTCTCTCCGCCGGCAGGTGAGCAGAGGCACGCCGCAAGGCGGGGTTCTCTCACCATTCCTCTGGATCATTGTTATCAATGACTTGCTGGAGGAGCTGGTGAGGAGGGGCTGTAGGGTGATTGCCTACGTGGATGATGTGGCATTAATTGTTAGAGGAAAGTTTATAGATACCCTGTATGATTTAATGCAGGGATATCTGAACGTAGTTGTTCGATGGGCAGCAGATTGCGGCTTGTCGGTGAATCCTCTTAAGACGGAGCTCGTCCTTTTCACGAGGATAAAATACCCAGAGCTCAACTCCCCTCGATGGGGGGCGCTCCGCTGGTGCTTTCTGACAAGGTGAAGTACTTAGGTCTAATCCTTGACAGTAAGCTGATGTGGGTCCAAACACTGAGGAGAGAGTAAGGAAGGCAACAATCGCCTTGTATGGGTGCAAAGGCGCAATTGGCAAAAGGTGGGGCCTCTCGCCCAGATTTGTATTTGGCTCTACAATACCATAATAAAGCCAATGCTGTTATATGGAGTCACTGTCTGGTGGAACTCACTGGAGAGGACGACATCAGTTAAAAAGCTAGAGAGAGTCCAGAGGTCTGCACTCATTGGAATCAGTGGGGCGCTTCGAACTACTCCTACTCTGGCGCTTAATGTAATGTTAAATGTGGTACCTATAGACATCGCAGGCAGAATTGCCGCTGCTCGTACCGCAATCAGACTGAGGCACTCAAGCATCCTCAAAAACTTTGAGTTCATACCCTCGTCGACGGACCAGTGTGCGCCTTCGCTAAGTCCAAGTGGAACTTTCTCCACCCATATTCCACCAAGGGAGGAGTGGACCGGGGGCAACACCTGGGGACAGGGCCTCGTTAACCTGTTCACGGATGGCTCGAAGTTGGACGGTAGGGTTGGAGGAGGAGTATTCTGCAAAGAGCTCCCCATTAAACTCAAATTCAGGATACAGGATCACTGCAGTGTGTTCCAAGCAGAGGTGGCCGCAATTAAAGAAGCAGCTGACTGGCTACTTACTTGCGTAATAACTGTTAAGAAGGTAAATATTTACTCCGATAGATAGAATTCTTCGACATAAAGATAATTCGGGTACCTGGTCACAGTGACATTGCAGGAAACTGCGAAGCCGACGAGCTGGCCAGACAGGGGACCTGTGAGGCAATGTGCCCGCGAAAGAGAGGATCGGGATCCCCTTGACAACCTGCGCTCTACTCCTGGAAGGATGGGCTATGCACCAACTCAGCGAACGCTGGGCAAGTACACGAACGTGTAGGGTCGCGAAGTCCTTCTGGCCACGTTTGGATAGAAGGCGTTCGAGGGATATCCTGGGAATGACAAAATGTCATCTCTCAAATTTCGTGGGTATCATCACAGTGCCTCCGCGAGGTACACATGCCGTGAGACTCGGAATTACTTCGAGTCCTTTTTGCGTCAGCTGCATGGAGGATGAACTACATCAGCAGCATAATGAGGTTAACACAACCGCGGACTAGTCACCGTTCGTAGTCCACAAACACTCACCACTCCCCCTTCCCTTCCCCATCCCTTCACCTCCTCCCCCTTCTCTGTCCTTAAATGGTGTCACATAGAACGAACCCAACTATTTCGTCCAAGTGGGCCCTACTCTCTGGGCAACCATTATAACCTAACCTAACCTAATGAACATTTAAAAAGTATAAAAAATTTTTGTACTAGTTAAAATAAGTTGTAAAAAAATGTTTAACATAGAAATTAGTAGAGCGCTGCAACGCTGGAGTTTCCAACTGGCGTACAAGATACAGCTCGTAATTATTATCTAAAGCAAAAAATTCAAATGGATTTCTAATTATCATGATTTTTTATTCTAGATGAACTAAGAAAACTGAGAGAAATTCCAAAATCTCAACTTTTTGAAGGTTTTAAAGAAAAAAATGCCTTTCTATAAAAAAAAAATTCACTTCAACTTGGTATAAAAATCTTGAAAAACTTTTTTTTTGAGAATTAGGCTCTGTAACTTTGTGTGAATATTTTGAAATATATTAGGAATCGCTTAAAACGAAAAATAAATTGTTTTTTTTTTACCTTATAAACCAGGCTCCCGGATTAAGGCGGCTTTTTTGCAGAAATGAAGAAATCTAACGCCTCTACAAGACACCCCCCACCAAACCAATACTTGGAATAACATTGTTTGCGTCTTTAGAATTTTTAGCATAGATTTTGTCGTTTTGCATATTAAAAACTTCTTCAACAGTGAAAACTTTCTCATCTGTAAAAGGATTATTTTCATGGCCGTTGACCGCGTGGCACCGAAGAAGCTGAACATGACCAATTGAGCGACGGAAAACTTTCATGTAGAGATCATCTCTAATTAGTCTGGTCGATACATTCATTTCTCTGTACATGATTTTCTGCTTTCTAAGGAGATTTCTGGGAATTATTTTTCGAACGGTTTTTATGGCAGCACGGGTACGAATGACGGGAGGCAAAACTGGCAAAAGGATTGATTCCGCGGTAAACAAATGGAATTTTCCTTAGCTCCCCACTCCATTGTTAACAAACGAAATTTTCCACGAAACTGCGTATAATTTATGAATATGAATACGAACAAAAGCAAAAATAACGCAACTTTTTCTGCGAATTTGTTCTCGCCCTATGTATTGTAAAATTTGTTAGTGCCATAAAACTATATCTCTATACCGGCTGCAAATAAGGCTTATAATACCAGCAAGGTGTTTTGAAACTGCAGTTCCTAACTACTTCTAATCTTTAGTCCTAAGCCCTGTTCACTAAGTTTGGCACGTCATAATGTATTTTTTTCTAAACTTCGCTTAAATTCATAAAATATACAGTCACGCACGTATTTTGCTTGTTTTTATAATTGTATTCGAAATATTTCTATGAAAATTAAATGCAAATGCATTTCCAAATATCATCACTTTCCAATTTTAAACGAGAATAACAATTCATTAGAATTACAACAGTATTGTGCTGTTATATGACTGAAAATGAAAATAAAATTATGAACAAAAATTAAGTATTTCAGTTCAGTGTTGATGATGGGGATGGGGGTTATAATGCCTCCTTACTACACACACGTATCCGACGTTATAGTTTATGGTTTAGTGGTTTTAACGTGGAAAGGAGTTGTGCAAAAAAATACCATGTAGCCGGAGTCGGACTGATGAGGGCCGAATGCCGTCCTCGCGAAAAAAGTTTAAGGCAAAAACACCACAAGAACCCCTTTGTAAAGCTTATCGAAGCAATACAATACACTCACAAACCGTACCTTTTGGTTTTTCATTACTTTATTATTTTTGTGATACCTTTTATATCATTCTTTTCAAGTTGCGATGAGTTATATACGTGTACATAAGCCAGACAATAGCGCGGTTTTTATTCAATATTTCCTCCTGCGACGCATATGCAGATTTACAAATATCCTTCTAACGTGTGCCAATAAAGTAGCTAGACAAATTTTGATTAAAAATAAAAAACCATACTACTGTTCAAAATTGTTTAATTTTTTTTATTTATAAAACATATGATTGTTACACAAAAAAAGCATTACTTGTATAGTTCTAAAGGACCATGGTCTTCTATTTTCCGAAGCTTTGATTTGATACCTCCAATCATCTTTTGGACGACGTTCATGTCCACTTTCCTTGCACATAATTTGATCCTGTTCTTCAGCTGTTGATTTGATTTAGCTTCCCAGCCATCTTCGTACACTTTCTGGCAAAGTAGAGTCCAAAAATTTTCAATTGGTCTGGCCTTTGGGATGTTTGGTGGGTTAGCACATTTCGGAACAAATTTTATATTATTTTCTGACATCCACTCTAAGGTCTTTTTAGCATAATGACTACTTGCTAAGTCAGGCCAAAAGATGTAATATAATTACCATCAGAATGCTCGGATTTGATAAATTATTTAAGTTTTGTAAGGCATTTTTGAATGTAAATGTCACTTCTTATGGCAGGAGCTGTGGAATCTTGAAGATAAAGTTGAGAGAGTCCTTTGGAAGATATGGCAGCCCAAACTAAAACTTTCGGTTCAAATTTAGCTTTAGGAGCAAACTTAATATTATCAGGAGTATTCTCTATGTTGTTTGTATAAAATCCACAGTTTTGGTCTCCGTTATTCCAAGCAAACGTAAAATATTTCTCATCATCGAGAATCACCTCAACATCGCCAACAAAATAGCTACGGCGGAGCAATCTACATTTCTTTGGTATTTCTTCTAGTTGTTTATCACTATATTTTGGAACCGTTACCCTTTTGTGATAATTAATACCACTTTTCAACAAATTTTGACGTACAGTCTCTTTAGAAATACCAAACTTTCGACCTAACTTGCGGTTTGATGCACCTTTTTTGTCAATAGCAGCTTTTTGCAGTTTCTTTAATTGTTTTGCGTTCAGAACTTTTGGGCGACCTGATTGTTTCACTCCTGAGGGAGCTATCCCACTATCAAAACGTTTAAAAATTGAATAAATTGTTGAACGTGCAATATTTTCCAGAAGAAAGTGTTGCAAAACCTCTTTTTTTGAATGCTGTCCAAGCATGTCATAAATGCGTTGACGTAAATGGTCTTGGTTTGCGACCTTCATGATAAAAAATTAATTTAAATAATTTTTTAATTAAAGGCCATAAACTAATAAATAATTTAAGGATTAAATGAAAAAGATATTATTCACCACTCTTAGGTTCTAATAAAAAGGAATTTGTCCAGCTACTTTATTGGCACACGTTAGTGAATGTATCTGCATACGAACTGCAGTCTTATTTGAGGTGTCTTCCAACATCCACTTTTCTCTAAATTACACAGCTTTAACAATAAATTACTTAAAAACTATAAGCCTCCAGAGGGTGCGGTTTTCATTTTTAAGATGGGGATATATCCCCCTTACGCTATCTTTTTTGCAAAGCGTTTTGCATTATACTAAATATTTTCCTTGCACGTAATTGGCTGTTACAGTAGTATCGGCACCATGTGTTTATGGCCGAGCAGCAGCCCAAGCATTTTCGCCTTTATCAAAGAAAAACTGTAAAATGTACCGAATTTTTTTTTGTTGACTTCCATTGTTAATACTCTGTAACTCACAACTGAATGGAGCAAACAAAAACAGCAAACGATTTTTTAGTGGGAAATGTCACCTTGACAGCGAGCATAAACTTTACATAAATTGTTTGATCGATACTTTATTTACGAAATATCGATCACTACAGCCATCTGCCGAGAAAATAATGGATTTATTTTTCCTAAATCTGTTGTTAATTTAAAATATTTGCATTTTCCATATGAACGTGGGGTGTAACTATTTTAATGAGCCTATGTGTAAAGTGTGATTAGATTGGAGGTACTTTTTCCACTAGGTTTTTTTGACAGATCACGCGAGACTACTGTCAAACTTAATTCATTATCATACATCATTATTTAAAATCATTCATTCATCAAACATCATTACTACTTAATTAAACACTGCGTTATACACACAGCATATACACTTAGTGCCATAAGTCTACGCCTCCTTGTGAGTGGTTGAAAAAGTAACACGAAAAAAATGTAGTTTTTGAAGTCAATTTTTTTTATTTTATAGATACACGAGGTATGTTAAAAAAATGAGGTTTATTTTCAAATTTAGCGGGCTACGTACATTCGACTTTCGATTATTATTTTTTTATGTTGTTACTCTCGTCTCAAAGATGTGTTCACGGTTTTAGCAATATAGCATGTTAATTCGTTTATGAGAGGGATAAATATAACAAGTATTTTGCGTGTTCGGCGATTTTCTGCTATCGAAAAAAAGGATGAAATAGGCTTTGCTGTTCACAAGGCACTTAAAAATGTTAGTACTGACACTATAAAAATTTAAGAGATGGAAATTTACTTCTGTTTTTAAAAAACAGGAATCTAGCAAACAAATTTTTGCAAACTAAAGTTCTTCTTGGTAGCTGCCCAGCTAAGTTTGAACTTCATAACAACCTTAATTCTACTAAAGGCACTATACTACTGTGTCCAAAAAATAAGGTGACATTGTATTTATTTTGAAAATTCTTTATTTATTCTTCCAAATCAATTTCATCCCCTTCAAAGTAATCCCCTCCCGACACAATGCACTTATGCCAACGTTTTTTCCAATTTTCGAAACACTGGTTGTAGTCACTTTCCGGGATGGCCTTCAGTTCCGTCTTCGTTGCGGCTTGAATCTCCTCTATCGTGTCAAAACGGTGTCCCCGGAGCGGTCTTTTGAGCCTGCTGAACAGCCAGAAGTCGCACGGTGCCAGATCAGGTGAATACGGTGGTTGCGGAACGATATGGGTTGAGTTTTTGATGAAATGATCACGAATTACGAGTCCAAAAAATTCAATGTTTTCGGTACCAGTCGAGATTTGACGCGCTTGAGGCCCAAAACATCCTTCAAAATGGTATTGACTGAGCCTTTCGATATGCCAACATCATCAGCAAGGTCTCTAATCGTTAATCGACGGTTTTTCAACACCAAATCTTTGATTTGTTGGACGTGAGCTTCGTCAGTTGAGGTTGATGGTCGCCCAGGACGCTCTTCGTCTTCGACACGTTCACGACCGGCTTGGAACTCACTATACCACTTGTAAACATTTTTTTTAGACATAGCCTCATCACCAAAGGCTTTCTGCACCATCCTCAACGTATCCGAAAATTGATTCCGCAAACAAAATTTAATGCAAATTCTTTGCTCAACAAATTTCGACATTGCAAAAAACGAGAAACTCACTTTTAGCAGCTCACAAAACGACGCGTATCTCAAACAGTAAATGAATATTTCACATGAAATTTGACATAGATGTCACTCACAGTACTACCAACCTAAAAAAAAAAAGAATTCTCCTAATCCTTCAAAGCGCGCAGTTTAAAATCAAATGTCACCTTATTTTTTGGACACAGTAGTATATGGAATGTGTTTAAATAACATCTCTGAATGTGAAATAGTTGACAATTTAAAGGATCAGGCAGTTACTTCCGTATACAAGTTTCTTTCGTAGACGGCAAATCCGTACCTTCTGGAGTGATGCTATTAGTCTTTGATCTCTACCAATTGCCTGAAAAAATTGAAGTGTCGTGGTATACTATACAACAAAAGTAAGACAGTTCTATCCTAATCCCATGCGGTGCAAGAGTTGTCAACTACTTGACCATACATTCAAACCATGCATAAAAACGCCTGAATGTGTCAGTTGATCACTCCCCCCTAACGGCGATTTGTCATGCTCCCACACGTTTGTGCAAACTGCTCGGGTGCTCCCTTATCCTCAAGCAAAGTTCGCCCTAAATTCATCCAAATGAAGCAAATCATCAAAATTAAAACCGATTAAAAATGTACTACGAGTATGCACGAAGCTATAGCTCTCTACAACAAATTCCCTTTCAATCGAGCGAGAGCTCTAATCCTTTCTCCAATATAATAAAGCAATCAGCAACCAACCAAATCAAATCAAATTAATTACTCAAAATCAAATCAAACTAATTTCTCAAAATCAAGTCAAATTAACATCAATAACAATGACGAAAACCCTACAAATAATTAAAATACTTTCACAACAAACAACAAATAAACCAAGCACTATCGTTTCAAGCAAAATCTCACTAGAAATGAACTGAGATGATAATCAAACACAACAAAGAATGCTATTCGATTCCACATGACTTGACCTCTTCTCTTTCAAACTCTTTAAGTCTTACTCTTAACCCCGACTCTCCTCAAGCTACTATTTTAGAAACAAACTCTTTCAAACAGATATAATTAAATCAGATCAGATTAAGATATGCAAATCAAGCGGCCGCCGTAGTCGAATGGGTTGGTGCGTGACTACCATTCGGAATTCACAGAGCGAACGTAGGTTTGAAACTCGGTGAAACACCAAAATTAATAAAAACAATTTTCTAATAGCGGTTGCCCCTCGGCTGGCAATGGCAAACCTCCGAGTGTATTTCTGCAATGAAAAAGCTCCTCATAACAATATTTGCCGTTCGGAGTCGGCTTGAAACAGGTCCTCCATTTGTGGAACAACATCAAGACGCGCACCACAAATAGGAGGAGGAGCTCGGCCAAACACCCCAAACGGGTGTACGCGCCAATTATGTATATATCATGAAGATAGTATAATGGATTGCCAATGGTTTTCTATACAACTATGTTGAACTTAATTTAATTTTCCGGCAGTACTCTCCTGAAATATTCCACATAGTAAAACAGCTCACGCTCCAAAGAAATACCATAGTTACTTCAGCAATAACCCCAGTAACAAAGCATGTACAGAAGGTTTGGCTATGTTTGTAAAAAAAACCTTACTCACAGATTTATCCCAATACCTTCTAATATTCAGGCTGTACTGTAAAAGTATATGTATGTTTTAAAATTAAAATTTTTACATGTTATATTCCACCTGAGAAGCAATTTAATACTACAAAAATCTTAAATATCAATCTTTTTTCGGATCTTATTATCCTTTACAAAATTCTCTCAGCTCTACGAGCGAGAGCGCATCCTAGAGGAGACGGGGGTTGCTATCGCCATCACCTCTCCTTCAGAGTCTGAGAAACGTTTCCCTGTTTCGGAGAGCCTGAGTTGTGAGGTCTCTTCGGTGGCTGCACGACCTCCCAAAGAAGCCGGGAAATCGAAGAATGTGGCAAGGAGGGAGAGAAGAATGCGGCGGGCAAGGCTCATCCGGGAGAAATCCTCATGTGGCTCTGCCGGGCCCTCTGAGTCTCTGTCTTCCAAAAGACCTCGGTCAGCGGAAGTGACACACACGAATCCGTCTACCGAATCCTAGGTGGGCACGGGCGCTCCCAAGTTGTCTCGCTCTCGAGGTAAGCGGAGAAGGACGGTGGCTGAAAGCAGTACACCTCCCTGCCCTGCGGTTGCCGCCAATGGCGGAGCCAAGACCCTCCAAGGTACGAGCGCGGTCTTGGCGCCAGTCAATGTGGCGGGAAAAGGTTCTGCTGAGCCACGTCTCACAAAATGTCCCCCACAGCTGCCTGCACGGCGAAATCTTCGTCAGTGGAGGATGGGGAGCTCCCAAGCACATCCAAGGGTGCGGCCAAGCCATCCTATAGCGAGATGGCTGCTGGCCCACGACCAGTGGCTGTGACCTGACCATCAGCTGACGGATGCAGAAATCAAATACTGCAAAAGTTACCTGATGCGTCAGGTTATTGCCTCCGGTCCGGAAGCCAACGCGAAGGGCTATGAGACAAAGGACGGCACCACAAAGGTGACGTGCGCGTCTCTGGCCAACTTCGAGTGGATCAGGACCGTGGTCAATAACGTGCCCCCCATGGGGACCACTCGCTTCGCAGTCTACAGAGAGGAGAGTGTACCCCTCAGGAAGGCCATCTGCTGGATTCCGGATCCAGACCTGTCAACGGCGGATGTCCTATCCTGTCTACGTGCTCAGAATCCGGGTATCAACACGAAGCTTTGGCGAGTCCTCTCGTACACCAAGAGCAAAAACCGGGAAGGAAAGAAATTGGCTGCTCTTGTGGTGCGAGTGGATGAGGCCAGTGTTGATGTCATGGGCTCACGGTACGGGAACCATCTGAGTCTCTTCTTTGGGACGGTCAGCTTTCACGTCTTTCCCGAATGATTGGCTCGGACGGTTCCTCTAGCTACCGTCCCTTAGCGGTGACGCAGATTAACTTGCAGCATTCCAAAGCCGCTACTGCACTACTAAGTAGAAGGCTTCCCCAGCTGCACACATTACTCCACATAACAACAGTGCAAGAGCCCTGGGTCTTTAGGGGCCGTCTCTGTGGCTTGAGTGCGTTGAAAGGGGCCACGATATTATATGACAGGAGTTCGAGCAGACCTAGGATCGGTCTTATAGTATCATCCCATCTCACTGTGACTGGTCTTAAGCAATTCTGTTGCCAAGACCTGGTAGCGGCTGAGGTATGTTACAGAGGTAGACGCGGATGGTCGAAGTTTGTGATTGCATCTGCTTATTTTCCTTACGATGCTCTGGAAGGGCCAACACCCGGGAAGGCCACTACTCTCGTGAGGTTCTGTCAGCGACGCAATCTGGGCCTCATCCTATCTTGCGATGCTAATGCCCAGCATACAATCTGGGGCAGCAGCAAGTGCAATGAACGAGGCTCTCGACTATTCGAATTTATCGCGTCCTCTTACCTAGACATACATAACAAGGGCTCACAGCCAACGTTTGTTACAGCTAGAAGGCAGGAGGTGATTGATCTAACCCTATCAAACTCAAAATTTGGGTGGTCAATCAAGAACTGGAGAGTCCTTGCCGAAGATTCGTGCTCGGATCACAGGTACATTGAGTTTCAGTGTGGCGAGGAGGCACAAATGCCATTGCCCTCTAGAAACCCCAGAAAAACAGACTGGCAGAAGTTTAGGGAGGCGTTGCGGGACCTTGACGTTACGCCACCAAGACCTCGAAAAGAACAGGCCATTGAGGCGGCTGTTGAGAAACTCAACGCTGCCCTAACCGAATGTTTTGAGTTAGCCTGTCCAATTCGACCTCTCCCCAGCCGGACTCCCGTTCCTTGGTGGAATCGAGAGCTCCAGATGTTGAGGCGTGAGTCGAGAAAACTTCTAAACCGGGCCCTCAAGACTAACCTTGCTGAGGACTGGGAGCGATACCGTGAGGTTCAGAAGAACTACAAGAGGCTTATTCGGGAATCGAAAAGAGCCTCATATAGGGAATTCTGCAGCGGTATTGAATCTTTGAGTGACACGACGAAATTGGTTAGGATCCTGAAAAGGGACCCAACTGCAAAGCTGGGGTCACTTAGGAAATCTGATGGCTCCTTCACGGAGTGGCAAAGTGAGACACTCAGCTTGTTGATGGAATCTCACTTTCCTGGTAATCAGATAAGCGTCAGCCGGCAACAGCCCTTATTGATAGAGACAGTTGTCAGAGCTGTTACACCTTCTCGGCATGACTGGTTCATTGCCAGATCTGTGGTGAATGAGGCCGCCATTCGATTTGCCATCAAATCTTTTGGCGGCTACAAGTCGCTCGGACCAGATGGCATATATCCTGCCATGCTGAAGGAGGGTGCAGAGTTCGTGACAGCAGCCCTGAAGAAAATCTTCCCGGCATGCCTGGCACTGGCCTACATACCACGCTCTTGGAGGATGGTGAGGGTCGCTTTCATCCCAAAGGTTGGAAAGACGACTACACCAGCCCCAAAAGCTTTAGACCTATCAGCATGACCTCCTTCATGCTGAAAAGTCTCGAACGACTGGTGGAATTGCGCATACGTCAGAAGTCGCAGAAGGCTCACCCTCTGTCTCTATTTCAGCATGCCTATCAGAGTGGAAAATCCTGCGAGTCGGCACTGCAAAATCTTGTTGCTAGGGTTGAGCTGGCCATCGACAGGAGGTACTACGCTATGGGCATCTTTTTAGACATAGAGGGGGCGTTTGATAATGCCACTTTTGATAGTATGTGTAACTCTGCCAGTAGGCACGGCGTAGACCGGGAGCTAGTAAATTGGATTCCTTCGATGCTAGCCCAAAGAATCGTTTCGGTGCTGCTGGTGTCATCCGGGGATCATAGAGGCTGCCCCCAAGGCGGTGTGCTGTCTCCGTTGCAATGGTGCATGGTAATCGATCCTCTACTCACCACCTTAAAGGATTCGGGAGTCTACGCACAAGCATATGCGGACGATGTTGCTTGTTTGGTAACAGGCCCATCGCTTATGAACATCTGCAGGAAAGTGCAGAAAACTCTGAATCGGATTGACACTTGGTGCTGTGCGAATGGGTTATCGGCAAATCCCGCCAAGACTGGTATTGTCCTCTTTACCAGAAGGTGGAAGCTTGATGGACTCGTTCTGCCAAAACTAAAAGGAGTCACAATCCAGCTATCCAAGGAAATTAAATATCTTGGAGTAATCCTCGATAGTAAGCTCCTATGGAAATCACACGTTGAAACAAAGGCATCCAAAGCACTGACAGCTTTCTGGCAGTGCAAATGTGTCTTTGGAAAAACGTGGGGTCTCTCTCCTAGCAAGGTCCTATGGATCTACACGGCTATGATAAGACCCATTATCACTTATGCATCAGTGGTCTGGATGAGTAGACTCTCTCTAGTGGGAGTCAGGAGGACCTTATCGAGACTACATCGCACTGTGACCATCTGTTGCACCGGAGCTTTTCCGACTACTTCAGGCCCGCCATTAGATGCTCTGATTGGTTTACCACCACTTGATGCTTTCATCCAAAGAGCGGCCTTGAAGGTCATCTGCACACTGAAACACAATGGGAACTGGTACGGCTCCTGTCCGGCATTGGAACACAGAGAAGGCATGGATGTCGATCCAACGATTCTCTCCATGCCCCTTGACTCCATGCCATCAAGAGTCGTACTTGAAAAGATATGCAGTGTAGTGCTACCAGAGGCTCAGTTGTGGGAAGACTCAGAAATGGGCCCGGCAAACACTGTTTTCGCATTTTTACGGATGGCTCCAGGACCGAGCATGGCTCCGGCTCTGGGGTCTACGTGGAATCCTGCGGGACAAAACTGCACTTTGCTCTTGGAATGCATGCATCTGTGTTTCAAGCGGAGGTGTATGCAGTTCAAGAAGCGATGAACTTTGTTGTGGAAAAACGATGGAGAGGCAGATCTATATGTGTCTGCAGCGACAGCCAAACTGCGCTTATGGCCTTAGACAGCCTTCCAACCACATCAGGGGTAGTCAAGTCCGGTAAATCCAGGCTGAACTATGTCGGTAGACATAATAGTCTGATGTTAACATGGGTCTCGGGACACGTGGGTATCGCGGGTATCGCGGGTAACGAGACCTCTGACTCCTTAGCTAAGATGGGCTCTAAGGCCAACTTCTTTGGCCCAGAGCTCGTTTTGCCACTCCCTTCTGCGGCCATAACAGTCACGGTTAGCAAATGGGTAACTACCACCCACAAGCGAGCTTGGCAGGCTAAGAGAGGCTGCAGATGGACTAAACTGATGTTACCTGTCATGTCCGATCGACTGTCGCAAACCGTTCTGTCATTAAGCAGAGGGGAGTGCAGACGGCTGGTTGGACTGATGACGGGCTACTTTCTGTGGGCGAAGCACAGGGAAAGGTTGGGCATCTCAGACAGTGTACTCTGTCCAGCCTGTGAAGAGGAGGATGAGACGGCGGACCACATCGTGTGTGTCTGCCCCGCCTTCGCTCGAATCAGGTTTGAGGTCTTTGGCACTGATGTGTTAAGAAGCGACCGTCTAAGCTCCTTGGCACCACAAGACCTCAGATTTCTTCGGAGATCGGGTAGATTTAAAAAAAACTAAAGGCGAATCCAAGTGTAGTACAATAGACTTAATTAATGTCTGAGTGCTGCACTTGCAAGTTGTTCCGACAAACAAAAACAAAAAAAAAAAAAAAAACCTTCTGGGTGACTTTAGTGCGTGGAGTTCGCTCTAGGAGTCTCCAACAATAAATAATAGAGGCAAAAGACACAAAATATTTAGTTATTCTTAACGATGGTTTCCCTACACGTTTTTTGACACGTAGGAGATTTTCCCATCCAGATATTTCTATGGGTTCCGAATAGACTTTCCGGTGCCAACCTTTAACAGAAAGTGAATGTGTGTTCTCAGCTGCTGCAACGTTTTTTTGAACCGTATCGTTACTGGTGATGAAAATTGGGTCCTTTACAATAATCCTGTTCGCAAACGCCAATGGTTAGTAAAAGATGAAAAACCAGAACCGACCCCTTGAGATGGCCTTCACCCCAAGACGATTCTCCTGTCTATTTGGTGGGATATGGCCGATATTGAATATTATGAACCTCTGGAACCAAACCAGACGATAACTGCTGATTATAAAGGAAAATAAAGCAAGGTGTACCGCAGGGTGGTATCCTTTCACCTTTGCTTTTCAACTTCTATATCTTGAAACTCCCCCAGCCACCAGAGGGAGTCTCCCTGGCCTTATACGCCGACGACTGTACAATAATGGCGTCGGGCAATGACAGTGATGGCCTATGCTCCAAGGTAAACGACTACCTCACCGACCTTTCTCGCTTCTTCACTGCGAGGAATTTACAGCTCTCCCCCACTAAATCCAGGGCGACCCTTTTCACCACCTGGCCAAAGCAGGTCAAGCTACAACTCCCGGCGAAAGTCGATGATACACAAATTCCGACGGTTAACAATCCCAAAATATTGGGAGTCACCTTTGACAGCTTGCTCTCCTTCTTAGCGCATACAGAATCACAACAAGGTTCTAAGTCGCTCGCCGGCAGCACTTGGGGCAAAGACAAGGAAATGTTGCTGTCGGCTTTTAAAGCAATAGGCCGACCGGTTCTAAGCTATGCTGCGCCTGTCTGGTCGCCTGGAATCAGTGTTTTGCAGTGGACGAAGCTTCAGACCTGCCAAAACACTGCATTAAGGACCGCGACAGGATGTCTAATGTCACCTATACAACACCTACATGATGAGGCCCTAATGCTGCCTATTAAGGAGCATAAGAAATTGCTCAGTAAGCAGTTTCTGCTAGGGTTTTACCGCAGGCCTCACCCATGCCGACATCTGCTCGAGCCTGAGCCACCTCCCAGGCACATCAGGAGGCATTTCCTCAACTACGCGGACGAGATCTCAGACAAAACCAACAGACAGCTACTGGACCGGACAGTGTACAAACAGGCCATAAACGACATTCATCGGGAGACTCTCTCTCTCGGGAAGCTCCCGACCCCCGAATCTCGTTATCGGAGTCCAACCACCATCAATGGCAGACGGAGAGCTCCAACTTCCCTGAGAGTCCCGCGTAACCTTGGCACAATTACGTTCTTGATATTGTAGCAGGTTAAACTCCTACTTATCCAGAATCGACCCCGACATACTAGACATATGTCCAGCATGTGAAGGCACTCCGCATGACACTAACCATCTTTTCACAAGCCCCATTAAACCCACTCATCTAACATCCCTCTCCCTCTGTGTCGAAACAGCTAGTTTCCTGAGCCTACCGTTAGATGAGCTAGACGAAGACGACCGGTGATTACGCTACACTGACAGGGCAAAGATACTGCTACAACAACAACAACATAACTGCTGATTATTATTTCCATCAGCTATCAAACGTGAATGGGGCACTTAACAAAAATCGATCGTCTTTAGTGAATAGACACAAAGATTTGTTGAGCTAATGCCCCATCCACCATATGCTCTGGATATTGCACCTTGTGATTATCATCTTTTCCGTGGGCTTCAATCTCATATGAGTAGTAAGAACGACTCCTCAAAAGAAGCTATTAAAAGGGATATCAAAGAGTATTTTGGCTCCAAGGACAAACAAATTTTTGAGCAGGGAATTAAAAATTTGCCTAAACATTGGGAAGACATTGTAAATAATGAAGGAAAATATGTTATTGATTAATAAATACTTTAAACATCTTTTTTATTAATTTTAAAACAACCTTTAAAAAACGCACGCAATTATGGACTAACCTGATACACAACAGTGATCACTACCCTATTATTACTTCCGTCTCCATGATACAACTTTACAGAGTAAAATCTAAACGTAAATTTATAACAGAAAGAGCTTATTGAGAAACTTTCTCTTCTAACATAGAAAACCTACTTAGTCTTGCCATTAATTCTGTGACAAATTTTACAAATGATCCAGAAAAAAGTTCCGTTATTTTTGCTTTTGTTTGGTGTCATGTCTACTCATAATGTGTGGAGTGGGGAGCTAACGAAAATAGCATTGGTAAAAGTGCAAGTGAGATTTACGAATTGCTGAAAAAACTTAATATTTCGAGAATGTTTGTTTAGTGCGCGGTCAATCGTTTTTCCCAAACGTTGACAGACAGAAAAGAAAGTGGCTGTCCTCGCGACAAAAGCAATACGACAACTCCTATGCTAAAACTTCTAAAGACGCAAAAAATATTGTTCCAAGAGTTCAGAGTGGCCACCGGCCAGGTTTGGTTTGGTTGGGAGTGTGTTGTAAAGGCGTTAAATCTATTCATTTCTGCAAAAACAAGGTTAAGGCCGGGGCAGAAGTGTACCATGAGGATGTCGTAGAAGGTGTGGTGAAGCAGTTGAGCAGTACTCTCCTCAATTGGGACCGTTGGATCTTCTACCAAGATGCCGCTCCAGCCCATAAGGCAAAAACCACCCAGCAGTTGCTAAACCACAATACTCCTCGGTTCATAGCCGCAAAACAATGACCGTCTGGAAGTCCAGATCTGAATCCATTGGAGTACAGTTTGTAGTCACAATTGGATAAGGAATTTTGGAGAGCCTCAAATAATATTTGGTTCGAGCAGCGACTTTAATATCCATGAAAACCGTGCGTGCTGAAGTAGCTGAATGGCTGAATCGTTTGAAGTCTTGTGTAAAACTATTGTGCTTGTGTGGTGACCATTTCGGATGAAAATTTAAATTTTTTGTTTTTAATATGTATAGGACTAAATGAACTTATTTCATTAGAAAATATTATTGTTTCATATCTATAACGGGCTTATCTTATAACAGAACTTATGGCAGGACTAAGTATCAAGTAAAAAACCTGCTAATGTCAACATAAATTTCCTTACGAAACATCTATATTGACCTAATTTGTTCTCTATCCTAAGGGAAATCACTCCCCGTCCCACGAAGCTGTAATTATAGAATCTCGAATAATTTTAGAGGAATTTAACTTAGCTCTTTCTTCGTTGTCAGGCAAAACTCCTGGTTTTGATAGAATAACGTACAATATCTTGAAAAACGTGCTCTTCGTCTCAAAATCCCGCGTTGTTAATTTGTACCATTCGATATTAGAGCAAGGAACATTTCCACAAGCATGGAAAAACAAACAAACCGAGCTCCAACATTTCCAATTACAGGCCTATAACAAAGCTTTGGAGCCTGTTAAGTCCACAACAGTTTGCATTCCAGAAAAACTTAGGCGTTATGGATCCACTCAGAAACCATGAGTCTAACATAGTCCCACTTTCAGCGGAAGACCCCAAGGGTAGGGCGATTCTGTAATCTTGTTTATAAAAGACTTCAAAGAAGTCAACTCTATAATATCCTTACGCCCTAATGTTGAACACTTTGCTTATGCAGACAACATGCTGATTTTCTCTAAAACTACCGATTTAGCAACTGTCAAAAACTCATTTCGTAACATTCGCTCTACCATTTATTTATTTTGTTTGTTTATCAAACACATAAACAAAAGTTATAAAGGGGGTACGTGGGTACAAAACTCTTAAGTACACTAAAAGAAACCTTAAAGAAAATAGCGTGATATGTTATATATATATATAAGTATATGTATGTGTTAGCAGTAATATCAGAGAATGTTAATGCAATGAGAAGGAGCAAATGTTAAAAGAGCTTTTTTCGAGTTCTAATTTATAGATTCATAATAAGGTCATTTCAAATTCAACTTTCCTGAAGAGGTCGGAATTGCAGATATTTACCACGCGAGTGACGCGAGTGGAGGGTTTCTATATTTACTTACCACGCTAGGCCAAGAATTCAGATATTTTCTGCGTTTACCATACTACTGAGGACGTTCATAAGATTTTTCGGCACACTACTAAGGAAATCGAAGCGAATAAATTTGCGATTAAGAAGGCCGCGCGGTAGTTAGTTTGTGGTGCAGAAGCTAAAGTCGGCGGAGTTATTCGTGTTGTTTTTTGGCACGTATATAATTCAGGTTCAAGTCCTGAAGACATTTTTTTTTTCTTACACATTTTTTTTTACAATTCAAACCAGGAAAGTTTGGTAAAATTTTTGAGTTTATTTTAATTAAAATTTCTTTAAAATACTGTTTTTTTTGTATTTTATAAATGGAAATTTCTTTTCGGTATAAAATAGTTCATACTGGATATGACCTGACTTTTATATAAATCAATCAAAACAGAAAATGTGTACATATGTATATCTATAATCTATTTCATCAAATCCAAATTATATTGATGAGAAAATATCATTCTAATATCTGTCCAGAAAGCCAAACGCGCATACACACCTGCATATTCATATAATTACGCATACATACTTTCAATTAACGCAGAATATGTGCATATAAAACTGCGAATCGAATAAATGAGTGATTTAGAGAAGATCATTAATAATTGTGGTTTAGCGCAATCATGAAAGACGTGTTGTATATGCATTACATCGTCTCATATTTGACTCAGGTTCAAATCCTGTGCACAGTTTTTTGTTCGGTATTTTTATTTCATTTTTTATATTTGGTTTAATTAGAATTGATTTAAAATAGTGTATTCAGCTTTTCTAATACCTGTTTTTTATAAATTTATTTTCTATATAAAATTATTCATACTTCTTTTGAATTGATTTATATGTAAAACAGCCTTAAAGGCAATGCATATAAATATGCATTCATATATGTATGTGTGTATTTAATCTCTTCAGTCAAATCTGAACTACTTACATACACATATTGATGAGAAAATATTCTAATAGCCATCCAGGAAGCCTAACGCGCATACTCACATATGTGTAAAAATATATGTATGTACAAACTACCACCATTCTAACAAACCCAGAACACAAGCTTCTGCGCACACTTGACACATGGGATATGTATACCCTATGAGCAAAAAGAACCGGGAAGGTGATGTTTACTGTTTTCTTCGATTGCCAAGGCATAGTCCATGAGTACCTTCCATCGGGCCAGACAGTCAATAGAGAATATTATTTATCCGTTTTGAAACCTTAGAGAGATGCTGTGTGTTGCAAACCGCCGGAAATGTGAGCAAACAATTCTCAGATTTTGCATGATGATAACGCGCCATCGCACTGATCAAAGAGAATACAAATCGGCCTGCCGGGGGTGTTTGGAGGACTGGGTTAAACGTTGACACATGTGTGTTGCTTCAGACGGGTCATATTTTGAAGAAGATAATATAAATTTGCCTTAAATTTAACTCTGTTTTGTTTAATTTAAACATTCCCGGTACTTTCTGATCATAAGGTACATACTTGCGGCTTTGCGGACAGCAATGTGTGATTCGCTGGAAGTCGCATTAACTCTCGACTGTCGCACAGTTAGAAGACATATTTACATACATATAAGGGTGCATACATACATACGGAGCCGCGGCCACTCGACATGACAAAAATTTAAGATTTATCAAATATTGGCAAATAATTCCACGCGAAATATTCCAATATTGACTATTTTCGAACGGTCGCGAAAATTGGCATATGGGCGGCTCGTTTTATGAATGAAATTGAAATATGAGCTCGAACTTATGAATGAAGTTTTTGTTTTGTTCTAAATTGTTCAGCGCCGTCGCTGATAGAATCATGGCCGCTGCGACTGCGTCTACGAATGTATTTTGTTTTTGTAGTCGCTAGGCTTAGATTTTAGCTTTGGGCGACATGCGCATGTGAGGTATGTGTTTTTGTTGTGTTCTAGAACATTTTAGAATGTGCGGTGGCAAAGCGGCCATGGCGTTGCGCTTGCTGTTGCTTTTGCGTCTATCAAAGTACATATCGTGTTTTTGTAAGTACAATATTAGGAATATCGACTGGTGAAAGACAAAAGTACACGGAAGCAAGAAGGGAGCGCTGTGCTCGAGTTAACGACGTTAGTCACATATACATTTATATTTAATGATTACTCATCATTGTCTATACCGACAAATAACAATACTCATATGCACTTTAACCTTGTGTGATAACGATGCACAAAACAACAAACTTATCTCTTATCTTATGATTCACTAACGAACTACGGACAAACAACATAACAATAGAAATACACTATCCCTAAGACAAACAATAATAACCTCGACTAGTAAACAGATAACGACCTATGTACGCATATCAATGGTATAAATAGTTCTAAGATTCATGTAAACTAGTCAGTCTAAGATTATAAATAAAGAATGCACATCTTAGTGCTCTAAAAATAGTCTTTTACTCAAATTATCGACACGAGATAATAACTGGGGGCTCAACCGATTTAAGCCATATCTATTTTTTAAAAAATAAAAAAAGATAGAAAAAATCCCACGGGGAATAAGACTCCCAACACTAAATTCTTGAAAAAAGTGTATAAACAAGCAGTAACAAAAAAAGTTTCTAAAAAATTTTAGAAAAAATTAAAAGAAACTGGATACCGTACGGAAGCTCCGGTTAGCAGACAAACATAAAACCCACGACGCTCTCAGAAGACTAAGTAGAGCTACAATGGAACAACAAATGGCCCAACTAACTGCCCAAATTACCATGCTGAGGGACCAGATGCAGCAACAAATAACGGATTTCACGGGGAGAATAACTATGCTGGAACAACAAAATGCTCCACAAGAATTTGTTTTATACGACGAAGTAAAACTAAACATCACCGACCCCAAGGATATCGACCTTGAGTTATTCAAATCTCTCCCAAAATTTGACGGAGATAAGGACCAATACCGATCATGGAGATCACAAGTCTGGACCTTCATGGAAGCCATAAAGACCTTCCACAATCATCCTAAATACTATAGCGCCCTGGGAATAATGCGAACGAAAATCACAGGACCAGCTGCTAATATCCTTACGAACCACAACACCAAATTGAATTTTTATTCAATCATAAACAGATTGGACTACACGTATGCGGACCAACGCCCACTATATGTGCTTCTTGACGAATTGAAGAAAATCACACAAGGAAGAAAAACTCTTGCAGAATTTCACAGTGAGGTTTCTAAGGCCCTTAACTTAGCCTTATCGAAAATTGAGATGTCTAGTGATGACAATAGCGAAGGAATGAAAACATACGCTAATCAAGAGGCAGTACGAACATTTATTCTTGGGTTAAACTCCAAATATACCAGCGGTACATTGTACAGCCATAACCCAGGGAATTTGGAATCAGCATATGCAACAGCCTGTACCATTTCCCACGACAACGTGAACGAGGAGTTTGAGACGCAGTTCAGGCCTCTAAATCAACGCCAACACTATTCGAACCAGAATCGACATAACTACCCACAACCACATAAAGAAGATAGGGAGTACAAGCCGAACATAAGGTTACAGAAGAGCAACTATCAACCAAGAAATTTTTACCAGCAGCAACAACAACCACCACAACAACAACAACCCACGCCTATTCCAATGGACGTAGATCACTCCAGGCAGTATATGCAGACAACCAGGTACAACAACGCGGTAAGTCGAAATCATTTTAAACCAAACAATGCGTATAAGAGAGATAGGGCATCTAACTACAATAATACGACTTCCATGCAAGATAGGAAGTTCCAAAGAATAAATCAATTAAATAGAGAAGATCTAGAGTCAGTAGATGTATCAAATTACGAAGAACAATATGAAACAGGCAGTACTTTTTTAGGCGAGTAAACGGGTTGCCTTGCTTACAAACAAAATGCGGCCTAACCGGCACACCCGTTACCTTATTAATCGACACAGGCTCTACTAACAATTACATAAATATAAATTGTAATATAGGGAAATCTATTAAATTGAAACCATTTAAAACCAAAACCTTGCATGGCTACTCAATTATTAATTCTAAAAAAATAATAACGATGTACGGGCATCATTTAACATTCTATGAAATTAAGGAGTTGAACGATTTTGACATGATACTTGGAGAACAGGGATTACGCCAAATAAAGGCAGAAATTAGTTTATTTGACTATAGTTTGAAGTATCAAAAAAAGAAAAGCTTAGAAGTAAAACCAAAGATTAATTATACAATAAATAATGAAAAATTTAAAGATCAGGTGGAAGAGCTAATGAATAGAAATAATAACACTAATGGGAAATTGCCCTTTACAACCACAATACAAGCAACTATCAAGACTGAATCGGAAGACCCCATATGGACAAAACAATATCCATATCCCATGTCCGATCACGACTTTGTCAAGAAAGAAATTGAGAAACTTTTAAATGACGGTATAATACAACCAAGCAAAAGCCCATATAATTCACCTATATGGACAGTTCCAAAAAAAGGCACCGATGACCAAGGGAAGCCCAAGCGAAGAATGGTTGTTGATTTCCAAAAGATAAATTCTCATACGATTACGGACAGATATCCAATTCCAGATGTCAATATGACAATACAAAACCTCGGAAAAGCAAAAATTTTTTCCACAATAGATTTAGAATCAGGCTTTCATCAGATACTAATTAAAGAACCTGATCGAGAAAAGACTGCATTCTCTGTCAACGGCGCGAAGTATGAATTTATAAGGATGCCATTCGGATTAAAGAATGCACCCTCAATCTTTCAACGATGTGTTGACGACATACTAAGAGAATACATTGGAAAGTTCGCATATGTTTATATCGATGATGTGTTAATTTATTCATCTACTGTAGAAGAACATATGGAACACATCCGAATCATAATTAATGCCCTTCACAATGCCAACATGAAAATTTCTGACGAAAAGTCACATTTTTTCCAGGATTCAGTTGAATACCTTGGACATATTATAAAACATAATAGAATTACTGTAGACCCAAAAAAGTCGAAACTATAAAGAACTACCCAAAACCAAAAAATTTGAAAGAATTGAGATCTTTCTTAGGACTCGCTAGTTACTACAGGAAGTTTATAAAGGATTTTGCTAAAATCACGAAACCTTTAACGATTCATTTGAAAGGAGAATTGGGAATGGTGTCAAAAAATCAAAGTGCTAAAGTACCGATACAATTAGATGTAGCAGCAGAGGAAGCCTTGGAAAAAATAAAAAACTCCTTACAAGAGCAAGTTGAACTTTTCCAACCCGATTTTTCTAAACCATTCAGTTTAACAACCGATGCTAGCAATTTTGCTATCGGGGCAGTTTTGTCACAAAATCGCCACCCGATCGCATTCATTTCACGCACACTAAATGAAACAGAACAAAATTATAGCACTAATGAGAAAGAACTACTAGCAATCGTTTGGTCCTTACAAAAACTTAGAAATTATTTATATGGTGTAGCAAACTTGACAATTTACACGGATCACCAATCCCTAATATTTTCGATTTCTGAAAAAAATCCGAATGCGAAATTAAAGCGTTGGAAAAATCTAATTGAAGAATATGGTGCCAAACTTGTTTATAAACCGGGTCACCAGAATGTCGTTGCAGATGCGCTTTCGCGTCAGCAAATCAATAATACAACAAATTGTTCCGATCATTCACAACAAAGTTCTCCTGTCGAAACTATGAAAAAAGTTAAACAACCACTTAACTCTTTCAGAAACCAAATAATTATTTTACAAGATAATGAAAGGAATGAAGTCCTCAATCAAACAATATTTCCCGGTCAATTTAGACACACAATATTTTATAGAGACACCCCGGATTTACTATCTAAACTTAAAGATGTAGTTAATCCAAAAGTTACTAACGCGATAAAGGTAGATGAAGAAATACTGTTTCACCTAAAACAAGAAATTATCTCCGCCTTCCCAAATTATAACCTGGTACTAGCCCAAAATAAGTTAAATGACGTAACATCTTTAAACGAACAAAGAGAAATTGTCACACAAACACATAAACGTGCACATAGGAACTACAAAAATAACACACAAGAAATATTGTTGACCCATTACTGGCCCAATATTAAGGAAATGTGCCGTAAACTAGTCATAGGCTGTGAAATTTGTTTACAGCACAAATACGAAAGACAACCAAATAAACAACCGATTGGAAAAACTCCAATACCAACACAAGTAGGAGAATACATACAGATGGATGTTTTCCATATTAATAACAAACAGTACCTTAGCTCCACAGACAGATATTCCAAAGACCCGATTTACACGAGGAGACATCTGGAAGGGAAACATTTTGTTCGGGGGTGAAGGACGGTCGGGGAAGAGAGAAGGGATTTTGTCTCCCGTACTCGGCGACACGCTTTGCTCTTCTTATTCGTATTTCCAATCTTTCCAATTTTTGACAGTTGCTTCATTCGTTTTCTCCTTTTGTGGGAGAAGGTTCTGAGTTACGTGTTGGTTTTCAATCAAACGGAAGATAACAACGATGACAAACATCCGAACGCTGCTTGAGAAATGCACGATTATTTTTGCTAGTAAAGTAGGTATAATTTAAAATAGTTATGGGACATGTTTATGTTGATTTCTAATTTTTCCCTGCATTTCTAGATACTCAAGTTAATTTTAAGTTAATTATTTACATATGAAGTATTTTTAATTTAATTTTTTTTATTCAAGTATAAGAATTTATAAATATATTTCAATAAAAAAAAACAACAAATTATTTATTATTTGTTTGCATTTTTCATTCATATATTTGTCGAACGCTCTCTGCTTTACATGTAAGCGCGTGCTAGAATACATCCGAACCAGACGATGCTAAAGTATTAAATGTCAAAATGTCGCGGAAACATTTTTACCCGTGTGAACGCGAATGAAACATCAAAAGAGAATTTCCAGTGTCTCCCTTCCAGATGTCTCCTCGTGTAAATCGGGTCAAATATTGCTTCTTACGAAAACTAGACACAAAGATAAACTGTCATGAATACATTGAAGAAGTACTTACACAAGTTTACCCAAATGCCAAAAATCTTATGACTGATAACGAAAGCATATTTATCGGAAACATAGCAAAATGCTTGTACAGCCGGCTACAAATAACGCACTCCGTTACGCCTATACATCATTCGACATCAAACGCCCAAGTTGAACGGATACACTCTACTCTAATTGAGCTCTGCCAAAGTTTAGCCGCAGAAAATCATACAGCTCCCGGCGACGAATTATTCAACGCAGTTCGCCAGTACAAAAGAACAATCCATTCTTCAACAGGACATAAACCCGAGGACGTATTTTACAATCGCGAAAAATATCCTGATATCAAGAACATACTCGAAGATAAACAGAAGAAACTACTCAGGCATCACAATAAAGGGAGACAGGCCATAACATACAAACCAGGCGACATAATTTATAGCCGAACGGATCTACGCTTGCAACCAAGTACAATAAACATAAGGTAAAAGAAGATCGTGGGGACACAATTTTAACAGTAAGGGGGAAAATAATACATAAAGACAGCATTCGAAAAAATAGCACACCATGCAACGAATCGGCTTCCTAATTTTAATGATAGTTACTTACGGATTTTGCGATAAAATAACAGATTTGACTGGTAAAAAATATGTACTTACTGAAGTAGATACTGTGTATACCTACGAGAGCTCATCATTTCTTTACCACGTATCGAACTTATCCATAATATTAGAACCATATGAAAGAATAGTGCGAACTAAGTATGAACCAAGTCAAAACGAGGAAGAAAATATACTAATTGATAAAATAGAAACTCTGAAGTCACAATTAATACCATCCGAGTATCGTGCCAAACGTGCCCTTAATTTCTTAGGTTCTGCGTTAAAATTTGTAACAGGAACACCAGATCACGACGATCTTGTTGAAATTAAAACAGGACTGAACCAGCTTATTGAAAATAATAATCAGCAAAGGAAAATAAATTCCCGGTTTGAAAAAATTTTAGCAACATTAAATCCAGAATCAATTTTTAATCAGTCAGTACTAACAGAAATATATAACGAATTAATAACTATTACAAACACCATTAACTTTGCAAAAACCGGAAATTTCTTCTCTGGCACACTTAATTTTGAAGACGTACAGCAGGTAATAAAAGGCGAAATATATGATATTCCAATAATAAATATACTAGAGTATTCTGATATCCACATATGTACTTCTAATAATGCTATAATTACAATTTATAAATATCCCATAATAACAAATAAGTGTAAAATGTACAATGTAACCCCACTAGCCTTTAAATACGGAAAATACCAACTTTATAATAAGATTGCTTTGTGTAATAATAATTTCACTAATTTATCAAAATGCAAAAACTATGTAGGAACACATATTTGTAAAAAAGAACCAAATGATAATTGTACTATCCCTTTATTATTGAAACAAAAAGCCCATTGTAATATTATTCAAGAAAAAAACTTTCCCTTACAAATGTTAGATAATGGCAATATACTTATCGACAACGAACACACGTGGAACGGAATTAGGATAAATGGCCCACATTTAATCCAATTCCATTTCAACACAACTATTGATAATAAAACATATATTAATCATAATCAAGAAATAAAAAATGTAATACATGCTCATCAGAACGAAAAAGTTAATGTACTGAGAATCTTAAACTCTGAATCAGATTATAAATTTACCAATATACAAGAAATGTAATATATAAATTATTTTTACCAATTGAAGAACATCCTTGGAAATTTACTCTATATTTAACCATAATCATAATTATATTAGTTTTAGTCACGTACTTAATTATAAAATTATATACATATCGACAACTACAATTAAACATCAGACACCAAAGAGAGTTCGAATTGGCTTATCTAACCGAGTTACAACGACTACAAAACCTGAGCCCTTAGAAATGAGGACATTTCATTTTTAACACAGGGGAGAGTTAACGACGTTAGTCACATATACATTTATATTTAATGATTACTCATCATTGTCTATACCGACAAATAACAATACTCATATGCACTTTAACCTTGTGTGATAACGATGCACAAAACAACAAACTTATCTCTTATCTTATGATTCACTAACGAACTACGGACAAACAACATAACAATAGAAATACACTATCCCTAAGACAAACAATAATAACCTCGACTAGTAAACAGATAACGACCTATGTACGCATATCAATGGTATAAATAGTTCTAAGATTCATGTAAACTAGTCAGTCTAAGATTATAAATAAAGAATGCACATCTTAGTGCTCTAAAAATAGTCTTTTACTCAAATTATCGATACGAGATAATAACTCTCGCGCATATACATATGCATGAATGTATGAACGTGCATGGATGTAGTAACATATGAATACAATTATTTTGTAGGAAGTTTAGAAGGCAAGTAGGTATATATGTATGTATATATGCTAGGACATAATACATACATAGAGCAGAATTGTTTTTGCACTTGTTAGGAAGAAACTCGCTAGTGCGTATGTGTATTTGTCTTGTAAGAATGTGATGTGCTGTGACTTGTGTACATACATAAGTCAAGGTTATTTGGGCATACATGCATATGTATATATGTATGAAAGGAAGATGAAGTTCTTGCGCTTGTGCATTATTGTTTTTCATATACAAATGTACATACCTACATATGTATGTAAATGCTGTCGAATACATAAACTATAAATTGACATACAATATAAAATAAGTGTTGATTTATCTTAAACCGTTTTTTTTTTCTTAATGCAAATACCTCCTATTGACATGTACATACATATTATGTATGTATATTGTCATATACCATCATTTATGTACATATAGAGTATACGTTCATTTATGAATGTATGTAATGAAAAACTTCATGAATTACTTTCAGAACTTTATTAAAATTAATTCGCGTCGCGCGCATGCACAAAACCTTGGTTCACAACGCAGGCGCAGAAATAAACGCACTGCGTATTTATCCTCCCCATGTGACTCGGCATCAATTCTGGCGCCAATTTTTTTTTTTTTAAATGTGTTTTTTTTAATGTAATCGTAAAAAATTTTTAATAAATTTTATGTATCCGCTTATCATTTCAAAAGTAACAAAATGGTAAAAAAATAAGCAGTCGAAGAAATAAATGCACCGCCTATTTTTCCTCGCCACATGTTAGACTCGACTTCAATTCCCAGTGCAAACCTTTTTTTATTAATTTTTTTTTTTTTAAATTCGTTTTTTTTTATGTAATTAAAAAAAATTATGTAATAAATTTTACGTATTCGCTTATTATTTCAAAAAAAAACGAAAATAATAGTAAAAATTTAATTAGTTTAATGTATTTATCCTCCCCACGTGACTCGCCATCAATTCTCGGTGTAAATTTTTTTTTTTTCGTTTTTAAATTTTTTTTTTTAATGTAATCGTAAAAAAATTTGTAATAAATTTTATGTATCCGCTTATCATTTCAAAAGTAACAAAATGGTCAAAAAATAAGCAGTCGAAGAAATAAACGCACCGCCTATTTTTCCTCGCCACATGTTAGACTCGAGTTCAATTCCCGGTGCAAACTTTTTTTTATAAATTTTATTTTTTAAAATCGTTTTTTTTTTTTAATGTAATTGAAAAAAAAATTATGTAATAAATTTTACGTATTCGCTTATTATTTCAAAAATACGAAAATAGTACAAATTTAATTGGTTTAATGTCGAGGTGAGAATGTGTTGTGTGTTGAGGTGAAAGATGTGTGGTGTTTCTAATTTTTGTGTGGGCAAAAGTCAGTGAGGTGTCTATAAACTCGGTGTGCTAAATGACCTTATTACAAATCTTTCAGATCTCAATTGTACTAAAAAAAGCTTACAGTAACATTTGCACCTTCTCATTGCATTAACATTCTCTGATTTTACACATAAGAACATACATACAAACCTACTATATGTAGCTATTCATGAACGTGCAACATGTTGCACTGCCATACCCATCTAACAGCAACCAATTAATCAACAGCTGCTACTTCAGAATATACGGCAAACAAGCAAGATTTTCGCCGAAGGTACCCCTACTGGTTGCTTTTAATTACTAGTCAGGTTAAACACTCAAACCAAGTCACAGCACATCACATTCTTACAAGACAAATACACATACGCACTAGCGAGTTTCTTCCTAACAAGTGCAAAAACAATTCTGCTCTATGTATGTATTATGTCCTAGCATATATACATACATATATACCTACTTGCCTTCTAAACTTCCTACAAAATAATTGCATTCATATGTTACTATATCCATGCACGTTCATACATTCATGCATATGTATATGCGCGAGCACAGCGCTCCCTTCTTGCTTCCGTGTACTTTTGTCTTTCAACAGTCGATATTCCTAATATTGTACTTACAAAAATAAAACGAGCCGCCCATATGCCAATTTTCGCGACCATTCGAAAATAGTCAATATTGGAATATTTCGCGTGGAATTATTTGCCAATATTTGATAAATCTTAAATTTTTGTCATGTCGAGTGGCCGCGGCTCCGTATGTATGTATGCACCCTTATATGTATGTAAATATGTCTTCTAACTGTGCGACAGTCGCGAGTTAATGCGACTTCCAGCGAATCACACATTGCTGTCCGCAAAGCCGCATGTATGTACCTTATGATGAGAAAGTACCGGGAATGTTTAAATTAAACAAAACAGAGTTAAATTTAAGGCAAATTTATATTATCTTCTTCAAAATATGACCCGTCTGAAGCAACACACATGTGCCAACGTTTAACCCAGTCCTCCAAACAACCCCGGCAGGCCGATTTGTATTCTCTTTGATCAGTGCGATGGCGCGTTATCATCATGCAAAATCTGAGAATTGTTTGCTCACATTTCCGGCGGTTTGCAACACACAGCATCTCTCTAGGGTTTCAAAACGGATAAATAATATTCTCTATTGACTGTCTGGCCCGATGGAAGATACTCATGGTGGACTATGCCTTGGCAATCGAAGGAAGCAGTCAACATCACCTTCCCGGTTCTTTTTGCTCATAGGGTATACATATCCCATGTGTCAAGAGTGCGCAGAAGCTTGTGTTCTGGGTTTGTTAGAATGGTGGTAGTTTGTACATACATATATTTATACACATATGTGACTATGCGCGTTAGGCTTCCTGGATGGATATTAGAATATTTTCTCATCAATATGTGTATGTAAGTAGTTCAGATTTGACTGAAGAGATTCAATATAGGAATGCATATTCATATGATTGCCTTTATGGCTGTTTCACATATAAATTAATTCAAATGAAGTATTAATAATGTTATATAGAAAATAAATTTATAAAAAACAGGTATTAGAAAAACCTGAATACACTATTTTAAATCAATTTCAATTAAACCAAATATAAAAAATGAAATAAAAATATCGAACAAAAAACCGTGCACAGGATTTGAACCTGAGTCAAATATGAGACGATGTACTGCATATATGACACGTCTTTCACGATTGCGCTAATTTACAATTATTAATGATCTTTTCTAAATCACTCATTTATTCGATTCGCAGTTTTATATGCACATATTCTGCGTTAGTTGAAAGTTTGTATGCGTAATTATATGAATATGCATGTGTGTATGCGCGTTTGGCTTTCTGGACGGATATTAGAATGATATTTTCTCATCAATATAATTTGGATTTGATGAAATAGATTACAGATATATGTACATATTTTCTGTTTTGATTGATTTATATAAAAGTCAGGTCATATCCAGTATGAACTATTTTATACCGAAAAGAAATTTCCATTTATAAAATACAAAAAAAAACAGTATTTTAAAGAAATTTTAATTAAAATAAACTCAAAAATTTTACCAAACTTTCCTGGTTTGAATTGTAAAAAAAAAATGTGTAAAAAAAAAATATGACTTCAGGACTTGAACCTGAATTAAATACGTGCAAAAACACAAAACGAATAACTCCGCCGACTTTAGCTTCTGCACCACAAACTAACTACCGCGCGGGCTTCTTAATCGCAAATTTATTCGCTTCGATTTCCTTAGTAGTGTGCCGAAAAATCTTATGAACGTCCTCAGTAGTATGGTAAACGCAGAAAATATCTGAATTCTTGGCCTAGCGTGGTAAGTAAATATAGAAACCCTCCACTCGCGTCACTCGCGTGGTAAATATCTGCAATTCCGACCTCTTCAGGAAAGTTGAATTTGAAATGACCTTATTATGAATCTATAAATTAGAACTCGAAAAAAGCTCTTTTAACATTTGCTCCTTCTCATTGCATTAACATTCTCTGGTAATAGCGACCAGTGAAAGCTGTTCTACCAGAGAATGTTAATGCAATGAGAAGGAGCAAATGTTAAAAGAGCTTTTTTCGAGTTCTAATTTATAGATTCATAATAAGGTCATTTCCAATTCAACTTTCCTGAAGAGGTCGGAATTGCAGATATTTACCACGCGAGTGGAGGGTTTCTATATTTACTTACCACGCTTGGACAGTAATTCAGATATTTTCTGCGTTTACCATACTACTGAGGACGTTCATAAGATTTTTCGGCACACTACTAAGGAAATCGAAGCGAATAAATTTGCGATTAAGAAGGCCGCGCGGCAGTTAGTTTGTGGTGCAGAAGCTAAAGTCGGCGGAATTATTCGTTTTGTTTTTTGGCACGTATATAATTCAGGTTCGAGTCCTGAAGACATTTTTTTTTTTCTTACACATTTTTTTTTTTTTACAATTCAAACCAGGAAAGTTTGGTAAAATTTTTGAGTTTATTTTAATTAAAATTTCTTTAAAATACTGTTTTTTTTTGTATTTTATAAATGGAAATTTCTTTTCGGTATAAAATAGTTCATACTGGATATGACCTAACTTTTATATAAATCAATCAAAACAGAAAATATGTACATATATCTATAATCTATTTCATCAAATCCAAATTATATTGATGAGAAAATATCATTCTAATATCCGTCCAGAAAGCCAAACGCGCATACACACATGCATATTCATATAATTACGCATACAAACTTTCAACTAACGCAGAATATGTGCATATAAAACTGCGAATCGAATAAATGAGTGATTTAGAGAAGATCATTAATGATTGTAGTTTAGCGCAATCGTGAAAGACGCGTCGCGTATGCAGTACATCGTCTCATATTTGACTCAGGTTCAAATCCTGTGCACAGTTTTTTGTTCAATATTTTTATTTCATTTTTTATATTTGGTTTAATTGAAATTGATTTAAAATAGTGTATTCAGGTTTTTCTAATACCAGTTATTTAGAAATTTATTTAGAAATTTATTTTCTATATAACATTATTGATTTGAATTGATTTATATGTAAAACAGCCATAAAGTCAATCATATGAATATGCATTCCTATATTGAATCTCTTCAGTCAAATCTGAACTACTTACATACACATATTGATGAGAAAATATTCTAATATCCATCCAGGAAGCCTAACGCGCATACTCACATACATATGTGTTTAAATATATGTACAAACTACCACCATTCTAACAAACCCAGAACACAAGCTTCTGCGCACACTTGACACATGGGATATGTATACCCTATGAGCAAAAAGAACCGGGAAGGTGATGTTGACTGCTTCCTTCGATTGCCAAGGCATAGTCCTCCATCGGGCCAGACAGTCAATAGAGAATATTATTTATTCGTTTTGAAACCTTAGAGAGATGCTGTGTGTTGCAAACCGCCGGAAATGTGAGCAAACAATTCTCAGATCTTGTATGATGATAACGCGCCATCGCACTGATCAAAGAGAATACAAATCGGCCTGCCGGGGGTGTTTGGAGGACTGGGTTAAACGTTGGCACATGTGTGTTGCTTCAGACGGGTCATATTTTGAAGAAGATAATATAAATTTGCCTTAAATTTAACTCTGTTTTGTTTAATTTAAACATTCCCGGTACTTTCTGATCATAAGGTACATACTTGCGGCTTTGCGGACCGCAATGTGTGATTCGCTGGAAGTCGCATTAACTCGCGACTGTCGCACAGTTAGAAGACATATTTACATACATATAAGGGTGCATACATACATACGGAGCCGCGGCCACTCGACATGACAAAAATTCAAGATTTATCAAATATTGGCAAATAATTCGACGCGAAATATTCCAATATTGACTATTTTCGAACGGTCGCGAAAATTGGCATATGGGCGGCTCGTTTTATGAATGAAATTGAAATATGAGCTCTAACTTATGAATGAACTTTTTGTTTTTCTTCTAAATTGTTCAGCGCAGTCGCTGATAGAATCATGGCCGCTGCGACTGCGTCTACGAATGTATTTTATTTTTGTAGTCGCCAGGCTTAGATTTTAGCTTTGGGCGACATGCGCATGTGAGGTATGTGTTTTTGTTGTGTTCTAGAACATTTTAGAATGTGCGGTGGCAAAGCGGCCATGGCGTTGCGCTTGCTGTTGCTTTTGCGTCTATCAAAGTACATATCGTGTTTTTGTAAGTACAATATTAGGAATATCGACTGGTGAAAGACAAAAGTACACGGAAGCAAGAAGGGAGCGCTGTGCTCGCGCATATATGCATGAATGTATGAACGTGCATGGATGTAGTAACATATGAATACAATTATTTTGTAGGAAGTTTAGAAGGCAAGTAGATATATATGTACATATGTATATATGCTAGGACATAATACATACATAGAGCAGAATTGTTTTTGCACTTGTTAGGAAGAAACTCGCTAGTGCGTATGTGTATTTGTCTTGTAAGAATATGATGTGCTGTGACTTGTGTACATACATAAGTCAAGGTTATTTGGGCATACATGCATATGTACATATGTATGAAAGGAAGATGATGTTCTTGCGCTTGTGCATTATTGTTTTTCATATACAAATGTACATACCTACATATGTATGTAAATGCTGTCGAATACATAAACTATAAATTGACATACAATATAAAATAAGTGTTGATTTATCTTAAACCGTTTTTTTTTCTTAATGCAAATACCTCCTATTGACATGTACATACATATTATGTATGTATATTGTCATATACCATCATTTATGTACATATAGAGTATACGTTCATTTATGAATGTATGTAATGAAAAACTTCATGAACTACTTTCAGAACTTTATTAAAATTAATTCGCGTCGCGCGCATGCACAAAACCTTGGTTCACAACGCAGGCGCAGAAATAAACGCACTGCGTATTTATCCTCCCCATATGACTCGGCATCAATTCTCGGCGCCAATTTTTTTTTTTTTTTTTTTTAAATGTGTTTTTTTTAATGTAATCGTAAAAAATTTTTAATAAATTTTATGTATCCGCTTATCATTTCAAAACTAACAAAATGGTAAAAAAATAAGCAGTCGAAGAAATAAATGCACCGCCTATTTTTCCTCGCCACATGTTAGACTCGATTTCAATTCCCAGTGCAAACCTTTTTTTATTAATTTTTTTTTTTAAATTCGTTTTTTTTATGTAATTAAAAAAAAATATGTAATAAATTCTACGTATTCGCTTATTATTTCAAAAAATACGAAAATAGTAAAAATTGAATTAGTTTAATGTATTTATCCTCCCCACGTGACTCGCCATCAATTCTCGGTGGAAATTTTTTTTTTTTCGTTTTTAATTTTTATTTTTTTAATGTAATCGTAAAAAAATTTGTAATAAATTTTATGTATCCGCTTATCATTTCAAAACTAACAAAATGATCAAAAAATTAGCGAAGAAATAAACGCACCGCCTATTTTTCCTCGCCACATGTTAGACTCGAGTTCAATTCCCGGTGCAAACTTTTTTTTATAAATTTTATTTTTTAAAATCGTTTTTTTTTGTAATGTAATTGAAAAAAAAATTATGTAATAAATTTTACGTATTCGCTTATTATTTCAAAAATACGAAAATAGTACAAATTTAATTGGTTTAATGTCGAGGTGAGAAATGTGTTGTGTGTTGAGGTGAAAGATGTGTGGTGTTTCTAATTTTTGTGTGGGCAAAAGTCAGTGAGGTGTCTATAAACTCGGTGTGCTAAATGACCTTATTACAAATCTTTCAGATCTCAATTGTACTAAAAAAAGCTTACAGTAACATTTGCACCTTCTCATTGCATTAACATTCTCTGGTTCTACTATACTGTCAATTACATACATATTCCTGCAATTAATATTATTGTTTGTATATATATACATATGCATATATGTTACCAGTAGTAGCGACCAGCTCATCACCAATCTATTACACTGTCAACAACACAGTATATATATATTAAATATTACCAACAACAGTAGTAGCGACCAGCGAAAACTGTTCTACTATACCGTTGTTAGTTGACTTACCTCTCGAGTGGACGTATTTCGCAAAGTGAAGGACGATCACACGAGAGCTCTGTTTTATACCTTCAGGCATAGAGCTTTTGCTTACAGAGCTTTTGCTTACAGCTTTTGTGGATTACATAACATCGTGTAGAATGTAATATAATAGTACAGGTGTAGAATGTAATGCTAAACTCTATTTACAGTGTTGCCATTGCTACAAAAGTAATACATACTTAATGCTAAATAATACGTATGCTACAATACTTAATACTAAATTATACGTCTGCTACAGTCTCCCCCTTTATGAACGTGAAGGAACCGCAGCGGTCATCACACATCTACATCTTCTTCCTCGGTCTTCCTCTCTTTCGTATAGGTTGTACTGGGGTTGGTTCTTGGTTTGCGTTTGTACCGTTATACAGTGTTAGGGCTGATGCGTGGTATGTTCCAAGTGGCACTGTTGGATCAGTTTTTGATGCGATTTCATATGTGCTTGCACCGATTTTGCGTATTACGAGATAAGGCCCATCACGTTTTGGTATAAATTTGGAGGTGATACCTTTCGCTGCTTGGCTTAGTACATGCGTTGTTACCAATACTTCGTCTCCCACACCGAGTTTAGATTGAGGTTGTCTATGCTTATCGACATATGTTTTATTACGATCTTGGGCTTTTTGTTCTACCTCTCGAGCGTTTTTAAAACTTTCTGTAATATTCTTCAAATATGGTGTAATTTGCGGAATGAAATTTTCGTTTTCTGTTATAGTACGTATATCATGTTCTACGTCATCGAATGTGCGCAACTCTCTTCCAAAAGTGAGATAGGCTGCTGTATAGCTAGTGGATTGACACTTAGCTGAGCTCATTGCGAATCGTATTGAGGGTAAGCCTATATTCCAAACGCTGTGCTGATTTTGAACGATGATCGCTAGTTGAGCCTTAAGGTCTCTGTTTTTTCGTTCGACTGGGTTACTTTCCGGATGATAAACTGGTGTAAAAATGTGGTTAATTCCCATACAGTAAACTATTTGCTGCATTACCGCTGACACAAATTGGACTTCATTGTCTGATTTCAGACGTCTGGGGACTCCATATCTTAGAAAAAATTCATCGACTAATAGTTTCGCACAATTTTCGGCTGTTGCCTCTTTTAAAGGAAATAACTCAACCCATCTACTTGCAACATCTTCTACTATCAGGATCCACTGGTAGCCATCTTCTGTTTTTGGTAGAGGACCAAATAGGTCTACAGCAACAACTTCAAAACGTTGTTTGCTACTTGTTGTTTGAAGCAATCCCATCGGTTTCATGTTGCTTGCCTTGTATCGCTGGCATTCAATACAATTCCTAACATATTTTGTAATTTCGGCTCGCATTCCTGGCCAGAAGTAGCGACTCAAAATACGCGCTATGGTTCTTTCTGCTCCGTAATGGCCAGCAGTGCTATCGTCATGGTACATTTTTAGGATACTTGTGCGCTCGTGGTCAGGTACGACGAGCTGTGCATCGTCAGCATCTTCATTTGCGTAACAGTATAACACGCCATTGTTTAAAACATATCCACGAGTGTACCATAAATTGGCATTTTCGTTGGATTCTTCCAATGCATTAACTATATTTTTCAAATAGTCGTCTCTTAATTGCTCTTCGCGCAGTTCGATAGCTTTTTTATGTGGCATATCGACTTGAAAAGCGCAAATATCGCACGGAGGCCGTGACAACATGTCTGCAACAGAATTCGTTCTACCTGGCGTATAGTCAATTTTAAAATTGTATTGCTGTATTTGCAATGCCCACCTTGCTAGGCGGCCTGTAGGTGACTTCACGGTTAATAACCATTTTAGCGGTTGGTGGTCAGACACCAATAAAACTTCGGCTCCTTCTATATAGCCTCTGAATTTGGAACATGCCCATACAATAGCGAGGGCTTCACGCTCTGTAGTCGAGTAATTTCTCTCTGCGGCTGTCAAAAGTCGGCTTGCGTATTCAATAGGGTGTTCGCATTCTTTCTCCCCCTGTACTAACACAGCTCCCAATGCATATGCACTTGCATCTGCTTTAATGATGAAAGGGACATCATCTTCAGCTTGCTTCAAAACTGGAGGGCAAACGAGTGCTTGTTTAAGCTTGTTAAAAGCTTCTATTTGCGGAGTATCCCATCTCCATACAGCATTCTTTTTCATTAATTCCGTAAGCGGTTTAGCAATTTCAGCAAAACGGTCAATGAAACGTCGATACCAAGAGCAAGTTTGTATAAACGACATCAATTCTTTGATATCTCTTGGCTCTTTCCGATGCGTAATCGCTAGAGTCTTCCCTGGGTCAACTTGTATGCCTTCGTTTGTTAACACATGGCCAAGGTATTTAACACTGGCACAACAAAAACGACATTTGGCAGAATTAATGCGCAGCTTGAATTTCTCTAACTTCAGGAATACATCTTTTAAATCGGTTAAGTGTTCTTTGAATGATGGTGAGCAAATTATAATATCATCAAGATATGCTAAAATATGTATGTTTGGTAACGTTGCTTTGAAACGGTCAATCAATCTCTGGAATGTCGACGGTGCGTTGCGTAGACCAAATGGCATTCTCTTAAACCGGAATGTACCAAAAGGCGTGATAAGGCACGTCTTATCTCTGTCTCTTTCTGCTACCGCGATTTGAAAGTACCCACTTTGAAGGTCTAAAGTGGTCATAAATTTTGTGCTTTTTGCAGCGTGTAAAAGGTCGTCTATTCGAGGCAATGGGTATCGGTCGGGTTTTGTTATCGCATTTAGTTTCCGATAATCTACACACACACGAGTACCACCATCTTTCTTAGGCACCATAACAACAGGTGATGACCACGCTGACTCACATTCTTCTAACACATCGTTTTCAAGCATTTTGTGAATTTCGACTTTAAGTTCCTTTAACTTAGAAAATGATAATCTATACGCCGGTGATGCAATCGGCTCGTGTTCGCCAGTATCTATAAAATGCTGTGCATATGGCGTCGGTTCGCAGGATGTGCTAAAAACGTGTACATGTGATTGGAGCACTTTGTCGAGCTCAATCTTCTCCGACACTTCTAGTCCTAAACCATCATTTTCTTTCAAAATTTGAAAATCAATCGAAAACAAATCAATATTATCAATAGTGCTTTGATTGTAAACAACACCAGTAAACAACTTCGGTCCTTTAGGTCTTTCGGGTGTAATCATGTTAGGCGGAACTGCATCTCTAAAGATACTTTGTATAGTATGCGGTGAATAATCGTTTGGCAAATCAGGACCATAGTACTCAACCTCAGACATATATACTTTTGGCTCGTCAATCTCTTTGACTGCTGCCTCCTCCGGTTTACGTTTTGTCACGAGCGTACATACTTTTACACGTTCTATAACATTTAATTCGAGTGGCAGTGGATCAACGAAATCAAAATGTTGCGTTGGGTTATTTTCAAAGTACCAGTATCTTTGACCCATATTTAATACGATTTCCGCTTTTTCTAAGAAATCTGTTCCCAGTAATGTTTTGTTTCCAATTGCATCAGGCAATACCATGAACTGAATAGTAAAGCTACGCCCACCAATTACTATATCGCACTTAGTTGTAAGGCATCGTTGGAGTTTCGTACTTCCGTCGGCAAGTGTGATTTCGCATTCAACTTTGCGGTAAGTGCACCCCTTAAAATCCATTATGCGTTTCAAGTTTGCGCTAGCTACACTAGTACGAGCGCCACTATCGAAATAAATCTGTCCAGGCATACCGAACAATTGAACATTAGCAATTGGAATCGGTTTTCCAATTGGAATGGTTAACGAATTAAAACTTACCGAACCATGGCTAGTGGACGGTTTATTCAAACATTTCGGACAATTTGCGCGTGTAACACCTGGTGCATTGCATCCATAACACGAATACGACGGCTTTGTCACTAAAGCATTTGCAATCGCTTGTGTTTGCGCTGTTTTGGCCTCTTCGATTTTCTTTTTGAAGCACACTTCTGTGTAATGTCCCTTTTTGCGGCAAAACCCACAACGTACCGGACCACTTGTACTATCGACGGCTTTATCGGCGTTCGCGGTAGTCATTTTGTGTTCGCGCAAGGTCATCTCTGCTTCTCTAGCTTCATTCAATAGATCATCGAACGTAGTAATGCGTTTACGACTAACCCTATCCCTAATTTGTAAATGAATCATACCAAACAAAAGATCGATTTGGCCGATTTCACTAGGAGCATTAGTGAGTTGGGAAAAGAGAGCACGTTTTCTTCGAACAAAAGAATCAGTCGGCTCGTTTTTGGCTTGTTTGCTTTCAATGATTTCAGCATAGATTCGCCAGTCAGGCCTAGGGGGACAAAAAGCTTCACGCAACATACGCACAACATCCTCAAAAACTTTGGGCTTTGGCTGTACACCGCGCCACCATTCTGCTGCGTCACCCTCTAAAATCATGGGCATGCCAGTAATAGCATCCGCGTCACTTATTTTCTCGACAGCTTTAAACGTCCCTACAGCAGCAATGAACTCCTCAACTTTTGTGGAATCGCGTTCACCTGCATAACGAGCAGTACAGTTGCTCAATGAACCACTACGTACATTGTAATGGCCGACAGCTTGCATAAGCTGCTCAAACTGTTCAGTAGTAAACTGAGCCATCTTATTGTTTTGCTTCGCAATTCTTTCGCTTCGGCGATAATAATTATAACTACTCGAGAGGTTTGCCCCACGTTGGGCGCCAATTATAAAGGGGGTACGTGGGTACAAAACTCTTAAGTACACTAAAAGAAACCTTAAAGAAAATAGCGTGATATGTTATATATATATAAAAGTATATGTATGTGTTAGCAGTAATAGCGACCAGTGAAAGCTGTTCTACTACAGTGGTGGTCACGATTTTAGCACACTATACACAACCTACACACCACTTCACTACGAATATTTTTCTCTGGGTGTTGTTTACAATTAAAAGAACAAGAACCGTTATAATCCGTAGCATTTGTTTTGCAATTTTTTTCTTAAAATTCAGTTGAGTGCAAGAGCTGCTTGTTTGAGCTGAACACGAAGTTAGCACATATCAATAAATAATTCCTCCCACTAAATTTTTTCTAAGTATTTGAACTTTATGGTAAGTTTTTATATTTTAGCTATTATGTTGATTGTAATTAATGTGAAAAAAAAAATATGTTAGACATGGCGAAAGGTTTTTGTGCTCCGAAGCGCAGCGGGAAGTAATTACGCGTATGAATTCTTCTGGGAGCTCTGTGTCGGAGATATCCCGACTTCTAAGGTGTTCACGCAAAATGATTTATAATGCTCTTGCTCATATTAAGCGCCATAAGACATTTAAGAAGGTAAAACAACGCCCACGACGCCGAAAGACAACAGCTAGGGAGGATTTACTAATATGCAAAGCCTCGCGAACAGACCCTTTTAAGAGTTCTAATGCCATAAAATCGCAAGTTTTATCGGAATATGGAATAAATGTTTTTTCCAAAACCATTAGAAGGCGTTTAAATGAAAACGGGTTGTGTGGGTGCATAGCTCAACACAAACCTTTGGTGTCAAAAAAAAATTTGGAGGCCAGGCTGAACTTTGCAAGGGAGCATATCCATAAACCAATAAATTTCTGGAAAAATATTTTATGGAGCGATGAATCGAAGTTCTGTCATCTCGGATCTGACGGGAAACAATATGTTTGGAGACCGCAAAATAAGGAATATGATCCTCGCTACACATTAAAAACGGTGAAGCATGATGGTGGAAGCGTCATGGTTTGGGCATCATTTTCCTGGCGAGGTGTTGGACCCATACACAAAATAGATTCGCGTATGGATCAATATGTTTACAAAAACATACTAAGTGATGTCATGATTCCTTATGCGGAGGAAAATATGCCCTTAATATGGCGTTTCATGCATGACAATGATCCTAAGCACACTTCACGATTGGTGA